>NC_065893.1:5213376-5841646 GCF_905147045.1 Nymphalis io | reverse complement strand
AATAAAGTCTAACAATGACTTGCGTATTCAATGCAACATGATTTAAACGATGTCATTGTTTAACTAAATTGGTACAACATATTTATATAAGTTTACGCATGAAAATTTCCCTCGTGTAATTGTTATTTTCCTTGTAAAAATGCTAACAATATTTAGAGAACTGTAACATAAATATTTTCCTATGCAATGCGTTTAACTTTAAAAAATTGGCTAAGTAAACATCCACGATTTTTTTAAATACTATCTAAATATAAAAACATTATGAAACTTTAACGATTTTTCCTTTGAAAAATAACGTATTCACATAAATAACTCATGTGTATTTAATTGTATATAAAATATTATTTTTATATTTTAATTTATATTCAATTAATAATAATAAGTCTGAACATTTTTGTTTATTATATTAAACGGTATAAATAAAAAGCAAGCGAAATAAATTAGTTAATACATTGATTTAACAAAAACTATTTATGATAACAAATTCAAAGAAACCGTCAAACAATTAAAAACAAAAAAAAAACTAATTATATAAATTATTTAATATGTTTGTTATAATTATACCAAGCCCTTTGCAAGCTCCATTCTAGAGAACGCCAGACATAGATTTAAGAAGACTCTTAGGAATCTTCCATTTCCTGGGTAAATTGTTATTAACTCATGCTACATAAGTAATCAATCAGTACCAACAACTGTCATAGAATTTGTCATTGAACATTATTATTTTGCTTCTGCATCATATATTACCATGATTTATACAAATACAAACTGTTTATTTATAAAAAAAATTATTATTATATGTTGTTAGTAAAAAGTGAGACTATTTATTTATTCTGTGTTCAATTGTTTTTACATGATTTTTTTAGATAGGTTAGTTCTCGTATGCTATAATCATATAAAATTAACGAATGTTGGTTTTTATTCTACAACGTTTTAATGATTTCCGCTTACTTTAAGAGATACTTAGATTGAGTAAAAATAATAACAATTCATTCTTGTTGTTTCTAAAAGCATTTGAAAATATATTAACGAATAAATTCTATAACAAAAACACTACAATTGTGTTACATAATAAAATAATTTGAATACGTTATTATTGTAAATCAATGAATGCATTTATAATTCTAATATTCCAATTATACCTTATAATTAAATGAAAAGAAATACTACTACGGATACGAAAACAATAAATATGCAGTGTAAGTTTTCTTCTCAGATAATAGAGATACACCAGTGATTGGCTTCGTGATGAGTTCACTAATTATAATGTAAGTACGCTGTTCTGGTCAGACTGTTCATATATAAAGTATAGGTAGGTGGACGAGCATATGGGCCACCTGATGGTAAATGGTCACCAATGCCCATAGACATTGGTATTGTAAGAAATGTTCATCATCACTTACTTCGCCAATGCGCCACCAACCTTGGGAACTAATATGTTATGTCTTGCCCTTGTGCCTGTATACACTAGCTCACTCACCCTTTAAACCGGAACACAACAATACCGAGTACTGCTGTTTGAATATCGTAGAATATCTGATGAATGGGTGGTACCTACCCAGACGAGCTTGCACAAAGCCCTACCACCAGTGAAAATATGTCGTGTTCACACAGCCATATATGTACGTTAGTTATATTAGGTTGAGTTTCCGATGCACTAGTTTCACGCATGGTGGAGTTCTTACATCCGCTATAGTTGTCCTCATTACCGTTCGAGCGCGTCAGGACGGCGCCAGGCGAGCCCTCGACGGTAACGGAAATCAAGTATATTGGAAAACCAGATATAACCTCATAACGGAATATATGTATATGCAAGCTGATATTTAATGTCAAGATAAATATTTAGTATCATATAATGTTTGTTATTCAACATAAATAAATATTACTTCTAAATTAATTAAATGCATAAAATTATAATAGGTGTATTAGTTCTATAGTTTAATATTTTTATATTCTACATGCGTAATATAAGCTAAGTATTTCCAATTAAATATTTACGTGAATATTAATTGCTTAAATTAATATAAATATAATGTACTCGGTATGTAAATTATACGAGTAGAAAAAATAATATGTACGGGTAATATTATGTCGATAAAGATATTGATTTGTGATTTCTTCAAGCCTTCAATATTATTAATTTAATAAAAATAAATTACCTGTTTTCGTGTGTCTAATATTTAATATCATACGTAATAAAAATGAATATATTATGGTAATATTTAAACAACAAACACTTGTATACACGTAACACAAATTGAGTTTAAAGGAAACGGATACAATATGGACACTTTATAAATACACAAACAGACTTCTTTCCGCCAGATGTTGAATATAATGATGTAAATATGGTAGATAAGTATGGGCTCGTTGTACTTTATGATTCATAAACGTAAGTCAGACTTCGCACATAATATTAGACAAGATAGTCAGAGATTTTACTAAGAAACTAACGCTAGGTACACTTCATGAATATGACCTAAGTAGAGTAGTGGTATAGTTCGTTGTACTAATGTACTATGTGTTCTTCATCATATACATATATTTATGCAGTATGTATATTTATATAACGCACACAAACGTACATACATCATTGTGCTTTAAATGCTATGCCATTTCAATATACTGTTTTGAATCGTAGTAGAAGGTAAGCTTGTCAATGCTTACATTTAGTGTAATGCGTTTGAATGCTAGTAGCTAATAATATAATAATGATTATAGCATATGGCCGAACCATTGCGATTCGAATTTCGACTCTAACTTTTAAATAAAACAATAAAAGTCAAAGTCAAAATATTTATTAGTAAGGTGATAATTATATTATATATATATAATTATTACACTTACTCACTCATAGTCAAAGTAAACGCCGTTTTGAGAAGAAAAGCCTCGGTCCTAGAAAAAGAACTAGTAACAGCCTGTTAATGTCCCACGCTAGGCTAAGGCCTCCTCTCCATGTTGAGGAGAAGGTTTGGAGCTTATTCCACCTCGCTGCTCCAATGCGGGTTGGTAGAATACACATGTGGCAGAATTTCAATGAAATTAGACACATGCAGGTTTCCTCACGATGTTTTCCTTCACC
Source organism: Nymphalis io (assembly GCF_905147045.1). Taxonomy (NCBI): domain Eukaryota; kingdom Metazoa; phylum Arthropoda; class Insecta; order Lepidoptera; family Nymphalidae; genus Nymphalis; species Nymphalis io. The sequence continues at coordinate 5,838,564 of NC_065893.1, read as the reverse complement.
GTCAAGCACGAGATGAATTATAAACACAAATTAAGCACATGAATATTCAGCGGTGCTTGCCAGGGTTTGAACCCACGATCATCGGTTGAGATTCACGCGTTCTAATCACTAGGCCAACTCGGCCTAAAAAAAAAGAACTGATTAAATAAATTAAGTGAATGAAGTACATAATTAGGTGTGCTACTGTTTTAACGCAAAATGTTTGGGTTTGCGGTGGAAAAATAATGTAGAAGTTTTACAGTAAAGATTATAAGAAGTATTGATGATATTAATACATATATATTTTTACTAAACACTTTCTGTACTGGGTGGGCTGAACTGCTAACTGATATGCTAATCAATTAACATTTGTAAAACACAACATTTATAAAATCCTGTTATTGCTATAATAATGTCTGGTATTTTGAATCCATAAATATTTTATTCATTCTAGCTTGAAGTCAGACAGGAATTACTATTAAATGCAAGCCTTGACCGTTGACATCTATTCGGAACGCTAAGGTATAATTTTTATTTTAACTATTCAAGGGACTGAGGGTCTACTACGTAATAGCTTGAGTCATGCAATTTTATCATTACACTGCATTTAAAAAAGTATTTTTGTTTAAATTTCTACCAAGTATATGAAATTGTTTCAAATTAATAATTCAAACTTGGAAATTATGGTCAAGAAAATGGTAAATGTAGTCTTCAATCTCACTTCCAAAAAATGAGAACTTAAATTTTAATTTTTTTTAATGTTAAACTTTCAATTTTCCGTAAAAGAATAAGTTATCGTACCACTTGTTCCAAGTTATGTGAAAATTTATCCGTTATAGATTTCTCTATCTTTAGAACGAGTAACAATCAAATTGTATATAGCATACGTGTGCTGATAAAGGAAAGGTAATTATGGAATGTCACTCAGGTCACTTACTAGCGCGCATTCTTTTTTACATTTTAAGAATTAGAATAGAACGTATTAACGTTGTTTGGTGTCGATTAATATAATTCCTTGTGAGATGTAAAATACAGTCGATATTCTCATCCAGGCTGGTTTGCAACCTCCGGTTTATTAATCCGAGATGGCCCAGTGGTAAGAACGCATGAATCTTAACCGATGATCGTGGGTTCAACCCGGGCAAGCACCACTAAATTTTCATGTGCTTAATTTGTGATTATAATTCATCTCGTGCTTTTTTGGTGAAGGAAAACATCGTGAGGAAACCTGCATGTGTCTAATTTCACTGAAATTCTGCCACATGTGTATTCTACCAACCCGCATTGGAGCATAGTGGTGGAATAAGCTCCAAACGTTCTCCTCAAAAAGAGGAGAGGAGGCCTTTAGCCCAGCAGTGGGACATTCACATGCTTTTGCGGCGGTGCGGTTGCGGTTTATTAATCAGTTAAGTATTTTGATATTTCTATGTCTAATAATTATTTGCTAGCTATTTTTCTATTACTTTAAGTCGGGTGAGAAACAGGTTAAAGTTTAAAAATATTCAAAATTAATAGTGCCATGTAGGCTTTTATTAGTTTTGAAACGTACCTATGTATATATGGTTTAAAAAAAGTATTATATAAGTTATTAAAATAAATAACGTATATAAGACCTTTTTGGACACTATTGGGCAATGATCTTCTCTCTTTTTGATGATAACGTTTGGATTTATTTAACCACGCTGCATGAATCGTATTGGTGGATACACATGTGACACATTTAACAAAAACATATTTCTGGCCCAGTGGTAAGAACGCATGAATCTTAACCGATGATCGTGGGTTCAACCCGGGCAAGCACCACTAAATTTTCATGTGCTTAATTTGTGATTATAATTCATCTCGTGCTTTTTTGGTGAAGGAAAACATCGTGAGGAAACCTGCATGTGTCTAATTTCATTGAAATTCTGCCACATGTGTATTCTACCAACCCGCATTGGAGCAGCGTGGTGGAATAGGCTCCAAACCTTCTCCTCAAAAGGGAGAGGAGGCCTTAGCCCAGCAGTGGGACATTAACAGGCTGTTACTGTACTGTACTGTATATTTCTGTGTGTTAAATGTCAAGTGATGAATCATAAATCATAAAGAAACCTGGAACAGATAGTGATGCTAGCTCGGGTTTCAACCCACCCATCTCGAAGGATATAGTGGTTTCGTATCCGATCTTATAAGAATTCGCTTTCATTCAATAACAAATAATATTAAACTGCAATACAATACTATACAATTTAAGAAATGATTTCGTACTATCGGTTTACATTATTGTATATTAAAATGTGGAAGTTATATTAAAAGTTAACTTAATACATAATTACTAAATATTCAATTTTATACAATACATTCTATAAAACAAAGTTACGATGTATAACTTAGCAAAATTTACAATTACTTAACCGTCGTGCGTGCAATTAATTTAAATGATAAAAGTAACGTAATTATTATTATCATCGCTTTATTATACAACAACACACTTAAGAGTGCCTAAAGAAATTTATAATATTTATAAAATTAATTGATTGTACATAAAGGGTTATTTTACATTAAACCGATTATTATTATTTTTTTCATACATATTATCAGGGATACAACGGACATAGGGACTTACCTCACACCTGCCCCCTAATACGCGGGCGCAGTCACAGGCGGAAACTAACAATATTATAAAAGTAGGTTATTATTTTATAATTATGTTATACAACAAAAAGAAACCAAACCGCTAACGCAGTACCTGAGCGTTTCAAGAAAAACACTAACAATTTCCAACTAAACTTGTCCAATAGTAACAAATATATTATAAACGAATCAGTAAGCGCTGATGCATCAACTCGGAATCTGAGAGTGTACTCTTTAATAGTACCAATTTAAATATACGATATAGGCAACAAGTTTAATGTACGATCTATTTTAATCCTAAAGGGTAAGCGTTCCTTGGCGTTCGTTCCTCTCCCTTATTTTACTTCGGGCTTCATTTAGAAAATAATCGAACATGTATGGGTCGGTATCATGTTTCGAGTACATCTGATTCATACTAGTTTACATTTACAAAGGAAAATAAGATCTTAAGATAAATCCGAATGATTGATCTTAAAACCCAAATAAAATAGTGGTAATATGTGTCTTTTGATGTTCTAATATGTACTAGATCTCTGTTTATTTTTTTTTAATCTAGACCATCAATTTAGGTTGATAATACACAGATTATTTAAGGTCAAAGCCTCTTCAAAGTGAGTAAAATTAAACAGATTCTTTTTTTGAATAATTTTTTTTAAGCTAAGCAACAAAACATAAAACAAATAATCTATTATTAGGTATTATTATTAGGTCAATTTTAATCGTGGTCTAGTTGGCTGGTCATGTAGGAAATAATTATTTTGTTGCTGCCTCGGTTCAGTGGCTAGTTTATAAAGCTGCAGATCCAAATACAGAGAGTTCAGTAAGTTTTCTGAAAAAAACTATTGATTTCATTCAAGATTTATAAAGATCATAAATATTATTTGTTTTATTTTATGTTTCTGCGAGACTGTCGCCAGAGCTATTTAGTTCAATTTTCTTCTTTTTAAATTGTTTCTTCAAAATGTTATAGATGTGTTACCTTTATAATAGAAATAAATATTAACATCTACATTATTACGTAACTAATTAGGTATTTAAAATGATCTCTATTACTAATACAGGTTTGTATCTTTGTGAGACAACCGTGGACTACGCGTCAACTATGCTTACGACAGAAAGTTTTACGCCTTTATTTAAATCATTTACTTGTCCATGCAGTATATCTGTTTATAAGTCCTTCATTAAATAAATCAATCGAGAAAAGTCTCGTGTCATTCAACCAGGCGTATTACTAAATTAATATATCAAAATATGATTGAATGATATGTTTGATTACATGATAAAAAAAGAGTGAGTATAGTAACAGCCTGTTAATGTCCCACTGCTGGGCTAAGGCCTCCTCTTCCTTTTGAGGAGAAGGTTTAGAGCTTATTCCAACACGCTGCTCCAATGCTGATTGGTATAATACACATGTGGCATAATTTCAATGAAATTAGACACATGCAGGTTTCCTCAAGATGTTTTCCTTCACCGTCAAGCACGAGATGAATTATAAACACAAATTAAGCACATACAAATTCTGTAGTGCTTGCCCGGGTTTGAAACCACGATCATCGGTTAAGATTTACGCGTTCTAACCACTGAACCATCTCGGCTACACATGAGTCCTATACAACGAGTGAGTACAATGTAAATTAACTAACTTGTATTTCCCAAGCAACTGTGAATTGTTTTATTCCTGCCTGATTATCAGAAATGATCATTGCTTTCTCTTTAATGTGCCCATTTTCCGTCAAAAGAAATCATGTACCATAGGATAATAGTGAAAGTCGTTACTTTATTTAATTAATTAAATAATCGTGTCGATGTTGACATCAGTTATGTGAGCATCTAAATCAAACATATTGATGAATCGTATGCCGTGACGCCACACGGCGTAAACCAACCCCTCTCTTCTTATGCGCGTGGCCAGTATAGTATAATACATTTCGTTGTTCTATGTTATTATTATAAGAAAAATATTAAAATTCATCTTGTGTTCAGCGGAGAAGGTAAACATCGTGAGAAACCTGCATGAGTCTAATTTCCCTTAAATTCTACCACATCTGTATCCTCAAACCATCGCATTGGAGCAGTGGGTTGGACATTAGGACATTTACAGGCTGTTACTTTTACTTTTTTACTTAAAGGTTTTTTAAAGGAAACTACGCTTGTATTTATTTAACTCCATATTCTATAATTAGTTTTTTTTAATTATATATCATATAAGTGTTACATTTATTTAACCTTTAATTTCAATGTCTCACATAAACAGCGTCCTGCAACGGTCACGTTTTTCTACGTAAGATTCTTAAGGAATGTTTGTCCTTGTGAATCTTACGTAGATTGCTGCAATAAATATAGATCCTTTAAGATGATTTGAATCTTAGTAACAAAAGTGGAATTAATAATGATAAGCCCTGACCCTATAGAAATATATAAGATTGAAAGGTAACACGTCAGGGTATTGTAGTTCATATTAATTTAAAATTATTAATTTTTTATATTAATTAATATGACTTATTAATCAAATAATATCCATAACGGTATATATATATATAATAAGTAATATCCGGCCTGTCTGACCCTTGGAGGAGGGCTGTCGATAAATTTCTCGCAGATACTAAAGTGTTTGATTATGCATTAGAGCACAAATATATTATGAGTTGCACAGCATTAATTTTAGTAAAAAATAGGATCATTGAAAATTATTTTAAAATTATTTTTTAGCTAACTTAATAAATAGATGATACGAAAATTCAAATGATTTTTCGATTCCGTTACAAAGAAATAACCGTGACATCACATGAAATATTTTTTAAAATATCGTTGACATTCTTAACACGCGTTAATAAAATGATCAATGGCATAAAAAAGTTAAACAATTCTTAAAACGAGTCTACGACAGGATATTACAACTCTATATACATAATATGATGCTTTAAATACAAAATATTCTTATTCCTATTTAGTGAATTGAATTGAATTATTAAGTTTAATAAATATATAATAGAATAAATTTAAATGTAATATTTATTTTCTACATTAATTTGTAAATAATATCCCTAATATATACTCCAAACAGTCGAAATATCCTTGAGATATGTAGCAATATAATGAATGAAAATTGTGTTTTAGATACTTATGAATTAATTAAAAGGGCTCAATTGATTGAACTACCTATTATTTTTAATTTAATTTCATTTACTTTGTTAATAGATATCTTGTTAAATACTTATGCAAACGTTCATAAATTTAACAAAAAAGTAATCTTTATTAGTTATTTCATTTCTGTAAATCAAATTTAATATAGACGAGTTTAACGATTGGTATATTATTTATAAGAATTTGTAACGTGTAAATGTTAACACGGATATTATGATTAAATTGTCTATTTAATGGAAACATACATATATTTTTAATTAACACAAATTGAAATAATACATACTCGTTTTTGTAATATTGGTAATTTATCTTTTCTTAAAACGTAAATTGCTATTGTTTTATATATTGATATTATATAATGTTAGATAATATTTGTGCTCATACTTCATTCCGTTAAAATGTAAATTGGACGCCTTATAGTTTGACATGAATTTCGCTTGAAAGTAAGTCACTTTCGCTACCGTTCAAATTGATTACAGTAACGGTTTTATTTAACCAAACGAACTTTATTTTTGTCCCGATGACTACCGTATGTTTTAAACAAATATTGAATCATTTCTTTGTCCGATTCACTTCTTCTCTTGATAAATATAAGTTTTATGAATTTTGTTAGAGGTTTGTCATTCCATTGAACTTCTTTCTTATTTAAGTTTTTCTAGATTTATTATATTTCTTATTTAAGTTTTTCTAGATTTTTTAAATTTAATATAATTTTAAATTTTACATTTAATGTTTTTTGTTTATTTAATGAAGTATCAGTTACAAAATTTATCTTAAATAATGGTAGATAAAAATTGTATAGAATAATGTACGACTACTAAAGATACAGTAGGTACGATTCGTATTATATAATTCATGCATGTACGACGTGATGATAAGCTAATTATATGCGTAGGTTTTCTGTATATGATAAAATTTTAGGCTTGTGTACACGACTAATACTAGTAGGAAAGATTGACCTGAAATTGTAAAAGAGGATATTCTTCATTAATCTATTCTAATATAACAGTTTGTCTGTCTGTCTGTCACGCTTTTACGTCTAAACCATTGAATCGATTGTAATGAAAATTGTTTAAAAGCAAGCTTGAATCCGAAGGAAGGACATAGGCTACTTTTTATACCTAACGCCTGCAACAACACGCAGGAAAAGATGCGGGCGAAAGCTAGTTATAAATTAAAATTAGACTCGTTGAAAACTCGGCAGATCCTAATTACTTACCACATCAAATGAGACTGCAATTCAAATATAAAGTCGTCGACAATAAATCTGTGCTATAAGAAGAAAACTGGCTCAACTTAAGTATAAATATTGATATCTATAGAAAGATTGAATTCACTCTTAATAACCGTTCCAAATGTTGTTGAATTTTGTCGACTATTTTGTGATTATAAAGAATCTGTAACATTGACGCAATAATATTCAATAATGAGCTGTTAAAGTTCGTGATACAAACGTGCTTCGAACCGGATTTCGTCGCTTCATTATATGAAAGCACTAAAAAATGTCACGCGCGGCTGTAAAGAGAGATAGCCACCGGGTGACATACTCTGATATTGTTTTTATTGGACACTATTGTATTCATATTTCTTGTGCGACATATTAGTATTTGCTTTAAATTCAAAAATCAGTTACAATTATAAAAAACGATTCCAACCTGTTCCATATGTATATTTTGTGCTTAAGTCTCATAATCTTTATTTTGTATTTATAAATGCCTCGTTGGTCTAGTGGCTAGATGTAAGGCTACAGACCGAGTCGGGCTAACAGAGTTATTGGGTTTTTTCGTCGAAAATTCTCACTGCCAGCCCGGAGTCTGGAAGTTAAAATTCTGTACACTTCCGTGCCTCGGCAAGCACGTAATGCCTTAACGCGCCTAAACTTTTTTCTTTCGTGTCGTATTGCCGTCCCATCGGATTATGAGAGTTAGAGATTAGAGAGTGCCCCTGGGTTTGCTCATATACTTGTACACTATAATATGTCGGCTAATCTCTCTTGAGATTGGCCGCCGTGGCCGAAATCGGTCCGAAAGACATTATTATTTACTGTCATATTTTTGTAGGTATATGTTATTCAGTAATATTGAATTTATAATCAATTATATTGTTCATTTATAGCGATTACCAACTTTACTTCCAGCAATAATACAGGTTTTTGTAATTATTTATGTAATTCAAAAAATACCCCTGTATTTTGAAAGCGTGATGGCAGGCAATTGCATTTTAATTCCTTTGCGTTTAACTCTATAAAATAATGACGAGTAAATAAAGCGCTTTATTATTTATTTTTAGTGTACTTTTATGCAGAAACCGCATTGTCAGTAGTCGTGTTGAGACTATTGAGCCTTTTGTGGAAAAAGGTTACACGTGGAATGATAAAAACGTTAATCTAGCATATTTAAAGGCTAGACGGCGCCAATTATAAAGCTGTGACACACGATACGTGTAATAATGTAATTACTAATTATTTCAAGATATACTATACTTTTATTTGAATTTTAACGGTAAATTAATATATTACAAACCATTATAAAGCAATTTTAGCAAACTTATAACTTTAACTTTGTATGTGAACAAAACTCACACGTGAAATAAAACTATTTAATAAACAATAAAAACCTTTTCAAGAAACTTGCTTAAGTCGTGCGTGTGTGTGCTTGATAAAAATCAATAACGCTACGCAATTTAAGGTAATAATATTGCATCAGTTACAATAACAGTCGAATAGAATAATTACATAAGGTACATATAAAGTTGATAATAGAAACAAATAATTATAACATAATAATAATTTGAAATAATATTGTAAAATGTTTTAATATCTTATTACCTCAATTGGAGACAAGGCGAAACTGCCTTTAATACATATTAAAATACTATCGGCAATCTTGTCATCATTCTAACAAGTTGTATGACATGATGGTATGTTGAAATTGGGCTAAAAGTACCAATCATACCATACCAAGTAGTATCAACACTCTGGACTATACAGATAGGTACAGAGGTCTTATAAAATAGATGTAGACGAACGGTGCCCGCGGTTGCTCACATACAGCTTACCGTATTCGTTGAAGTTCTAGGGGGTTTTCGGAGTACCATGGCCCCTTAAGCCCGGCAACACTTACGGCGGGAGGAGAAGATGCGCATAGCGCCGACGCCTTCTCCTCGGTCTTCTTCGGCGAAGCGAGGCAGCGGAGGCCCTCTCCTGACGCTCTCGCTCCGCTGCCTCCTTCTGCAACATGATATTTTCGCAGAAGGAGACCGTCTCCAACCAGCACTTCTCGCTACCAACCATGGCCTTTATCACATTCGGCAGCGAGAGGTCTCCACCGACTAAGGCCGCCAGGGACAGGCGGTTAGGTCCCCAAGCGGCACACTCCATCAGAGTGTGGCACGCTGTGGCCCAGACGGTCCTGGACAAAACCTAAACACCGGTCTATCACAGTTTTTTTATTGAAATCTGACAGTAAACTAGTTTCTGTGATCACAACCAAACTCTCCATCTTTTATAATATGAATATAACATAGATTAATCTTTTGTACATTTTGTTTTTTACTACCAATTTTTTGTATCAGAGGACATTATAAGTGAACAAGTTTATTAACGTCAAATTGACTTTTAAATAACAAAGGATCGTCGTTCGGCAATTATATTGGGTTTTTGTAATTAATTATTTTTTCACACAGTATAAGACGGGCTATATAATGAAATAATTTCTAAGAATTAATACTAGTGTGAAAAATCTTTAATTGAATATTGTTGACAAAAAATTTTTGTAATGTATCGAGCTAGTATTCGCGGTCATTATCATTTACAAGGTTATAAGTATTCTGTTACGAACCAAACTAAGCTAAGTATACGTTTATTAATTAAACAAGTATAAAGTGTTACGAATTTGATATAAGTATTACGATTTCATAAAAATAAACAGCCGATAAGTAACGTACAACTATTCTCATTAACGCACCATCTCAAGGTCGTTTGGTGTAAGATTATATATATATATAATGTTTACACAATAAAATATAAATATGTATATCACATTCACAGATGACAAGTGTACATAACATTTACCAAACAAAATTCAAAAAAAATATAGATAGGACTTGGAATATTATTTCAAGGGAGAATCTCAACTAAGAAACTTTTTTTTTAAATCAGCCTAATATGAACTATTTGAAACGGGAAGGTAATAATGATAACAATATATCAATAATCGAATGTATATTTATATCTTAATACTTTTTCCAATTCACAACTGTTATTTTTCCCAGGTCGTGCCAATAAAAAGCTATTGGGGTTTTCTCTCAGTAGCAGGCCGGAGTCTGGAAGTTGGAAGTGTGTACACTCCCGTGCCTCGAAAAGCATGTAAAGTCGTTGGTCCTGTGCCTGAACTCTTTGCGGTCGTGTCGGATTGCCGTCCCATCGGATTATGAGAGTTAGGGAATAAAGAGTGCACCTGTGTTTGTGCACACACTTGCGCACTATAATATCTCCTGCGTAGTTGGCTAATCTCTCTTGAGATTGGCCGCCGTGGCCGAAATCGGTCTGGAGGACATTATTATTATTGTTTCCTAATTATCTGTATTACTTCTTCGAAGTCCTTGTAAGTTTATCTTAACAAAATATTTTATTATAAGTGTCCATAGTATAGAAGTGTTGTTTAGTTATAGTTTAATTGCTAGTTGAATTGTAATTTTTACTTCACTTGCCAAGTAAAAAAAAATCAAAAATCTATGCTTAAAATAGTGTCATTATAACTTATTTATAATTTGTAAATAGCGTGGCTGGATTAATAACTTTTTTATTAAGCTTGTAAAAATATATCTGGATCATTGTAGCCCTAGATGTTAGGAGCATTAACCCCAGATCGCGAGGACGATGCACTGGCACACCTGACTTCGAAGTACCTTGGTCATTATACACATTAACTGAGTCATTTTATGTTTATTTCAATGAGCATAAAATATAATTGATATGACTAAAACTAAATTGTAATACACATACTTAATCGAAAACAAAGGTTTTTCTATTACCAGTTTTTTTGTAAATATTTTCGAATATTCATTTTACAGCTTAAATGTTAATAATATTTTTTATTTTCATTTCTTGCTATAAACACATACGACGCAAGTGGACTTCTAGCATTGAATTATTTTATTGGAATTACTCGGTTTCGTAATTAATTACACTATCTTGTAAAATGGAAATAACTTAATAAAACGTGTTTATGTGTTGATCTTATCGAAATCTTTATTAAAACATAAATAAAAAAAAAATCTATTATGTAAAAATAGTGTGAAATATTATGGATACGTTTGGGGAAACTGGCTTTTATAGCTTTACTTACCTTAATATTTTATTTTAATATGTTATATTATATAACAATAAAAATAAACATTAACTAGGCAATATTAAAATCAAGTTACATATATATATATGGAGGTCGCTTTTCATGCAGGATATATTTTTTTACTTTACATAATTATGTATATTTAGGTCTAACTACTGATTTTTTACCATTATACTCAGTACAATTTACATTCGAAAACGGTTGCTGCTTCAAGTTTAATAAGTTATAAGATGACTATTCAAAAGTGCTTATAACAACCACTTTGAACAAAGTATATTTTGATTTATTAACTAAATGTTTATTTGGGCTCATAGCTGAAATCCTGGGTCGGGCCCATTAAAAAGTTATTGGGTTATTCTCTTAAGTATTTCTCATTCTTATTTTAAAGTCGTTTCATAATAATAACAATAATTACGGATTTCTCCATTATATAAACTTGAGATGAGTCGTTTTATTATATAAGTTATTTTATTGTAACTGTATACTGAGGAAACCACAACGCTTCAAGAACTGAAACTCTATTATCTAAATGTATCATACTAAACTTTTGTTATTTTATAAGTACGAGTAATTAGTTTTTTATAGTGTAAAATTATATAACATTGTTTGTAACTGTAGGTACTTTGATCAGCGATATTATGAATAAATAAGAAGTGGAGAATAAAAAGAATAAGTTAGAAGATATCTCGTTTAAGTACAAGAAATTTAGAAGAAAGGACGTTATTACGTAACATAAACAATATCGGTGTGAGTGATACCGTACTCTTTAACTGCTTATACTTCTCGCAGTAACAAAGAAAAGTTATCTTTTGAATATTTTTAGGAATTTAACCATTACTAAACGAAATGTTCTGTTTCTATGCTTGAATTTCGTCTGACAGTGAAGAATAATCTAGACGTTCGTTCCTAAATGTAATTAAGAATTTCTATAGATAGTCGCAGTACATATAACAATTCGTATGGATACATACACCAACCGCAGGGCGAAGGCATTTCACATGTTTCCGAATTCAGCTCTACAGATTGTATAGAGCTAAATATGATTTTGACTATTTTGAATTTGGAATGTATCACTATTAATATTAGGTAATGATGAAAAATAGTTCGAAAAATTTTACCAATCGTATTTTGAAGTATTTACTTTTACCAATATAAAAATATAAAACATTGAAAATAATGCCAAAGATCAGCGACATGTAATCCCTTTTGTATGTATGCAACTTTGTCTGTTAGCCTTGAATAATATTCGATTATTATTCAAATAACTTTCAGCCCTGTTACCATTTACATAAAATAAATCGTATGGTAGACCAAATATAAATTGTATTATTTCGAAATTTTAATAAGAACTTTGATAGATATATTGTTTTCTCTCACGAAGACTTTTCCACTTTCAATCTTTACCGTAGGTAATAAAATATGACTAATCTGTATTATTTAATTGGCGTAAGGACAGATTTAGAGATCAATGATATTGCTCAACTTGTAACAAATTACAATAGTTATTGTCTTGTCCGCAGAGGCATCCATTTTTGTAATTCTAGTTTTTTTCCTCATTATCGATTCGTCCGCGGCCTGAGGATACAATGCGGTACAATTGGTGCAAAGTGGTACGGTCAATAAAAACTGGTATGAAGCGGTTTACGTACGTTGAACAATAACACATAGAAATCCTAAACTAAAGTTATGTATGAAAAAACGTTATATACGGAGTTTACAAAAACAAACTGAAGTAAATAATAATAATAATATCCTGGGACTTTATTCACACACGGCCATCTGATCCCAAATTAAGCAGAGCTTGTGCCATGGAAACCAGACAACTGATATACTACATATACTACTTTTCTTTTGTAAAAACATACTTATATAGATAATTACACACAGACTCAGGACAAACAGACATGTTCATGCACACAAATGTCTGTCCTGGGTGGGAATCGAACCCACGACCTTCGGCGTGAAAGGTACCTACCAACCACGCCAAACGGCTCGTCATAATACTTCCATAATTTATGTCACAGCAATGTTTTTATTTAATTAAGTATATACTTTACATATTATGATATACAATCACGTTCAGCTCAAACATCTTTAGAAAATGTACATCTTATACATATGTCATTTTATAATAAAAGAAATACAATAATTATTATATTATATAAATTATTTTATTTAAGGCTTTTATTTAGATGATGAGATCTGCATCTCAGTAATAATAATTTTTAAACCAGTTTTTTCTTTGCGGTAAGATTGTATCCGATTCATATACGTATCCAATATAAACCACAGTATTTGTTGTTTATTATTAATTTTCTTATTCATATTTCTATACCACAAACATTCTTATTAAATTTATATGAACATTGCGTTTTTTACCCTGTAGCAAAATTAATAAAGTTGCAATTATTCTGTTTCAGATGCCCCGAATGATGCGAATTACATGATCGGAGGTGTAGTGATTGCCATGGCCCTCGTTGGCCTCATAATTGTGCTGCTGGCTCTCACAATCAAGTGAGTACAAAAAAATTATGTCTCTCTTTAAATTCTTGTAATTTTCTTAAAAGAAAAGTTCAGTCGCAATCAGTAAGTAGAAACCCAGAATATTTAGCTCACATATAACATTGAGAAATCAACAACTTTCTAAATGAAACAGTTTTAACATAATATTAAGTTACATTTTATTATAATTACAACAAAAATATACATGATACTCGGACGTAATATCAATTGTAACATTCTAAATCGTCGTAAAAATGTTATAAATCTTAAACATAAACCATCACTATAGTTTTTTTGAGTTATAACGCGTTGAAACATAAATGAGTTTGCAGTCTTTCTTCGTAATATTATATAATATATAATACCTGAAAATTATTTATAAGAAAGATAACTAGAAAATCCGTTTAGAACGTTATCTTCTAGAGTTAAGCTGAATATCATGAAGCAATAAAACAAAAAGCGTTTGCATTAGATTCAATCAAAGTAAAAGCAAAGTGAGATTCTATATTCATCAACGACTTTATAACATTTGGCAATCATATTTAGAACAATTTTCTCGAGGTCGTTACTACAAATAGAATACGTGATAACATACATAGTGAAATATTTACCATATCTATATAAAGTTTTAGTCGGTAGTAATAATTATAAATAGCCCATATAGGTATTAAGTACCAGGACTAGATTAAACCAAACCAATTCTAGGCAAATCTCATTGTCTTTTTCTTCTTAGTTAGACAGCATTTAACCATTAACCCGGCGCTAAGGTACTAAGTACTTCACTTAATGTATAAATGTTTCTAAAGGTGTTTGCCATTTAAAAAACTAACCTAAATCTTTTGTCAAAAAAAAACGGAAAATATTTAATTAAAACTATTTTGACTTAATTATTTTTACGGTTCCAGTTGGTGACGCCTGTACAAAACTGCTAACTATTAATTACTCCCTTTAAACTTTTATTATCTTGGTTTTAAAAAATAAGTACTGATACCGAACTCAACAAATGTTCAATCAACCATGCATAATTATCAAAGGTTAATTACGGAGCATTTAAGTCCTTAGTCACGGACGATGGTTTAAATTATAAAAAATAATATTTCATTCGGTTAATGATTTTTATTTAGCAACATAACTACATTTGGCGCTTTGTCAAGACTTGATGCATTCTCAGTCGCTAGTGTAATTTCACACTTGTCTGGTCACTCTGTGTCATTAACATATCAGATTGAATATTAATAATATGACATTTCGTCTACTCTTCTCAGATTAACTTCAGTAAATCGTGTTAATGAGGAAGCTTGTTGTACTTCTTTGAACTTTGGATTAAATATTTCCGTGGCGATTGTTACGTGTCCTATTAAAATTACCTAACATCTGTTCGATGACGTAATTGTTTGGGCAGAAACCGCTTCGCATTTCAGACAATTCTACTAATCATGAGCTCAAGGCAATAGAGCGGCCGAGTCAGATGCTTGTGTCCAAGGATTTATAAGTGATTATTGTTTAAGTCCTTTCTACTCTGAGCTATGTTTATCTTCTATTTCTATTTATTAATCTGGCATTATTGTTCCTTTGTATAATGGCTTATCTTTAAAAATAATTTTATGTTTGAGTACTCATATTTTGTGTGTGTATATTCACAGAGTACACTTCATTATATTAAATAAGATAAAAAATTGGATTGACGTTAAGACAATTACTGTAACCTAAGTTAGTATAATTAAGAAGTGGTAAATGTATATTTAAGAAGATTAAATATCTTATATATCTTCATCGGCAACAAGTAATTTATTAATAGTGTTTTAAATTTAAATAAGTGAATTGGACGAACAAAGTAAAAGCTTTTACAGAAACGAATAAACTAACATTGATATTTAAAACATACAGACCAACTTCCCTATATAAAACATAACATATGACGCATTGACAGATAATTTCGTAACAAGACTGGCAATGATTTATCTCCTCTATCAAAAATGATAAGCCCAGACAAAATCCCCAGTTTGACGATTTCGTTTGTAGAAACAACCAAAATGTATAGAAATTATATACATTATTTATCACATGACCAACAATTGACGACTGAATAAGATGTCGACAATCACTCATTTTTAAGCGATTAATCTATTTGTCATTGTCTTTCAGCCTATAATTGACAGACACATTAATTTGGACGAAAGCGAAGTTCTTAATCACTCCGACAATAATTGTCGAATGCAATTCGTCTAGGCCCCCAATAATGTAATTAACGTCTCACATAAAAAAGATAAAAAATACTTTGAGACACACATAGAATTAAGGCGTCAATATAACGAAGAAAGAATTAAAAATATATAAATGTGTTGATAATATTATTTTTGTTTGAAGGTAGATTACAGAATTTATCATCTTTTCACTGTGATTACTGTTGATTATATTATTATAGAATCGGAGCTCGCCCACTTCATTTGTTTAAATTGACGTAATCGCAATAATATTATTTCGCGGTTTATATTATTAATTGACCAGTTTTCACTTTTTTCTTCTTTGATAATTACAAATAAGTGTTTCAAACTGAAGATGATTACCACAATTATAAAGCGTTCGTTTCGACGTGTATTAAAAAAAATGTAAGTATTATTGAGTTGTCCAATTGACTTTTTTCTATAATGGTAATTCTAAACTGTATGAACATTGATAAACATTACTATTCATATTATGTTTTTTAAGTATTCTATATAAAGGTATTTTTATTAGCAGTTAATATTTGTACTTTTTATAAATTTGTTGTAGAAAAGGTAATAATTATCAACTTCTAAAATAGTGCGTATGAAATAGCCAAGTTGTCCAAAGATGGCGTCGTATAGGTACTTTAATTAGCACAATGGTGTTGTGAAGCCCTTGTTTTTTTTTAACGCTCGAAAAACGCGTTATGCTTTTCCCCACGGGAACAGTGGGGGGTATGTGGGGCTCGCCGGTGTCCAAGGCACCGAGTGCGCCCTGAGCATCGGAATACCCACTACAAAAACCAGCGGTACCCTTTCCGTCTTAACGAGGAGCGCCACGGGATCGCTTTGGCATGCTACCGTGACGCTCTGACGGCCGGCCCGCCTATGCGGGCCTCCATGTGTTGTGAAGCCCTACATAAGTGTTATCTAGTAAGCAAATTTATTTTACGCATAATAAAGAATAAGAAATATTAACAATTAATTAAATCATATTTCATTACATTGCTATTTTGGATGTATAGTTTCAAATTATAAAATATTATAAAGTAGGTAATCATCGTATTTTCAATTGATTATTTGTGAATTATTTTTGTAAGATATTGTAAAAATTATTTTATAGTAATTATAATATTAGTATTATTATACATCGATAAGATGATGTGATGATCTCTCATCGCCAGTGATGAGATGGCCTAGTGGTAAGAACGCGTGAATCTTAACCGATGATCGTGGGTTCAAACCCGGGCAAGCACCACTGAATTTTCATGTGCTTAATTTGTGTTTATAATTCATCTCGTGCTTAACGGTGAAGGAAAACATCGTGAGGAAACCTGCATGTGTCTAATTTCATTGAAATTCTGCCACATGTGTATTCTACCAACCCGCATTGGAGCAGCGTGGTGGAATAAGCTCCAAACCTTCTCCTCAAAAGGGAGAGGAGGCCTTAGCCCAGCAGTGGGACATTAACAGGCTGTTACTGTACTGTACATCGATAATAGTTTCAAGTGGGATGCAGAAGGCATAAAGGAGATGAACCGGTGCTAACACATTGCGAAATCAATAAAATGTTGAAAACACCTTAATCTAATTGTAAAATCATTGTTGTAAATTATTTTATAATCTCTAAGTTATTTTTTTACTGTTATTAGTATTTAGAAAAACACAAATATTATATAATATATTTGTTGTTGAACTGTTGATACAAAATTTGGATGTTACTTTAGGTAGGTACCACGCAATTGTTTTATTGGCATCAAGGAAGGAGCATTCTCATGGCTATTAAAAAATTGTGCATAGTTTACACGACGCTACTAGATTACGAGTAATTGAAGCATGTTATACAACAATGCGCCATCAAGGTCTACCTACCTACTTGGATTAAAGCCAATTTTACCCGCCTGGACATCATAGTTTAGCGGTAATAGCTTTGAATTTTATCTCTAACGTTTTTGTTCGCTGTTTTAAATCGCAAATCACCGCCCAACGGTATTCTGGAATAGTGCAAATAAATTAAAATAGCTTATTTTGTTGCGGTGATACAACCTCAGTGTACGAACGTTTTACAATATTATTTACAAACGATATTTAATTTCACTACTGCCCAAAGAAGGTGCGTAACGTTTTGATGATGATTATAATTATAATTATTATTGTATATAGTGCAAAAACTATGGGTAACTAACTCGACTGTAACTCGGTACTTACAAACTTTGCCCTTCTCGTATCCATTGATATATTAAGTCTCTTTGTCTTATTCAATATCTTCATGTTATGTAAACTAAAAAAGAATTTCAAGGGAATATCGATTTTATATATGCCAACTTTATTTTGCTATTTATTTTAAAAAAATATTAAGGAAAAAAAAGGTAAAAATATGAAACAGTACACTATGCGTCAACACTGCATAATTAAATGAGGGCGACCAACCCCTCTAACTAACCCTTTGTCAGCTGACGTTTTACAATTGATTATATATATTGGCCTTACAATTGATTTTAAATAAGTATTGCAAATATTAATGGCTATGATTAAGGATTTTTCAATTCACGGCGATTGTGATAGTGTTTTATCAACCTAATGAGAACGAATAATAATAATGCTGTGAAGGAACAATATATTACTATAAAGCCCTACTTTGTCTGTTTCCTTCGCTAATAAGAAACTTCTCTCTTTAACGATATTAACTTTCATCCAAAAAAATCGACTTACTTATTAAAAAGGTCGCTCATTACTTTGCTTGGCTTTTAAGTAATCTTAACATTAAGAAACGGTAAAAGTGTTAGGACCGGTTTAAAATACATTATAATAATATAATCAGTAATGCGATACGTGCCAGAATTACAAACTCGTCAATTTGAATGAAGTGGTTTGAATATGACTGCTAAATGTTATCGAAGGGCTTTCGCAGTGCGAGGTCGAGCCCCCATAACATAGCAATAAGGTAACGGGAGAGGTGCGTGCTTCAGTCGCCACCCACCGGTGCGGTGAGCGAGGCGTGGTGCTGGTGCCGACGCCTGACAAATAGTCATCGTAGAATCGGCGCGGGCAGTAGGAAGATTGTCGGCAGGCCGGCAGTCTGCGCCAAAACGTGACGAGCGCCAAACGTTGGCGCCTTTCCGCCCAACTGAGCTGTGTCAAGTGCCTGTGCTTTGTGCCCGCCATTCGATGCTCTTCGCTCCGATCGCCTTCGAGGCGATGAAGTGTAAAGAGGAAAACTGCGAAGTCGGTGTGGTGCTGGAGCACAACTCTCTAATCGTTCTGTCTGTCGACAAGACAATAATCTGCCTTTGCGGGAGAAACAAACACAACCCATTCGAACGCGGGTAATTCAATTTATAGATTTCTTTTATAGTATGGTCGATTTGTTTTTGCTTTAAGTATCCATTTTATTCTTGTTCCGGTTATAAGTATAATATGTAAAATTCAATTGGGTATTTCATTTGCAATGAAAAAGCCAGTGTATGCAGAGAAACTCGTTTTCTGTCATACTAACTGCCACAAGGTTGACACCTACCTGGTCAAGGCAAATTCCTTGCAGCATACAGCTTGTGAACGTTCGCATCGAACTAATAACAAATAATTTCACGTAATTTAGACAGCTTATTTTAATATCATGCCAAGCTTGCCACCTCAAACGTTCTGTTAAAACCTAACAATACCGTACCATAAATCAATCAATCACAAACAAAAAGTTTATACCTACTTAAAAGTACAGCAGGAACTGATCGTTGACCATAAGAAAGAACAAGGTCGTGATCATTCGTACAATGCCTTCTAAACTTAGAAATATAAGAATAGAAAGGTATCATCATTAGTTATATCTAGGAGGAATATACTTTATATCATTGTCAAGAAAAAAAACTTCATTTTAAATGCTACTAAATTCGGAAGTAAATAACGTTTTTCTATCGTTCACGATTAACTTAATGTCTTTTTCAAACTTGAATGCAGAAATTATAATGGATATTTAATATAATTGATTAATTAATCGTAATGTGTGATGAATAAAAAATATGGTTGCCCTATATAACATTAGCTAATATATACATATGTTTGTATTACAAATGTGGCATTAATGTTTTATACAATAGCCACAGAACAAAACATATGGTATGGTATGGTATCATAATAATACACATTTCATACAATATTTTAAGTAAATGTTTACTATAATTTTCGCAAAAACTAGTATAGTAAAGGAAAGTATTGATCGGAATTGTATATTTTATTACATCACTTGTTAGCATAAGATGTTTATTAAGAGTAAAGGTATTCTTGGATATACTCACTGCAACAAATATATCGTATGTATTTAATATATGAGCATTTTAAGCTTAAAAAATATAGAACTTGGAAGTATTAACAAGCGTAATAATTTCGCTTAATTTAATCATTTAATTTGTAATTATCTACGTTTGAAACAAAGTTTTTGTAAATCTTGATAATGCACATATAGCAATCGATTTCATAAATAACTATAAAGTAAGAGCAAGACGTACGGTCTGCGCACCTGCCACTTTTGCCTTGCTCTGATCCATTAACTTTACCTTTACCAAGGAATAGTCCATCGGGAATTTATTGTAAATCACATGTGATTAAATCTGCTAGCAGATAATTACAATAAAATAACCGTTGCTATATAACTATTCAATAGACTAACCTAACAACGTCATCACAAATAATTCTACTTGTACTCGTATATCGTTTCGTATCTTGAGAATTTATTTCTGTAATGCTTGTGAACATGCACATCAGGTATATATATGTATGTATAATATATACGTACTTATGTCGTATCGTTTATGTTTGAGTTGATGACTTTCTTCCAACGTTTATATAACTGCTGAGCTATACGTTCGTAAATACAAGAGAAGTTGTATGTAAACAAACCTCACAGAGACAGTATGCAACGTCTGAGAAACGACGGAAGCCAAGAGATATAGATTTGCAAAGTTTAATTTATAACGTTATGTCAAAATAACTTTCACTGTGATTGCGATTACGATTATGACGGTAAATTTAATTACACCTTTGTCCGCTATTTAAGATTTTCTAGACGCTGATATGTTGGTAGTTATAAAAGTAACGCTAGCAAAAACCAATAAATAAAAAATAGCATTTTTGTTTCTGAAATAAAAATAAATGACACTTGTTCAATTTTAAAATTCTTGAACACTTTCAAAGTTCGATTCAAAACGTTGACCACAATGTAATAACACTACAATAGACATATTACATACAAACAATACAAGCGTTTTGTATAATACATAAAATTTACACAATGTTCATATCTTATGTTAGACGTCGAGGTCGACAGTCGGCGAGAGTCAATCCAAGACAAAACTGTTATCTTTTTATGAAACGTTATCTTAATTTTTCGCGGACAAAATTTAGATTATAACATAGTTGTAGTATAGTTTACTTGTCGATAATGACGACATAAAAATAAATGAAATTGTATACATATATCGAGAGAATTATTATGTTCTATTAAATGTCCATTGATCGCAATCATCGGATCCATTATTCTGTTTAACAAGCTCTTTATAGTCTAGAATCAAGATCATATTAAAAATGTACACCTATTAACTCTCATCATGAATTGACGTCAATGGTTCCATGATATATCTCTAACGTTAAAAAATCCATAGTATTTTATAAACAGGTCCAACTTTCGAAAAATTAAACATCGTAATAACCGAAAAAATCCTTTTCTGATATTCATAATTCAAGGTGTGATTACAAATTATAAAACTAGATAGTCTATTTATTACATTTTATTCGCCTCCATCTTAAATGTCAAATATATTTTATATAAAAAAATGAGACATACAACCGCGATACTAAGTATCTGAACTAGTTACGTTAGATTACGTTAGATTTTTACTATTCTCTTAGCGCTACTGTATATATATTTATCAAATCACTATATTGAGTACTGACATAACACATTTAAATTATAATATTAACTATACTTGTAATACACTAACTAAAAATGTCACAAATTCTTGAATCAATGGCAACGCTACTGACTGACGATATCCTCTAGACACATCTCAAGGGTAACAGCTATTAATGCCTTACTACCTGTGTTTTTTACCCCACATTCGTGTCAAAGCCCGAAGGCTTACTTGTGTTGGGAACGGACTCAGGGCAATGCACCTTCCCCGATCTCCCTTGCCCTGTAGCCCAGCCCTACTTTGTCTTTTTAAGTTGAAGTTATATATATACGGACCTCCTCTTTTATAAACGTAAATACATATTTGTTAGAAAGAGATGCAACGTCTGTAGTCATTGCGTTTACTTTATCCGTAGACCCAGCTGTGCGTTAAATGTATACACCACTGTGCATTTGTATTTTATGGACTTTGAACTCAGTTGATGGTGAAATGTCGTATCCCTCAGATTTGTTACTATCGATGAAATCAATACAGGCCTGTTCTTATCTAGTGCAATAACTGAAGCAACAGTACGAGGCCGTGTTCATTGTGCTATACTTACGTTGCTATAACTTCAATTAATTGATATAAAATTATAATAATAAAATGACTAAATATTCTGGGCTTTTATTATTATTGTATTATGTAGAGAGCAATTAACTAATTAGTTTAAAATATTCCAATTTCCACTCACAGCCGTCGTCACAAAATCGTGGGGTTTGATCGTTATAACATTAAATTACGGACAAATTAATCGTCTAGATTGAGCAAGCGGGACAAATAAACGGTTAGGCCATTGGATGCGTCATTACCATGACGATAATATGAGAGCGACCGATGGTATCGCAACTGTTCATACTTCGTAGTTTTTCACGGAAAACGGCCACATCGTCAAAACTCTGCCCCCTCCTCCCTTCCGCTCTGGCGTCAGATGCGAATATATAAAAGCCATACGCGCCCCTCCACTTCAACTCAGACGCATGGAGTACTCCGTAGAGGTCGTTTGGCACGAGCGAGCGCTTTGCTAGGCACCTGCCGGCCAATCTTCACGATAACATTCTAGTCACCGCGCAGCAGAAGCTCGCATAACGCGGTCTACCGCGCGTTCCTAGGAGCAGTGATATGTGCAATAGTTCTACTTACAAAATAATTGTGATAATTTATTTAAATTAGTTATTAGTTTCACGCGTCGATTAGACCGCAATACGGCTGTGAGTGAAATTGTGAATTGAATATGTTGTGACTGCCCGACTGGAACTTGTTACCTGTGATCCAACCCAGTGTGTTTACTTGTACTTGTGCCGAAGGACCTTTTGTTACCATGGTTGGGAACAACGGAACTATGATGGCGATACGTATCGTCCACAGCAAGCTGCGCAAGCGCGAGGAGCACTCTGCATCGGTGCACCCAGCCGAAGCTGTGCTCCAAACCGCGCCGCAACAACCGCCTGAGCCTCTTGCCTTTCGTCAGCAGCCCTTGTGGCAGTTCCCACCACCGCTGCCTCCGCCTTACGTCTATCCTCATGATCAGGTTAGTAATGTTAAAAACAACAACAATTTTGTTAGATAACATTTGTCTTATAAGTCTCAAATTATATTCTTATAAGACAAATGTTTTATTAGATTCTTATTCTTGACCTAAATCCCACTGCGGTATAAAATGCGTCAAAATTAGCAACTTTCTAGTTCACAAGTATCATATCACAGGAGTTTCGAAAAGTTACAATAGAAAGAAAACGTGACTGGTCCAACCTGCGTCCCC
The DNA here is from genome assembly GCF_905147045.1 of Nymphalis io. Classification (NCBI taxonomy): domain Eukaryota; kingdom Metazoa; phylum Arthropoda; class Insecta; order Lepidoptera; family Nymphalidae; genus Nymphalis; species Nymphalis io. Next base: position 5,815,067 of record NC_065893.1, on the reverse strand, counting down.
ACCACGTAAGAGAGAGTTGGTCGTTGCATGACGATCTAAGTGCAAAATAAATTTAAATGTCGGGACACGCTTACCGAGTAGAAAGCTGTGCAAGGCGAACATGTTGTAAACGTTCGACCTTCTTTCTTAAACGAACAAAGAAGGTTAATGCAAAGAACTGTGCTCTTAAAATTGCAGTCTCGTAAATGCTTTAACCTTAATATCACGGTCTAATTGTTGTCCCGAGTATTCTTTGTAAAGGTAGATTTTACATTGCGATATTTAGCAAACATTTGTAGTACATGACCACCCATATTGTAAATATACCGTTTACCAGGAAGCATTAAATGCTAACAAGACTGAATTCAAGGCTTACCTTATGTTCATAACCTTAAACATCTAATTTGTAATTTTCTTCATTCGCATCCTAGTGTAAAGAATAAAATATAGTAGATATTATTTAAAGTAAAATACGTCCTGGACTGATCACAATAAAACAGATTTACTGATTGAACATCTTAATAAACGTACATATACTAAAACAAAGCGCGGTTTAAATTGCCTGGCTGGAACGTTCGGTTAAACGACAGTTACAAGTTTCCGCGTACCTACTTGTTAATAATAATATTAAACGTTCGACGGGACGACCTTCTTTAAACGTTTGGATAGCAACTGGCTTAAAATAACTTTCAACAGACTTCCAGTTACACAATGGTTTAAGTAAGTGCAAATGCACTCGCGCACCGGGGTCTCTAACAGAAAGAAATGTTTGTTTTGGGTCTACGCATACACAGCACATTGTATACATAAACTGTATTAATCGTAGAAAACAATCTATTTTGAAACAAATTATTGCTCATAACAAAAGCTTATTATTTATTTTTATTATTTGCAGGACAACTTGATGCAGCCAATTGGTAACGAGCGGGCGAGTTTTCGCAGTTTACGCAAGAACATCGGCGGTCGTTGGAAGCGACTCGTGAAAAAGAAGCCCGAACAGGAAGTGTACACGATCCCGCCTGAGCTCAAACCTCAACTCAAGCAAATATATGTGTACTAAATACTTCCCATCGGAAACAAAGGCGTAGAAGCGGGACCTTCAATGCTGCTATAAAATAGACTTCAACCAAACGTTCAATGGTATAACCATTTATCAATTCATATCTTAGTAACTTAAAACCATATCTGTACTCGAACATAAGTTGAAAGCATCTTATCATGGGTTTTAACCCACTATATCTTTGAACATATCTCTTCGACCAATTTTTTCTAAAGACCAATGATAACCCTATTTCATTCAACACTTCATTGTGATTTTAAGCCTAGATGTATTAAATAAGTATTAGAACATTGAAGTTTGAGTGTTGTTCTGTTATTTTTATATTTGAATGTTGAATTATGAGTGATAGTCAAATGAATTAGTTTAATTTTTAATTTAAAGTTACGAATGAAATTAGGAAGATGCGGTCGCGCATACTAGTGACGAAAATCCAATAATTATGATAAAAGAAGCAGATGCCTTGAATGTAATTTTAATTAATTAAGGCATTTTATAGGTCATTAACTTATTATAGACGTGGTCGTTTCTGTAGTTGAATATCGATCAAATAGTGTCATGAAATATATTCGATCCATACACACATATGCTAACTTAACAACTTGTGAAAGTGATTATAAAATCTCATTGTTGGATACAGTATTTTATATCAAGCATTTGAGTTGCGAGCGAGACTGAAATATTGTTCAAATTAATCTATATAACGTAACGTAGCGTAAAAATGTAACGGACATCGATTCTATGTATCAGCTATTTAAAAATTATTTCTCCACTGAGAATTATAAACGACCTAGTTATACAGTTACGTTACTTGCACGCTTTGGTAGTATAATTTTCAGGTTTTCGCCCGGTCTTTTCCTACTGTGATATAAATTTAAAATGAATGAATAAAAGTTATTGATGATGAAATGTTGAGTTTTAAATTCGCCTTGACCTCGTCAATTATCAGTAGGACGGACCGACGGTCGAGAATTGTGATAGCTCATATTGAGCCTGATATTCTGATGAATTAAGTTTGTAGCTAATAGGTACAATAAACTCAGCCATGGTAAATGTATTTTTCGTAAAATCTATCTGTTGCAAAGGATACAATATTATATTTAATGTATTTTAACAGTATGCGGTTACTTTTAAAAACTGTAATCTATCATTGACATAGAGAAAAATAAATTCCATCATGATAATGTTACAAATTTGTTTTTATTTGTATATATTATTTTAATCGTAATTATACAAAAATATCCTAAAATATTCATCGAAAGGTATTAAAAAAAAAATAAACAACAATATTCATAGGGATATTTTAAGCTATAGCTATAGCTTAATAAAAAAAATAAGCAAAACTTGAAATAATTATGTCGATAACTTACGAACAGTTAGACTGCTTTCGATTTTGCATCATTTCGAATGAAAACAAGAAAATTAACTTTAAAAAGCGCTATGTTATTTTTATTGAACTTAACGTTAGCTGAAATAGAATTTTATGCTGCCCTCTTGTGGTTTGAACTGTAAAGATTCCAACAGTTTAGTGACTTTTGGCTGCGAGGTTCGAAGCTATTTTGATAGATGGCGCTATATTATAATACATTACGGTATTCTTGACGGAAAAATAAATTCTATTGAAATTATGGTACAAATTTGTTTTCTTTTGTATTTTTTTTAATATAGTATACAGCCGTAAACCATAACAACCTGTGAATGTCCCACTGCTGGGCTAAAGGCCTCTCCCTTTTTGAGGAGAAGGGTTGGAGCTTATTCCACCACGCTGCCCCAGTGCAGGTTGGTGGAATACACATGTGGCAGAATTTCAGTGAAATTGTATACATGCAGGTTTCCTCTCGATGATTTCCTTCACCGTTAAGCACGAGATGAATAATAATCACAAATTAAGCAAATGAAAATTCAGTGGTGCTTGCCCGGGTTGGAACCCACGATCATCGGTTAAGATTTACGCTTTCTTACCACTGGACCATCTCGGCTTTTTTATTTTTAATATAGTATATATTATATTATTATTATAGTATGTATTTTTTTATAAATATAGTATTTAAAAAATAATTTACGATATATTTATATACAAAATAATATCAAAAACTTAGACAGTTAAAAATCCTTTAATTTTAAAAAGAAATGCATTAATATTTCTAATGGAATCTAAGAATATAATGTTTATTGTGTATGGCCGTGCTTAAATATTAACTCGTTTTAGTTTATTTTAATTAGCGCCATCTATGTTATGTAGTCTAAATTTAATTATAGTGAATTAAAATTTTGTGCTGCCCTCTTTTGATTAAATGAGTAACGATTCTAACGATTCAGTGACTTGAAGCTTCGAGGTTCATAACAATGTTGATAGATGGCGCTGTAATGTATAACATATTCGTAGATAAAAAAAACCTTACGAATGTTTTTTTCTTTTTTTGCGCATATTTTACAGATTATCCTATATAAAATATTGTTTCGTTCTTTTAACATGATTTTGCGTGGGTAAATTTAGTTCTAAGTAAAAAATAAAACATAATCATTTAAAGGGTTGTGTTTGATACAAAATTGAACAAAATTTATTAAGGATCTTTCATCCTTTGGATATTCAGTCGATTTTTATTTAAAACAATTGATGATAAAATTATTCAGAGCAACTCCGTGGCAGTTAGTGACAAACAAAGACTTTATAAAGATTTTTTTTCTTTTGACCAAAGTTCTTTTAAGAACATTACAATTTTATGAGTACTAGCATACACAATGAGAAGAAATCACTTGTGCTCTTACTTAGGCGCCGCGCGATACCGCATCAGCATCTCTTCAAAATATCAAACGTCTCCATTTTTTCGGGTTATAATATGATCACTTATACACAATGTTGTGTATGTGCGCGCAGTTCAGTTTATCGACCTCAATTAGGGTTGTGGGCAGGTCCATTGGGGAGGTTCCTCTCCTGGTTCCCTGATTAACGTACATTTACGTTATGGTAAGAATAATTTTGTTTTATCAATATTAGTAATAAATATTTAGGCTATATAGACAATAACAACATTTGATATTATAACTTGCCGATGCTGATCATAAATAGCCACCACCACTACCAGACTACATCTCTCTGATGGTTTCTGCGAACTCGGCTGGGTAGATACCACTCCCTCATTAATCATCACTTGCATTTATTGGAGACGATTTGACGACGCAAGGAATAATAAATAATATTTTCTAGCATTTACAATGTTAAAATACCGCCTTATACCTAGTTAATATTCAAAGAGGTCGGATAACACCCGCATGTCGCGTGACCGCAGAAACCGCTTCCCTTTGAAAGATTTGTAGTCACCCTTCAGACGCTTCAATATATAAATACAAATGTAATAGATATATGTAAAACATCGCCATTTTCGATGATTCCTTGTAATAAAAAATATCTTGGTAATATGTAACATTTTTACAAAAATAACATTACGTAGGTACATTACCTTCTGATTTACCTTAAAATAAAATATATAATTTAATAGGTAAATAATATTCTATGTAAATAATATCTATATGACTGCCTCGTTGGTCTAGTGGCTTGATGTAAGGCCGCAAACCCGGAAGGTCCTGGGTTCAATTTCCAGGTCGGGCCAGTAAAAAGTTATTGGGTTTTTCTGTCAGCAAATTCTCAGTAGCAGCCCGGACGCTGGAAGTTGGAAGTGTGCCTCCAAGTGTGCCCGTGCCTCGGAAAGCACGTAAAGCCGTTGGTCCTGTGCCTGAACTCTTTCCGGTCGTGTCGGATTGCCGTTCCATCAGATTATGAGAGTTAGGGAATACAGAGTGCACCTGTGTTTGCACACACACTAATGCACTATAATGTTATTTAAATATTTACAATAGATCAATAACGGCAAGCTTTTATATGATATAAAACTGTTTTATGTAATATAATCATCGTTTATTATTAAGTCCAAACTTTAATTTTAGACAAAGGGAAGTAGCAGATTCATTAGGTGCACCGAAGCCTGATAAAAACATAAGGTCGTGGTGTACGAAAGTACTAATACCACAGAATAACCACAAGCCACACATCTCCACATCAGTCGCACAGATACTCCAAGCGACTCTCCATAGTTGATCTAAACGACTCCAATCGAAAGACTGAGCAAATGAAGCCGACAAGAAAATCCCTCCATACCAATTATTATCACACCTCCATCGACACTACTTATCTTTATGATTCTATTTCTAAATATTAATGACTGATATAACTCTCATAGTTATTTATAAGGGTTAGTAGTACCTACTAGCTGTGCTAAGCAGACTTTTAATGTTTCAGTATATACAACATTTTTCTTATTTTCGTGGGATATTCGTATTTATTGGTTTTCACCGTATTATTAGATCCGGATCTAGATGGGGTGCATGTCAGTCACCTCCACGTAGTGCACCCTGGGCAACGGGGTCGACCAGCATCCGATGTTTTTTCCGGAATGCTTGTCGATCGCGGCTGAGACTGACGCGACGGAAGTGTCGCGGGCCGCTTCTGGTACTTCTCTGTTGCGCAGAGTGGACCACCCACCCGCACCACGCACCCACAAAAATCACTCATAAGTGATTTTTGTGGGTGCAATTGCTGGTTTCATTTCCATTCACAATAAATATCCGTGGGAATGTCATTGTGTGTTGTTCAGATCAACGAATTTTGTAAGTCACTTAATGTGAAACTTTACAAATTTAGAATGTTACATTATTTAAGACTTACTTAGTTTTTTTTGTCGAAAAACAAATTGTTTGCCTGCCTTTAAATTAACATTTAAGCGAACTTGTTGAAGTTTTTAATAATTAAGCTTAAATAAAAATCCTAAAACTGTTTTCTTAAAAAATAGACAGAAAATTGAACAAAAAAATTTTCATTGAAATAAACCGAAAAATACTCTATACGATTTTAAAAAAATATCCAAGAGCGACAATAAACCAATAATTAATTAATAAATATAAAAATACATAAACATGTAGAAACATCGAAAACAAATCTCAGTTTGAACAAAAATATTTAAAAAAGTTGTTTATGTTAGATTTCCCATCTAATATTCCGGCCCTAAAGGCTCGTTTATGTTCCGTTCATCACCTGGCATTACGTAAACTCACACACTGAGACAATACATTCTCTAGCTTAACAGCGGAATATGTGAATGAACAGTCGGTCCCGAAACGATGTTGCATAGGGACCTTCTATCATTAAAATTTACGACCTATGTCTCTGGAGACGCTGACGTAGATGGAGACGACGCCGCCGTCTACTATGAGATTGACACGTTCGCAAGCAAGTAATGAAGCGAGCCGTAATGAGGGGAGCCGTCGAAAACAGCAAGGCTTATTTGTGTAACAACAAAAGACTGCCACGTACCCGCCTTACGGCTATCGTTCGCTGAAATTGTCTTTCATGTCTAAGTTGTAGCCAAGCTGCGCTTTGTCTAGGCTTGAGCAGACTTAATTAATCTTCTTCATGCCTTATCGTTTATTTTTAAATGGTTTAAATTATTTTGTTTTATCATTTTAATGAAAACTTTAAATAAATAATTACTTTGCAAATTAGCTTACTTTAGTAGGTGTCCTCACAATGTAAAAGTTTTGTAAAAATTCACTGGACCATCCCAACTCTATTATATTTTAGAAATGACGTAAGACCGGAACCCAGGCAGACAAACTTCATGAACAAATTCTCATCACAACTCAGCCTTTTTTTTCACTAATGATTTTTACAATACAAAACACGATAAGTGACACAGTTTTTTCATTGTACAACTGCTAACGCTGAGTATGCTTTCCTAAGTATCTTCAAATATTATTTGTAAGCATTTTCTGAACTACTTGCGCCCCAGAGTTTCAACCGTATCTGGTGTTTATGGAATGGACGCATACGGAACAAAAAGGCGAATGATGCTTTTAATAATAAATAACTAATTTAAAACACACACGAATCACAACCACAGGCGAAGCATTTTAAGATTTATTTATTAAAAGCATTCATTAAAAATGATAAAATATCTTAAGCCAAGCTAAGTTTTATTGTTCTTCATTGTTATTTATAAATAAAATCTTCGTGTCTACTCATAGTATGTTTTATATTATGTCGCCGTTCCACACATAATAATTAATTCCACAGATATAAATAATATAATTAATTTTCAGGATTTATTTCATTTCTTTATATTTATTAAAAAAATACAAGTGACTCGTGTAGTTCCATGTTATAAAAAGAAAAATATATAATTCACATATATATTGAGCTATAAAACGAAAGGGTTATGTTACATTGGTCAGACTAAACAAATATATTGAGTAATTTATTGGATGATCGAACGAAATAATGGCCATTTTATGGTTACCGTGACAAGTATAAACTTGGAATATATGAATATTGCATTTAATGTAACCGGAATTCAGAAAATATAAAATACCATCGCGCACTTTTGTTATGTATTAAATAAAACAAAAAATACATGTACAAAAGTATAAAATATTCTTTTTGACATATTGGTTTTCGTATGTTTTGGTTGGTTGGTTGCATATTTTATGAAATATTTTATTATATAAACGAAGGAGAAAAGACAATTTCCAGCCCGAATACTTTTGTCTTCTGGAAGCTTTTGTATTTTTAATTTTACGGCAAGCATTTCCAACATTTAATAAAGCTAACGTCCACAGTTAATTGTTTAGAAGGATAATAATAATAATAATAAGCCCCCGTGGGATCACCTTGTCGTGGTGGGGGGCGTACGGGAAGCAGGTGCAATTAACAAGGTTAACAATCTATAACAATTTCTACCCCTTTAGGGATACCCAATTTACAGTCACTTACATCTGACAAAAAAACTTACACCTTTCTACTTACGATCCCAAAACACTTTTTTTTATGGAGAAATGTTTAATCGAGTGTACAATTTGCGGTCCATACTCGGGGGGCGCCGGGGCACATCTGGAGCCGATGCTGGATGTGACAGAATGCGATCCATCGGCGATGAGAAGTTGAACAGGCGGGCTTCCATCGCAAAGTCTACTACATCCGATGACAGTTCCTCAGGAACACCTTATCGAACCCCACCATCCACTACGAGTGTTGCACAAGAGACGCTTTATGTCGAACAACTTGTGCCCACCGTTAGCACTAAGCGCAAAAAATGGACGCAAGACATGAATGAGTTAATACTGCGCAATTATCTCTACCTTACCACCATGGAAACAGATATAGCAGCCTATTTATCACCATTACATATAAAAATTCTCGAAAAATATCCTCATATGCAAGTAAGCCGACAACATAAGGTTGGTGGCGCATTGGCTATAAGCGATGGTTGACATTTCTTACAATGCTAATGTCTAAGGGCGTTTGGTGACCACTTACCATCAGGTGGCCCATATGCTCGTAAAAAAAAAAAACATGTTTGTGACTCATCATCATCTGAGGCATTACAGCCGCGGGTGGGCCTTAGCCTGGTCCAGTAAATCTCTCCAGTCCGATCTATTTGTGGCTTTCGTTCTCCAACTTGTCACCCTTGATCTTCTTGTCTTGAGATCTTGGTGTCCCGTTCGACGCCGTCTAACCATCTGAGCTTAGGCCTGCCTCTACTTCTGCGATCCTCCGGCCGGCCTTCCAAGAGGCCTTTAAGTACTCTGGCCTCGTCCATTCGTAGTACGTGCCCTGCCCATCGTAGGCGTCCGATCTTTATGGTCCTAATGATGTTAGGTTCATCGTACATTTGGTATAGCTCGTGCATGCAAAACAATAGTTAAAAACTGATTACAAGCATAGACATGACCAGGTCGCCTATATAATACATCAAAAACTAGCTTTAAAATTTAAACTTATAGCCCCCAGAATCGTACAGCTTATTTAAATATAATCCTCAAGCAGTTTTAGAAAACCAAACCTTCAGACTATATTTTGACAGAGCTATCTTAACCGATATAACAATACCTTACAATAGACCGGATATACATGTTATAGACAAACTAAATAAAACTGGATACATAATAGATATTGCTACTCCAAATACTCATAATTTGCAAAACACTGTATCTGAAAAATTAGCAAAATACACAAAATTAAAGGAGGAAATAACCAGAAATTGGCATTTTCAAAAAGTTACTATAGTACCGATAGTTCTTTCTACTACAGGCGTTATCCCACAGCAACTTCACCAGTCACTTAAAGCTCTTGATTTACCTCCACATACATTTATTCAATTACATTAAGCTGCAATATTAAGCACATGTAGGATAGTAAGAAAATTAATGCAGTCAGACAAAGATCACATTTTATTGCCAAGCAGACTATTTAAAATTTTCATTTAGGACCCAGATGATGTTCACTTGTCTTTGGTCCGTGATCATTGGTTTACCGGTATATACCAAGATTTGCAATATTAAACAACAAAATAATAATAATAACAATAATGTCCTCCAGACCGATTTAATCTCAAGAGAGATTAGCTAACTGCGCACCACATATTATAGCGCACAAGTGTGTGCGTAAACACAGGTGCACTCTCTCTTCCCTAATTCTCATAATCTGACGGCAATTCGACACGACGGCAAAAAGTTCAGGTGCAGGACCAACGGTTTCACGTGCTTTTCGTGGGACGGGAGGAGTGTACACACTTTCTACTTCCAGACTCCGGGCTGCTACTGAGAATTTTCGACAGAAAGGTTTTTCTGGCCCAACCTGGTAATTGAACCGATGACTTCCGAGTCCGCAGCCATACATCTAGGCACTAAACCAACGAGGTAGTCAGTTAGAAGGATGGATGACTGTGTATAAATGTCTTACAAAATCTTACTTCTTACGATGATCTTACGCTGAATCTACTAAAAACAAAATTAAAAAACAAAGAAAGACAAGTGAACATCATCATAGGAACGCACGAAAAGCAAACTATGATAACGATGATAATATAGTAATAATAGAGTCAAAAACGACGGGCCGGTTGGCGTGGGTGGCAAATACTTGCCTTTCACGCCGAAGGTTGTGGGTTCGATTCCCACCCAGGACAGACATTTGTGTGCATGAACATGTCTGTTTGTCCTGAATCTGGGTGTAATTATCTATATAAGTATGTATTTACAAAAGAAAAGTAGTATATGTAGTATATCAGTTGTCTGGTTTCTATAGTAAAAGCTCAGCTTAGTTTGGAATCTGATGGCCGTGTGCGTATAATGTCCCTGAATATTATTTATTATTGATATTATTTATTATTTGGATATATATAAATAATTTGGATACAGTGTTCAATAGATATTTAAAATCAGAAACAGTCAGCAGTGAAGAACGAATATTAATTGGAACAATAAAATATCATCATATAAAATTCAAATAGTATAAAACAATAATTATTCAGGGGATACCTTCACATATCGGAATGATGAAAGGGAGCTGATAAAGCAGCATAACATGCTTTGCAAGAAATAATTTCTTATCATTATCTACCTTTACATAGTGACATATTAAATAGATTCAAGCAAACATGCAAACAAAACTAGGAAGAATATTTTAATGAACGCTTGTGACATATAGATAGATAATAAATACGGTGCAAGACAATGTTATGTGAACTTCATCTTTGTGCATGGTCTACAAAATTTAAAAGTACTTAAAAACACCTTGTATTGACTGGTTTGAGGTAACAATTGCATTAAATTCTTTTTTTTTTTTGTTAATTAAATAAAATATATATTATTAACTGTTAGTAGAATAAACATCTGTTTTTTTTAAAGCCTATTCCACGATTATCTGAACTTAGCAAAATTATAGCATTAAAAGTGCTATATATTATTAGGTCTTTACATATGAAATTAGCCTTTTGTCGTACTGACCACTGTGATATGAAATATCTCCTCTTTGGTTAAGAATTCCAAATTTAAATTTATAAATTCATTTAGCTGGTACATTTGGGTTTTGAATACAGTCCTTCATTTGTTTTTTTCTTCATTTGGAGCTCAATGGATAAATGATGTATACGGCGCTGGTGTCGCAAAAGAAAACACGGTACGTTTTTGGTTTCAACGTTTTCGTTCTGGAAATTTTGACCTTCAGACACAATCCCGTGGACTGCCGGAGACCAAAGTGGAAAATGAAAAATTAAAGGCTATTGTGGAAGCGGATCCATCACAAAGCATTTCAGAGATAGTTGCAGGCTTCGGGGTAAGTGATAAAACTGTATTAAGCCACTTGAAGCAAATCGGGAAAGTAAAACAACTTGAACGATGGGTATCTCATGAATTGAGTGAATCGAACTTGCAAACGCGTCGACTTCTGTGATACTTTGCTCAACCGACAAAATAATGAAGGGATTTTATATCGAATCATTACTTGTGGTGAAAAGTGGATACTGTACGATAATCGGAAGCGTACGTCGCACCCTGGAGACCGAGCCAAATCCTGCTCTAAACGAAAATTGACTCAGAGAAAGTTACTTGTGAGTGTTTGGTGGACTAGCGCCGGTGTCGTTCACTACAGCTTTCTAAAATCTGGGTAAACGATTACGACAGATATCTATTGTCAGCAACTGCAAGCCATGAAGGAAGAACTAGCTGCTAAACAACCGAGATTGGTCAATCGCTCTAGGCCACTGCTGCTTCACGACAACGCAAGACCACACACTGCACAACAAACAACCACTAAGTTAGATGAGCTACAATTTGAATGTCTGCGACATCCACCATACTCCCCGCCCTTGCTCCAACAGATTACCTTTTTTTCTGGAATTTGGACAACTTCTTACAAGGAAAAAAATTCAACTCCGATGTGGCAGTCCAAACCACCTTCAAAGAGTTTAATAGATTCTCGCCCCCATGGTTTTTTAGTAAAGGGATCAATGAACTACCTATGAGATGGCAAAAGTGCATAGATAACAACGGTGCATACTTTGATTAATTAAATATATTTTACAAAAAAAAAAAAAACTATATTCCTCCCGTACAAAACGCCAATTTCATATGTAAGGACCTAATATAATTATAATTTACAAGATTATATGAATGTAATAAAAATTTAATCTCATGCTTGTGCTACAGTTATTTATTAAATTAATGTTTAAATCATCAATAATAATAATATGTGTATCTTCGTGTACATATGGAATTTCAATGAAACTCTTAAAAATGGTCTTTAGTCAGTTTACTTCAATGTTGAGCTTTCAAGTTGCAAATGACAAGTGAGTTATACATAGTGACGTCATATTCTAAATAATACGCCTGATGGTCAACGTTAAGCAAATACACACATTCTATGCATTGCGTAAATTTTGGTGGTTGGCGTTAACAATATGTTTGTTAAATAATTTCAATAAAACTTCTTGCAAAGTTTTCAAAGTATTCATATAACCCTATAGGAGTTAGATAAATATGAGCATAGAACAATGAAACTCTTAAGCGCAGAGCACAGGCTTTTACAAGTTTGTTCGACAGAAAGGCTCACCACATAGTTGTGTTCATTACTTTTAAAGAGACAGGAAAAACCGTGTAAGCCAAACGAGAATTCCACAAAAATATCTAGGTTCACAGCACAGCGATGTTCCCAGCCGTATTGTTATGCGAAAACATTAATAGTAAAAAAATACTAATACATGATTTAAAATCAAATATAAGATAGAAATGAATTTTAATATAAATTTCATTTTCATTTCTTATATTTTATGTTATTAAAAAGTATCTTTTGAATGCCATAGATGTTGGATGAAATAATTAGTCAAATGAGCCAGTGTTAATACGGGCAGAGGGTAGGACACGAAGATGTTATCCTTAAGCCTGTAGTTACACTGGCACACTTCACCTTCAAATCGAAACTCAACAAAACTCAGTATTGTTATAAGAATAAACACTTTGGTAAATTTTGGCAACAAACAAACAGAATGAATGCAAGGCCGAGCCCGAGCGTTGAAATAGGGGGCGTGAGCGGTTGCCGAAATATAGCTAATATGTTTAAAACTCAATTTAAAGTGGAGCCTTGTGAGGTCAACTGCACCGTGGCTGATAGTGGGGGCATTAAGAGCACCGGGGAGTGCTTGCTACGTTTCAAAACTAGCGAAGTAGTAGAAGCGATTATGAGCATGAAGCGTGGAAAGTCACCTGGACATGATGGCCTTAGTGTTGAGCATCTGCGGCATGCTGGCGTGCACCTTCCAAGAGTCCTAGGCTGGTTCTACAATATTTGTGTTAGCCATGGTTTCCTGCCGGACTCGATGACTAGGACAGTAGTCGTGCCTATTATCAAAATTAGGACAGGGGATGCGGCAGACAGAACCAACTACAGACCTATATCTCTTGCTACCATTACAGCTAAGGTTCTTGACAGTTTGCTTGATACGCAGCTTAGTAAAGCAGTCAATATACATAATGCGCAGTTCGGTTTTAGGTCAGAACTATCAACTGAGAGTGCAATACTGTGTCTCAGGCAAACTGTAAGATACTACACAGATAGAAAAACACATGTGTTTGCGTGTTTTTTGGATCTGTCCAAGGCATTTGACCTCGTTTCCTATGAAGTTTTGTGGCAGAAACTTGAAACAGAAAGTAGCTTAAGACCCGAGTTGATATCGTTGTTAAAGTACTGGTATGGTGTTCAGAGTAACGAGGTAAGGTGGGGTGAAGCGTTTAGTGATCCTTACAAGTTGAAATGTGGAATGAGACAGGGGGGGCTGACGTCACCCAGGCTATTCAATCTCTACATAAACAAGCTGATAGACAGGTTTAGCAGAGCAGGTATTGGTTGCTCAATAGATGGCGTTTCAATGAACAACTTTAGTTACGCGGATGACATGGTACTGCTGAGTCCATCAGTCAGTGGTCTTCGAAAATTAATAAAGATCTGCGAGGAATATGCTAAAGAGAACGGCCTCAGATATAATGCTAAAAAAAGCGAAATTTTAATCTTTCGAGGAAAAAACAAACCCATCAATTTTACACCGAATATACACCTATGTGGGGCTCCTCTGAAACAAGTATCTGAGTTCAAATACCTTGGGCATATTGTGAATGAACGCTTGGACGATGATAGCGATATCGAACGCGAACGCAGAGCTTTGTCGGTTAGAGGCAATATGTTAGCACGTAGATTTGCGCGATGTACGGCACAGGTAAAACTAATTTTATTTAAAGCCTTTTGCCAGTCCTTCTACACGTGCGGTCTGTGGGAGAACTACTCCCGACGAGCATACAATGCTTTGCGTGTTCAGTACAACAATGTGCTGAGGATTTTATTGAAGAAGCCTCGATACTGCAGCGCGTCGGCAATGTTTGCGGAAGCTCGTGTAGATGCTATGCGATCTATAGATACTATGCGATCATACGCAAGCGGACTGCGTCCACTATGAGCAGATTACTAAACAGCTCCAATAAACTCCTCAACACACTGGCTGCAAAGCTGGATAGTCCCCTCTGGAGGTATTAACGTAGTTTTAAGAATTGTTGTAATTAATTGCCTTGTTTTTATATTTTTATTTATGGTTTTTTGTTTAAAATTAAATAACTGCTTGATTAAAAATTTTATATTAAATTATAATAATAAAATATTAAATATAATGTTAAAAAACTATTTAAATTAAATTAAATTTTAAAATTGTTATTGATAAATATTATTATCTAAAAAAAAAAATGTAATTATTTTTTATTATTGTATTGTATTTTAAAATTTGTAAAGTTAAAAAATATGTTTCACTAACACTATATGGGCTAGTCCTGAAATAAAAAGTTTTATTATTATTATTATTATTAGCGATAGAATATCTGATGAGTGGGTGGTACCTACTTATACTTAGTGGACTTGCACAAAGCCCTACCACCAAGTAAAAGTTTCAATATTTTTTATAATTTATTTTGTGTTGTATTTGCATGTAGTGGTTACCTATAAGTAGGTATCATAACTGTTACGTTTAGAACTAAATTGTATAATGTTTAATTCTAAACATTACGACATATTTAAATAATAATAAAAAATTGTAAGCAGAAACTTACGGCCATACTTATAAACGTTGCTTATCGGATTTAGTTTCTCATTTTGTCATTTTAGTTTTGTCATTAGAAAAAATAAGATATATAATTATTAAACTTATCAATAATCATAAATCTAAACAACATTTATAAAACTATTAATATTAGATTAACGGCAGCTCTTCAATAAAATAATGTATATTATTCGGTTTATTTGTTTACTTAGTATGCATCGCATGACGTTATCTAACATGCAACATTTTTCATAAATATTTATTGGAACCTTAAAATGTTATTTGAGTTCCTGTGTTTCCAAGTACCTCATATTTTAGGGGCGTTTATCACCGTCCAGGGGACGGTGATTAAGGTGCAGGCCCACATGAAGTATCTGGGCCTGACCCTGGACGGAAGATGGAGCTTCGGGCAGCATTTTGTCCAACTTGGCCCGAAGCTCATCAACGCTGCTGCTGCCTTAAGCCGGCTCCTACCAAATGTAGGAGGGCCGGAAACGCCATGCCGGCGATTATACGCCGGTGTTGTGCGGTCCATGGCTCTGTACGGTGCTCCCATCTGGGTGGACGCTCTCACCGCTCGGAACAAGGTTCTCTTGCGAAGGCCGCAGAGAATCATAGCGGTGAGAGTGATACGCGGATATCGTACGGTGTCGTGGACGGCGGCAACACTTCTCGCGGGCGATCCGCCTTGGGAGCTCCAGGCGGAGGTGCTCGCGGAAGTGTACCGGTTCCGGGCGGAAGTGAGGTCGCGTGGCGACCGTCCAGGGTTGGAGGAGGTGCTGCGAATCAGGACTCTCGCCCAGCAAGCCCTGATTCGCAGGTGGGATAAGGATCTGAGGTCCCCATCAGGAGGCCTGGCGACAGTGGAGGCGATCCGTCCCCACTTGAGTCGCTGGGTAACGAGAAAAGGCGGCACACTGACCTTCAGACTGACTCAGGTGCTTACTGGACATGGGTGCTTCGGTAAGTACCTGCACGGAATAGTCAGGCGGGAGGTAACGCCCTCCTGCCACGAGTGTGGTGCGCCTACGGACACGGCATGCCAAACTCTGATGGAGTGTGCCGCTTGGGGGCCTCAGCGCCTTTCCCTGGCGACTTTAATCGGCGGAGACCTTTCGCTGCCGAGCGTGATAAATGCCATGCTTGGTAGCGAAAGGTGCTGGATGGAGATGGTCTCCTTCTGCGAAAATGTCATGTCGCAGAAGGAGGCCGCGGAGCGGGAGCGCGAGGAGAGTGCCTCCGCTGACCCGCTTCGTCGAAGAAGACCGGGGAGAAGACGCCGGCGCTATGCGCATCTTCTCGTCCCGCCGTGAGTGTCGCCGGGGTCAGGGGGTCTCTGTACCCCGAGTACCCCCTAGGATTTGGAGGCCCGCAGAAGCGGGCCAACCGTCGGGACGGCACGGTAGTATGCGCAAGCGATCCCGTGACGTCCCCCGACAAGATGGAGTGGGTACCGCTGGTTTTTAGTGGGTATTCCGGCGCCTTCAGCGCCGGCGAGTCCCAAATACCCCCACACCTCATGTGGGGGAAACACATAAATGTGTTTTTCCAGCGAGAAAAAAAAAAAAAAAGTACCTCATATTTTAAACAAATATATCAAATTACCCATTGATTTATCTACATCACTTAATAATAATATGCGTATTTTTTACAGTTTCATACTGGTGGTAGGGCTTTGTGGAAGCCAGTCGGTAGAATAACTGGTAAGGGTAGTACTCCAATAAATCTGCCGCCGCATACTTTATATGTGTTCAAGTGGGTTGGTGGCGCATTCAAGGTGTAATTCAATTACAAATATTTTATTAAATAGTAAAATGAAATAACAAAGCAAAAAAAAAGTTATCTTCATAACATCAAAAATATGGAAAAACAGTTCGTAGCGTCCATTATTACTCATGTAATTTGTAACTTCTAAGTTCTTTGGGCCAGCGAGCAATTATTCGGGAGCTGACCGCACGAGTATACAAGATAACAATCTCATAGTTTACTAGATAAGGCATACGAACAGTAAAGATCCGAACTTTTATCACTACATTAGCATCATACGTGAGCTTCTATCGTTCATTTTCTCAGACAAGGAGAAACATATAAAGATCTGTTTTACATGCCATTTCAAAAGATGACATAAACCTATGACGAAATATGCAATCAGTCTTGATATTAAAATAAATTGTTTATACTGTACTCTAGGACATACCAGATAGATTTAAATAATTCTTGTATGACGTTAGATACTTCGTGTATTGAGAAAAATTATATGTTATAAAGGATCCCATTACAAACCTCAGGAGCGGTGCAATATACAAATGTACTCGTAATTAATTATGCTGTAATTGTAATGTATACGGCTATATAGTACCTACTGTTTAAAAAAATACTTTTTACTGAGTAAAAATTTGTTTTAATTTAAAAGCATAAACTATAATTAAGGATTACCTTGTTGCGTCATTGATTTAGTGACTAGCTGTAAGGCCGAAGATTCCGAGGTCTTGGGTTCAAGCCCCATGTTGAAAGTTAAATAAATAAAAATTAATTGGGTTTTTCTGTCTAGAAAATCTTAGTAGCAGCTTGCAGTCTTGAAATTTGCAGTGGTAGCAGTCCCATGGTTCGGAAAGCATGATAAGCGGTTGGTTCTACGTCTGAACTGACCCCGGTCATGCCGGATTTGTCATCTCATCGGATCATGAGAGCAGGAGAACTGACTGTTTTTGTGTCAGCGCACACCGTTGTGCACTATAATATGTCATGCGCAGTTGTCTAGTCTCTTGAGACTGGCCGCCTTGGCCGAAATCGGTCAGGAGGACATTATATTATATGACGGCGGTAGCGATGGCTATATGTATGATAATACTGTCTCCATCTTGAGTAGGTCATACAGGGTCCATTGCGTAGGTGGCGAAAATGATAATGTAAACTTCCTGTTACCTTACTTTATTTTCTTTTGAACACAATAAACACACTTAAAAGTAAGCTAGGCAAAACCGACAGTTTCGTTTAGGAGAAGTGACCTGGTCAGCGTCCGTAATCGTAATGTGGCGTTTCAATTCCTCACGTTTTCAACACGACTCTATCCACGTGCCGTCTTTACGGCAAGTTACATCACGGTGTTTAACCTTTCTCTGGTACTAATATACTCAAATGAGCAACTCAATATTAAGCTATATCGCTTTCCACTACATATATACATTCCTTTGAATCATTATTTAACATATACAACTGCATTAATAATTCAAAAAGTTAATTTAAGTGGACATTGTGTTCAAAATATACAAGAAACTCAGTATTTTAGAATATCATTAAGAAATACTAACTCTTAATTTTATTTAATGAATCAAATCAATCAATCAACAGACTTTCGTAGTCCACTGCTGAACATGGGCCTCTCCCAAGGTGCGCCAAAGCTCCCGGGCCTCCGCCTTCCGCATCCAGTCGGTACCCGCCACCTTCTTCAGGCATCGGTCCACCTGGCTGGAGGGCGCCCAACGCTGCGTTTGCCGATCCGCGGTCTGTCACTCTAGGACTCGTCTGCTCCAAATTTGTTTTTAATTTGTTCTCTTAATTTTATTCACTTAAATAAAATAACTTTACCAGAAATTTTAATAGATTTATTGGGAATGTGAAGTATTGTAACTATCCAAGTCAATTCTAGAATTAAGGTTTCTTTGTTAAGAACGCGTGACCGATTATCCTTGTTTAAATGAGCAGTGGAATTGGAAGGGGCTCTTTTGTTCAAATTAAATAGGTTTTTGGGAAGAGACTAGTGCAAATTAGACGTAACTTAGTTGTCCCAGGACAGCTTAAACTTGTTGCAGAGTAACCCTTACAGCGACATTAGTATGCGTAGCGTGTAAATGTCTCTTTTGTATTTTGTCGTCTGTGGATTCCGAAAATATAGGCTTACTTTAATTATTTATTATTATTATTTCTTTATTCTTTAGTTTAATATAGCTCTCAGTGGAAATCATTGTACTATTTTTTATATATATAGGCCACCACTTTGTTTTGAGTTTATCACCGACCTTGTTCTTTTTGATTTATCATTTTGTAACATTTAAAATGTTATTTATTATTACGAAGTTCTCTGATTTCAAAAGAATCAACGACATCTCAAGTAAAAAAATAAATAATCACGAATACCATTATATTTCATAGGCTGTCAAATGGACTCGGAACATAAAATGTTTTTTATTAATATATCATTTAACTTTTTGCGAAAGGTAAACGAAATAGCAATTTATCAGAAGAAGTTAATATTGAATAATGTTCTATATATGCGTATGGCTGGTTAACGTAATTGAGTTTATGTAATTATATTTTAACAAACTAATAACATATAAATCTAGTCAGTCATAGACGTGATTTCTAGGAGTACTTCGAACGCTTCGTTAAATTAAGCAAAGCTTAAACTTTGTTTCTAATGAAAAATGTATAACGGACAACCATTACTTTTGTCCCATAACGTATATATGCTGCTAACGTTTTATTTAGAAGTCCCTAAGCACTGTCCGTTCGTTTTCGCATTCTGTACATAGTCCCTAAAGACTGTAAGACAACGTGGCTTACTAAACTTTATAGTGCTCGGCTATACGGCTTTTGTCTTGTATGTTTTCCTTACCTATCAAAATCTACCGTTCACACTGTAGAAATTTGTGTATGAAAGAAAAATGTGTATCTATACTAATATTATAAAGAGTAAAGTACTGAACCGATTTTAAAAATTCTTTTACCAATAGAAAGCCACATTATTTGTGAGTGTCATAGGCTATATATTAACCCGAAAAATGAAAAGACTTTTTCGTGGTAGTCGGATTTGCAAAGTAAGTCGGAGAAAAACGGTCGAAAGAAAACGTTTCTTACGAACACGTTGCCTTGACGATGAGAGATTGAGTTCTAAAGAAAAGTTTTAAAGCTTGATAATGCCTATAAAAAAGTTAGCGACAGCATATGTCTAACTTTTATATTTAAGTTACAAAAAGTAGTTATTTATATTAAAAACATAATATTTAAATCGTTAGGTCATGTTTATTGGTCATATTATCAACAATGATAAATTCTTATTAAAATAAGTAAACTTATCGTCTCAAGTACTTAAAACAAAAGACTTTTTCCTTTTACTGCATATAATTTGGACGAATGCTTAAAGAGATAATACGACATAGGTATGGAACCGCGAACGTGTCGTTATCTCATCAATATTGAGCGATATTTCTATTAGACGGTTTTTTCTACAACGCGTCAATCTATTTATAAATAAATTACTTTATCAACAAGGAAATTTTATTTAGATAAAATTCGTTTTTTACAGTATGTTTTTTGGTTGCATAGGTTAGAGATAATTTAAAATATCAAATACGCAAGACAATTTTATTAATGTTCGGCTAACGCGACTTTTGGCAGTCAGGAAATAAATTATAGCACTTAGTAGTAACCGAAACACAATCAATGTTTGCCGCCCAACGAAGTGGGCACGGGTCAGCTAGTATTATATGGTGGTAACTGGTGGTAGGGCTTTGTGCAAGCTCGTCTGGGTAGGTACCACCCACTCATCAGATATTCTACCGCAAAACAGCAATACTTGATATTGTTGTGTTCCGGTTTGAAGGGTGAGTGAGCCAGTGTAATTACATGCACAAGGGACATAAAATCTTAGTTCCCAAGGTTGGTGGCGCATTGGCTATAAGCGATGGTTGACATTTCTTACAATGCCAATGTCTAAGGCCGTTTGGTGACCACTTACCATCAGGTGGCCCATATGTTCGTCCACCTTCCTATTCTATAAAAAATAATATATATATATATATATATATATACGGGTTCATACATTATATCTATAAAGTCTGGATGAGTTAGACCTTTAAGTTTTTTTGTGACATATCCAAAGTCTTTGATTTTATTATGTACAACATGAAGTGAGGATATTATTATACTAGGAAATTTAAATTTGAGACTGACCTTAGGAATTATTAAAAAATACTTTAAAATGTGTATAACATATTGTATAAACTCGTGAGTGATCAGAGTTCAGAACAAATTTTATCCAAATCCAAGTAAGGCAGTTATGTTTTAAGGGCTAAATTCGTAATGAGAACTTAGTGCGAAAACAGTGTAATTATACTGGTTATCAAAATTTTGTATTACGCGGTGACTGTCTTGCATTTTAATAATAATTTAGCCTGGCATAGCCACTGGAGATAATATGTGATGGTTATTTCATTAGGTTGACAATATTGCATTTTGTTCTCTGTAACAATTTTCTCATATTTCTATTAAAAAAAAGGCACATTATTTACATGTATACAATGCAAAATAAAATAATACGAGCTACTAATAATATACAGACACGTTATAAAACGTTTATTAATAATAAATTACAATAACTAAATCTCAGGTACATCTTTATGAGATATGACTAACTTACAAATACATCACTGATCCAAAATAATCTCTATTGAATACTTACTGCTACTTAATGTACTTTACTTACGTGTTCGCAGTTTTTAAGTAAGTTACCGACGCATAGTTCGTCGTCGTCGTCAGAATGGCATCAAAACTTTGAAATTTTGATTACTTTACAAAGTCGCCTTCGCACTGTGCGTATAGACTTTATCAACGGTCTTACAATTTCAAAGTTATTAAAAGTTTATCTGCAAAAACATGTGAGTCGCGTTAAAGTAATAAATATCGTTAGTATAATCCAAAAATTGCGTTATAAATCCTTCAGTAAATAGAATATAAGGTTCAAATTTCTCTATCTGATTCTTCCGTTTTAGATAAGTTCGTCGGTTTAGATTCTCTGCTATCTCGTCAGCGTTTTACTGTTATTATGTTGGTAGTGGTGTACAGAAGTGGCTTAAGGCTGAATATAATTTTACGGAAATTGACTTTGCGGTATTCTGGAGTTACGCTTGTAGCATCTTACTGTTATAATATCATGTGATTAAGGTTATATTACTAAAAGTGTTTTATTCAAAGGTAATTTTCATTCCTTTGTGTTTATTATTCAAATATATAAAATATTGATATAATTTTCTTCATATAAATAAATATATTTTCCCTCTTTGTTTCGTATTAGGTTTAGATGTTAAAGGTACCCCGTATCTTGTGATTATTTTACTTAAATATGTTTGACTTTTTTTTCCTTTTGGTAGTAGGGCTTTGTTCAAGCCCGTTTAGGTAGGTACCACGCACCTATTCAACCGCTAAACAGAGGCACTTATTATTATTGTGTTACTGTTTGAGTGAGCCAGTGTTATTACTGGCATAAGAGACATAATTTCTCGTTCCCACGGTGCATTCGCATTGGCGATGTATGAAATGATTTTTTTTTTCAGTTCCAATTTTTATCAGTGGCTACTTCCCATTAGGTGGCCTATTTGCAAGTACCTCATATAAAAAAAAAATAATACATTAGAGAATATATTGTCATTGATGAATTTGTATTTAGATTAGATACAAACATTGTATTTTTAATGTAATATAAATTATCATATGCATAGAATAATCATAGTGAAGAAGTCGACTTCAAAAGCAGATGTACTACCAATCTTTTGAACAATTGAAGCGAAAAAATAATATTCTTATCTTGATGTTAACAAAAGATATTATTCCGAATGACTTGCCAATATTCAACCCTGCTTGGGGAGATTGGTATACGCTTCTTTGTTGTTACGAAAAGTTCAGTGCATTTTAAATATTATATAAGAAGACCAAGCAGTAGCATCCCGGGCAATTGACATTAATGTCTACTAATTCCAAAAACACTTGTAAAAGTTAAATTTTATTAATATAAATAGTAACGATTTTTTTTCTTAGTTTTCGTTTCATATTAAAATATAATCCCAGATAAAGTACTCAATCTAAAAAAAAGAATTATTTATCATATATTCTTAAAGAAAATAATATTTATAGCGTATTTTAAATAGATTACATAATTTTTCAATAATTAGATTATTATGTTGTTGTATAAGTAACAAGATTAAGCACGTTAAGGAATAAACTGAAACCAATTTGAATATCCATCATTTATTTTCACCCAAATTATTATCAAAGTAAAAACAAATTAGAAGTAATGAAAATAAAACAAAAACAATCAATTAATTTATTCTGCTATGGATGAGGCGAAATTAAATCATTGTAATAACAGCGATAAAACTCAAATTTTGGTTCTTTGTTCAGTTACGAAATCATGAAAACACTTTCAGTTTCTTCAATTACTTAAAACATTCTCCAATAGACGCTTTTCATTTGTGATGTTTAACCAAGGGATCGACTTTTCGATTGACTTGAGCAGTTCAAAGGACGGAGGGATAGAATTAGCACGATGTGGGGTGCAGCGAAGGAACAGCAACTTCAAAAGGAATATAATTTTCCTATTTTCTTAAATCCAATTCTATTCATCACTTGAAATAACATTTATGATTCGAGGGAGAGATGTAGAATCAACATTTTTGTAACAATTATTCCACTTAAATTTACTCCGTTTACTGGTTGATATTGATTTATGTGTTTTGATATTGTTAAAAAAATCAACAGTTGTAAATAGCTTAAAAGAACCTTATCACGCTGCAGATCATTAACACTTTTTAGCCGATTTCAGAGAAAAGACTCAAAAAAACTAAGTGAACTATTTTTTCGTATATTTTGTATGTTCGGGATACATAGGTCTATTCTATTTTTGGCAAAATCACGTATGCCAAAAATAGAATAGAAGATTAAAAGGATGAAAGAACGTTCTAGTTCAGATTCATATATATATATATTATAATATAATTAGTTATAATTAGTATTAAATATTATAATTAGTTTTAAAATAAATTATTATTTATAACAATTGACTATATTTTTGACAAATTGTTAAAGAAATAAAAAATATTATATTTTTTTTATAATCTTAGAATATTTAGTAAAAACAAAAGATATTAAGCATCCTTTAAATATACTTTACAAGTAAAGTGTATACAGATATGATTTAGTTTGATTCTGTATTGGCTAATCTCTACTAAAATTTGCTCTTCCCGGGAAAACCTCCAGATGTGAAACATTGATTTTGATAATTAAAGAAAACCAATAAATAAATACAGGTCACATACTTAAACATAAAAAAGCCGAGATGGCCTAGTGGTTAGAACGCGTGAATCTTTACCGATGATCGTGGGTTCAAACCCGGGCAAGCACCACTGAATTTTCATGTGCTTAATTTGTGATTATAATTCATCTCGTGCTTGACGGTGAAGGAAAACATCGTGAGGAAACCTGCATGTGTCTAATTTCATTGAAATTATGTCACATGTGTATTCTATCAACCCGCATTGGAGCAGCGTGATGGAATAAGCTCTAAACCTTCTCCTCAAAAAGGGAGAGGAGGCCGTAGCCCAGCAGTGGGATATTAATAGGCTGTTACTGTACTTAAACATAATACCATGTAGAGAGCGGCGGCGCAGATATGGTACGATATAAGCGAACATCATGTCGTTAGCTGTCACGTGTCTTACACACGAGGCGTGCCAAAAGGTGTTTTACATGAAAAAGGCTTAACAAGGTATTTTCTTGATAGTCCTTTTCTGTATAAACTCATTTCGAACCGGATTTTTTAAAATGACTACAAATAACAACAAAGTAAGAATCCTATTCCAATAAAGTACGAATTTCTTGTTTTTGATGATTTTTATGTTAATTTTATTATTAAGAACATACCAGGATTATATTCTCATTTTAAATGTTAGTTTTTTCTAGAGATATGCCATACAGAACAATCAATGACAACGCTTATAAAATTATATTGCAACAGTCAAATCAGAATACAATTCGAGAGGACATTCGTTAAAGAAAGTGTTAATTGGAAATCAATTGAATAATCACAAAAAACGGCACGGTAACCAATTATCCGTCTCTTAACGTTTGCTAATTGAACGCATCACAATGCAGGCGTCAGTGTTCCCACTCCGACGGCGTTTACGATTCATTGAATAAATAAATAGTCTCAGTTTACTGTTCAACGCCTTTCAGGCTGTTTATTCTGTTACGATAAAATTAAACGGCAAATTATCGAAACAAAAATCGGGATTATAACGTAATTTTACATGCAAGACTTTTTATTAATTGTTACTAAGTATGTTTTTTGACTTTTATTATTCATTTTCATTTAGTTGATTTTCAGTTTTATTATGAAAATAATACATTTTTTAACACAAAATTAAAAATATAATAATATTAAGTTATTATATACTAATTATTATTTTGCTTACAGAGTTATGGTCTAAAATTAAGTGTTTAAAGGGCTATAAATCTCCTAAACAACAAATAAATAGAAATCTGGCAAACAAACTTTTGCGTAGCTTAACACCCGATGATGTTTCCCCCATGTGCCCTGCGTTATGTTCTCATAATAATAAAATAAGTTTCAATATTTCAATGACTGAGCTAGAAATCGTCGTCCCTATTTCGAAAGCATGTAGAGATTCAGAATCTATTTCGTCATTACGCCTAATTGCCTTAATGTCTTGCTTGTGTAAGATTTTTCACAGTATTCTTAACAAGCGATTTGAATAGTTTTAAGAAAAGAATAACATTTTTTCGATGAATACTGAATATATATGAATACTACTAATAATGTAAGTGAAGATAACAGATAATTTATAACTAAAACTTTAATTGGGTTTTCTAAAAATAAGCCAACAATCGCGTGCTTTATTGACATCCATAATGTATACAACAATGTCAATATTACTTCTCTTATTTCGATTCTAGATAGTTTGGGTGTAGGGTCACAACTGTGCACTTATCTGTGAAATTTTTTAAACTATAGAATTCTAAAAATTCGATTAGACAGAAACGCTATTACAAGAAATACCAGCCTAGCATTAGCGCAAGGGGACCCATTAGCGCCTTTATTATTTAATATTGTGATTTATAAAATTTGCAAAAATATCAGCCTTGTCTCTCTATTGCAATACGTGGATGATTTTCTTTTATTTACTTCATGTAATAGTTTGACAGAAAGCTCTGAGAAACTACAATCGGCGTTAAACACTATGGCTGTCTACTTATTAAATATAGGTTTAGAGATTTCGACTACTAAAACTAAAGTTTGCATATTTAAAAGGGGGCGTAAAAAGTACACAGTAAAGTTACAATTGAATTACCAATTCATAGAAGAGGTTAACGCTTTTAAGTACTTAGGAGTTTAGCTAGACAATTCATTGAGATGGTCAAAACATATCAATGACTTAAAAGTAAAAATATTAAATTTATTAAATATTCTTAAAATTCTAAGAGAACCGGGCTGGGGTGTACATACTATTCACTTAAGGCGTTTGTATTTTGGGCTAATTCGTAGCAGAATAGATTATGCCAGCTTCTTATATGATAATAGTTGTAAAACAAATTTGAAAAAAGTTGATGTATTACAAAATCAAAGTCTCAGATTGATTAGTACCTTTGTTAAGACTACACCAATCCATATAATGGAAAACGAGCTTTGCATATCAACCCCACCCGACCCCCAAACTAATACTAGTTGTCAACTTTGAGTAGATACTAAGTAGATGCTATAAGCATTGTGGAGGCTTTATCATATATCAGTTCTACAGAATATGATAGATTTGTAATCCTGTCAGATTCTAAAACTGCTCTACAGCATGTGGCTCGTGTGTGCATGTCTACCTCGACCTTTCGAGGAACTCCGATAGCCTATACCATCTTGAAATCTATGCTAAGTTTCTCTCATCAAAATAAAAAAGTGATGTTACAGTGGATACCTGCTCATATTGGCATAGAAAATAATGAAAAGGTTGATATACTAGCGAAAGATGCAGCACGAAATGGTATTTTCTACCATTTCCTACCATATCATTCGGAATTATTATATCTGGCTATACAAAGATTGTACAAATTTTGGAGAGAATATTTTGATGAGCGATCGCATACTAAGGGGGTCTGGTACAGAACAATGCAGCCTGGACTATGGAAAAGTCTTTGGTTTGATGGTGCCAATATGACCAGGTCTTCAATTGTTACAGCTCTTCGACTTCGTTCCGGACATATTCCATTAAATAACTTTGGTTTCCTTATGGGTAAAACACCCTCACCTAATTGCAGTATATGTAATATCAAAGAAGACACGTATCATGTAATAATGGAGTGTGCTCGAAACGAAGCTGATAAATTATTTTTTTTACGTTTAATTAATTATTCCGGGAGGTGCATGTAAAAGTGTCCTCGCTGAATGTTTTGTACAAGCTAGTGAAGGATCTTATTAAGAGTAGATGTAATTAAGCAATGAGTAAAGTTT
Organism: Nymphalis io; assembly: GCF_905147045.1. Classification (NCBI taxonomy): domain Eukaryota; kingdom Metazoa; phylum Arthropoda; class Insecta; order Lepidoptera; family Nymphalidae; genus Nymphalis; species Nymphalis io. Next base: position 5,787,781 of record NC_065893.1, on the reverse strand, counting down.
AATATTCTGTAAGCACTATAAAGGTGGCATTTTCTTAAAGAAAAAACCCTCTTTTAAAATAAATGAAATAAAAAATAAAAATAGAACGAAGAGATAAAATTAATTAATAAAGAATCTAGTATTAAGCTAATAATAGATAGTATGGATTATTATAGTTCAATATTAGACGTAGAATCGCAAAAGCAATTATTTACTTTTTTTTTTAAATGTCGTTTGTCTCAGGTAAATTAAAGTTGTCTACGGCTATCATTCTATTCATGATTTGTTATAATATTCTAATTTTATTATTTTTTTTTGTTAGTGTATAGCATCTTGATGGTTTTAATATATAATAAATAGAAAAAATTGTCGAGTCGGAAGCTGTCCTAGTGTACGCTGGTAAAAATTTCTTCTGAAAAGTCAGTAACTACATATAATTGTTATTATCTTATATATTATGTTAAAGATCACTTCAGAGTAACAGTAATCATTTAAACCATTTTTTTAAATATGTATATTTTATGTTTTCTTGTAGTCTCCAAAAAACGCTATTTTTTAACATTTATTCACAAGATTAATTTTAATGAGAACAGAAATTATTCCACCATTCTGGTTTATAGGCTCGAGCAGTGTGTTCTATAAAACTGCAGGAAAAAGGATTTAGTAAACTTGTATGTAACTAGGTATGTGTATGTCCATTTACAAAAGTGTTATTTAATTTACACTGGTTTCGTATCACTCAGTGGAATCTCAGCGTATTCTACGTAAAATTTAATTAAAAATGTCCTCAAAGTATATATGGAATCATTTTAACTTTAATTAAAAAAAATATCTTTCGTATATAGTAAGGAATAGTTGAAATGGTAGTAATTGGTTAAATGTTATAAGAGATTTTTAAAACATATTAAAATTAATTTAAAATTACTATTTTCAGATTTCCAGGTAGGCTGTATTGGGACTATTACCTTTAATTTGATTCACGTGTGACATGAATAATAACGTCATTAACATTTTAGTAAAGTTCAAAGCACAAAAAGTCATGTTAACGCATGAATTATTTTGAAATAATCTGTATAAATTATTACGATGATATGAATAAGATGCAGATCTATACATACAAAAAATAAATACATAAGTGTATACATATACCAACTATAATAGAATCATCAAAACAAAATTGTACTATTTGAGACGTAGATAGTAATTTACCAAATAGCACATGGTAGGTGCTATCAGCCGTCAATAGTCATTCAGGAAAGTGGATTAGTTGAGTTGATTATATTGGAATTGTGCTACAGTTATTATCTTATATAATAGACATGTGGAATTATTGATGTCGTTTATTACGCGATACAAGACTTGTAACGTAAGTATTATATTAAAATAATGAAATTTGTTGTAAACTTGCTACATTGCTATATTTTTATTACAGGCACAAGTTACAATATATATTTTTGATGTGATACATATATTGGCGCGCTTAGAAAATAAGAACGACTCGTATGTCGTAGCGGAAACCCGGCATGGTGCTCTCTTATGCCGTCTTGCCTCGTCTCCAACGCCACTATCTATATTTCTCTGTATGTGCGAGGTGCATATATTATATATTTTGTCACTATATATTACTATAATAATTAGAAAATATATTAACTTTACTAACGAAACTCCAAGTTTTTAATTATTTTACTCTATATATGTATATTATTTCAATAACGATCAATTTCGATGTTTCACACCAGCCATAAACTATAAAGTGTTTAAATCAGTCGTATATTACAACCAACGTACCAATCACATGCTTAATTTGTTAAAATACCAATAATTAGGTCAATGCCAATAATGTTATACTAGTAAAAATATAGCAAGCAATTTTCAAAAGACTAATTTTTTTTCAAATTTACAACGAGACAGACAGGCTGACCAATGAAAAGATAAATAACAAAGTATCACTATAAAGTCTTTTATAATGAATAGGGGAACAATTCTTTTACTTGCACAAAAATTGTATACACCGCTGTTCGCTTTGAACTCTTTTATCGTGTTAAAGAAATTATTCAGGTCGAGCAACAGGCATAGAATTTGTTAGTTTCTATTTGTTACCAGCCAGAACAATTTGTTTTCGTTCCTTTTTATTATTAAAGCTTTATACCTCCTTTAATCATTTTCGGAAACTGCCTTTCACAACACCAGGACACGGGTTTCATTTTAATGTAATTCTGTAGATAATAAAGTACTACGTTCTGTACGTGTAATTGCTTTTAGTCAGAAAGATTAATTGGTTTTGTAGTAGTTCTATAATAAACAATGATACAAGTTAAGTATATTAAAAACCAAATAAGTAAATTATTATTGGTTTTTAATATTTTATTTAATAATGTATTATTATTATGTAATGTTTTGGCCGAACATTATCGAAAGTGTCTGTCGATGCTCTTGATCCTCGACAAAGTTTCACGAAGCTTCCGATCGGTTTTCATACATTAACTCAGCGGTCTACTTAGCGGCTTGCCAAATGGATCCATTATAGTAATTTAGTATACTGTTCGCTCCCGATCCTCTACATAAAGGGGGATTTACTTCAGAATATTGTAAACTATAATTAGGTACATACAGGGAGGCTGATAAAACAAAAGAAACAAAAGTCTGCACTTTTGTTTCTTTTGTTTTCAAATATCAAGTGTGATAAGTAGGATTCAAAAAGTTTTCATTAATTTGTATAAACCTCTTTTACTCTCGTAGTCGCTCAAAGTAATCTATAGGAATATTTATTTTGCACTGTTATGTAATTAAATAATTTACTACTTAAAGCCAATAAATAATAAATACTGTATCATGTCATATTCACGATACGACTTCACTTCGAAATATGACAAAACCACCTACGAAATATACTATCTTTATAAAGCTGCTGCTTTTCAGATTAGCTGTAACTAGCCAAAATTTTAATAATAACATACTTACATATTTATATACAATAAATAGATTTCGTCATTGATTTTGTTACAGATAAATTATAGGTGTGTCAAAGCCACAGTATTTAATCACATTATTCTAATTGAATTAAAAGAGACAGAAAACTATTTCTATTTCATGACGAAGTTTTACCTCAAACTATTAATGTATCAGAAAATTGGGACATCACATCCATTTAAATCTCTTATTTTTCAAAATTATTTGTTATTTAAAATTTAACTTAAATTATATTTGTTGTTCATAAGTTTAAATAAAGTTTAACTTTAACCAGATAAATTAAAAGCGAAACTATTAATTACCAATGAAATATTTAAGTTCAGGGTTAGGAAGATGATGATGTCCGGTTTCTGTCACGACGTCCATTCAAAATAGAGATTAGCCGACTCTGCAGAAGATATGATAGTGTTCGAGTGTGCATTCTTTAGTCCATCTCTCTCATAGTCCGATAGGACGGACGGAGAGGCTGCGTTCAGTCGTAGGACCAATGGCTTTACGTGCGTTCCAAGGCACGGGATTGTTAAGACTGCCAATTTCGGACTGCTTTAACAGCGTTTTATTAAGTTACCTACAATACACAAAAAGTTTCTTTAATTTGAACAACATATATTATAAATAATATTTGATTGTTATTTCGGAAAAAAATACTAATAAGTGTTCAAAATTGTTGTCCCCCGACAAGGTAGTATTAGAGAACTGTCAAAATCGAGCCGATTCTGTGTATAATATATGGGTGTTTTCCTTTAATAAATATTGTAACACAAGTATCCCCCACGGTTTCACCCGTGTATGAGGGGGAGAGGTAGGTCCTAAGTAACCTATACCCTGTCTATGTCTGTACCTCAGACAACGTGTATGCAAAATTTCATTCTGATCGGTTGATTAGTAATGAAGACGTGAAAGCGTAGGCTACCTACCTTCTTTGTGTTAATTGACAGAAAAATCTAATTACGTATGATAGGCCCGACCTGCGGTTATGACCTAGGACCTCGAGACCCGCAGCCTTATAAATTAGCCCTAAGCCAACGAGGTAGCCATGTTTAGAATGTATTCGTAGTAAACTTAAAATATGTTTAATCACAATGGGATAAAAGCTACAGCTTATTAAAGGCCTACAAACAGATGCCTCATCGAATGCCCATAGCCCATGCGGTAATGTTACTATACTAAAACTACTTTTTGGTTCGTCTCTTACTATAAAAATGTTATGACTTACTTTATTATGTAAACAGGGTAAGCTCCGGTAAGGTTGACAAGTTGTGTTTTATACGCAGTATGGAACGCGAAATTTATGCAAATACATTGTTAAGCAAAGTATTGATTATTTTTACAGACGAAAAAGACACCTTCATTAGTTTTAGGGCTTCCTTTAACAGAAGTGCTCCGTTACTTACTGCGAAACTTTTGTTCATCCAAGCACTATATGAATCATTGTAAAATGACATTTTAAATGTTCTTTTAAGAGTGTACTTAGATAAAGTATATCTTTATTTATTTCATCAAATAAAGTATCGTACAATTTTCATGTATACCCTTGATTGATTGATTTTTGAAAAATATAAAATGGTAGTTATTTTTTTTAAAGCAGCTTTAATTAAAATATGGGCACTTAAAAACACATTAAAGTTTAACACGGACGCAGAATGAACAGTAAGAATAGGATGATAGCTTCAAAATCTGAAGTTTATAAGATACCTATATGAAAACTTAAAAAAAACACTGTATGTTACAAAGAGTAGAAAAAATGATAATGGTTAATTCTTAATATGGAAATTTGTCAGAATAAGACTAATCAAACTCTTCTTGTTGCTTTCGAAAGATGTAAAAAAATACAAGATAATTTATTTATTATATTTGTATGACTTATTTTTAAAATTTTAATTGACGTAAAATTAATAAATTATATCGATATTCTGACAGTACAGTGAGCTTTGTACAAGCTCGTCTGGGTAGGACTTACCCACTCATCAGATATTCTACCACAAAACAGCAGTACTTGGTATTATTGTTTTCCGGCTTGAAAGGTAAGTGTAGCAGGCACAAGAGACATAACATCTTAATTTCAAAGTTTGGTGGCGATTGCGCGACGTAAGCGATGGTCAACATTTCTTACAATACCAATTTAAGAAATATGGGCATTGGTGACCATTTACTATCAGGTGGCCCATTTGGTCGTCCGCCTACCTATTCTATAACAAAAAAATAATGTATTTTTTAATACATTTTTTCAAAATTTCTATTATATGAAATATTATTTTTAGCAAAGGCACATGTATAGTCGACTGTTAAAATGAAATGTTTAGGATGTGAAATATTTAAACCTAATGTATCTTACTAGTAGTAGAGCTTTGTGCAAGCTCGTCTGAGTAGGTATCACCCACTCATCAGATATTCTATCGCAAAACAGCAGTATTTGGTATTGTTGTGTTTCGGCTTGAAGGGTGAGTGAGCCAGTGTAATTACAGGCGCAAGGAACATAAAATCTTAGTTCCCAAGGTTGGTGGCACATTGGATATGTAAGTGATGGTTAACATTGTAAGAAACAATGCCAATGTCTATCGACGTTGGTGACCACTTACCATCAGGTGGCCCATATGCTCGTCCGCCTTCCTATTCTATAAAAAAAATATAATATGGGGAACGGAAAGACCATTCTCTTTGTCCAACGCTTCGTGCCTTCGCATATTTTTAAATAAATACATGTAATTTATTATCTACTATAAATTGATACATACATACTATATACTCCGTTCATTTGGTTATTGACATTTTGACATCTGCCTCAAAATTAAACTGTTCCATTATGTAAAAGTTTACTTTAAAATACGTAATAAATTTTTTTAGTTGTCCTGAAGCAGCGAGCAATATATATATTTTTTTAAATCCTGCCCAAATTTAATTTAAAGTTAATATAGCAACAATTTTATATTGTTTCGTGTTTAATAATTATAAACTTGAAGCAAAGAAATTCTCAACAAAATTAAGAAAATTTTAATACAACAGCAAATATCGATAATCGATACTACATAACAATTAAAGTGTTAATAATCGAATCGGTACTAATCGAAGGTTACGTTGCGCACTTACTAGTCTGTCAAAAATTGAATAACCAACCATTTGGTTATTCGTAAAATCGTAATTTATAATCTAACCATACAGATAATTAAATAGTGATACGATTTTATGCTAATAAACCAGCATATTCATTTTCTTGTTTTCAGACAGCTAAGCACAAATCCTTTTGAAGACCGCAAAGTCTCTTGATGTCACGTAGAGGGAGGTACTCTGTGGTATCTAGAATATTCTCATGCAGCTCTATTTCCACAGTTGTTGTTTTAAGCACGTTTAATATTATAACGCGTGTATGTCTTTGTGCATAATTTCAATGTGTTATTTATTATAATAAATAATAATAAAACCGAATACCATTCGAATCGTCTCGTGGTATTAAAAATTGCTTTAATGTCGGAATTTTGTCAATTTGAAATAGCCATAAAGAAAGTTGAATGGGTAATTAACTAAAGCATATTATTAAGCAATAGCTTTAATATACGGTTGGAGCTATAACGATTGGTGTTCAACGCTTGCCAAAGCTATTTCCATAACTCGAGAGCTAGTCTTAACATCGTAGATTTCGGTATAACCGCTATTCATTTGTTCCTACGCGACGACTACTATGGGACATACGATTATTACGAGACGGTAGAATCTACATTCCGAACCAGTGGTTGCTTTACATTTCGCATTTACTGGTGGTAGGGCTTTGTGCAAGCTCGTCTGGGTTGGTACCACCTACTCATCAGATATTCTACCGCATAACAGTAGTACTTGATATTGTTGTGTTCCGGTTTGAAGGGTGAGTGAGCTAGTGTAATTACAGGCACAACTGACATAAAATCTTAGTTCCCAAGGTTGGTGGCGCATTGGCTATGTAAGCGATGGTTGACATTTCTTACAATGCCAATGCCATGGGCGTTGGTGACCACTTACCATCAGGTGGCCCATATGCTCGTCCGCCTTCCTATTCTATATATAAAAAAAAACATAAACCTAAAAAATGACTTTTAAGAGCAATTAAAATATATTATTTTGATTTTAGATTTAAATTGTTTAAAAATAAATTTACCAATTTAATTATAATTATAGTATGAAATATATATCCTCTAAAATTATTTTTTTATGACAGTATATTATATATATATATATTAAAGGTTTTTTTGATTATGAAAATTTAATAACATTTAATATACTATGAACATCTAAATTTGTTAATGTCGTATCGTATTATTTCAAAGTGGTTTACGACGAGCTTCCTAGCACCAGTACAGACTATGATATAAATATTTCAGAGAGGAGAATTATGTTTCTACCGATATCGATTACTATACATCTGAATGGAATAGCGATCTTCCGATTGACTGTTATAAAATGTTTATTTGTTATTTATAGTTTTAATAAATTTGTACTAATCTAGGTATTTATTAAAGAAGGGAATTAGAAAAGGGTTGAATGTTTGAATTTATGAATTTTAGTCGCTTGGCGTGGTTGGTAGATACTTGCATTTCACGCCGAAGGTTGTGGGTTCGATCCCACCCAGGACAGACATTTGTGTGCATGAACATGTCTGTTTGTCCTGAGTCTGGGTGTAATTATCTACATAAGTATGTATTTACAAAAAAAAGTAGTAAATATACACTACATTTACTACTTTTTTTCATCAGTTGTCTGATTTCCATAGCACAAGCTTTGTACAAGCTTAATTTGGGATCAGATGGCCGTTTGTGAAAAATGTCCCAGGATATTATTATTAATATCATAAAATTTTGACTTATTGTATTGCTTTGCTAATTCTTCGATCTATAAGTAAACAGATTGTAACTTGTAAGTAAAGAAGTAAAACGATAATAATAATAGCTCAAATGTAATCAGTAAACGATACACGGGAATATGTACATAAGAGCACAGATCATATAGTACTATACTAGTAAGAGTAAGTTGTGTTACCTTATGCATAAAAACAATTTTACCTATAAAAACATCTGATCTCTTTTTCCACATTGTCAATTTGTTACTTCATAGTAAATTCTGTTAGCATTTACATTTAGGAACTTATCTACACTTAATGTAAACATAGAATGGGATGCATTACGTATTAACAACGCGTTGATACGGAAATTGCAGTTTTACAATATTCATGAAGTACGCCGGATTAATATATTCTTTTAATTTAAAAGAGACTAGCGTTGAATTTCTGAGGAAGGTTCAGATGTAGGTTAAATACTTGAATATTAGATTTATCAGGAATTTATTCATGAATCTAAACTTCGTTAAAATACAGATTATATTGAAACGTTTATAGTTTTCAAGTCACTATTTTTTATCCATTATATTGAAGAAGTTTATATTTAGAACTCGATTACAAAAATGAACTATAGTTTTTAACTGAGCTAACGTGATTACAAATTAATAACTATTGTTTTTTTTTAAATATTTTAATTAATTGTAAAAAAATCTTTAAGTAAGTAATAATTACTGTTATTTCGATTTTTTAATATTTAAAATGAGTGTTTCAATACGCAAATAGTCAGTAGCTTGTTCCTAATATTAACAAGTGCATAAAACTCTGGGGAGCGTGTTAGTAAGTTCGTTTGAATGATTTGACACCTCCCTTGAGGTTTAAACCCTTTCAGCCCCCTCGGAGGGGTTCCATACTGAATAATTTTTAGCTGTCTAATATCTATATTGCTATTTGGAGTTAAATTCGAGCAAAATTCAAATTCAAGCTTATTTATTGAAATATTTTTAATCCTAATTCCTAGGAGAATATGGTAATATAAGATCAAACGAACTTCTCAAGTAAAGTAAGATCATTATTATATCATTCTTCAGATGTAATTTTTTTTTTTTTTTATAGAATAGGAAGGCGGACGAGCATATGGGCCACCTGATGGTAAGTGGTCACCAACGCTCTTAGACATTGGCATTGTAAGAAATGTCAACCATCGCTTACATATCCAATGCACCACCAACCTTGGGAACTAAGATTTTATGTCCCTTGTGCCTGTAATTACACTGGCTCACTCACCCTTCAAACCGGAACACAACAATATCAAGTATTGCTGTTTTGCGGTAGAATATCTGATGAGTGGGTGGTACCTACCCAGACGAGCTTGCACAAAGCCCTACCACCAGTAGATTTGGGGGTCCTGGTCTCCTCGGTAAGTCGTATATACGTGTCAAAACGTATATACGACATGAGATGATTTCACTTTGACCAAGTCATGAAAAAAAAAAAAAAATAGCTAGGTAGTCCTTCTAACCTACAAGGTAACGTAGTATATTAAGAGATTATTTTACTGTGGTTTAAAATAAAAAACTAACTTTCTTTGTACCACCCACATTATTTCCTTCATCGGTCCTGCGCTCGGTTTAAGCCTTATTCTTTTTTATAGTATGTATTTTTGCAAAACGTCAGGTTTTGGTGAGGGAGGGTATTTATATCTTCGAATGAAACAACTCATATAATAATGATCGAACTTCTTCAGATATAATGAACTAGGTAGATGTTAAGAAATATCCAAGTTTTGCTTACTGTCATAAATAAAATCACTATTATTATATTGTACTAATTTAAAATTAAAAAAAAAACTCTTAATATGCGACGTTCCTTATAGGTTAGAAGGACTACCTAGTTAATTATATCTGAAGAATGAAACAACGAAATATAATTCCGATATATTCGCATATAATTAGCTCGAACATATTTATTATTACCCAATATATTTATGCGTTGCAACATTAGCATCTCGCAGAAATTCATTAATATGTGGAATTATAATTTATTTAATGTTATATAATAATAATAATTTTAATGTTTTTCTGTATATTATAATGAAAATTGTACTAAGAGGCAAGAAGGTCGCATGTTAAATTATTAAAAGGAATATAGTGTTCGATCATAAAATTAAACAAATTGAAAAAAAAAACAATTTATTTTACCTATATATCCACAACTGTGTAGTGTCACGCCGAGTTCTTAGCAGATACATAGGCTTAACCCGGAATAGCAGTGTCTCCTTTTTAATGTAATTCAATTTAGCATAAAACGATTAATTTTATTTTAATGTTTATTAATTGTACTCCGAAAGTAAAGCGTTGTGAAATAAAACATAAAACGAAAGTATACAGATAAACCTAACTTTGCAGCTGAAGTAATGGGCCGTATTCACATTTCTTTATGGACATTGAAATTGTAAGATTCTTACGCTGATAAGTTTATTTAATTGTTAGTATTTCCTCCGTACACACACGAGGTGTATGAATGTGTATAGGATATGTTACAGCCGCAGCTACCATACTTAATTGCCTTTGTTCAGACAGCTGGAATAATGGATTTTTCCTTTTGTAAACGCTCAACTATAAAATGAGAAACGAAATGAAACTCTTAATGGATTTGTGATTTTTTATATTCAATTGATCCTTTAATCGATAAATAATCCTAATATTATGAAGAGGATTTTTTATATTTATTTTAGATTTATGGAAAATTGTTAATTTGATTGATATGATATTAACATTTTTATTACGATATCTTGCAAAACGCAAAACATAAAAGGAGAGAGAAATCGAACTGAGAATCTTATGAGAAAAACGTAGACAATCCACAACCTACACTTTGTGTAAAATTTTGAACATAAATGTGTACAGAAAATTCCATTTCAACATAAATTTTATATCAAAATATTTTTTTTTTTATAAATAAATAAAAACATTTTCTATAATTCTAATTACTATTTATCAAATATTTACATTAGTTTTATTTTCAGTCTGTATATGACACTAAAGGTTTTGGTTGGTTTTGGTTGGTTGGATTTGAGTGATACATATAGGTTCGTCATAATGTTTTTCTTCACGGCGATTACGAGTCGAATTATAAACACAAATTACGCACACTAAAATTGATTGGTGCATACCCAAGTATGAACCCGCAATCTTCTATTTAGATTCACGTGTTCTAGCCACTGATTCAGATGGCTGTAACTGAGATCGGCTGTTACTAAATTATTATATAATAATTAATAAATTTAATTATATTATACACTCTAATACATAATTTGTAACAAACAAAGTGTTCATTGTATAATTGCACTATATTTTTATAAATTAAAAAGGCTTATAATGTAGAAGATGAAGTAAAAAAGATATATAAATTAAAGCATTACTTAGTAATCTTTTTTTTTTAAATAATTTTCGTTAGTTTTAACTATACGAGGAATTAGTATTTGATTGATAGATTTTTAAAAGCTATTGTATGTGAAATTAATTTAGACTCAGTAAAAGAAAAACGGTAACACTTACAAAACGAGAAATAAAATAAAATGAATTAAAAGACAAGACGATACAAGGCAAGGAAGACAAGGCTTAAATTTTTTTTTTAATAGAAATGATATTATTTACATATTTATATATTTACAGGAGGTTACTAAATAAATAGTCAAATACTTTATTTAGATGTTGCTTAAGCCTGTATACAGGAAAGTGTCATAAGGTGATGGCTTATGAGAGTCAAAGGTCTTGTCAAAGGTTAGCTCAAGGCTATATGACACTTGTATGGGTCAATCAAAACGCCATTAAACATTAACGCCTCATTATATTAATGAATCGTATCAGATCATACCGTCATTTTCCATCACCGCCCGCATACATTGGGTTTCTTTACATTTTCTCGCCAAAGAAGCCTTTTGTCAAAATTTTCCAACGGATATTTAAAATGGCTGTTTTTGTTTATTTTGTTACATCATATTAAACACGTGATTAATATTGCAGTGCTATTTATTTTGATCTCTTATTGATTTTATTTTTAACTTAAAGAATAAAAGCTGAAACTATGCGTCTGTGATGTATGTTTACTATGATTACAAAGTTCAATGGTCAGTCCTGAAATTTATTTATAACAACATAAAATATTTAATAACAAATTAAAATATAATTTCTTCTAATAACTTAGGATAAAATATTGAAGCCTAAGGTCTGACTTAGCTATTTCTCATTTACGAATTATTATTAAGTACCTACTAAAACAGTCATGGAAAAGCCCTATGTTCGATGGCTAGTTCCTACCAGCAAGCCAAATTTTCGGAAATATAAAATAAGAACTTACAGCTTATATAAATAAAGTATTAATATAAAGCAGTCATATTGATACTTTTATATAATATATTTTTTTAGTCGGTTAATAATGACCCTCATGATAATGATGTTGCTTTGCTTGCGAAAAGATGTTAAATATATCAGTGTGTTATCAGCGAAACTGTTTAATCTTATCACAAAAACTTATATATATATTTATACGTCTATAGGAAGAGTGACACAGTAATAATTAAATTTCTTAATCCTTATTTGAATACTTTACTTAATTTTATTTTAAACTTACCTTGAAAAATGTAAATTTTTTATGATTTTGTCACATTTAATACTGCCTTTAGCGTTCTTCAAAATGGCTTCTATTTTTCAGAAGCTTATAATATATTCATCTGAATATGAACCCGAAACCATTCATCATTTTTGCTTTATCCTTAATAAGGTTCGCCTTTGTACGTCCTGTCCCTTTCTTTTTTTGTCCCGCGCCATCTTGGACCCCTTAACCCATATTCACACATTTCACATATTTTCTGATATCTAAGACCTCTTTATTAGATGAATGCAATATTTTCTGTTGTGATTTACGCCTTTATTTTATTGGAGAAATTTTACTTTTGGTCATTGAACTTTGTTTCAAATAATATAGAAAATTGTTATATATAAAAACAGAAAATAATCTTCTGTATCATTTATTGAACTCTTGAAGTTACATACGAGTAAATAAAACCGAGTAAAAAAATGTTCGTTGAATTATGAAAGAGATCGTTCAGTTAAGTTCAGTGCTTCAAACAGTTATCGGTGCATTAATTTTGGTTTACAAAATATACTAATTCATATTTAAAAGCAATATTTTCAGGTCTCCTATATTTTATACATACACTTTTAAACTTTCTTCTCAGATATATTTTTCATTGTCTAATTAGTTTGAACCTCCTGATTAAAATGTTTCATTATCAGTGTATTAACGGTTCATTTTTTGTCATTTTAAAGTCATTTAATTGCGTTTGCTTTGGTATTTTTAAACTTTCAAAAGTGCAGCCTTTCGGTATTCTTTCTCTGCTTGTGTGTATGTTAAGTACTGGTTAGCCTGAGTCCTGGGGATCGAATTGGACTTAGTTGCAGGTTAATAATTGACATCTCATTACGATGGCTCCAGTGGTTCATCTTCGTTGAATAGAAGTTGACGGTACTGTGCTTCCCACTGTGATGCCCATTTCTGCACGGTGGCCTTTTCAGTCTTCCTTCGCCTCTATTGTGGTGGCCACGATATCTTTGTAAATATTAAAATAGCTTATGATCCATGTTGTTTTTCCGCATCCTGGTAGTTGTTCACCCAAGTCATCTTTGGCACTTCCAAGCTCTCAAAAGGATCGCTATTCTTAAAAGAATGAACTTGTGCGAGGATTGTGTCTTCCAGCCATAGCTCCATGCCTTGAGTTGTGACTATGATAGGATCGTTTTCTGGATTTTGGAAAGTGGGGGGTTAAGACTAGCGTTTGATTTAATAAAAATTATAATGTTTTGTAAACATTTCAACTTTTATAAATTTCCTCACTTTATTTTTTCTCGCTGAAAAAACGCGTTTCCCCCTCCTAAGTTGGGGTATATGGTATGTGGGACTCACACACCTTCAGTACCGGAATACCCACTAAAAAACCACCAGTACCATCACCGTCTCTCGGGGGGCGTCACGGGATCGCTTGCGCATGCTACCGTGACGCCCCGACAGTTGGCCCGCCTATGCGGGCCTCCAATCCTAGTTGGTTTCCCGGGATGCAGAGAACCCAAATAGCTCAGACGACGCTTACGGGGGGAGAAGATGCGCATAGCACCGACGCCTTCTCCCCGGTCTTCTTCGGCGGATCGGATCAGCGAAAGCACTCTCCTTACGCTACCGCTCCACGGCCTCCTTTTGCAAGATAGCACTTTCGCAAAAGGAGACCATCGCCATCCAGCACTTCTCGTTGCCAAGCGTAGTGGTGATCACGCTCGACAGCGAGAGATCTCCGCCGATTGTCGCCACCAGAGAATGTCTCTGGGGTCCCCACGCAGCACACTGCGCAAGGGTGTGGTGCGCCATGTCCAGTTGCGCACCACACTCGTGGCAAGAGGGTGATACCTCCCGCCTCGTTATCCCGTGCAGGTACTTACCGAAACAGCCATTTCCGGTAAGCACCTGCGTCAGCCTATACGTGAGTGTGCGGCTTCTTCTTGCTACCCAGTGACTCAAGTGGGGGCGGATCGCCTCCACTGTCACCAGGCCTGCTGATGGAGACCCCAGAAGCAACAAAACAGAACATCTGCGAATCAGGGCTTGTTGGGCTAGAACCCTGATTCGTCCCACCTTCGCTGGTCCTGGATGGTCGCGACTCATGTTTGGAGGGTGGTCCCCATTTTTATTAAAATAATATTATTTCTTTCGAAGACCTCCAGTGTGTTATTTTTTAACTTACCCTTAATCTGTGTGTACTGATAACCTTCGCCAATTGTAAATTGCTATTTATGAATAGACTATTATATTAAAAGATTAAAAAAAGTTTCTTAAGACAGCGCTGTCTCAGCGCTTCGAGCAGCGCATCTAGATAGGCAAGCCAATATTTAATATAAAAACGATAACATGATATCACATTTTTCGTTAAATAATTAAAGAAAAATTTGATACATGTTATCGTTTTTTTTATTTTTTTATTTTATACTCCAAAACTATCTAAGATTATATATTCTACATGCAGACGAAGTTTTGAGGTACATGTTTATTATGTTTATTTAAATACAATACTATAAAAAATTGTTCAATAAAATGAACAAAAGAGCATATTAAAATAGAACTAATAGTTCCCATTGTTATTAATGTTTCGAAACGAAAGTCTCCAACAATATTTTCCGCAGTTATGACTTCGAAAAGTTTAATGTTGTTTAACTTTTTCCAAAAGTTCTGAAAGCTTTATGTGTGTGCTTATTGCACACACGTAAAGCTTCATCTCTCTTGAACTTTTCTAATGCATTTTAGCAAAAGATTCTCAGTAAGTTTTTCTTTTTTCGATTAAATTCATCAAATTTTTAATTCCCTCAAATCATGGATATGTATGATTATTTATAAAGAATATAGATTAATTAATATAGATATCAAATAATTAAAATTGTTTCATTAAATTAAATTTCGTTCATCTGGATGTAACCACATACCTTCATTTTAATATTGGGTTGCTCATGGCATACCTATTAAAATAATAAGATCATTAATTGTTTTATCGCAATAAGCACACAATTTGTTATATCGTCAACCTCTCGTCAATTCTCACACCGCATGAGTGCGACCGTCGACTTAAGTTTCAAGCCGATTGATTCAGAATACGGATCCTGATCGGGTTGATGACATGAAGCGTAAAATGAGTTATACGCATCGCCGCCCCGGCCCTCTGCCAACACGAACACTAGCAACCATTCATTGTCTCGATCGTAAAACGTACTGAGATTTCGTACGAAAACGACCAACTTCTTAGATACCTCTACTGTAAACTTGTTTTCATTACCCGAACTTATTGGACGGATTCCAATATTTTTCGAATCGCTGCATTTTGGTTGCGTATAGCCAAGTGTTTTTATTGCATTGAAGGGAATATTTTCCGGTTCAATTTCGTGTAGGTAATGCATTTTGTCATCGATGGAAATGGATATGTAGAAATCTGAATAAAAAGAGATGATAAAATCAGAATAATAAAAGATATTTTTATTATTTTAAAGTTTCGGATTGGTGGATTATATTATATAATTGTAAAAATATTTTTTATAATTATATGAAAATACTACATACAATTCACGCATATTTTGTGCTATTTTTTTATTCCTGTCAAATATTTTGCGGAGCTACAATTTTTAAATGTCATATACAAAAAAAGATTGCGTACAATTTAGTTAAATTCACCTACACTCATTATAATATTTAAATTGATTTAACCTTACTTTATTTATTTGAGATCATATATTATATAATACATTGCTAGAAAAAAAAAACTTCACTAACTTTCGTAAAAGTAACGATAAAAAGCAAATTTAAATGATTTCTAAGGATGCTACACGACATCTTGCGTTTAGAACCTATCCAGAAATCGTATGGAATCGAAAAAAATCTGGAAGACTGGGGTTGGAAACTTGCCACCAACGGACTTGAAACTAGAAGATCGACGTCTTCCCCAATAACGAAAACAGAATCGAATGTTAAGCAGAGGGAAATTGCTGTCTTGATTATCAAAATGTTATATACAGCACCTGCTGTATATAATATATACCTCTACCGGCGGGTATAACTGCTGTATATAACGTACATATATACGTTTAAGATTATATTGCTTATTACTCAATGATTAAAAAATATAATAAAATCCTTATTTTTCCCGTATAAAGTCGTGGTGTGCACCTTGTATAAAATAAATTAAGGATTCGATTTGCAAATAAGTTTTTTTCATGTGTCTTATGCAAAAACATAAAAGTCCAATAACAATAAAAAGAAAATATAACAAATCAACCTGCAAATGGACAGTAGACATGTATAAAGACAGACGATTTCCGCATCCATTTCAAAATTTCCTTTAGGGGAAATTTTGTGTCTGAATCTTCTTCTTCTTCGAGTGCCACTCCGACGCGAAGGTTGGCAGTCAGCTTTAAATACTCCGTCTTGTTCTTCGCGAGGCGAAAGAGTTCGGCAGCACTCGCTATTCCCGTCCATTCACGGATGTTGCACAGCCAAGACTTTTTTCTGCGCCCAACAGCTCTCCTTCCGGCAACTTTTCCCATCATAATCAGTTGCAAAAGTTCATATCTTTCATGCCTAAGCACGTGTTCGAGATATGCAACTTTCTCTTCTTGACAGTCTCCAAAAGTTGCCGTTTTTGGTTGACGCGTCGCAGAACTTCCACGTTCGAGACCTTTTGAGTCCAACTAATGGCCATCATACGTCTATATGCCCACATCTCGAAAGCTTCTATACGTTTTTTGAGGTCTTCTTTAATTGTCCACGCCTCCGTAAAGAAGCATCTGCCTCGCATCCGTAAAGAAGTATAGGCCAGATGTAACAATGTAGGAGTCGTATGCGCACAGGGATCTTAAGTCTGCGATTGCAGAGTACTTTTTTCAACGTGCAGAAGGCACTTCGAGCTATTTCGATGCGAGTCTTTACCTCCTGTTCACAGCTCCAGGTGTCATTAAGCCATGTCCCCAGATATTTGTACTTGCGCACCCTCTCAATTTTTTGGCCTGCTACAATGATAGCAATGTCATCGAAGCTATGTTTAGATAACACCATGATCTTCGTTTTTGATAGGTTTATCCTCAGACCAGCGTTTTCACTGCACTCATTAACACGGCTCATAATTAATTGCAGCTCTTCAGGAGATGATGCTATTAGGACTGTATCGTCAGCGTATCTGATGTTGTCAATATACCGGCCATTTATTTTGACTCCACATTCTTGGCCTTCAATTGCTTCTGCTATTATTTTTTCCGAGTACAAATTAAATAGTGTGGGTGATAATATACAGCCCTGTCGGACAGCTCCTCTCTTTATTTCTACCTCATCAGTCTCCTCATTGTCAACTCGTACAGTAGCCTTCTGGTTCCAATCCAGATTCTGGATAATACGTACATCTTTGTCATCTAAGCCGATATCATGTAATATTGAAATTAGACGGTCGTGCAGTACTCTGTCAAAGGCTTTTTCGTAATCGATAAAACAAAGAAAAACGTCTTGTTGCATGTCTCTGCATTTTTGTACGAGAACCTGCATTGCAAAAAGAGCCTCTCTCGTGCCCACTCCTATTCGAAAGTCAAACTGACTATCTGCGAGATGTTCGTCGCATTTAGCTTTTATTCGCTCGTGGATGATATTCAGAAATAGTTTCAATACTTGGCTCATAAGGCTAATCGTTCGAAGCTCTTGGCACCTTCTTGCGTTGGTCTTCTTAGCGTAATAAAAGTTGAGGTTAGCCAGTCTTTGGGTAAGTGGCTAGAGTCGTATACCAAGATAAAGAATTTAACCAGGAAGTCAATATTTTCGTCTTCAATAAGTTTGAGTACCTCTATGTGAACATTATCCGCTCCGGTTGATTTTCCCGTTTCAGCTTTTTTAAGAGCGTTTGTGACTTCATTTTTCATGATAGGATATCCCTCATTTGGATCACAATTTACCGCTATGCTTCGAAAATCGTCTGCAAACATTGATGAAATGTATTGTTCCCATAGGTGTTTTTTTCCTGATTTATCTAATATGGGCATATTATTTTCGTCCGTAAGTTGGTGAGTGGTCTTTTTGTGTCCTACCAAAGATTTTATTTCCCTATGCAGGTTAAATGCATCATGTTTAGCATAAAGGTCCTCCACAAAATCACACTTGCACTGATACCAAGCATCTCTAACATAACGAACTTCACGCCGAATTTTCTTATCAATCTCAGTATACTTGCTATTATCAGAATTCTTGCAGATTCTCTTTCTTCGATAAGATCATATATTTTTTCTGTCATCCAACTCTGCTTAGGAATCCAATCTCTATTTATATGTGTCTGAATAAAAAAGGAAATTTATAACTGGCCTGTAATCGGCTGACGGTAACAATACTAGGCATATGTTTTTATTCTTTATTTTTAAACACATAAATTACTATGCACTAATGTTGACCGTGATTATCTTTATATTATAAATATGAAAGTGAGTTCGTTTGTTAGGCTTTTTCGTCTTAACCACTCAGCCGCTCAGTGGCGGGCGGAAACTAGTATAAGACACTAGTTTACGATATAACATCTTTGTTCCCAATGTTGGTGGCGTATTGGCGATGTAAAGAATGGTTAATATTTCTGACACTGCCATGTCTAGTTTTAGATTGCCATTTGCCAGACCGCCTCCCTATACTATAAAAAATATATAAATACTAGTTAACATTCATATAAAAAAAGTTACATTAGCTGACGCTATTACACGTTTAATGAAATTTCAATGTTTTGTGTTCAAATATAAAACTAGTATTATTACATTGAATGAAATCTCAAATGCCAACTAAACTTGGAAAGACTCGTATGCTTATCGGAATTAAACGGACGGACCCTTGTTGGTTCAATTTTGATATGAACGATTACAGCTTTATAATTAGATATTATGTTGATGTTACAGTTTTAAAAATTAGCTTTTCAATGGTGAACTGATTTAAATGATAAATAGTGTATTTAATATTGCAATATTCTTAAACGATGCAACGATTCAGTAGTCTTTTTTAACTCTAGCTTGTGATAATGTTACTTTTTAATCTATGGTATGTCTAAAAAGTAAGAAAACTTAGTCGGTAACAGTTCCAAGGATTATCATTGCGACTTCGCTTCCTAGGAAACACTTTCTTGGTCATTTTAAGTTGTTAAAAAGTAATGGGTTCTGGGTACTTCATAAAGTTAGAAAGTAAACTGTTACAGTAAACCTTGTAGCTAATAGTTTAGTACAATTTTTCATTGTACAACATTAATAATGGTTATATTTCTGTGTAAGTCATAACTAACTCTCAAACTTTAGCAAAAGCTATTTATCGTTAAATTTGTAAAGAAAAACTTTTAACTAAGATATATTGTATAACAAAGTTAGTAAATCTCTTTGTTTTATTTTTTGTTTTAAAATATGGTTTAATTTTGTATTATTCTTTTTTTTTTGATACATGGTATTGATATAAAAGGCAGAAATGATAGACATTACAAATAATAGACATGCCTCTAGCGGTATTAGTACAATATTACTAGCTACCACTAGTAATATTGTACTTTGGCTTTGTGCAAGCTCGTCTGGGTAGGTACCATCCACTCATTAGATATTCTACCGAAAAACAGCACTTGATATTGTTGTGTTCCGGTTTGAAAGGTGAGTGAGTCAGTGTAATTACTGGCACAAGGGACATAAAATTTTAGTTCTCAAAGTTGGTGGCGCATTGGCTATGTAAGCGATAGTTGACATTTCTTACAATTGGTGACCACTTACCATCAGATGGCCCATATGCTCGTCCACCTTCCCATTCTATAATATATATATTGGTTTCATAGTTCTGTGGTAATTGCATACATTTTAAAATAAAGCATGTTTAATATCTAAACTAACCAAACTTTCCAATTACCTGACTTTAATAATATTATTTTATAAAAAAATAATATCCAGTAATCGTCAAATCGTCAATCCACATAAGAATTTATTCCACCATGCTGCACGATTCACATGTGATCACAAAACAATAACACATAAAACCTTCGCTTTTGCAAAATATGTCAGTAATAAATTAAAATGAACAGTGTAGGTGTATTATATTGAATGCCTATGTCTATTCTCGGTCTCTAGTCTAGTGTTTGTGCTGAAGGCTCTACTTTTCACAATGACAACAATAGATGTCGCAGTCACCGCGGAATCTGTAAGTACAATAAGCACAATGCTATGAATGAACGAATAAAGTCGCCTTGTTGCTACCAATTAATTCGCCTATTCATAGCAGGTGAGTGAAATGTGAAAACGACTCGTGAATTGCCCTTGGCACTGAGAAACGGTAATTGCATTGGGTGTATTTTTGCTAGGCCAAAGGACATCCTTCGCTTAGAATCCTTTCACAGAAAAAGCTATTCCTTTTCACGTCTCCGTATTTAGTGATAGATGTCGCTGAAGATAGAATAAATTGAATAGTTTGCTTTTATTTTACTTGTTGAGGAAAATTGGATACTTTAAAAGTTCTCGTGTACAAGAACGAGCAGTGACATTATATGTAGCCATTAACTTTAGTTTTTAAAAAAAATATATTTTTTTCTTTCAAATGTTTACGTGTAGTTATTTTAATAATAAAGTCATTAAAAGTATTTCTATTTTTAAAAGGCATTTTCTCCTAAACACATAATAAACTCTAAAGGCAATTTATTATGAATAGTATCATTTATATTTTTGCAAATAATCTATATTATAAGCATATCGGATATAAATAAATTGAAATGCATACGGTACAGTAAAATACAATTACATTACGAAATAATTAATTTTATTATTATAATTTATTTTTTTAATTTAAAATAAAATTTATAAATTTGAAACAATAATTTATATTTATTTTTATAAAACTGAGTTAATATAAAAGTGGTTTCATAATATCATTCGTATACTTTAAAGTACGCAACATAATTCTAAATTAGGAGACATTTGGTCGTTCGCATTATGGGCTTCCTGTTAAATAGCCCTAAGGCATTTCTCTGTTTGCGAATGACAAAATCCTGTTGGTTCTAAGACACAGCCGTGCTCTATTAATTAAATCTATTTGCTCTTTGACAGTCTGTATTTGCTTCCAACTTAATTAACATTCTCATTAGCTAGACATACCTAATATTTTTACAATTTCCGTAATATTTAATCATTTTAAATTTATGTTAGAT
Organism: Nymphalis io; assembly: GCF_905147045.1. Taxonomy (NCBI): domain Eukaryota; kingdom Metazoa; phylum Arthropoda; class Insecta; order Lepidoptera; family Nymphalidae; genus Nymphalis; species Nymphalis io. Next base: position 5,766,263 of record NC_065893.1, on the reverse strand, counting down.
TTATTAAATTTTTTCACTAACAATCTTGCAGTTCTAGGTAAAAAGAATAGGACCACAAATTCAAACAGTGCATGTCATAAGAGGTGTTTGTAAAGTGCATCCATCAATATAGCATTTAGGTGCCTCAACCGGTGTTAGTAGTACAACCAGGAAAAGCAATACCCGAGGTTGACATCAGACAGGCTGCCGATCAAATAACACTAATAAGAGTAAGAGAATGAGAGATGATGTTAAGTATATCTACTCTTTGTAATAAAGTTATGTAAAATTAGTTTGATAGATTTTTTTTTCCGATGACAACATATTCTATTTAAATTATCTATCCTAAATTATACATCTGTCCTAATTCTACATTCTATCTGCCATTGAATAATATTGATACATGTAACGCAACTTATTCTAGGAATCCAAAATCCGTTGTGAAAGATATTCTATTTTCTAAACACAATCAATATAAGTAATTAATTTCAGTCGTAGTCGTTTTTTCGTATTAATTAAATAAATGAGAAAAGTTGAAATGGATAAGGTTTTCTATGAAAACATTTCATTATTCTTATAAACACTTAAGTTATTAATTAGTTTTTGTAGTGCGTCATCAGATTCACACTTAATTGAGCGAACTCGGGCGAAGACGCGACGGCGACGACTTAAAAATACATTTCCTTTATTACACAGAGAGAGAGATAGTTACAGCCCAATGCTTTAAGACATTGCATTATTGTTTTACTTCCATTCTACTGCATAGCGAACGAAACGTAATGGCTTGCTGATGAATCTTACAAAAACTGTGTATTTATCTTTTCATTTAGTTTTATCGAAGTAGAAATGGTGCAAAGCGCGCATGCTTTATTCACTTACAAGTAATTTCACGATACATTAAAATTTTTATTAAATTTATATGTCGAAACAATTTAAATTGAAAGCATAGAAATATTTATCCATTGAAACAGTTTCTATTGTCGTATTTAAACAAGGTGGAAAATGTAAACATTGACTAGAAAAACATCTAACAGCTTGATTTTAGTTTCCATTCTATTTAGTCAATAGCTACAAGTCACAGAACCAGACAGGTGGTAGACGGTGCCTTTCCGGCTTCGAGCCAATAAATCACGAATCTACTCGGTATTGCGGAATCTTCCGATACGCCTGATTAATGTGCCAGATTTGACCACACTAAAAAGGATTTATATGGAAAACTACAATTAAAATAGTATAGAATTATTTTTGAAATTCTTATTAGTTATAAAAATATATATACAATCTTTTTCTTTCTCAGAAGTTACTAAACGAATCTTCAAAATTAGAATATTTTCCTAAGATATTTAAAAAATATTAAAAAAACTCAAAGCTAGCTTTCATTTATTTCATGTACATAATCGGATTAAAATTTCGTACACAACATTGTACTATCAAAATTGGATACTAAATTTCAGTTCAAACGGTTAGGATAAAATGCTTTAAAATTTAGTTGCAAAGTTTGATATACACATAAAAGGTGAAGTTAAATATATATATATATTATAAAGAGCGCGAATATGATCCTATTTATTTAGACTGATAGTTAAAGATATCTTTCTAGATTTAAAATATATACATTTCAAAACTCCCCAGTACATACGTAGACATTGACATTAACAAACTTCTTCAACAGCCTCTCGTTAGATAAACGGCACCCTTTGCTCACTCCGTACACGACAAAGGAAAGTTTCCAACTCCAGCGACTGAAAAATATTACCCATCTTAAGTTTAATCTCTTGAAAACGCGCCGTAGGAAGCATTTGTAAATAGAATTGTACGCTTTAACAACGACAATGTTTACAGATAGAATTATCGGAATAGTAAAAAGCATTTGTAAGGAAAATTTGTTCCATTATTACATTGTTTATAGACATGAAAATATTTATTAAGAATTTTATGCTTTACTTACCCGTTCTATTTTTATGCTATTTTTAATCAAAAACAGATACAAACAAACGTAAAACGATGACATTATAATTTATTTTACAAGCTTTTATTATCTTTTATTATTTAAGGGTATCGAATCGACATTACTGTATTTGAAAATCAGTTGCTTTTCCTTTTAAGCCTGCAATTTTGCAAACAACGTACACCAAATCGAAACAAGCTAGTGTACTAAGCTCTATTCGTTTTAGTACATGGAAAAAATAAAAGGCAGTTTTTAACACGATAACTTATTAACGATAGAAATAATCTTCAAAAAAATTTTAAAGAGAAAATGTTCTTTTGCTTATATATTATTTTTTATCATCTTATATTAAAATAATTCAAGGCGCATAACCATAAGATATATAATTTAGAATTGTTCTATATAAACTTTTCCAACACGAAGAACTTGTTGGTGGTGAAGCTAAATTTGAAAAATAAGTAAGAATTTTAATTTTATAGTTCGTCTTATAGTAAAACGTTTAATTGCTAGTCGTGAAAGTATTCCAACTAAATGAACGAAGGCTTTCATTAAAATTACACCGTAGCCCTTTTATTTAGAATATTTTTCATTAAAATTAAATTACAGTAATTACTTACTTAAATAATGATAACAAAAAACGATATTAATTAAAAGTATATATTTAGCGCATTTTATATAATAAAATTGTTATAAAATGTAATCGTGTATATAATCAAAATATTGACATGCGTGTGTGTTAGTGCTTTATGGGCTTAATGAAACTGCCTGATTATTGGCACAATAACTTATACTCTCAGTCAACCATGTGAAATTATTCCAAATGTTAAATATGTAACCTCGGTTAAAAATATAATTATAATAAATATGATATAAGTGCGTAGCAATGCAGTTACAAGACAACACCAAACAAAACATTACCAAAGTAAAGAGCAGGTTCTTACTTACTAAAATAGTCACTGGCGTTGCGGAACGGTGTGAGCGAAGGCATTTTTAATAAGTTTATTACCGTGCCGCTAACGAACGGTCGCAGAGTCGGACGCAAATTGACAATAAATAACAAATGGCCACACGAAGCCACCCTTTGTTTATACATCTACTTTTGCCTTTGTAATTATGGCGTTAGTGATTTATCTCCATGTCTGTTCATTAGGCAGATTGCAATTGGATATCCGACAGCGTCCTTTGCGATAATGGAATATTTTGTTAAATAAATCCAAAACTGTTTTCAATTTGCTAATTAAAATGCCATTATACTTAGTGTACTAAATGAAAATGTAATGCGTTTGCGAATTAAATACCATACTAGTAATTAAACCAGAATATGCGTATGCAAAGTAACTACCTACTATACTTTTTAAATATAATGCAAAACGAAGAATAGTAATATTATGAGCAATAATATTTTATATTCCAAAGTTATGTGCGTGAAATAAAGATCTTTACAATTTATATTTATCTATACTTTTTAATTCAAACGCAAAACAGTCCAGTCAATGTTTTTCGAAATTGTGTAAAGTTTATCAATTGTCTTCTGGCAGTAGTACACATAGTAAATGACCATTAAAATCACTACCACTGAGTACTTTATTATACTTACTACTACTACTTACTACTACTATTACTTTTAGTATACTTTTTATCGCAAAAACCCTGGCTATGTAAGCAATGGTTAATATTTCTAACAATGCCAATATCTATGGGCGTTCTACGTGTGCCTCTACAAATCCCACATTGGTGACTGGGAGACAAGCCGATTGTTTGACCATCTTAGTCGGGTGGCAGATGCTGCGCAACAGCAGTTTCCTAACGTGGAATTGGTGTTTTTGGAGGATATTAATGCTCATAATATATATAATATAATATAATACGGTTGTATATAATACTATATTATATATAATACTCATATAATTATGCAATCATCATCATGAAATCATGAAGGACTACTGGTGCTTTTGCTCTCACACATGACTTGACCCAGCTGGTTGATCAGCCCACCAGGATCCCAGACAATGATGGGCAAGCGCCTTCTCTACTAGATCTTCTGCTGACTTCTCACCCGGTGGAATATCAGGTTGTGGTTCAACCTTCACTTGGTTCTTCGGATCAGAGCCTTATATCTACCATAGTGCCAAGCTGCAGGCACCAGCGGTATGCAAACGTCGCGTTTGGCACTAAGATTGGGACGGTATGCGCGATTACTATGCGTCAGTTCCTTGGAAGGAACGTTGCTTCAGTGGGGATGCCCCGACAGCTAGTGCCACTGCTGTTGCTGATGAGATCATGTTGAGAATGGAATACTACCTTCCTAGCTCAGATCTCATCATTAGGGGTTCGCCTAACCGTTGGTTCACTCGTGAATGTGCCGATGCTGTATCATCTAAGCAGGCGGCATATCGCGCGTGGATCAACGGCTGCATTAGCGGGGCATCTAACATTGACTTACTGAAAGCAAACTAAAACAAAAATTCTATGTCCTGTAGAAAGGCATACACGAAAGCGGATGCACAGTGCATTGTAGAGATTGGTCATGACCTTGTTTCGCATCCTAGAGGCTCCCGTAGCTTCTGGCGTCTGACCAAGTCTGTGCAAAACAATTTTCTGCCAACTTTCGCTGCCACCGCTCAGAAATCCGGACGGATCGCTAGCTCACAGTCCGTAAGAGAAAGCCGATCTCCTGCCATAATCCTGCTGTCTCCTGTGTTAACACGAATGTTCCAACTTTCTCTCACTTCGGGATTTGTGCCGGAGGCTTGGAGAAGAGCTATTGAGCAAGCGGTTCTAAAAAAAGGATATCGGTCTGACCCGGCAAATTATCGGCCAATACCTACCATCTCAGTACTTTGTAAGGTGATGGAATGGATTCTAAACAACCAACTGATCCATTACCTAGAAGATCACTATCTAATTAATGATCGTCAGCACGGGTTTCGACAAAAACGGTCCACAGGTGATCTTCTAGCATACGTAACACACCTCTGGGGTGAAGCTATCGACAAGCACGGGGAATCGTTGGCTGCCAGCCTCGATATCTCCAACGCTTTAAACAGGGTCTGGTATAGAAGTCTTCTTTCCAAGCTGCCGGCATATGGTCTGCCTGCTCAGCTGTGTGCATGTGGGTATAAAGTTTGCACTCATGCACAATTTGTATAATAAGGGATAAATTTTTTGTTTTTCTTTTACTTTAGCTTTAGCTGTAATAAAACTGTTACTGTATTATAATCTTTTAATTGATCTTAATTATTATTTAAATATTATAAACGAGTATTTTACTAATAACAAAAGTATTACGAATAAATTTATTTAAAAAAAGACTTTACTTATTTGCATACAACCTTTTCAAAGTAAAGAGAATTTGTTATATGCATAAAAAATTCTTACTGAAATAAAAGTATTTTCCTACACAAGCGTAGCCTTCGTGTTTTAGTAGATGGTTGCGCTTCACAATTCTATGTAGTGAATGCTGGGGTCCCCCAGGGATCTGTGCTATCTCCCACACTCTTTCTTTTGCATATCAATGATATGCTCTCTCTTGGGAACATACATTGCTATGCAGATGATAGTACAGTGCATGGTGGATACCACGGACGCGCAGTGGCTGGGCGGGCGGAAACTGAGGAGAGGCGGGAGAATCTTGTCATTGAACTCGATAGGATATTAGAGCTCATCGCCAAATGGGGTTCTGATAATCTTGTTGAGTTTAATGCCAAGAAAACACAGGTGTGCGCTCTCACAGCGAAAAAGTCACCATTTTACCCTCATCCCTCCCTCTGTGGCACACCGCTGATGATACAAAGCAAAATCGCCATGCTGGGGATGGACGTTCGCTGCGACCTTAGTCCAAGGGATTACATCGAGGCTGTTATAAAAACAGCTTCACGAAAACTCGGAGTTCTGAACAAGGTGCGGCGTTTTTTCACGCCACAACAACTGTGCCTGTTATACAAAACACAGGTACGGTCTTGCGTTGAATATTGCTCGCACCTTTGGGATGGCTCCGCTAAGTACCTACTGGAGGCCTTGGACCGGTTGCAGCGACGTGCAGTACGCATTATTGGCGACGTAAAGGTCACAAACACCCTTGAACCTTTACAATTGCGTCGCGAGATAGCAGCACTGAGCGCTTTCTATCGTCTGTATCACGGCGAGTGCTCTGAGGAATTATTCTCTCTAATTCCTGCTTCCCCCTTCCTTCTTAAGTCCACGCGAGCTGGTTCTCGATGTCACCGCCTAACTGTGACATCAATTCCATCGCGCACAAAGAAATTTGGCAACTCCTTTCTTTGTCGCACTACCAAAAAATGGAATTCCTTACCAGCTCACGTGTTCCCCTCCTCTTACAACCCGGGTTCCTTCAAACGAGGCGTGAAGAGGCATCTTGCGGGCCGGCAAGGCGGGGAGGGACAGTACAGAACATTCTTCCTGACTGTACTGACCGTCGTCGCGTTTGGACTCTACTACCACTTACCATCAGGTAGAGTAGAGTCATTTGCCATCCCGGGGCATATAAAAAAAAAAAAAAAATTACAGGTCAAAATTGGTTCGGATAAAGTGTCACTAATAATACCAATTAAGACTCGTTAAACGTATCGCGCTTGTTTGCCATCTGTTGAAGTGTATTAGACATAAAACATCTATTAAGGACATTCTCAACGCTCCGACTTAATTGGAGTAATCTCTCTAATAAATTAACTAGAAATGTCCCAGATTATTTATTCAACTTCTCTCTTAAACAAACAAATAATGGCAAGCCGTGCCACCTGTGTTTGCTAGTTTCTCGTCTCATACCATCTCGATACTTTCAACTTTGGGAAGTAAGAAGATACATCGTAATATTTAAGTCTACGTTAATTTTAGCTAATCATAATAAAGTTATAAAATTTAAATTAAAAAAAACTGATATAGTTATTGATCTGATATATATATATATATATATATATATATATATATATATATATATATATATATATATATATATATATATATATATATATATATATTTATTAGAATAGCAAAACCGCACAAGGTGATGTATGTCATATAGGTTGGTCGGTTGTCATACGTCAAGTGTGAAAAATATAAGACGGGTGCCTATTTTATTATGTAGCCGACTGATGGAAGTATAAAATATAAAGGTGTATCTGTCAGTAGCGCGTGTGATCATTTGTCGAGCGACCCCCTTGGTCTCTTGTTCTCAGGACAGCGCCAGCGCCGGACGTGCGCCCTGACTGATTTAATTAAAATCAACATATTGGACGACAATGGCGGCCATTAAAATGGCAATCCATTTGAATCCGCGACGTATATATATTAAGGTTTTATATATACCGAAGCTGGCTAGTTATAACTGTATGTTTTGTATTAATGCATACAATACATAGAGTATATAAATATATGTTTAGGTACGTTCATGTTCTAAAATAGAGATGGAATAATAGTCTGGTTTTTCAGGCAACCAAAGCGAGGACTGTGAATAGATATTTAAAGCATTTATTATGAACTGAAACGTACCTAAATTGTTATTTAATTTCCATAATTTGACTCAATAGTAGATGATTGCTTTGGTTACTATACTATAAATTAAAAATTATTATTTAAGAATAAATCTATTATATAATATCATATATAAATGATTTAGTTATTTAGTAATCTGAGGCAAATTTTATTATTGTTTTATGATTAGATTTCTAAATGCAAATATATAAAGGCGCTAAAATGTACAATGTTGGTTCTTGAAATGTAACATAGTTGTTATTAAAACACCTCACGCTTAAAGAGAACACCTACCCTAAACTAGGACACCCTACGCTTGGCGCTCGAAAATACATTCAACACAACCACCTATATTTCGAAATTCTATAACCCAACAGACAAACAAAAAATACCTCATTTATTTATTTTATTTATTGAGATAGTTACACCATCAACTTATCACTAAACACTTAAAATTAACAACTTAAACAGATACTCTTACGAAGTGATACGTCTTTAAAGGTGTAAACAATATTTACCTTAAAAACAAAAATTATATAAAGCAAACGAACCTATATAAAAAGTAAAAATCAAATCTTATCTACTTACACAACAAAATTAAATCTTAAAAAAAAGTAACATTATGATGATATTATTAAATAACAAATTATATCGCTATGAGATGACAAGTAATTAACCAAAGCAAATATTTGTCGCGACTGGGAATTGAATCTACGCTTCAAATTTAAACATTATATTTATCATACATAAATATATGTCATGTATACCTAATTGTCACATGCATGTTTTAACATATATAAAACATATAAATTTATTGCATAAATCGAATACAGAGCTGGAAAAGGATGGCATACTAACTACAGCGAAAATTTAATCTTCTCTGTTTTTCCTTTGCAGATTTTTTATTGCCGTGTACTTTAGTACAAAAAAAAGTATTCTAAGGTATGTTTAGCCGGTTTCAGAGTAAAGCAGCATTTAAAAAGAACTTGAATTTCATAAATGACACTGAAATAAAATGCTAAAGCGTCTTATCTAGTAAAAGTAATATTGTTTACATCAGACACTTCATTCGAGGAAACGATACCTCTTGTTCGCTTTTATTTTATTCGTTGGTTTCATTTGCTATAATAATTGTTTTATTTTTACAAAACAATTTATTGCCATATAAGAACACGAATCAAAATACTCTGACACTTTTGTATTTATTATTCTTAATGTCATTAAAATAACGACACAATGAAAAATGACTTCGCATATTAATTTGTAGTGTATAACATATGAATTGGGCTTTTATATTTATATATATTACTAGCTGACCCGGAAAACGTTGTTCTGCCATATAAATTATATCTACTGAATATTTTGGTTTTTAAATAAAAAGTATCGAATTTATTGTAAGTATTTTAGTGTATTTTTGGTGTTTATTTTTTTTTTGCTTTGAATCATAGCATTAAATTATTTATGTTGATTTAATATTATAATTAGAGAGAAGATTAGAAGTACGAAGTCGGAAGCTGAGTTGTGATTAAAGTTATACAAGAGAAATATTTCTAGACGTCGCCTTGTGAAAGTTTCGTCTTTGTCATATAAGAAAGAACAGGACCGTTTGTTTTCAGGGAAAAAAAGAATAAGGCTTTGATCATAAGAAAATGGTACTTTTTTCACTTTGCGTATTGTTTTTATAAGAAATAAACAGAAGCAACTTAAGCTGTACAGTAACAGCCTGTGAATGTCCCACTGCTGGGCTAAGGCCTCTACTTCCTTTTTAAGGAGAAGGTGGAGATGAAGATGGAGCTTATTCCACCACGTTGCTCCAATGTGGTTTGTTGGAATACACGTGTGGCAGAATTCCAGTGAATTAAGACACATGCAGGTTTCCTCACTATGTTTTCCTTCACCGTAAAGCACGAGATGAATTATAATCACAAATTAAGCACATGAAAATTCAGTGGTGCTTGCCCGGGTTTGAACCCACGATCATCGGTTAAGATTCATGCGTTCTTACCACTGGGCCATCTCGGCTTACTTAAGCCAACTTAAGCTTAACGGTTCATTATTAAAATGATCTAATTTAAGTAATCTTCGCAAATAATAGGACTGATTTTGTATATATTTTATTTTATAGGTATTCGTAATTCGAATTTGTTGAAAATACTTCATACGCGTGGAATTTAGAGTTAAATATCTTTATTTTTATTTCAGTGAAGACAGTTGAGAATTAAATACATCGCTAACAGACAGACGACATGGTGCCGCCCGCCTTCTTCTGACTGCACCATTCGGATCTCACTGCAATTCTTGCACACGACTCCGTTCTTCTTACAGGTGATATGCAGTGATTTCCTATATATGATAGCTTTTCATCTGTCTCCAATATTCGTGATATTTCATTGCGTTTACGGTCATCAGATTTTTTTCGGAAAAGCATTACAAATTTAAAGTATTTAACAGCAATGCCCGAATTATTGTATTGCAAGTGTGCTTTCAAATTTCATATTTGAAATTAAAACTCAATTATTAGTATAATAACCTCAAATATTATGCTATAGAAAAATATCTACAGAAAATTAATGTCTTTCAGGTTATAATGTAAATGCTACTTTTATGAAAAAATAAATTATTATATTATGCTATTGGAAAAGGCAATTCGCAATAGGTCGGCTTTTTTTACACTGTTCTTATTTGTAATTTCACTACACTACTATGATTCTATGGGTACATTATTTTTCGATTTCTGCTTTCGATGACACAAAGCTTAATATTGTTTTATTATTATTGTTTAAGATTAATTGTAATCGGTTGAGATCGGTTGAGATAAACCTTTAATATGACAAACAGCGCCATCTCTGATGTTTTTTTGAGTAACAACTATACAGAAAAACTAATTTATCTGTACACATGAAAAGTGCGGCGCTAGTTTTCTCAAAATTTGTCAATTTAGCATTAAGTTGATTGAACTTGAGTTTCGGGCAATATTAAACTTAAAACAATCGGAATAAGATATTTTCCTGCGGTAAAATGGAGCCTATATTTTAAGCTAGACTTCTAGCAATACATCGGTGAAAACTTCATTCAATTCGATGTAGTAGTTTTTACGTGATGTGTAAACACTGTTGTCTTGGCTTCTATTGCTCTAATAAAGATTAGTTTTTTTCAATATCTATAATGTACAGACATTGGCTTGTTACAATAAGTATAGATAACGATAAAATTAACTATATAACTTTTATTTTAAATTATTTTTTAATATATTTATTCAGGGTTACTAAAAAAATCGTACAACAATTGTCATTCGTATTACACATACGCACGTCACATTAACAAAAATGTTAAAATATTACGTAATGGTACGTTACACGTCTAACTAATTATTGTAATTTATATAATTATTCTTTTTCTATTGATATCGAAACTAATGCCCCTAAACATGATTTATTATATTGATTTTGTAAACAGATACGGTTGTTAAAGGATTATTTTCTACATACATAAACGGGACTCGTATAATATAATACTAATAATTCATGATAAAATACCGTTGTTTTTACAAACATAGTTCATAAAGCGTTATGAAAGACAAAGCAAAATGTTAAACACACTTGAAATTCTTAAAAATGTTTTATTTAATATTTTTCCCTTAACTGGCATGGATGGAATGCTTTGACACAGCGTCGACGTATTTTGTTCAATGCAAATATAATCTGTGTGTATACTTTGTTGAATGAATTAACAGAAATATATTATATTTATTATTCTGAGATTCTTAATACGTCGTAACTAAAATCGTCTCGACTTTAAATAAAACATTTTTTTTTCTACATAGATAACATTAAAAGTTGCTAATAAGGTCACATTACGTAGCAAGCCTAACTACAGTATGTGATTTTTTATAATATATTTATTTAACATGTTGCATACTTTTGCGATGGTTTATTATGTCAACGTAGTGGAAGAGTCGGTCTGGATGCTGTCTATGTAATATGTACAAACTATTTTTTTCTAACTAGCTACCCGTATATTCTAACTGTATCTACATAAAACGATTATATCGTAATTCAAATAACTCTATTGATTTACTCGGTGCACGCCAGTACATTATCTAGTCGGTATGGTTTTTTACTGCCATTTTCAACCAACATTGTCGTGTACTTTACTATTTTATAATATAAATTGTCTAAAATTTTATTGGTTTTAATTAAGCAATGTATACACATAAGTACAACAATAATTAAATATTATTTTAATGAGGTTTTTATCTTTACATTAAGTAATATACAATCGGATTATATATAATAGTCGATTAATTGTGTTAGACAAAGGTGAACAAAAGATAGTTACACAATACTCCTCCTAGTGGGTAATCGGATCACATCTGCTTAACTAAATTATACGTTGTTATGACTAATTTATGCAACAATAACCCAATTAAATAATAAAACAATATTGACTTTGACAATAAATAAATTCCATTGAAAAAGGTGTGACCCCAATGAGTCAAAGAAAACTTTTACTTATAAGGAGCGCGTGTTCTGTTACCACATCAAATTCAATCCGAAATAGTTCCTTGTTGCACAGATATTTTAAAAATCTCATAAATTAAAAAAAAACATTCTGTAAAAGGTCAATTCCTGATAACCTACTCGCGTTTACAGTTAACAGATAGTGTTTAGTTTATAATTATAAGCATTTTAGTGATCAAATTTTTCGTCTATTTCAAAATAGATCAAACAAAATGAAAACGTTTTATTTAGTTCTATCTTTATGCGTTTTGCAAGTGCATTCAATGGCGCTCACGGGACCAGTTTTAACAAGATACCGACCGTGCGAACTTGGTGTGATACATTTCGACAAAATAACGGATTTATTGTGGCGCGGCGAAATGGACTTAGAATTATACCATATGTTGGTGAACATAGAGATTGAAATCGCCTTCGAAAAACAGATGTCACTCCATGGGGTAACCAAGTTTTATTTTATATAACTTCGTTCTTTGTCTCCTCGAGATAAAAATATTTAAATTCACGTCATATATGTTTTTTACCGTAAATTGATTAGAGTACATTGTGCATGCCTGCTATCTCTCCTATTTGTTTTTATGTGAAGTTTGTATTATATACTAAGAGATTATCGATAAAACCGTTAATCAAGTTATATATGAAAAGGCTTCTCCTTATGTTTTATACAGACTACAGACTTCTAAGTAAAACTAATTTTGCAAATGTAAAATAGAATGTTTTGTTTAGATTTCGCATAACAGTACAGTTATTATTAAAAATCAGTCACATGATTACATATTCAAACCAAAAGATGATATCCCAAAGAAATATTACATCTATATGTCAATAAATGGAAGTACTACACCGGAAGTACCAGTGGTGACCACCTTTAGACTTAACGAAATGGAGCTTTGTAACGATTATGTTAAGGTATGTAAGATATTTACATTATTTGGAATTAAAAATTAAATTTGTATATCCATGTTACCAATATTTTAGTAACAAGTTCTGATTAAACAGATCGTCAAAGCATTACTGCTAGCGTCAGGCTTCAACCTGCTCTTTTGTTGAGACCAGGGCGTTGAGCGTATTCAGTTACGCTGTTACACTGCGGATCGTTGAATTAAATGTGGCAAAATAAATTAACCATATGGACTTCCTTCGTACTTGTCAATTTAGATTAAAATTCACGGGTTTTAACCACTGCGCCATCTTGATTCTTTATAATAATATCCTGGGACATTTTTCACGCACGGCCATCTGATCCCAAATTAAGCTTGTACAGAGCTAGTACTATGGAAACCAGACAACTGGTATACTACATACCTATACTATTTTTCTTTTGTAAATACATACTTATATAAATAATTACACCCAGACTCAGGACAAACAGACATGTTCATGCACACAAATATCTGTAGTGGGTGGGAATCGAAGCCAAAACCTTCGGCGTGAAAGGCAAAGGAAAGCATTCACCAACCACGCCAACTGGCTCGTCATTAAGCTTAATACAATATTAGTTAATTTTAAATCAATGTATTTATTTGTTTTACTTGTAACTTTTAGTTTAGGTTTGAGTCAATAAATAATAAGTTTTTTTTAGGCCACTCAAACCATAGATTCGTTAAATGCGACAAGAGTAAACGACACAGATTACCGACATTATTGTGGTAGAAGAGCTTTAGAACACGGAGAATTGACTTCTATGCGGGCCGATTCAAAGTCTGGAGACTGGCCATGGCATGTGGCGATATTGATAAGAAAACCAAATACGAATCTAGCGAATTACCAGTGTGGAGGAAACGTTATAACCAGGACTGCGATTCTAACTGGTAGGAACGTTTTCCCTCGCCATTCAATTATTTCCTTGATCGATTGAGTCTCTCGTTTCCTTTATAAAATTCTCGAAAAGATTTTTAATTTAAGAATATATTTTAGAGACGACGTTATTTTATATATACTTTTCTTTTTATCTCTTTCTCACTCTCTCTCAGATATATAATACAAAATGAATAAATTAAATGTAGCATTTGTAAGTATAATGTAGCTTACTTGGTCTTAGGGCGAGTGTAAGTCTTGTTAGGTATTACGCACTCATCACGTATTCTACCGCTAAACAAAAATACTTATATTATACTACTGGAACAAGCGACGTAACATCTTATTTCTAAAAATCGATGACGATGAAACAAAATTTCTTACAAGGCCAATATCTGTGGACTGTGGTGACCACTATCCATCAGATGGCTCATTTACCGGTCTGCCTATGAATTGTAAATAAAATAAAATAAAATTAATAAAGAACGCCTTAGTAACTAGTAATAGGTACTAAAAGAGATAATGGTAGTTAGATTACATGGTTGGTCGTGCATTGAATGTATGACGAATACCCGTATGATTGTAATGTCCATGTAAATGTGAGGAAAAGTTCTTGAGTAGTTTGCTCCTTTGCGTTACTATGTACATTATTTTTTATAATTAAATATGTAAGTTTTAAATTTAATTTTAGCTGGCCACTGTGTGTTTTTAGAAGGTAAATTAATAGAAGCTCAGAGAATTATTATTGAAGCCGGTGTTGCAAATCTCAGAAATATGAATGAGACTGGAAGACAAACATTAAAAGTAAGTTGAACAAAATAAAAATAAGATATCACATTGATATATGACACGTAAACATTCATTAAATATATTTCATGAATAATATAAATATTTTATAGATTTTATTTATGATATTATCGTATTAATTTTTTTATGCTTTTCTCAATAAATGCAATAGAAATTATAAAATAATTGTGTAACTTTATTACCAGGACTAAAGTAAAATTTAATTTACAACGATACCGCAGTATCTAACACATGACTTATTTCATTGTTAGCTTACATTTGTATTAATCCATCTTTTATGCTGTTTTATTCCAGGCTGAGAGAGTAATTCTGCATCCGGGCTACAGTACAGAGCACGCTACTTCAGACCTCGCTATTGTAGTTGTAAATAAACTGCGCTATACTGAATACGTCCAACCCATTTGTATTTGGGGGCCAGTTTACGACAAAACTGCACTTTTTGGCAAGTCGGCTGTGGTAAGCATTAATTTAAATAGTCTATACAATGAGAACTATACAAGTAGAATTTTATGAAAAGTGATACTTTTAATGTTTCAGAAAGAAATGTTTTGCGTTTTATTCAAATTAATAATTTCGTAATAAGCTTTATTTTTCAAATTTTAATATTGTGTTTTTAATTAGAGTTGATATATAATTTTACTCGTAAATTAATAAAAGGTTTTATTTGGTGAAGACTTATGAATAAATCTCGTGTATAGTAATCGACTTAATTGACTTTGATGTTTTGACCATAGGTTTTAATTGATTTGAAAGTCAATTGAAGTCTGAAGACGTACTTATGATTATTATATATCAATCAGTCATTTTAAAATTGTATTTACTAGACAATAATATATTTATTTTATACGTGTTGGACAAAAGTAAATAAAAATATATAATCAGCTCATGAAAAGCACGGAGCACAGCTTCTTCTAACTCATTGTTGTATCAAAACCTTTATTATGTACAAAAATTATCGCGGTTGTATTATTGTATTTTGTATAACATAGATATAATATTTATTAGATTATAATTGATAAAGTATTTTGTATAATATTCTATATATTATAAACAGGTGACTGGATTTGGGACAACGGAACAAAACGTGTTGTCAGACACACTTAAATCGACGGACACGTTAATACAGAATGACACAACGTGCATTTCATATATGCCTAAATTATATTCGAAATTACTTAATGAATTTACAATTTGCGCCGGCTTTGGACCTAACACTGGTATGTAAACATAACATTATTAAATATGGCATTATATTAAGTTCTGAGATTTACATATGATATATTACGGGTAATATAGTTAATGTGGTAAATATTAATAATAAACGATCATTATTAATACCTTATGATTTCGTATAAGTAAAAGCTGCCAAATTTATCACTTTTACGGGTTGTTAATAATAATTCATTGCCTCTAGTAATAGCAATATTGTTAACTTATCGAATCTTATGTGTTAATTTATTCATCTTTCATTTATATTGTAAGTATTATTCATTATCTCTTTATATTTTGCTCGGTTGGCTATTCTCCATTGAGAATGGGTATGGTGATCAAAATCGATTAGGAGGACTTCGACATTACTCGAGTATGATAAATATCAACATTTTTTTATTTGTTTCATTTTGATGCATGCATATATATACTTGCCTATCTTTTTAATTTTTTATTTTATAAGAGTGTATAAATCTCAATAGCATTTTATTTTTGTTCTATTAAATTGTAATACAAATTATTCGTTAAATTATTATTAAAGCCTAAAAAAATCTGTGTTTGGTTTGGTTTTATTATATTTCATAAACTAAATAATTTCAGGTATTAATCCTCGAAACGGAGACAGTGGGGGTGGACTAGTTGTTCCCACTATACAGCCCGATCACAAAGTCAGTTGGTTTCTTCGCGGAGTATTGTCCAAATGCGGCATATTGACTGGGCAAAAATTCTGTGATCCGAAACTCTACGTAGTGTACACGGATGTAGGGCCACATTATGGCTGGATATATCATCATGCTGGTTTACGTTATTCTAATAATGTTATTTGATACAATAAGTTTAAAATATTATTGTACCTAAGGCTCAAAATGTTCCTATTTATTAAGAAAATAGTATTTTATATAATGATTAGATTTGAAACATATTTTCATGTGCCTTGGGGGCAAGATGAACTTGTCTGTCGAGATGGCATGACGCTCTCTTATGCCGTCATGCCACTTTTCCTTCGTCGCTTTTTAATGATATTAATTTTCTTTAATTATACATAAATTATTTCAATGACTTTCAATGAATTTCATAAAACTCGTTTAGAATATGTTTTTGTAGTGTAAAATAGTTTTATTGTAAATATGTTTTTAATACCTACAGAAAATACTTATTTTAATATAACTTTATTTACATATTTAATCATTTTATTTTATTAATTATATAATTACTAAATAATTTCAAATATCAACTAGAAGACTATTATATTATATATATAAGAAAAATGTAAATAATAAGAAAGAAATAAAAAAAAAATGTACTAAGTAAAATTCAATAAAATACCATTCTGAATACGTATTCGCTAATAAAATTTTCAATAAAAAATATTTAATTATGCAGAGTCTCCGTCGTGTGTCACGATACGATGCATCGTAATAAAGTCCTTAGTTTTATATCCTAGAGACTTTGTAATTTTAATTTATTGAAGGCGAGCTTTGCTTGCGATTTAGTTCTTGCATTTTGACTGACCGTTGGAAATTTTACCGTTGTCCAAAATTAAAGTTATCCAGTAAATTATAATACATTTAACATATTTAAAATGTTTTATTTTTTTTACTACTATTTGGCATATTTTGTTAAACAAAGATGTTTATTAGTAAATATCCCATAAATGCCAAATGTTGCCGTTCCTTTTATGTTACCGATTATGTAAATATACTATGTAAATAAAAAAAAGATCTTTAAATTAATGCTGGTCACGGCTAAATTTAAAGCGTGTGAAATTGCGAAGAACACATATATATTATATATATTACTATATATTAATTATACAATATTTTATACTAAAACCTTCTCCGCAACACGCTCTTCATGTTTTAATTTTTTGTACAGGTATTTGTTAAGTATTTCTTTCGATTAGGCAACACAAAAAAGTTCTAATTATTTATTATATGGTATATAAATAGATAACAAATAGCTTATGTCACTTTAAAATATTAAGCTTATTTATATTTAAAATGAAATAAAACTAACATTTTTAATATGAACATCATAAAAGAATATAAAAATTAAATATAAATCTTGATGATTGAATCATGTATGACGTCGGCGAAGAGCTATTCTATAATTGTGTTATATATAGTCAAATCTTACAATTATTGACACTATAAAGTGAATCGTTCGTACATTGTTTGCCCAGAAGAAGGATTTGACAAACTGTTAGGCCATTCTGCTCTTCTGGATTTTCCACTAGTATGGATGCATAACACAGAAAACCTGACTCATATGAAATCATTGTTTAAAAATAAAAATGGCTCGTCTACACTTCCGAGAACCGATTCAGTTATTGCAGCCACTTATGGATCGGGTCCGCCAAATACCAGTTTGTTGCTTTTGACTCGATTCAACATAGAGCTAACAGGTTAATAGGCAGCCAAATTGCCGCAAAAGGCGCAGTGTTGCCTTTTTGTAATTTGGAGATTGTGCACAAAAGCTCCAAGAGCCTATCCTACCATCACACTTTTTTAACTGTAATACGAAAGGCACGGCAAGATATCATCCGCATTTTTTGTGGAAATCTTGACCAGGATTGCCTTGCCAGTTGCTTTGCAATTATAATGTGCACAACGTGTGGAATTCATTGACTACATCTGTGTTTCCGAGCAACTACAACCTAAATGCCTTAAAACTGGATTAAATCGGCACTCAATAGGTTTGCTTGATCCATCGTCGACCGCATCTTAACATCTTGACTTAACTGTCTAGATTGTTGTCAAGAGCAATAAACAATAATAAAAAAAAGTTCCAGTACCATTCTAATTTATTATTTTGATTAAATTTCGAATGTACATTAAACAGGGCCAAACATTGAGGAAACATTTTTTTATTTCAAAGAGTAAACAGTGTAATATCTTCACACAGGGGGCCCTTGCGCTGGAGGCGGTTGATTATTATGAATATCATTTCCATTTCTGAGCTCAGCCACAAGTATACAAACAATAAATACAAAGTAATTTATGTCTCCCCTTGTTAATCGATATTACTTTTTAACCACATATCAGAAACAATAGTCCATTATGGATTTAGATTAAGGATAACTTTATGTCTATAATCTTTATAAATATAAAGATTATTTGCAAGTCATGTTTCTTAAATAATATCTTGTTTTAGTTCAAATAAATTATACAATTCCTATATATTCAAGTCAATATCGATATATCTACTTCTTAATTACTCTTTGTCTTAAACTGATTGCAAAATGTCATTGTAGGACTGATATAGATCAGTTAAGCCTTCTTCTGAAAATTTCTTGCTTTTCTATGAAAAGCAGGGATTCATTTTTGTACATTTTTTTGGTATTATAATGAATATATTTTATTTATTATCAAAGTTTAATGCATTGATTAATTATGAATAAATATATATAAAAATAATTATTATATAATATTTACTTTTATTATAAGACGGGTGGTAGGCAGCCTTGCAAATGGGCTACCTGATGGTAAGACCGCTGACTGATATTAGCACTGCAAGAAATATAACCATCTCTGACATCGTTAATGCACCGTCAACCTTGGGAACTAAGATGTTATATATCTTGTGCCTGAAGCTATACTGGCTCATTCACCCCTTAAACCGGCACACAACCATCGTAATTATTGGCGATAGAATATGTGATGTACATTTTCATTTCATGGAGTAAAGTTCAGCAATGTAAATAAATTAACGATTTCATCAACATTTAATAAAAACATATCGGAGTTTAAAGTTTCGTTTACTATAAAGAGTCGTTTGCTATTTGTTAATCTTGTTCATCAAGCCTAAATAAAACTAAAAATAACTTATTGTATATAAATACAATAACAAGCAATTCAAAACACTTTCTTCTTAGTAATTAAATAATATGTAAATATAAATTTGTCTTAATTCACATCTTAATAAATATAAAATTACATTTAAATAAAAGCCTAGTTAATAATAATTTATACGTTTTATATACATGTTTGTATTAAATGTCTAAGAATTTAACATTTTTATTAATAAATCAACTATTAACTCTATTTTCTAGTTTAGTTTTTAAAAGAAAATAATTTAGAAGTTAATAAAGTTTTAAATTTCATCCGAGAACTCTTTTTAATATAAAATTGTTATTATGCAAAGTGTCCCTCCGTTGAGTGACACTACGCGCTGTTACTTAATAATATCGATTGATAGTTGTTCAATAGAAATTGAATTTCAGAAAATTCTTACATTAAGTTTTTATAAAATTTAGCAATATTAAAACAAAAACATTTTTCTTCACGAAAAACCTAGCAGGTACTTACACCGTTAAGCGCCCAAGATTAATTTATATTAAAACCGTTCTAGAAATTTGTACCTTACACTCGCTCGTTTTTACCTTATTTTTATCTTTTAAAATGAGAATTGACCCCTTTTATTTAATAATAAAGACAATTTTCAGCACATTTCGAAGTATGTACACTGCGACTACCGATACCCATTTTAGATGGTTAACTTGAATAAAAACATACAGTTTTCTCTGTTAAATTATGTGATCACATTTATCAACGGAAAATAATTTGCACTGTCCCCTTTCCAGCACTTGGTACAAGCAACATGAATGCGTGAGTAAGAAAATTTAGAGTTTAATTTTACGTATCAATTTTCTATAAGGTTTCCCATTTCGTGCAGGAAAGACTATTGATTTTAGAATAATGACTATCAGTTAATCGAATGGTGTAATTTTCCAGAGGGCGTCGAAGCATTTAACTGTTCTTTCCTTTAGTAAGATGGTGCTTTAAGAGTTATTTAATGACGCGTGAGGAAAAATATTGGTATTGAAAAACAAAGATGGTCTACAGTATCGTGTGTATAACATTTTTTCATTTGTTATTAATATCCACGTTTATGGAAATAGCGAGTCTATTTATCTTATCTACTTATCTATTATCTCAAAATACATAACTTTATTTACAAGATGCAATATACGTATATATTTTTTACTTTATATTAAATTGAACGTACATATCTATTTTAATAAGCAAAGGCTACATTTTCTTTACATTTAATTTAAGTCTTTAGGTTTCTAACTAATATTCCTTGTGACTCCTTCCGCGTAGAGTAAATTTTACTATTCGTGGAAGTAGATAAGACACAGACATCAAGAACGGACAAAGGTTCATAAGACTCTTTTTCCAAAAGTCGTTCGTAGTAATCTATATATATATAAATCGTAGTTATATGTAAACATTTTTACCAAATTTACTCATAAACGCAAGCTTTAACTTCCATACTTCCATATTGTTGATAATTTTTTTAGGTATTTATGTTTTTATATTTATTTTCTCTTCTTTTTGTGGCTCTTTATAATTTATTAATATTATCTAATAAGTGTAATTGACGTCACCATTCTATTTAGATGTAAATAAAATAAATAAATAAATTCTGGTGGTAGAGCTTTGAGCAAGCTCATCTGGGTAGGTACCACTCATCAAATATTCTACCGCAAAACAGCAGTGCTTGGTATTGTTGTATAGCAGTTTGAAGGGTGAGTGTGCCAGTGTAGTTACAGGCACAAGGGACATAACATCTTAGTTCCCAAGGTTGGTGGCGCATTGGTGAAGTAATGGTTAACATTTCTTACAATGCCAATGTCTATGGGCGTTGGTGACCACTTACCATCAGGTGGCCCATATGCTCGTCTGTCTTCCTATTCTATAAAAAAATCCCCAATTTAAACCTCCCGAATTTCCAAAAAATGCTGTAATAATAATAAGTGTCTTTTACTAATCAGCAGAGACCTATTTTCCTATTTCTAACATTAAAACTTACGTACAAACTGTCATCCCCAATTTCATCCTCTTAGGTGATGAATTTAAGAAATGTTGTAACTGCTGCATTTTAGTCTTACACAGAAAAGGAAACACCGATTTTTGTATGTCTAATTTTTGAAAAAAAAACACGGGCAACGTGGCCTTTAAAAATGTTATCGCGATGTCACGGTTGAACAACTGTCACCTGGTGCTGGTGAATGAATGTCACACGAGGAGCTACAACAAGTTTACAATTTACCTCCTCTATATACTAATATTTATACCACATATAAAAAATATTCATGTATATAAATAATGAATAAGTCCTATTTAAATAAAATAACCTTAAATTGGTCTTAGGTTTGATGTATAATGTAGGTGTTAAAATTCAATCCATCGACCCACAAAGTGTGTCGAACTAAGGGTACTAGACCTGGACGACTCCGTGACGGTGGCGGAAGCCGTGGCGGCGGTCGCTGAACAAGGCGGCTGCCCTACCGGGGCCATTAAAGCGGGCATCATCGCTCGCGGCTCGAGCGGCTCGGGCTCTCTGTGGCTGAGCTGCCCCGTTTCGGCCGCGAAGAAGGTCGTGGAGGTAGGTCGCATAAGGGTCGGGTGGGTGTCGGCGCGAGTCATGCTGCTCGACCCCAGACCGCTGCACTGTTTCCGGTGCCTCGAGCGGGGGCACATGGGGGCAAAGTGTGACCGGGACGTCGACCGAAGCCGTCTGTGCTTCCGCTGCGGTCAGCCCGGTCACAAGGCTTTGGAGTGTTCCGCCGCCGTAGCCAGCTGCGTGGTCTGCACTGCGGCCGGTAAGCCAGCTGCCCATGCCGCCTGCAGCAAGTCGTGCCAGGGCGGAAAGGGCGCCGCGCAGAGGGAAAAGACAAGGAAGGTGGCGACGAAAGGCCCGGTAGCCGCGTCTCCACGCACAGAGGCGGAGCCGATGGAGACCACGCAGTGATGGCCCTGCGCTGCCTCCAGGCCAATATCAACCACTCTGCCAGGGCTCAGGACCTCCTAGTCCAAAGCATGGCAGAGTGGCAGATCAACGTGGTGGTGGTATCGGAGCCCTATTTCGTTCCCTCGCGGGACGACTGGGTCTCCGACCACGAACGGGTCGTGGCCATCGTCGCCCCTGCGGTCGCTGGCGCTCCGGCCATCGAGGGTGTGGCCAGGGGCAGGGGGTGCGTGCTGGCCGTCGTCGGCGGTGTGACGGTCGTCGCCGTCTACGCCTCGCCCAGTCGGAGTCTCGCCGAGTTTGAGCAGATGCTGGCAGAGGTCGGGACTCTGATCGGGCAAGCGGCGCCCGCACCGGTGTTGGTCGCGGGGGACTTCAACGCCAAATCAACGGCTTGGGGTTCTTCTGTGGCCGATGCCCGGGGTGAGGTGCTCGAGGAGTGGGCGGTCTCGTTGGGGCTGGCGGTCCTCAACAGTGGGTCGGAGAGCACGTGCGTGCGGCGGCAGGGCGAATCGATCGTGGACATTACGTTCGCGTCCAACGCCCTGGCCCGCCGTGCTCAAAACTGGAGGGTCGAGACTGGCGTGGAGACACTGTCGGATCACCGATATATTCGGTTCGATGTCTCTGCGTCGGCTCGTTGGGATGTTCGGCCCACTGTTGTCGGAGGAACGGAAGGTCGTCCGCGTTGGTGCCTGGGCCGCCTCGACGGACAGTTGGCGAAGGAGGCGGCCATCGTCGAAGCTTGGGGGGCCGGTTCCGACCCGGTCCTCCGGATCGACCAGGAGGCCGACCGGATCGACGGCGCCCTGTCCCGAGTGTGCGACGCGGCGATGCCGAGGGCTAAGCCGCACCCGCAACGTCGGCGGGTGTACTGGTGGCGTCCGGAGCTCCGTCGGCTGCGCAAGGCGTGCGTGGCGGCACGGCGCCGTTACGTTCGGTGTAGGAGACGAAGGGTTCGTGATGACGACGCGGAGGGGGTTTTCTACACCGGATATAGGACCGCCTGCCAGGCCCTACAGAAAGCCATAGCACAGGCCAAAGAGGCGGCGTGGGAGGAATGGCTGGAGACGCTCAACGGCGATCCGTGGGGGCGTCCGTATCGGGTCGTGAGACAAAAGCTCCGACCCTGGGCTCCTCCGCTGACCAGCAGTCTCCAGCCGCAGCTCTTGGCGAGGGTTGTGGACACGCTCTTCCCCGAGCGGGGAGAGTTCGTGCCACCGGCCATGGTGCCGCCCGCGAGCAGGCCCCAAGAGGAGGACGACGGGTCACCGGTGACTCCGATCACCGAGGCGGAACTGCAGGCGGCTGTCATCAGACTAGGGTCGAAAAAGACAGCCCCTGGGCCCGACGGAATCCCCGGTCGAGCCCTGAAGATCGCGTCGGAGGAACTCGGCGAGAGCATGCGGCGTACCGCACGGTGTCGTACACCGCGGCGTGCCTGCTCGCCGGAAGCCCGCCATGGGACCTCGAGGCCGAGGCTAACTCGAGGGTCTATTGGCGGATCAAGGCGTTAATGAGAGCGGAGGAGAGCCGGCCCCACCCACGTGAGGTTCGGACGTGGCGAGAGGAGGCCCACGAGAGGGTATTCGCCGAGTGGTCGGAGAGACTGGGTGTCCCGGGTGCTAGCCGGGACCTCGTTGCGGCCATTCGGCCGGTGCTGAGGAAGTGGGTCGAGCGCAAGCACGGCCCACCCACGTATCACCTCACACAGCTTTTGACCGGCCACGGTTGTTTCGGCCGGTACCTGTGTGAGGTGGTCGGTAGGGAGCCGACGGTGGAGTGCCATCATTGTGGCGGAGGAGCCGTGGATACGGCGGAACACACGCGCGTAGAGTGCCCGGCTTGGGCGGAGCCTCGCGCGGTCCTATCCACGGCCGTAGGTGGAGACCTGTCGCTTCCGGCCGTCGTCGAGAAGATGGCCGGAAGCGAAGAGATCTGGGCGGCAGTGTCCCGGTTCAGCGCATGCGTCATGTCGCAAAAGGAGGAGGCAGAGCGGGAGCGGGAGGACGACGTGGACTCGCTCCCGCAACGAAGAAGGAGACCTCTTCGACGGCGACGTGCCTTCGCAGGCCGGACGCTGCCGCAGAGTTAAGGTGTGGTTGGCGGCGGAGTCAGTCTGTTGATCCGCCGCGGGGCTTGAAGCCCTGACGCCCAGCCTCCAGTGGCGGACTCGGGGGAGTCCGTCACGTAACAGGACGGAGGCACAGAGAGGAGGGAGGCGCGCCCTAACATCCTGGCGCGCTCTCGAGATGGGTCGCCTTATGGCGATGACCGCTGGCGGGGTTGCGGTTGTAAGTCACAACGTTCCCGTGACCCCGCCGCCTTGCGGAGAGGCGGAAATCCGGGGAGGTTTTAGTGGGTAGGACGGGGCCTTCTGCCCCGTGAGTCCCACATACCCGTCCCGGTCCCCCCGGACCGGGCGGCAGGCGTAAATGCCTTTCCTCCCCGAAAAAAAAAAAAAAAAAAAAAAACTCCGTGCTTATCTTGGGTAATATAGATATAAAACAAAATAGATTAAAACAAAAGATATTACGTATTTAGTACTAAAATAAATATTGAAGACAATGACTAAAATATATTGAAATGAAACAGACATGAGTTACTACACAGAGAAAATAAATCATAGGTAAATTTAGGTTTTGGTATTAAATTATCGAAAAACGTCGAACTGATACGACCAAACATACCACACCTGGTAATATATCGTGATAATATCCAATAATAGTGTTTATATCTTGTTATACTTTATTACCCTGGAATAGGAACTATGCTTCGAGTTATAATACACATAAGATCAAACAGGGTTAGTGGAACAAGAAACCACTACACACGCAAACATAAAAATTTGGTGACACGCAGACGCGTGTAAGCAAGAATTATGCCGAGGGGGTTTTATGAAACTTCTTTATCGCAAATATTTGAGTTGCAAACCTCTTATAATGCTGATATTGAGCAATGAAAATGGAAGTAATTATCACTTAATGTTTTTAATTGACATTTTTAGATACTAGCGTTCACCCGCGGCTTGGCCCGCATGTTACGTAAGAGAAATGATATTGGTGTATGATATATAAGAATGTTATAAAAAAGTAGCCTGTATCCTTCCTCGAGGATCAAGCTTGCAAATTTAATTAAAATAGGTTCAGTGTTCTAATCGTGAAAGCGCAACAGACACTCAGAGTTACTTTCGTATTTTAATATGAGTATAGATTAGTACTAATTGAAACCACACTATTTTCATAACTTAGAGGTTACGCTTAGAGGTCAAATTCAATATTAGAAAACAACTTGTTGACGTTATAAGTATATATGCGTATAGACACTTAAGGCACGCAAATTAACAATCTCTGTACATATAAAGAGTTGCACATTATATTACAGTGTACACACATTGCGAGTGCGTAGCAATACATTGTGGGTATTCGGATTCAAAGGAATACGTCAGTCGGAGTGGACGGGACTCTTGCAGACTAGATTATAAATTCAAATGTCAGAACAGTGACAGACAAGGTTGCGTCCACTACTCGCACACGAAACAGTACATTCATAGTCAAAATACTATATATGTAGTTGTCGGTCGTGCAGACCATTCATGGTCTTTGCCTGTCACATACGTAGGTGCAGAGAAATATTATTTTTGGTATCTTCTTCTTCGTGTGCCACTCCGACTAGCGAAGGTTGGCAGTCAGCTTTAAATACTCCATTTTTGGTATAATACACGTAAAAAGAAAAGTACACATTTATACAAATAACTTCACAAACAATCAAAACCCCTTAAAAGATTCGAACAAAGATTGAATTTACACATATCAGGATGAAATTTATACGATAACGAGAGTACTTTTTATTATTGTTGGAGAATTTGTACGCGTTTCTTTGATGTGCCAGCATTCTCGCTCTTGGAAGGCATTCGGAGCACGTACACTTATAATCATGTTCAAGTCTCCCAATGTTTGATAAAGCATCGTGTCTTGCACGAAAAATAACGTCTGCTATCGCACTCACTAATACCGAATTCGTGGTTTTCTTGAAATATTTGACTTTACGCGTACTGTGTTACTGAGGAGATGGTTTGGATTTTTACATTTAAAATAAAGAAATGAAAGCCTTATTTTAAATATTCTTCATATGTTATTTTATGTAGCCCATTTTTAATAAAAATTTGGCATGTTGGACGATATAACAATAAAATCAATATATATACATTTTTTATTCCTAAAAGAAAAGATCACCGAAAGGACATATTTTTATGGTATCTTTATATAAATATATGATATACGTCATGTTAATCCTTATGTTTTCTGTTGATGAATATGCTGCTTAATGCAATATACTACACACAAAATACAACAAAAATTTAATTATTTAGATATTTTGTAAATCGTAGTCTATCTGTAACCATTTTATATTTTGTCACACTTTTTATATTCTCAGAAAACTGGATAATAGTTAAAGTTTAAGGTTTGCTAGAAAAAGAGTATTTAATGTAGTCAACGCAAACAGGTAAGCAGCAGAGCATCTGATTGGTCAGGATTTACTCTAAAATTGCTCGAATGAAAGCTCAATGAACGTGTCACGGCGAGTAGCTGGACACATTTGTCTACGTTCCGAATTGTCCGCATTGCCGTCCTATAGCGAAGCAAATCTTCCAAATTTTGATCGGTCATTGTAAACTATTGATTTACATCAAGCCACTTACCCTAACTAGATATTATTTATAAAGTATAATTTACAAGAATCACAAAAAGAAAGACATAATAAACAAAAAACAACTAGTATACATTAAATTTGTCAACAATAATAAAATAAAATATACATATATAAATTTAATTACTACTACGGTTCTATCAATATTGAATAGCAACATTATATTATAGTTATTCAACATTCTCAAATAATAATTCAACTATATAAAATCTGTAGAAATTATTATTATTGATCATTACATTATAAAATACATCGTGACGAAGCCAGCATGTGTCTAATTTCACTGAAATTAGACACATGCAGGCTTCCTCACGTGTGTGGCAGCACATGTGTATTCTTTCTGCCCAAAAAAGGAGAGGCCTTAGCCCAGCAGTGGAATATTTACAGGCTGTTACTGCCTGTACGATACTGTAATATTAAGAAAACTTATTGTGGTAAAAATAATGCGCTTAGCGTATTATGGAGATTTATGTTGCATTTTTAATGAGTTAGCCCAGCTTTTTTTATTTCCTGATTGTATAATAGCCCTATTGGCCTTTACAGTGTTACCGGACAGAGACGAGTACTTTAGAATTACGAATGGTGTCTCCTATGAGATTACATTATAACTTAGGACGTGATTGGTAGGTTGGTCAGAGCGTGTGTGTTCGTAACACTTTGTTTAGTTGTCACGTCAGTTATTAGCAACCACTCTCCGGAGTCTTAGTCTCCGTTGGTGGAAACGGACATAGGCACATAAAAAGTACCACTTCATTTTACCGGGGGTTTAAATATTTGGCTTAGTTACAATACGACTTACTTCTTAATAAGATTACTTGAAGTTCAATTAATATTGACATTATCTTTTATACTATATTATAAACAAAAAAAAAGGAATTTTACATACATATTGGAAAAATATAATAACTATTTACTTAATACTTTTCTTAATATCTGGTTTATAAATTATTATTATAAAAATTATATTAGTACGCCTGACCGTATTTCACGCTGCCTTCCGCCAAAACTGTATTACTTTTTAAAATCAATCTGACAGCTTGACGTATGACTTTCGGAAAGTTTGACTTATTCTTATAATATATTATTAGAAACTAAATCATTACTGTGATTTTAGAAGATTACATTTTAACTTAAGTTAAATTACGTCGCGTTTAAGCTACATCACATCATCCCCGTTATTATATCAATGCTATCCAAACTTTTCTCGTAAGACTCCATTAAAATAAACGTGAGCACGGATTTGAAGGAACATCACAAATATAATCGGGTCATTTCAGTGCGCCCACAGTGAGCCAGGGTGCACATTTATTTTTCTTTTTAGAATAAACTCTATTTAAAAAAGGTTTTCTTTCGCTATTTTTACAAAAACAAAACTACATATATAATAATGGAATATACTCATTGCATAATAAACAAAACATATAGGTATGTGCTTAAAGTATTAATGTTAGAACTATATGTAAAAAATATATTTTGATAAAACAATTAATTTCACCTATAACATAAATGCTGTCTTCAAGAGATATATATCATCTTTATAGACATGCTTTAAATGTTTCTCTAATGCATATACTGAAATCGTCCAACTGAATTATATTTCTTGTTACGATAATTATTTGACGCAATTGATAATAGCTTAAAATATTACAACCATTACATATAACCTTTATTTTCTCGGATACTGATTATTACGTCACAATCACTTTTTTTAAAACATAGATGGTCGGTAATTTTTGTTACTTGTTGGCAATAAGAAAAGAAAAAGAAAGAACAAAAAAGCTTTTAACTGTTCACAAGAAACGCATATATAGCTCAAAATGTCCAATTGACCCAAATGGACACAAAATAGTAGAAAGACTCACTAGGTCATTATTCGCTTTGTAACCCGGCAAAAGTGTCAGCACGCTAGACGACGGGCATTTGTCCACATCCTAAGGGCACCGCTGATTTCGGGAAGAATATATTATCGTCTTTCTTGAGAAATCAAGGAGATAAATCGTTTTATTTCGAGTTAGTGATGAGGTTTTTCTTGCAAGAAGGATAAAAGATCTTATTTTCCTTATGTACCACAATTCAATCGCAAGCTTACAGAATATTTAAATTTACTATATAATACTAATTAATAACTCATGTATAAATCATGACTTATGACATCCTATGATAAAGAGCACACTACGATATTTAAAATTTATTATACTCATAAAATAATCATTAATTTCTATTTATATTTAACAAAGCTTGCACGTTTTATTTTAAACATTGTTGCGCGGTATGTTCTGCAGAGCTTATAAAGAAAAGGAATCAATATTTTAAATCGATGCCTAAGAAGACGTAGTTTACGAGACTTTAAAAATCTTTTCGGCGGCCGATTCGACGCAATCTTTTGCCCCATTTAATCCTTCACGCTCACCGCGTATGGAAATTGGACGTAAAACGAAATATCGTAGTCGGGAATAGTTCCTTTATAAGATTGGTTGTGTCATTTGAGAAGCGCTGGAACGGTTACGACACGTACTGTGAACTCAGTGACCGTACTTACTTTTGCATTAATTTTTACCATGACATCAAATATATTTAAAACATCAACTTAAGATGTTTTTAATAAAAATATTTATACCAACAACTAAAGAACTGCTATTATGAACTTGAAATTGAATGTATAAAATTAAAAGAACATATCTATACTACTAAATGAAGGGATATTGCTATTGTGATAATTGTAGGCGCACATTAATTTCAATTTTGTATGAAATAACTAAATGAAAACAACTAACAATTTGGTATTATTTACATTCGGATTTTATTAAATAGTCTTAATTTTATGAGCTTATAAATTTTATTTTGCTAGATATTTTTGTTTTTTAGTGAAAATATAAACTTTATATTGTGTGGCAAGTATTACTGAATAAATATTTCTAATTTTATATACTATTTTATTTATACAATACCAGGCCACACTAGTTATATTATACAGTAGATATTTTTAAATAAAAATAATAGTTTTTTTCAACTTGCCTTAAAATTACAATAATTTGGAATCTTATGTTTTGTTGAAGTATTAAACATTTTCATTCTTATGCCCGTCATTATTTTTAATGCTTAAAAAAAGTCGAAGAAGAGGAAAAAGAAACAATAATCATAAACAGTTGGATAATGTTATTATTGCAAGTTGTAGCCAAATAAGTAGCATATTGGTAGCATTTACATATTAATACAAAAAAATATTGTGGCTGCTAAAACGATTTTCACGGGCTATTTGTAATCTTAGAAGAGCTATATATAATACAGATTTTTGACTCTTATAATATTCACAACAATATCAATAGTATTGATAAAAACAGTATAAAGCATTATGTAAACTTTGTCAGTGTTGTCAGTTTCCGACTCCGCAGTGTCAAAAACATCCTTCCCTGGACAAAATTTACATTTATCAATTTATACATATATATTTATTAGTATTCGTACGAAATTTGACCACAATCATTATTGAAAATTTAAGGAAAGCATATAAAATTTAAGGAAATAGCGTGAAGTTACCATTCGTTAATTTTCATACAGGATATATTAATTTAATTGTTAATTACAAATATTAGATGTGAATGATTGATGAATAAAGTATGTTTTTTTATTTATTTTTCAACATAAGCAAAAATGTAAAAAAGAAAATGAAAATGGTAAACGAAACATATGTATGTATCAGGAAATGTGTCTGCGGAATATCGTTTTATTTCGCCAAAAGCCTTGAGGAAAAGAGATAACAATATGCTTTCACCGATAAGAAAGCCTGAGAAGCCTTCAAAAGTGTATTAGCCGAGCCCTTCCCGGCCTTTATTTCATATGTCGCATATTCGAATATTTTTCAGTTCTTTTCTTGCTCCGAATTTGTGAGAAACAAACAGATTTGTTATGTTAAAGATCATATTATGATAATTAAAATAGAACAAAAAATTATTTTAATAAAAAAAATATTATAATAATTTGGATATTTTCCACACAATATTCATAAAGCGATTAGATCTTATTCAAATTTCAAGGTAGGGACAAAACGAATTATTATATTTAGACTATAAATATTGTTTAGAGGGCAATCAAGGTAAGCAAACTTACATAACGTAAAAATAAAATGATTTTGATTAATATATTTATATCTGCTGATTGATGTAGAAAAATTTGCAGCCGTGTATCGTATTATGCTCAGTAACTTCTCCAAGAAAAGGGAATTCAAGCGTAGAGCATTTATGAACTGTTCTTTTATTTATATTATTATAGATATAATATGGTATTTTTTCCTTTAACATCTCAACGTCGAGATGGCCCAGAGGTTAGAACGCGTGAATCTTAACCGATGATTGCGGGTTTGAACCCGGGCAAGCACCGATGAATTTTCATGTGCTTAATTTGTGTTTATAATTCATCTTGTGCTTGAGGGTGAAGGAAAACATCGCGAAGAAACCTGCATGTGTTAAATTTCACTGAAATTCTGCCATATGTGTATTCCACCAACCCGCATTGGAGCAGCGTGGTGGAATAAGGTCCAAACCTTCTCCTCAAAAAGGGAGAGGAGGCCTTAGCCCAGCAGTGAGACATTCACAGGCTGTTATTGTTTTAACATCTCAACGTCTTTATCAAAGTCGCGCAAAACACTATTAGGAATAACAACTTGTTATATATTACAAGAACGTCGTGCCATATAATAAAATCTTATTTTAAAAATTATTGATCATAGTATTTTTTTTATTACCTACTGTTAGCCGTGGGCCTGATGGTACATCCCATCGGAATCATTATTCAGGAATCCACTGAATTTACTTAAATATTAGAGTATTTGGGGTAATTTGCTTTGCGTATACCCTCTCATTTTTAACTCGGACACGGCACACTATCAGCTGTCTAACCCTGCTAAGAAAATGACTGCAATCAAAAGGTCTCAATCTTTTTGAAATTATAATATAATATTAATTTAATATTTTATTTTATTTTTATTTTATTTTATTTATTTTAAGGACCACTAGTAGCTACTACATGTTTTAATGACAAATGTAAAATAATTTAGTGAAAATAGCTAACATGTGAAGCTTTTTAAAGTAGCCACAACAATTACAATATTTGTTTTAAAAATACATTAACACATAATTATAGCAACATGAGTAGAAAGATTAAAAAAAAAAAAAAGTCCAAATTGGTACAAATTAAAGATCATAAAAAAATAAACATGCACTTAATAAAATTAAAATTAATAACACAAATAGTTTGAAATTGATATAGGTACAAATTAAAATTAAATAATTCATTAAATTCATGCAAAGTTTACGTTACAAAAAATTACTAAAAATATACTAATTAATACAAAATAAAATTAAGATAACATTATTTATTATTTATTTATTTATTTATTATTTATTTGCATCTCTCAACAATTCTAGCGCCCGTTTACGATAAATCATGAGACAGAGTATTTCAGACACTAAACATTAAATTTAAAAAAAAATAATTTTATAAATGACGCACATCAAGCCCTCCTCATAAGCACCGATTTAAATAAGTTGAACATAAACATATTACGAAATTCCATATAAACTTTCAACACCAATTCCACCCTCGCAGGTGATGAATTTTAAAAAACGCTGTCCTGTCTTTTTCTCGTAAACAAAAACCTAAATACTATTTTACATATTTCTAATATCAAAAATGGGGAACTTCGATACAAACTTTTATTCTTCTTAAGGGGTGAATTTTGAATGCTTATTCGTAATAATTCTATTCGATTGCTACTTTAAAGTTATTTACTTTAAATGCTTAAAACAAAAGCATTTTAAATACACCTACGTTCTTATTTATTGTTTATACAATATTAAAATAAAAAAGTATATTATATAAATAATTTTATCCTTATTTAATGAAATTACTTGTCAAGTTCATGAAAAGATTTATTCTTACAAAAAACTTTAAAAAATGTAGATGGCGTCACTGAGGATTCTCCCAACGAGAGGACTTGAAACGTGACCATCCATACCTCTTGCTTCTGGTTAGCTGACGACGTGTGAAGATACTAGTAAGTACCTATATACTGCACACGTCCTCCGATTTTTATAGCGTGATAACACAGCTTAAATAAAAAAAAGCTATAATTTCTTTTCCGATCAACCCAGAGTTGCGCTTGAGATATCGTTGTTAAAATAAAATCAAAATTAATTATATTAAATATGGATATCATGATCATTAATAACCAATCAACCAAACCAAAGTGATTTTTGCATACACATAGCAGACAACTAGACTTCACACATGATTACCAAAAAATATGATGATGATGTTTATGATGTCCTTCTGACCGATTTCGGTCACGGCGGCCAATCTCAGGTGTAATTAGCCAACTGCACAAGTGTGTGCGCAAACACAGATGCACTCTTTATTCCCTCACTCTCATAATTTGATGGGATGGACATGACCGGAAAGAGTTCAGGTACAGGATCAATGGCTTTACGTGATTTACGCGGCACGGGATTGTAAACTTCTAACTTCCAGATTCCAGGATGCTAATGAGAATCTTCGAAACAGAAAAACGCAATAACTTTTTATAGGTCCGACCTGGGTTTTGAAACCAAGAGCTTGGAGATGTGGCCTTATACCTAGCCAATAGACCAACGAGGCAGTGTCTAATTTCACTGAAATTCTGCCACATGTGTATTTCACTAACCCGCAATGGAGCAGCGTGGTGGAATAAGCTCCAAACCTTCTCCTCAAAAAAAAGGGAGAGGAGGCCTTAGCCCAGCAGTGGGACATTTACAGGCTGTTACGACGATACTGCCCCTTTTACAATGTTGTTATATAACGTAGGTAGGTAGTGTTAGTTATTTTAATTAATATTTGCATCATCTCAGTCAGGAAAGATACTTTAAAATTGTTTAAACCAATACATCATGTTTGTATAATGGATCAAACACCATTCTACGGATTAACGATTCTGGTTTGAGTTGTACGGTTATATAAATAAGGACTCGGTCAAGTGGTTAGAGGCAGTGAAGCGTTGAATCTATACAAAGAAAAGGTAATGTAACTAAATACTGTGCGTTTATATATGCGAACATATTATATTATGAAAATCAATAATTTGAAGAGTGCAGGTCAAAAGTAATCTATTTTCGTAAAAGTTATCTGTTTGTTACGATGTAATTTGACAGGGGAAGGTATAATGTTATTATTAGGGTATTTAATACTTCTAATCTTTCTATTCTCTTCAATTTTATGGCTTCATTTTTTTCGACTTCTGCTTTTAATTAGCAATATTTAGCTTTGTTTCTAGCTATTGGTTATTGTATAAGATTAAAAAGTTGTAATCGGTTGAGATCGGTTGAGATAAAGCTTTAAAATAATACACAACGCCATCTTGGTTTTTTTTAGTAACAACTATACACAACGACTAACTTGTCTGTTCACGTAAGTGCGGCGTTAGTTTCCTCAAAATCTGTTCATTTAGCATTTTAATTATTTTGCAAGTAGTTATTAAAAAAAGTGAGAGGAGCGGCATATACTAAATTTAAAACGGTCAGAATAAGATATAGAAATTCATCGGTGAAAACTGGATTCAATTCCTTGCAGTAGTTTTTACATTTAGTGATGAAAAACAACAAACAGACAAAAATTCTAAAAACAGTTGTTTTGGCTTTTGTTGCTTTAATAAGACCATTAGTTTTCTTTCAATATCTACAATGTACAGACATCGGTCTGCTACAATTTTATTATAAGTACCTATAAATTAGACGTCCTTGTATGTACATAAATTTCACAGCCGTCAAAGGTAATTTTTGGTATATTGTTTTGCCCATTTCATTATATATAATTTCCCAGTGGACATGTCCTTTTTAAGGAATGCTAACGCGATAATAGCTTTGAAAAGTTTTAATAGTTCTATTTATTTATAATATTTTTTATAATTTAAATAAAACTGTAAATTTATTTAATATTTGCAAAACTGGCCTCTGTGGCCTAATTGTTTTAACTACATAAAGTATTATATAATTGTAATATTCATATTATATTGCTGTATGTCTATATCGAAATATCGGGTTATAATAATCAAACATATCTCTGTGAAATAGGGACTGGTCTACTCAGACTATTATTCATCAAAATAAAAGACGACCGGTCCTAGATTAGATTAAAGACAGATAAAAAATGTAGGTATAAATATGTGAGTTATCAGTGAGTACCACTAAGTAAAGTATCAAGGTACATTTATACAAACTATTACGGATTTTTATTTAGAATAGATAGGCGGACGAGCATATACCTGTTGGTAAGTGCCAATGCGCCACCCACCTCGGGACTAAGATGTTATGTCCCTTGTGCCTGTATTTACACTGGCACACTCACCCTTCAAAGCGGAACATAACAATACCAGTACTGCTGTTTTGCGGTAGAATAGCTGATGAGTGGGTGGTTCCTACCCAGACAAGCTTGCACAAAGCCTTACCACCATGTATACATATGATATACTACTACAACAATTAAATAACGTCTTGGTGGGTAGGGCTTGTTTAGGCCCGTCTGGGTATATCCCAATAATTATACTAGCATTACCTAGTATTGTTGTGTTCTGGTTTAAGTGAGCCAGTCTACGCACAGGTATAACGGACATAACATCTTATCTACGAAGGTTATTGGCGCATTGGTACTGTAAGGGATGGTTAATATTTCTTACAATGCCCATGTCTATGAGCATTGGTGAACACTTACCACCAGGTGGGCCAATTGCCAAAAAATGCGGTATTCGGTCAAAGGAATACCACAAATGAGTTTTTCAATACATATATAAATTTAAAATACATTTTTAGAGTTGCGTTATTCCGTGCAACTCTAAACAAATACTTTAATGTGTGATCATTTAGCTATTTAAATTTATATACTTATTGATAAAACTCATTTTTTGTATAATTGTCATGTAAAATTAACAACATTCCAATCTTCTTTTATATTCAATTTTAGATATTAAATATTCATTAATAGTAAAGGCATTTAGACCAGTTATGTTGGTTACTTTAATAAATCTCAGCTCTTGTTTTAGTTTGTGCAATAAGTTGAGGCAAGTTCAAGAAATTCCTATCATTGTGCCGTTTATAACATTTGAGAAATTAATTACTTCCAGATGAATCAAAATATATGTTTCCCTTACTTATATTTTTACAATATTATTTAGTATTTTCGTTACTTAGGTTATCCTTCTTTCGTTTTTTTCGTAAATATTCGACAATCTTCTTTTTTCTGTATTACTATGGTTCCCATTGTCATTGAGCTTAAATTTCAAAAGCTTGTAGGTAGATGATTATGTTTATGAAATACCCTTTTTTACAATATAATTTGCGCTAATACTTTGAGATAAATAATATTACAATGTTTGTTATATATTTGAATTCACGAAAGAGATAAAAACTATAAAAGCTTGGGGTAAGATTAAATTATTTAAGTAGCAGTGCACTGGCGGTAAATAATACTGTTTAAATAATTAAAGGGACACAAATGACTTATTATTATGTCAATTTAAAACATAACATTGGTCTTAATTTAATATATCACCTACTGTAAAGTCGGGAAATGTAGCATCTACTATTAGTATTATGACAGAAAATAATAATATCACCCATTCTCGATGTAGATATTTAGATTTGAAAAGATTATTCTACAAAATGTCAAAAAGCCAAAGCACGTAGTTTTTAGGGCCGGCGACCGCGGCCTGTGAAGGGAGGAGGGAGAGGAGGGGTAAAGGGGAGCATAGACGCCAGTTTCTCGCCGACTGCCGCGTCGCACGTACGCCTTGTGATGCGCCCCGCGTTTTGACGCGACATGGCCTCTTCGACGACCGGCAACATCGTAGTCGAGTGGTTGCGTTCGCTCCACCTGGGCCAATATTCGGAGAGTTTTATAGACAATGGATATGACGATTTAGAAATTTGCAAACAGGTCGGCGAACCCGATCTAGATGCTATCGGTGTTCTCAATCCAGCACATCGACAACGGCTGCTGCACTCAGTAAGAGTTTTGAGAGAGGAGGGAGCAGCAGCCGTGTATTTTACTCTAGAGGAAGCTGCGGCCGCTCGAGACTCTTGTAGATGCGAGGAGGAGACCCGTAAAGAACAAGCAACAGTGTCTGTCGAACCTGCAAAATATGCTGATGAATATGAAGAAGGGAAGGCTGAGTTGGTGAAAATACCGCGAATCCAGCTGAAGCGTCTGCTTCGTGAGCGCCTTGCTCAAGACGGCATCCGTTTGAGTCTTCAGCCGTATTCAACCACGGTCAGTGCTTAAATATTTGTGGCAACGGCATTGCTTCTAGCGGTTAAAGCTCGTGATTGGTGAAAGTGTTACATAAAATTTTAAAAATTAATAAAAGTGTATGCAGTGCAATGAGTAAATCTCTTATAGTACGATGCGAGGCAACCGCGTAGAGGCATTGCCCGCGTCTTATTATTTCTTTTGATCGGCTTGTGTTTGGCATAGCATCTCGGGCGCTCCGGGCGGATCACTTCTCGGACGTGTTGCTATAAAGTTTCTTGCGTGCGTGATTTCCCTGGAGATGAGAAGTTTGCGCGCCTTCTTTGTCGTGAGAAGATTGTAATCGCATGCCTCCCAGCTCTAAATTAGGTTTTACGATAAATCGCTTAGTCTGTTTTGGTTGCCTTAGGCGATAATTAGGTGTTCGATATCAATGAAGTACTGTACCTTACTAAAACAACGAAATTTTGTTTAAAGGGATGAAAAGCTAAACAATATTTTAATAAAAAATATATTCCAAAGTAAAAAAACGTCAATCTCATATCAAATACAGTTACAAGATACGTATGACTTATATGAAGCTCATATTATTAATTCATAATACACTAAATGTGCAGATGGATTAAAGTATTATGGTAAAATATAAATACTCAAAAAATCCACGAAATGTTACAAAGGCGACACGACACTTGTTATGTCGAAATTTAAAACTGTATTAGATATTACGTGTTATTACTTTGATTGATTTAAAATTACTAAAAGTTGTTTCTCAAAATATTTACAATACCGTCCGCAAAAGCATTCCCTGGGGATAAAGCTACAGCTTACTAGCAAAAATCGGATAGCGGTCCGACGTACGGAGTTGTTTGTTTGTAAATTTTTAATCGAAACGATTTTTAAAAAGCTACCAAGGTGTATAATAAAAATATAATTTTATTAAAGATCACCGATTCTAAATTGATACAGAAAAAAATTGACATTGGCAGTTAGGAAAGCCCAAAGAATTTATATGCCGTAGGCAAATTTTGATCAATGATCCACATAAAATTACGATTCAAAGCAATATTGATGTTATTCATATTTCTCTATTTATGGTATCTTTTTATATAAACTATATATAAATATGCCTACCTAATATTTTCTTGCTTTTTTTAAATAGAATAGAAGGCCGACGAGCATATGGGCCACCTGATGGTAAGTGGTCACCAACGCCCATAGACACTGGCATTGTAAGAAATCTTAACCATCGCTTACATCACCAATGCGCCACCAACCTTGGAAACTAAGATGTCATGCCCTTTGTGCCTGAAATTACACTGGCTCACTCACCCTTCAAACCGGAACATAACAATACCAAGTACTGCTGTTTTGCGGTAGATGCACTTGCTAAATGCACTTCTTATTTTCTTCATTAGTAAATTGCGCTCCGCCAAAGATGGGCTAGTGTAATAAAAAGTATAAATATGTAGTGTATATTTTAATAGTTCGTTTTAAATAATAGGATTAGAATAATAAAGACGAAAAAATAATCTCTGTGTGAAATCGTTACGCTTTTTTAAAATGTTCTTTAAAACGGTACCTTTACCACGAAACAAAACAAGTAATAAATTATTCTTTTACATACGATAGTGCTTAAAATATTTCGTTCAAATTTTTAATAAATCCAAATGAAATTAATCAGTTCATTCGGTAATTTGATAGCTATTACAATATTTAAATATCAAAGTAGACATAATATAAAAACAAAATAGTAGCAATCATTTTGTAATTGATTGTTGTGGTTGTAATTTTAATTTAATTTAAAGTATTAATTATTCGGGAAGGTGTTCAAGTGGTTAAGAAGCGGCCTTCTTATCCACTTGAATATTTCAAAGGACCACGCCCAGGATTGTCATTTATGATTTATAATATTCTACTAACGAAATATTACTATTATGTTATCATTGTACTAATAAAAGCAAGCGCGACACATGTTATAAAGAAAGATAAATAGGCTATATACTATATACTAAACGAGTAATGTTAAAATCATCATTCAAATATATATATATAAAACATTAAATTAAACTATACTACAATATGTACAAATAAATTAGATCAACATTTTAAATAGACACGTGAAATTTTTAAATATAGCACATTTATTTATTTATTTAAAATTACAATTCTATTAGAACAATGTATTCTTTGTTGAAGCCCACGGGATATTATTATTAATGTATTATTTGGATACTCTTCTTTCTTAACATTAATCATTACTAAGATATTTATTATTCATGCAACTGTCTTGGAATAAAACTAAGAAACTATACATAATGTAATTTGGAAATAACTATGTAAGTAACAAGGTTAATAATACCTAAGATCAATGTGATCTTACTAATATGTTTCTGCTATTATTTTTATTCATATTCTTATAAAAAAATTAAACCTATTAAAAATGAATAATAGCTTAATCCTACTAGCAAATTAAAAAAAAACTTAGTTCTTCTGTACATTAGCTGTACACAATAATTTCTCAGCGTCTTGAGCTAACCTGCAAAAGAAAACGTGCTATTATCACATAGCTTACTTCCTGGG
Source organism: Nymphalis io (assembly GCF_905147045.1). Taxonomy (NCBI): domain Eukaryota; kingdom Metazoa; phylum Arthropoda; class Insecta; order Lepidoptera; family Nymphalidae; genus Nymphalis; species Nymphalis io. The sequence goes on along the minus strand of NC_065893.1, from coordinate 5,726,204 downwards.
TAACACGCAAAGCACTCAAGCAATCTACCGCGTACCTACTTCTTACTTTTTACTAACTAACTTCTTTGTTTTGAATGCCACACAATACCCTGTTTCTAATCATTTTGCTAACGAGAACTTGGTAATGGCGTAACCGTGCCGTGAATACATTGTGGATTATACGAGCTAGGTTTTGAAAGGAAAACAAATGAGACATGGTCTGCGTGATTTACTGCCAAAGAAAGGATGTCCGTATTTTATACACTTCATAGAAACAAGCCAATAAGAATTAAATTTATTTAACGCTACACTACACATGATGCACACATAAATATGATTCCTGAGAATGAACTTTAGCTCGTACAATTTCTCTCTAGTGAAATAAAATATTAATTCTAACGGTATTTAATGTTTATTTGTCGTTTTGCACTTTAATTGGTTTATTGTTCATTTCGAACAACATTTTCTTTTTTAATTATAAATACTGTTTTATCGTGTACTATATCAAATTGTAACCGATGAGTCTACTGTAATTGCTTGTGATGATTTTTACCGGTTCCAAGCTTCGAGCTTGAAACCTGTTTTAAGCTTAACGTCGAACACAGACATGTGGTATTAGTATTAACTTACAAAGATGCGAATATTCTTATTTTAAACGATAAAAGAACAAAAAATAGAATGAATTTTTTAGAAATTTTCAATATTTATTATTTAAAACCATACGTGTTTTAATAAGTAGCAGTATTTTAAAGAGGTAACTTTGTTTCTTTTTTTTTACCCGACCACGGAGTATATGTATGATTTCAGTCTGGATGTATATATCATCTGTTCCCGCATAACTTTTAAATTACTTCATTATTCGAAAATTGACGTATCATAAGAAATGTCATGATCATCCGCTGGTTACAGGCTATTGCGGAATATTTCAAAAATTCTAGTTCTTATTACTAGTACTGGCTTGAATAAAATATCTTATATAATCGCTAAATCCTAAATAGCTTTAAACGTGAAATGATTTATATAGTTCATGTCCTTGTTAAAAATAAAAATGTAGGATTTTCTTTTCCACAAGTATCAAATAAGAAACCAAAAGGTAAAAAGGTGATTACAAAATGTATAGAACTTATTGGATTTAGAAATTGAGAAGACAGATTGTAATAAGAGTAAAATAAATGGATGACTTAACAGGAAATAGTAATAGAGATAATATGTGCCACACCATTCCGAAATTTGTCCGTTATCTTCACAACATAACTTATGATTTCATAAAAAACAGAGTATTATATGTATCATCCAGTAACATAAATCTATTATATACAATATTTTAAGCAAAATAAAATTTAAAACTAAAATAGTTAAAAAAATGTAATAAGAAAGTATGAAATAAAAAATAAAAAACATTCTTGTTAGGGGTTCAACAAACTAAACAACTCAATACTTTAACGGTTAATTATTTACATAAACATAGTGTTGTTAAGATAGCCTTGATTGTATGCCATCGTATTCTATGGGTTGTTTACACAATATATTAGGTTCTTACATATGAAATTAGCGTTTTGTCGTACTGACCACTTTGATCTGTAATATCTCCTCTTTGGTTAAGAATTTCAAATTCAAATTAATAAATTCATTTAGCTGGTACATTTGAGTTTTGAAAACAGTCATTCATTTGTTTTTTCCCCATTATTTTTTTCTTTGGTTTCGCTTATTACCGCACAATGGAAAACATGAAATATCGGTATATTTACGAGTACGAGTTCTACCGTCGCACCGGTGCTGCAGAAACAGCTCGAAGGATTACTGTTGTGTACGGCGCTGGTGTCGCAAAAGAAAGTACGGTACAATTTTGGTTTCAACGTTTTCGTTCTGGAAATTTCGACCTTCAGAACCAACCCCGTGGACGGCCGGAGACCAAAGTGGATGGACCAAATGAAGAATTAAAGGCTATTGTGGAAGCGGATCCATTACAAAGCACTTCAGAGATAGCTGCAAGCTTCGGGGTAAGTAACAAAACTGTATTAATCCACTTGAAGCGAATCGGGAAAGTAAAAAAACTTGAACGATGGGTACCTCATGAATTGAGTGAATCGAACTTGCAAACACTCGTCGACTGCTGTGTTACTTTGCTCAACCGACACAATAATGAAGGGATTTTAAATCGAATCCTTACTTGTGATAAAAAGTGAATACTGTACGATAATCAGAAGCGCTCGTCGCAATGGCTGAACCGTCCAGGGTTCCCAGCCAAATCCTGCCCTAAACGAAAAAGTCAGAAAAACTCAGAAAAAAGTTACTTGTGAGTGGTGGACTAGCGCCGGTGTCGTTCACTACAGCTTTCTAAAATCTGGCGAAACGATTACGGCAGATATCTATTGTCAGCAACTGCAAACCATGAAGGAAGAACTAGCTGCTAAACAACCGAGATTGGTCAATCGCTCTAGGCCACTGCTGCTTCACTTCACTGCACAACAAACAAGTATTAAGTTAGATGACCTATAATTGGAATGTCTGCGACATCCACCGTACTCCTCGGACCTTGCTCCTACTGATTACCATTTTTTCCGGAATTTGGACAACTTCTTACAAGGAAAAAAATTCAACTCCGATGCGGAAGTCCAAACCGTCTGCAAAGAGTTTATTGATTCTCGCCCCATGGTTTTTTTTAGTAAAGGGATCAATGATTTAAAAAAATTGACTATATTCCTCCCGTACAAAACGCCAATTTCATATGTGACCTAATATCATGACAGTACTACTGTTATAATCTATTACTAATAAGCTTATAATCTATTGCATATAAAAATAAACATAAACATACAAGTAATATTTTATACCAATCAAGTGTATATATAGTATTTAAAAAAACCATTACAGTGTACCTTCTACATTGTCAAACAAAGTTCTATTGATTATATAATTTGTTTTATTTTATGTTATATATATAAATATATGGAAACACAGTCCTTATTTGTAAATTAGAAGCAAGCACGAGCGCGCTTTAATAACTTATAGTTATTAACTATAATATAATAATTACTATAATATGTCACGTGCCTCTTGCGTATTGCTTTAGAATCAATGCGTATAGAATTAAATTAAAACGAGCTAAATCTTATCCTTACCCGAATAAGTTGTTAGTCTTGAGATAATAGGTAAAACGTTTGCATTAACATAAAACAAATATATTTCGTGTGCAGATTTTATCAGTAAAGTAGTCTTATTGTAATGATTATCCTCGTACTACTTGTAAATGGTTAAGCAGCACACAGCTTCAATCTACCTGGGTAGTTCCTTTAAACTGTTCCAATCAAAAGCGTTTTTTTGTTACAGTTTATTCACGCAGCGGCTTTTGCCGGAACTACTCACAAAGGCCCTGACAAATTCCATTGCTGTATCGATATCACAGTTCCGACTATTATTGGGCCAATATTTATGTCGTGTTGACGGGCATTTTACACACATATGTTACAATAATTTTTCAATTTCAGTTTTGCAATAGATATTAAGTTTTATCTTTATTATCAGTAGATTATATTCATATTATTTCTACAATGTAGATTTTATAACGTTTAATTATTTTTATAAGTATTTATATTTAAGAATTTGTGTAAAGAGAGCAAATCAAATGAGTACCAGTTCCTAAACGCAACTGATACGTTGCTGTTTCGAATGCTATTATGATCTATCATTTCCTCCATGTTGCTTAGTCCGTAATAGAGGGGTTTATGCACGGATGCTACGGATTATATCCACGTTAACACCCACTAATGGATCGAGTTTCTATTCTACTGCAATAATGTCAAACGCTTTTTTGCTAAAAAAAAGTATGAAGTAAGGTAACCACACAAATTTGCCGGCAAAATTAATGGCTGTCATGACTTCCTTCCGACTATTTTTTCAATAAATTATTGTATTATTGTGTGAATAAATGATATTTAAGTTGTTATGACTAAAGATTTTTCAACAATATTTTATATATATACATATATATAAAATATTATATATATAATATATATATATATATATATATATATATATATATATATATATATATATATATATATATATATATATATTCACACAATAATACATATATATATATAATTATATATATAAAACGCGAAATACTACTTAATTATCTACATTAAACTAATATTAACTTAAATAAAATATTTTCTTTAAGGTATAAAAGGCATAATTATAAAACTATTTTTTATTAAATAGTTGCACTAAACATGCTTTTGAAGTAAGAAGGTCCTAAAGTCCGATTTTGGCCACGGCGGCCAATCTCAAGAGAGAGTAGCCAACTGCGCAAGACATATTATCGTGCACAAGTATGTGTGCAAACATAAGTGCACTCTCTATTCCCTAACTCTCATAATTCGATGGGATGGCAATTCAAAACGACCGGTAATAGTTCAGGCGCAGGACCAACGACTTTACGTGCATTCCGAGGCACGGGAGTGTACCAACTTCCAGACTCCGGGCTGCTATTGAGAATTTTCGCCAGAAAAAATCAATAACTTTTTATTAGAACTCAAAATAGATTTATGCAAATAGGATAAGCTACGTAATGGTCAATCGATTTTTAAGCATTCAATTGAATGCGTTAAGTATTCGTGAGATATTTTTATTTAACTCTTCATTTAACGCAAACTAAATATAACAACTGTACGGAATAAATGTACGGAAATCGTTTCAAAGTATTTTTTCCAGTTAAATGAATTATAATTAAATAATTAAATTATTATATTGAATAATTATAATTCATAGAATCCGTAGTCAATGAATGAAAAAATATGTTTAAGGTACATAAGACAAAATGTAATCTTTGATAGATTGCTGCATAACGAGTTGTCGAAAAATCAATTTATTTTGAAAGTGAATTAATAGTTTTGTATTTACAACGTCGCTAACTCGTTTTTCTGCTTCAACAACGTCCCGTATGGTCATTCATCATAAGCGTTTGGAAGCGCTTGTTTAATTTACATTCAATATATTTATTATTATTGCTCTTCGGTATATGATGTATAAATATTCTTCTTTACTAGATACGAGGCTCTTATTGATAGACTAAATACAGACTGATTTATATAAAGACGGGCCGTTGGCGTGGTTGGTAGATACTTGCCTTTCACGCCGAAGGTTGTGGGTTCGATTCCCACCCACGACAGACATTTGCGTGCATGAACATGTCTGTTTGTCCTGAGTCTGGGTGTAATTATCTATATATGTATGTATTTACAAAAAGAAAAGTAGTATATGTAATATATCAGTTGTCTGGTTTCCATAGTACAAGCTCTGCTTAGTTTGGGATCAGATGGCCGTGCGTGAATAATGTCCCAGAATATTATTATTATTATATTATTATAAAGTCACGTATATGTCAATTTATATATGTCAATTGTTATATGAATCTAAAAACAATAGATTACAACAATTTGCTTTTGATTAGAAAGGTTATGGCTTAAAATCTCGTATGGTTATTTACTATATACATCAAAATTAATATTTGAGAATTATCATTCAACAACTTCCTAATTTATATCATTATAAACGTTGAATGTCGGAAGGAATGTCCTTCGCAATTACAAGTTATACATAATACTCAAGACCATTGACATTCTCCGGTGGTCATAGAACAGTAAGTAGTGAGTACAAATTGAAGTTTGTCAGGTGCAAGACGATAAAGTTTGCGAACGAAATGTTTGGATATTTATTCAGGACATATAGTCTTAAGTCAGCTTACTAGAGAATATTGCTCTTGTGCCCTTTTGGAAGTTTGTATAATTTATAGTAATTTTATAGTCTTAAAACTACTAATTTAATTAAAATCACGTTGTATAAGATATTGTTGTTACAAACCAAATTGCCATATCAGAACACATAAATTCTTTAGTAGGCGGTTATAAAATGGTATACAAGGAAAAAACTTTTCGTGTATGTAGGACTACAATAACTTTTGTAATTACTCCTTGATTCTCAAATGTGTTATGAATTTCTCATGTTCACCTTTCTTTTTTCATTTCTCTTTTTGGAAATGATTTAAGTAACAGATTTTCTCTGAGATCCTTTGAGGTACATGATAATAAACACGTAAAATTTACAATATATATATTTAATATTTAGTTTACAGTATTCAGTTAAATTAGGACAAAGTCCGTTAATAATTGAAGCAATTCGACATGCGTTCTTTAGTTAGGCAAAGTTAAATTTTCAGTACCTAATGAGTGCTTCAGGCCCTTAAGCAAGTGACCTATGCAATTTATACCAAGGTGTATGCAGTTTAAACACTTCCTGAGCAATACTTGGATTGAATACATCCAGTGGATTTCGCTCATGACTTATTTAATATGAACGAAGTAGTAAGACAAACAATAATAAAAAATAATTATTATTAAAATTAATATCTTATTTTAATCTTGCATATTCGTATTTGCAGGACTTCGTTTACTGATATGTTTTATTGATGCTTAGTTTAAGCGTGCTGCTGAGATTTATTTGTAAGACTTCTCAATCAAACATCCAAGGGTTTTTCAGGAAAGTGAGTTTCAAAATAAACTTACGGCGATTTTGTTTTGGCTTCTTAGGTGGCGTACGGGTATAACCGTTAACTTTTATTACAAACGGTTATTGTAATATACTTAACTGCTGCATCTATTAATAAACGATCCAAATATTTTAAACCTTTTTCACACTGCTGTTATTCATAAAATCATATATATGTAATGAAACATCACGGTATCAAACATTTAACTTTTTTCAATATTTTATATGTAGTGTGATTGTTTCAATGTTTCTAATTGTTTTTGTACAATCGTTAACAGTTGTTTCTGAAGTGTATAGTCAAGTTAATAGCTAAACGTGCAGTCTCTCTCCGGTCATGTCGGATTATCTACCTATCGGAACGAAAGAATTGGGAGAATTGTGCACCTGTGTTTGCCCTCACACTTGTGCACTATAATATCTGCTATGCAGTTGGTCGAAAACAAAGCGTATGGTAACTTCTGCTATTTAGACAATATGTCAAGGTTTATAAAACAAAAAAACATTGAAAGGTAAAAATAAGAGATAAAAGCGTCATATCTCTAAGGTAACAAATAGTGAAATTAAGAAACGATACAAAATGTCTACGCTAATCGCTTAACACTTCGTGTAGCTTTAATGTTTTAGTCGGACGATTCAGAAGCTCAAACATTGAACTGTAGCTAACATCAAATAGATTACATAAAGTGGTCCGTTCAAATTTGTCGTTCATCGACAAATGGATCGTCCGTTTTTAAAACATATTTGCATCAATATTTACCAGAAATGGGTCCTAAATTTCAAAATATCAGATATGATGAAGCACTTAGACTTATCGATTCTTTTGATTTTAACATATTACACCATTATAAATAAAACCTCTGAATCAATTTGTCAATTTGAAAATGAAAAGCTGGTTTGTTAGAAGCTTTGTTAATATGATTGGGCCTTCTAGGAAATTATATGATATTCTCATTTTGAATAGACCAAGAATAAGCGAATTACTTATTAAATTGTTGCCTATGGTTCAGTCAGCGTGTGAAAAATTCTACATTACAATTTGCATTTGTGGTCTCGGATGCTAAGTGAATTTTAACTTCGTTTTGGTTCAATGGTTGCAAAAAGAATGAACTTGTTATGTAAATCAAGGAATTTATTCGTTCGTATAATCGAAGAAGGCATGGGCGATACAAATCGTATCCATAAATACGACTCACGTTTAGGATATCTGTTGATATTTTTTAAAATATCGTATATTCGATATCCAGATATTTTTAAAATAAATATTGGAGTAAAGTACGTATTTATGAATCTAATATCTACATTGATACAGATATTAGATGCATAAATACGATTCATGTTTAGGATATTATGATATTTTTACTCTTACTGGTATTGGTTATTCGGCCTTGGGTGTCATTTTAGAAATTGCTATTATTTTTATGATCTTTTAGTTTCGCGGTCGCGTTTGTTAGTGACATAATTTAATTACTTTCTTTTTTTTTTCTAAATATTAGGTGTTTTTCGTAACTCATGTATTTTTTTCTTGTTTAGGTAGATGTATATAATAATTTATGTTGTGTGTAAAATGGTGTACATATTGTAATGATACGATATCCGATATTAACTTCAAATCCGATATCTAGATACGATACGATATGGCTTCAAAGCGAGCAGAGAACAGAGCTTACTCATGCCTAGCAGTAACACAAATTGACTTAATTTTATCAGGCGAAATGGTAAAGGAAACACGATACTATTTTGTTAAAGCAATACAATACGGTCTGTTTTCAAACTTCTTATTAGACACATATTGTACTGTTTGTTGAAAATACCGAGTAAAAATAAAGTATTATTATAATATTTAATGGATCACACGAAATTATATTGAAGAAAACTATTTTATATTTTGAAATATTCACAATCTCAATCACAGAACCGCAATACAAACTTTCCAGAAAGTAACAAAAATACCTGGAATATGATGAAGGAATAAGTATAAAAAATAGTATTGCATTTTCAAATATTGTTACTATTATATTTGACTTAATGGATATGGTGGTAGGAAAGTACAGTATTGCATTTTCAAATATTGTTACTATTATATTTGACTTAATGGATATGGTGGTAGGGCTTTGTGCAAGCTCGTCTGGGTAGGTACCACCCACTCATCAGATATTCTACCGCAAAACAGCAATACTTGATATTGTTGTGTTCCGGTTTGAAGGGTGAGTGAGCCAGTGTAATTACAGGCACAAGGGACATAAAATCTTAGTTCCCAAGGTTGGTGGCGCATTGGCTATAAGCGATGGTTGACATTTCTTACAATGCCAATGTCTAAGGGCGTTTGGTGACCACTTACCATCAGGTGGCCCATATGCTCGTCCACCTTCCTATTCTATAAAAAAAATAATATATGGATGATATAGTTTATTTGTGAATTATATATTTTTTATATTTTTCTTCCACCTATTTCCATTTTGTTTCCATTATATCCGTTATGTGAGTCTGTGAACTCCTTTTCTTTAATATTCTCTCCAATCTTAATATCGTGCCTTGTTGTTAAATTTTTCTGCTATTCCTTTAGCTTAAAAATGTCATGTCGATTCCTATAAAAAACAGGCTTTAGTTGCATAGTTATGCTTCGAATGAAATAGCTTCCACGTCATTATCATTATTTGTTTTCGATATATGTCAGACGAAAATTGTCTTAACTATTAAAATATATAGCATTAATTTTTATGCACCTTAAAACGCGGATATGTCAACATTTATTAAATACTCGGATCCAGTATAATAACTTTTCACTGGGTAGTTAATTAGTACTGGATAGTATTTTATATTATGTGATTAAAATATAATATTACTAATACTAATGAAAATACTATCAACATAAGTAAATACTGTTTTTACTATATTCTAAATTGCGTACCTTATATTATAATCAGTTATTCTTGAGATTTATTATTCACACGATGAAATTACGCAAATCACATAATAATTCCATGTATAGTGGAACTCGAACCCGCAACTATTTTAATCATGGAATTTCAAATTACTCCTCATTTGGTACTCCATTAATTTCCGTTCAGTGATTGCAGTGACCTACTCCAATTTAGCATTTAAGCGCATCCAAATTACATTTCCGTTTGTAATAGGCGACAAGCGAACTCGATTATTTTCATATTAACTCTATATTGATTCAGACCACTGAAAAAATTACTAACTCGCTTAAATAATGATAGGTTTCCGGTCGTAATCACTGCAACCTACCTGATAATTTTAAATTACTTTTGGAATTTCGAAGTATCATTATGTTCCTTAATGTTGTCGGGTTGGTTGTTTTTTCGTAGAATTTAAATTTAACCGTAAATTTATAATAATTAAAGTAAATGTTAATTTTCTCCTTATTTTACTGCATTGTGTATATACAGACATACATACATTTTGTTATATATATATATTTCCCGACCACTGTTATTAAATGCTATAAAGACAGAATTTTATTTAAAAAATTATGTAGAGACAGAGAGAGCTTGTGACAGTTTCATATGAACATTTCATTTCCTAGATATGACCAATTAATTAAAAAAAAATAGCTTATTAATAATTAAAAAATATAAATGTCAGAGATATACAATCGTATTTGTTTTGTTAATGTTACGGCACTCATTTTATTTACTTATTAGATGGGTCTTTTTCTAGAAAAATGAATTCATCAGAAATAATCCCTGAGCCTCGAGGAAGTTTACCAGCATTTGCCCCCGATGATTTCTGTGCCCATAGCCGAATTTTCCTACCCTCGATTCACCATCTTCTTGTACTCCCACTTTGGCTTTGAAGTCACCCATAACAATTGTGTAGAAGGTATTGGTACGAGACATAGCTTTCACTATGTCTTCGTACATGGCTTCGACCTCTTCGTCAGTGTATGTAGACGTTGGGGCATACACTTGTATAACCTTCAAGGCATACCTGTCGGTTATCTTTAAGACAAGGTATGCCACCCTCGCCGACACACTGCCAACCTCCACGACATTGCTTCTGAGTGACTTGTGGATCAACAAGCCGACGCCACCTTGGGATGGTTGGTGTCCTTCTCGGAAGTAGAGTAAGTGACCGGCATCTAGTGTCATCGTGTCCTCGCCCTGTCTTCGGATTTCTGATAGACCTACTATATCCCAGTTAATACGACTTAACTCTCCAATTCTGTCAGATGTTCGTCCAGCCGCAGAGAGCGTCCATTATACGTGGCCAGAAACAGTCGCCGTTTGTGGTACCCTGCCGTAGCCCGGAGCACCCCCCATCGCACCGTTACCATGACCGATACCGTGGCCAGGAATAGTGCGATTACCGGGAATTGGGGGCCGTGAATTTTTGTCGTCGCTCATAGGGGGGTATTTGCCTTAGTCACCACGCTTGGCAGGCGGGTTGGTGACCGCACTGGAAATCTTTCACTAATAGGGCTGCTGCCCGCTATCAGGATTTGCATTTTCGTTTCGTTCGTTTGTCGATTTGCATTCCAACATTTGTGTGGTTATACCGCCACGATTTCGGTCGCCAGAGCCTCGTTCGTTGATTAGCAGGATGTACCACGAGCAGGTGAGGTTGACGGCAGAGAGCCTAGGTTGTTGTCGGCTCCCCTTATATCAAAGGAAGTGGATCTGGCGAAGCCCCGATAACAAAGCGATGAATTAGATCGACTTCATTTTATCCAATAAGCGCCAAATATTCAGGGATGTCTCCGTAATCAATAGGGTAAACACTGGAAGTGATCACCGCCGGGTAAGAGGCAGCCTGAATATTAACACTAAAATAGAACGATCGCGGTTAATGAAGTCGACTCTTAGACCAACTCTGCCTCAGGTCGAAGCTGGTTGCGAAAGCTTCCAGCTGTAACTACAGAACCGATTTGCCACGTTGGAAACCAGGCAGGGCATTGACGACGCCACCAATAGTCTAGTGCGTGTCATCCGCGAGGTAGGCCAAAATTACTTTCGACAAAAGGGCAATGGACGTAAGTCGAAGCTCTCAGGCGAGACTCTGAACGAGATGACGAGGAGACGACAACAGCAGAACATGACGCCATCTGAGTGTCAGGCACTTAACAGGAAGGTTAAAAAACTAATAAAGCGTGACAAGACAAGACGAGCGAATACCCGAAATATTGAAGATGTTATAGCACTCAATAAGGGCTCAAAGGTTCTTGCAAAGTCACATACCTCCTGTTGTCACCTGACAAAACTCAGAACCATACAAGGCACAACCGTCACCTCAAAACCAGAGATTCTAGCTGAAGTCAAAAAGTACTATGGCGATTTATACTCATCACGAGTACCTCCGCCTGAGCCCCACAGTGCGGATGACCCACGAGCCAGACTAACACGCCACCTATTAGACGATCTTCCCGACATCGATTTGGGCGAGATTAGGATTGCTCTCGGGCAATTTAGAAACAACAAGGCTCCAGGAGATGACGGAATTACCTCAGAGCTTCTCAAAGCAAGAGGCACACAAGTTCTGAGAGAACTGGCTAACATCTTTAATTCCGTCCTCCACAATGGTATAACACCGAAGACATGGAGCAGAAGTGTGGTGGTGCTGTTTTTCAAGAAGGGCGATAAAGCTCTTCTGGAAAACTACCGCCCCATTTCACTTTTAAGCCATGTTTACAAATTGTTTTCGAGGGTAATAACGAATTGTCTTGCCAGAAAATTCGATGACTTCCAACCCGTAGAACAGGCTGGGTTTCGAAAAGGCTTCAGTACCGTAGACCACATACTCACACTAAGGCAAATAATACAGGAGACCGAGGAATATAATCAGGCTCTATGCCTAGAATTTGTGGACTACGAAAAAGCCTTCGATACCATCGAGACCTGGAATCCATGCAGAGATGCCTAATTGACTGTCGGTATGTCCAGGTGGTGAAGTGTTTGTACGAAGCTGCAACCATGACCGTCCAAGCACAAGATCAGAGCACAAGACCAATCCAATTGCATCGCGGGGTAAGACAGGGAGATGTAATCTCACCGAAACTCTTTACCAATGCATTGGAGGACGTCTTCAAGACGCTCGATTGGAACGAACGCGGCATTAATATAAATGGCCAACACATTACACATCTGGAATAAAAAGAAAAAGAATACGTTTGGGCTGGGCGGCATTCGGGAGGTTAAGTCATATTTTTGAATCGTCGATTCCACAGTCGCTTAAGACCAGGGTCTTCAATCAGTGCGTCTTACCTGTAATGACTTACGGTGCCGAAACGTGGACACTTACCGTAGGACTGGTCCACAAATGTAGGGTCGCTCAGCGAGCAATGGAACGTGCGATGCTTGGGGTTTCTCTGGCAGATAGAATCCGAAATGAGGACATTCGCCAGAGAACTAAAGTCACCGACATCGCGCGTAGAATTAGCTCGCTGAAGTGGAAGTGGGCTGGTCATGTCTCCAGGCGCATTGATGGCCGATGGAGCCGACACGTGTTGTGGTGGAGACCACGCTTAGGCAAACGTAGTGTAGGACGCCCTGTGACAAGATGGGCCGACGATTTAAAAAAGGTGTCAGGTTCGGGATGGATGCGGACTGCCCAAGATCGGGATGGTTGGCGTTCTATGGGGGAGGCTTTCGTCCAGCAGTGGACGGCAAAAGGCTGATAATAATAATAATAAAAAAAAAATTAGATGGGTCATGTCAAAATATTTTACCATCAAGATATATGCATTTGCACCCACCCATACGCTGTCCTACATAAACGATTTATAAAAATTGAAATGAAACGTTAATAAAAAAAATATTGTTCAATTGACCGGTAACGGGTAAACTTTTTGAACCAAAAATTCAATACTGAAAAAACATTAAAATTCAGTGTTTGTTTTCGAGATATTAATAGATCAATATTAACAAAGTATTACATATTAACTTAAGTTTATTTTGTTTGAGGTAAATTGAGAGATTATTATTAATTTTTATTTTGTAATTCAAGCTTATTTTGTACCTCATAATAATTATCATCGTCAGCCAGTATTCATCCACTGCTGGAGATAAGCCTCTCCTAGGACGCACCATAAGTACGATATTCCGCACTTATTTTCCGAACCTATGAGTCATTTTGCTTTGACATCACTTTATCTAGTCTTGTTACTAGTTGTTTGAGAGTTGAAAGCGACTTTACCTCCTGCTTTCAACAAAGCAGTGAGCTCTGTAGGTGGTGTTTAGGGCCGTCATATATTTTTTTCATCATTCGAGGATGTCATGTTACTGCATATACTTCGAAAACCTTTAGGCTCTCCATAGTTGGATGCCACCGCCACATATAATTAACGCCTTCCTTATCGACATACTGGTTATTTCTATCTTATTGGAAGAGGTGTTTATGAACCAAAAATCCGATAGCGAACTAGAATAGCTTGTCATTATTTCTAAAATATTACTGGGTAAGTCACTGAGTTGGTACGTTTATAAATAAAAGTAAGCAACAATGAAATGAATATATCACAGTCTAAAATAATCATGAGGTTATGGCGCGTATTCGTATGAATGGGACGATAAAGTTACGGAGTAAATAGCGAACGTGGGCTGGCTACGCACGTACAGGCAGGTTTTTTATATGCGTCAAGCAAGGCGCCTAAGGCTCGATGCTTCTCAGCGGGTGTCAAGCGAGCATAGGGACCATGATTCACATAATTTATTACTTACTTGTAAATTGTCTACCCTTTTTTGTCCAGACTTTCCAATTTGTTCTTCTTGGATATCGATAAAAACATCCAATTACCTACGCGATGTAATTAATATTTAACAATTTTATATTTTTTTATCAATATTATTTTTATACGGAAATCTGATTAATGTCTAAAATAAAGTCATGTTACCTTCGAACGTTTTTTTGTCGATGTTTATGAAGTAAAATTAATATAATTGAATTTTTTAACACAACAATGTGTAAAATACGTGCTAGCAGATAAAAAGCATAATTAGGTAATAAGTACATAAAGCATTCAATGCATTGCTGATGATAGATGCTGCTTATTTTATACATTGTTGTTAATACTGTCAACGTGGCAAGTCAAAATCGCCGGTGTACCACATTTACATATGTATCAAAAATGGTAATGATGAAATCGTAACTTTCACTTGATTTATCAGTTAAGTATTTTATGTTTTTATTTACAAATAACGGCTTTAACATTTTCTTAATAAAAAAATTGAAAATAATAAATTAAAAATGCCTATTATGTTATTAGTACTAGAAGTTTCGGAGAAATTGAAGATATTTATAAAAACGTATTACAAAAAGCCGACCTAGCGTGGTGCCTGCGCTTACATAATGTTCAAGAAATATAAGATTTGTATTGATATAGCGGGTATTATATTATTCAGCACTGGGTGGCTACAGTAATCGTTACATTCTTCTTTCTTTTTTGCTAATCCTGTAACTAGTACTATTTTTGTATAAAAACTTAAACGCGATGTTAGGCCTAATATTAAACATAACGTTATCTTTTTAAAACAGATAGATAAGCGTTATTTCTTAGCTTCGTATTCTCTATATATTATTTAATCGGTTAATGAAAACAAATTATTATGACAAAGAATGCTTGAAGAATTTTACGTTAAACATATATATATAAGTGTAATGAATAGGTAATATGTTTCATAATTGCATATTCAAACTTTTGAAATTAATAATAAATATTTGCGTGATACGAGCGTAAAATTCTGTATTTATATTTTTGTCAATATTAGATTTGTACTTCACAAATATCGTGAGTCATAGAAAGTTCATGTTTTAAGTGACATCAATAAACTACGTTACGTTCCTGACTCACACAGTCAGGAACGTAACAAAATATAGTCTTTTTTATAACCGGGGACAAAATAACATGAACAATGCATTCCTGCGTTGTTACGTTCGGTCAACAAAAACCCTCACACAGCTAAGGTTTTTTGTCGACAACCCCCGCTAAATTAAACGTGGAAGCTGATTTTATTTTAGTTTTTGTTTTTATTTCGCACACCACGAATGCCAGGCTCCACGGGAATGAAAATAGGTGTAGATACTTTTAGAAAAGTGGCTTTGCAGTTTTAAACAAGACGCCATGTTTTTCACAATTTGAACAACTACGTCACTAACGTGAGCAAAGTTTCGGCTTTTTTGTATTGATATCATACGAAATTTGAGGTTTTAAGCTTATTAAAATGTCTACGAAATCTAAAAGAATTTAAGAAATATTTAACATTGGATTTTATGTTATATTAGTTAAGTAAAACATTTTATTAGAAAAAAAACAGACTAAAATCAGTATTTATATTTGTTTTTGCTATTATCACTAAGGAATCGTTTGCTAATGAACACACGACACCATTATGGCTTAAACACTCGTCCCAATGACCATCCGGTGATAGCAATGTCTTAAGTGTCTGATGTTGACCCTGTCGAAGGGTTCAATTAACATTCCACGCTAGGTACGATCGCCTCGGGACGAAACCAATCTGTCTGAGGCTCACTTAATTGTTTGAGAACATGAATTTACTGGAAAATTACAAGATGATAAGATTCCAGTGTCTTGAGTCCCATTAAGTGTAATATCAGTCGAATAAAAAAATATTATAACTTTCTTCAGTTATGAAACGATAGATAAAAACTAAAACGCTCAACTTTGTCAAAGTATTTAAAATAAAGTGAGATAATTAATTAAATTATTTTTATAATGGTCCAAGCCATTGTATGTGTAATCGTGTATCGTAATGTATCTTTTGTTTATCACGATCTGATGTTGGTCAGATCTATTCTAAGGTCGTGAATTCACGTGAGTTGTAACATTGCTAAGTTAGTAGTAGTTTTATTTTTAAAAGCACAAATGTCTAAAAAATGCTCAGTTTTCGTCTAAAATATGCGCGTGGCTACTGTAGGGAATGGAAAGGATGATCGAAGTTCTGAATTCTTCTCTTTAATAGTGTCGGGGAGTATTGTCTCACAGTAAAAAGTTACGACACTTATTTAGAAAGTGTATAATTAACGCGAATCCAAATTCACTATAAGGTATTTCAAAACCGCGCTTCCTAAACTTTGGGATAGGTGAATGGAATTGTTTTGCAACTCCCATCGATCTTGTAGTTCCACGCACCGACCATGATATATCCTATGCAGTGCACCTTAATCCTAAAGCGACCGTTGAACAACAAAACTCATTACCCTGCTATTTCTAAGCATGGTACCAACTAGTTTCCTGGCAGGCTATAATTAGCGAATGGTCTAATTTCTAATTAGTTAAAACTGAAAGGAGATTAAACTTTATCCGCAAATGCAACTAAGTTCGAATACTGCTTTTTATTCTGTTTATTATACTACTAGTCACTAGCTCAGACGTCAGACACTTCTTTTATAAGGATTGTTATGTTACGAAAAATAGAACTAAAATTAACAATCCTGCTTTCTAAACACACAACTTTTTAAGTCACAGTGTTTCCGTTTCACTGTATGATCACTTCATCCATTTAGTTGTTAAAATTTTAAATTGTCGGAGGTTGACCGGTTGATATGTTTAAATAATAACTTGTTTTAGTATATATTACTGAAGTAGCTTAAGAAATGCTTTCTCACAAATTCAGACCTTTTATGTGGAGTAAGTCAGGATTACAATGCAATTGTGTGTGTGTGACTTGATAAGTGAGCCCGTAAATATCTGAGGTTAGCATGTATGTTTATACTATTTGAGTCTATTTGGAATAAGTATAATTTAATCCAAATGGTTATTTCTATTTAATACTAAAGATCATGGTTTAATCTACTAAAAATAATATATTCGATTTAGACAACTAAATCTAACAAATTTTCCCTTGGTCTGGGGATTTTTAATTATGTCATTAAACTAGCCCGCGTGCAACAAACTGATTAACAAGGTTTATCGCTATATAAGGGCACGCTTTGTTGTTATTTATAAGGCAAGGTGGCTTATGCGGCATGAAACTTGTGTAATATGTGTGCCGTACGATGACGTCTTTCAAACAATTCCTGGTTTTGGGGTAACATTTTACTACCAACATAGAATAAATGACTAAACTTTGTGCATGTTGTTATAGGAGATATACGTTGTTTTGCGTTGTGTGTTCGTGCTGTTTTTTAAATACCGTCTTTAAAGCATACAAAATAATTTAACTTTATGGCTAGTATAATAGGTTTTAATATCGCCATATATTGTAAAACAATTGAATGAAATTGCTTTTACAAGAAATAAATTGCTGATATCCATTAATTGAAAGAGTCTTTAATGGCCTTAAATCATATAAACTTTTTCGATAAACCTGTTTTGGTTATTACATTAACGTAAATGAAGATAAAATAAAAATAACATTTAAATTACTTTTAAATAAAGGTTTATATAAATGTATTCTTCTTTGGAGAAATAAAATACTTTTGTTTTCTATATAATGTTACAAGCGAAGCCTAGTTTATTTTCAACGTTGAATAAAACTGCGCCCGTGCACATTCGTCTCAAGAATAAATTAACCCTTTCGCGCGAACACGTGAGCAATTGCGCACCATGTTAATATCTGAAGTAACTTTTTAATATAATTAACGGTTCCGGACATATGCTGCTGACCAGGTGAATTAGCACCTGCTACGTTTTCGCCGCGAAACTTAATACTATAAGCTAATTACGAATCCTTTATAATATTAATTATATCCTTTATAATAAATTATAAATTGCAACCCGAGAACTCTTGTGACTGCGGAAGACAGATGAGCCACTTACTTTATGGTCTTTTGAGTTTTAGGATTAAGGCTGTGTATAAACGGTATAAAAAATCGCCCCAATGCTTCAACTACACAATCTCCAAACAACAATTATAGTTGTTTTTTATTAAAATTCACAAGCGATTTGTAAAAATATCTTTTGAAGAAGAATCATTTGAAATTCAAAAGAAATTTGTGAAAAGACTTTTGTAAATTGTAATTACAAATAGTTTTTAATAAAGTTTGTAATTATAAGCAATTTATTTCATACATTTCGCTTAATCTTTACTAATCATTTTGGTGTACTAAAATTGATATAGGATAAATATTAAAAGTAAAAATACATATATACTCAGTTTTTCTATATTTATAAAAGACACCTCAGATTGAAACTATATATAAAACAATATGAGAAAAAATATTTTATATTTCTAGGTTGCGATATTGTTAAGTATTGTCAAAAGTGTAATGTTTTTATTTTTATTTTTGCGAAAAAAGTGGCAACGGGTCAGAGTTAAGGGAATAGAAAACTTTCATTTTTACGCCGTCTAACGGATTCAATATCGAAACTGCTTGAATGAGTTCGAGGGTGGAAAGTCGTTAATCATCCCTTTGTTGGATTTTTGTTACAGCTTAACTCTTTGCTCGCTTGTTTGGCCGCCATTTTTTCCTAACGAATAGAAGCGCTTTCGTCTTGACGAATTGTTTTTATAGGAAAACGTCTATCCTATTTGAGGGTTAAGTAAGTACATATTGAAAACACGACTTGTTGTTTTAAATCACATGAGTCGATCACATGTTTGTTTTGATTTTTTACAATCCATCAAAGAATTTATATTATAATTTTTAAAATTAAATGAATAATTCTAATTCCTGAATACAAAAAGTTATTCATATTGCAGCATTAATAAATTATAAAAATATATATCTGATTATTGTTTCATAATAATTAGAGCAACTTTATAAAAACCTTCAATGATCACTAAAAATATATGTATGACTAGTTAATACGACTCAAATGAGTAAAATCATAGATATATAACAGTTAACATAACAAAGATAAAAAAAAATCAAGGCAATACATAGCGCACCGGTCGTAGGTTATCACTGACATCAGTTTACACGGCACCGTTGTGTTGAACCAAATCAGAGTTGGACAAATAAAATGACACGTTCAATATCGGTCGTAAGTGTAAAGAGTATGCGTTGTAAATCAATATTTTGTTTTGAGCGGCTAACATTAAATATATTGAAGTTATTTGAGGTAGGAATGATAAATAGGTTAATTTCAAACGATTTTTATTGTCAATTTATTTGATACATATTTATACACATATAACATAAAACACATGTGTAATGCTATCGACAACCTTAGCAAGTGTAGTAACGTTTTTACCTGATTACAATGATTTTACAAAAAAAGTATACAAAATAAATTAAGATAAATTTGTAAATAACGCATTTTGAATATTTAATTAAATACTACATAATTTCTAATAGTTTCAATGCGGAATAACTATAGAATGTAAGGTCATAGGTATTAAATTACACTTTAAACTTACCTTTAAAGTTATTTTAATTTTCGCTTAAAGCTTGATTTTAGTTTATATAAATCAACTGTGTCAACATTGGAGATATAATTCGGATACTCGATGAGAAATGTGTTTCTTATCTAGCGGCCGGCGATCGGTCGCTTTGATGAACTTGTAACGGACAACGTTTGATTGGGTACATTACGTCAGATAACACCTAATCTATATGTACGTAAAAACTGGTTACTTCGTTAGCGTTATGTCGATACCTTTAATATGCCTAAAGAGTTATTTGCCTTGAAATAGTACAAAATGTTTGTAATATAATGCAAATATTTAATTCAACATTGCTACTTGTATGAGTAAAATGAGAAGCAGCTTTAACTTTCTTTTAGTAATGCGTCTTGGACGCGGGTCTGCATGGCTGGCGTGGATTTCGTGCTACTTGGTCGGAATAAAATCCATCTTGCAAAATTTTAGGACACTCTTTTCATCTTTTAAAAGCAGAACTTTTACCATGTAATTAAATATATAATTCTAAATTAAGAAAAAAATAAAATATTTAAAACACACACGTATATTATATAATATTATTATAATATATAATATTTAATTTTATTTATTACTTCTTATTTAGTGAAATATATTTTGTTGTATTATATTCAAAGTAAGAAGTAATAAGTAAAATAACATTTAGAACAGCTCTAATGGGATAATTATATAATATGGCGTTGCGTAAGAAATTCAACACCTGTAATGATCTATGCAAAGGTCAACGATCTCTTGAGGCCAAGTTCAAAGCCTCACCGCCCTGCACGTACAGTATTCATATCGACTACACTGAGGGGAAGACCTTGTAAAATGAGCTTACTTTGAAGTATATTGTTTGCACATGCGATATGTAAAAATTTTAAATAGCACACATTTTTGTTGAAGTTAACTTTAAATAAAAGAAATGTTATCCGCATTAGTTGAATGTATGGAATACGTTGCGTATTTTAGGTCAACGCCATTTTGTAAGTTTCATTAAAATGGGAGCTAAAAACGTCAACTTTATAAACGTAACAGGGGACGGAATTATGAAATAAGGGAAATTGACAGTCTAAGAATGTTTTTTTTTGTAAGTAAAAAAAAAATTAAAAAATATTTTTTTAGTTATTAATTACAATTATTTACAAAAAATATTTAATATTTGATACAAGTAATCGATTTCCTAAATCGAATAAGCTTTGTATAAATATATCAAACAATCCGTAAATTTTAAACACAAAACAATTTCATCCTCGATATATACCTAGAACCTATTAGTTTTTAGTTTTCAACCGTACACTAAGGTTTATTTTTTCGTTTTTCGCACGTAACCGCAGGCTATTGTCCTCGCGTATCTGGTATAGGATTTTGCGCGCTTATATTGTATTGTATGCGTACTAACTGGTTTAGATACGTTTGATTGGCGTTGGCGTAACTATTAGTCTGCGCTTCACTTTCACCAAATGAATATCGTGCGAAATAAGATTATTCTTCGTACCAACACCAACAACTTCGTTTCGTTTTTCCTTATTTTTTGTTGGCTACCTATTTTACTATTAATTGGAAAAAATAGAACTTATCTAAAATGGCGAATGATTTTCAAAAACTGAACTTAAGTTTTGAAATCTTGTCTAGTCGACAATACAATGTAATATAAAATATATATATGTGAAACGTAAAATTAAACAAAATAACGATATTAACCCGAAATGTTTAATAACGAATTATATCGAACTCGTATAACGTAAAACCCAAGTTTAATATTGCTCGAATTGCTTACTGATTGCCTTATAAAAAAATAGTGCCTACCTAACAACATAATTCAAATCAACGTTGGGTATAACAGTTAGGAAGTTTGTGTGGCTATTTTGTTTTGTTATTTAAATTTGACTCTTATTTGTAGAAAGAGAAAGGTTATTTTAGAACATATAAATTAAGCATGTAGGGCAGGTAAGAAGCATCCCACTCACGCGATAGGAATATAAACATGCCAACGAATGGAGCAAAGCCTCGAAACTCTATAATATTTCCTAATAGATGAACGCGTATATTCTGTTAACGGTCAAACTTTTGCGACAAGTATAGTTGTGAACTTCTCAAAACTTTAAACTGCTCCACATTTTTATTGGCTCGATATTTAGCGATGGTTCGCTTGTGTTCAACGTGATCCTGATATAAAATAACATTTTAATGCAATATATTATATCTTTACTTATCTTACTTAATATTTTCTATATTAAGGGAGATAATATTGTATAAGGACTTGACAACTTTTTTTCAAAATAAAATGAAAACCATTTGAGATATTTCAAAAACGTCCTGTTGAAATCACATGCTGTCCAAGTCCATATATTCCAATTCGGGCCAAAAATAATCGATAATCATGGCGCGATAACGATTATCATTCACAGTAACGTGGCGACCACTATCGTCGACGAAAAAATATGGCCCTATGTCGCCGCCGGCATGCAAACCGCACCAAACAGTTATCTTTTGTGGATGAAGTGGTTTTTCATTAAGCACATGTGGATTTTCACCCGCCCAATACCGCATATTTTGTTTATTGACAAACCCATTGAGCCAGAAATGAGCTTCGTCACTGAAGATGATTTTGCGATAAAATTGATCATCTTGGCGCATCTTTTCCAGAGCCCAATCGGAGAACGTACGTCGCTTCGAATGGTCCATCGGCTTCAATTCTTGAGTGAGCCTGATCTTGTATGGGTGTAAAGTAAGATCCTTACGCAAAACTCGCCACGAAGTGGTCTTGGCGATGCCCAACTGTTGAGAACGCCGTGGAATTGACTGATTTGGATCATTTGCTACGGACGTTTCAACGGCAGCGATATTTCCGACACTTCGACCAACCCTTAGTCTCACTGGCACGGCAACATCACACAACGAATATGTAGACTCAAACTTTTTCACTAAACTTGTTACTGCCTGTCTACTAGGGCGAGAATTACGACCGAAAATCGGAGTTAACGCAAAGTATCGGCCACCGACGCCGAATTTCTGTAGTAAATTTTTAAAATTTGCAGACGTTGTTCGTTCGTGTACTTCACCATGATGAAAAGGTTATGTCTACTGAATAAACTGACAGTGTCAGTTCGATATTAAGTGAAAAGGTGCGTTCACAAACTAAATTCAAAATTGTTAAGTCCCTATTGGAAAACCCCTTATATATAGCATTGATAGTATTTGATTTGATTTTAATTTTAAATTAATATTATATACAACAAAACTTATAAAAATACCTGATGTGTTTACCTTTATCAGAAGTCGATGTAAATTAGATAGTAGACCTTTTCCGAGCTAGAGAAATTTATTTAAATCTTCAAATCCGATGTTCATTCGAAAATTACGCACAACTATTTTAATAAAATAATAATAATCAGAAAAAAGAGCTTAAAAATATATGCAAGGCATTTCTACCAGTGAATTCATTACTTTATTTGTTCCCAGGTAGATTTCCAATTGGTATCGCTGTCAAAATTTTCAAATCTCTTAAATTTTCCTGTGCTAGGCTCATATGTTATGAACCTAAATGTTCTTGTACCTTAATAATAAATATATGTTACAAATGATACATCAGTACTGTGGTGGTCAACTCAAAAACTTATCTCATTAATATTATAATTTTATGTCGTATTGTTATTGGCATCGAAATATAATGTAATAGATTATACGATTTACTGATTTTTTTATTTGATTGTTTTCAAAAATAGCGCTGACTAAAGTTTACTTAATGCCTAACATATAAAGCAAGTATATAGTATTTTTTTCAATTTTCTTGTTTATTCTGGAGTGAAATCCGGTTTGAGGTTCAATGGCTGTTTTTCAAGCCTGTATAGACGTGCCTCTCACACTCGTACATAAACACGTTGAAGAAATTCCAGAAATATCTATTCGTAATGAACATGTGGCATTAAAATTGCTGAATTATTTTAAAAACACGTTTTCGATATTCGTTATCATAAGTTATCGTTATCATAAGTTCCAATTATCAAACTATTCGGATTTTATTGATATTTAACTTGATTTACATAACAATTATTTGTAATTAGGTACACCATAATGGAATTCCGATAATGAACATAAAGGTGAAAATATAAATTACGTATTTAATTTATTGATGTCCCTTTCAAACTTTAGTTGGTATATTTTGTAAATGTTATCATTATTCCGCTTAAATATACAAAACATGGAAACTATTATAGACTTTAAAAAAACACATAACCAAACCACAGTTATAATTTTAATTAGCAAAATCCGCGGTTTCACTAACTCGCAAATAGCCATATTAGTTTAAAAAGAGGCAGTTAATTTGAAATTACAGACATACATTTAATTTAATTTATTTGTATGTATATATTGTAAACTAGAAAAGTATGCAGAAAATAATTTAAATGAAATATGTAAAAATTCTCATTTTTACCTACATAGCCTTATAAAATATAAAAAAAATAACTTTAATTAAGTATTTTAATTAAAACGTTATATTTAATAAGTAATGTTAAAATACGTAGTAGTTCAAAAATAATAATACAACAATGTGGAATGAAAGAATAAAGCTTTTATCTTTGCATCATATCATTTGCACCTTGATAATATGCCTTGGAAAATTACCTGATATCCGTTATATTATTTTTGAATTTCTTAGCTTTAATCTACAATACAAGATAATTCTGACGTCACAAATCCACTTTAAGTTCACTTAAAAGTTTGGAGAAAAATTCTTATCATATTTCACAGTCCACTTTATTTAAATTTACTAGTACACAATATTATTTTATCACTATTTCGCTAATTGTCGAAATAGTTCACTGGAAAGTACGGTCGATCTCTACTAATGAACCTGCGTTCATATCGCAAATAGTATGTAAATTTACCAAGGTGAGGCGACTGCCTAGCAGTGGGACAGTTACAGTTTCTTTCTTATTTATATGTACGAAAACAAACAAATACGTCATAGAAATGAGTGCTGCAATATACTGAATACTTATAGAATTTCGCAATATATTCATTTATTGCTATGAAATTCAAATATTTAATTTTAGAGCTATTTCTGAAAATACCGGCTCATTATAACTGCCGAATATTTTAAATGTCTAGCATGACCGTTTTATAAAAATATCTAATATATTTTTTTTATTCTCCTCATAAAATTGTAATTAAAAATGTTGTTTTATTAATATTTTTTATTTTATTTCAGGTAAGTTGCAGACTTGGTGTTACTGGCTTTTCAAAAACTTTATTGAGGGTATGTGCCTATAATAACTAGATAAAATGACAAAACAGCGAACGGAAATAAAATAATCTTAGCTATATTCTTATAATGCAAATTCCCGTGCATAGCCAGCGTTGATGCTGGTTGGGGGGCTCATCAATTTTTTCGTTATCTACCTACATATCTACTATATCTACAATTCAAGATTCTTTTGAGCTTAAAAATCCGTAAGAGCTTGTCTTGGTGACTTAAAGCAGTCAATATTTAGCGATTGTATTTATTTATTTTTTCAAATTCGGTTTTTTTGTTCTTTTTTCAATCGTTACTTTTATGTCATGGGATCCTGGTAATAAAATTATAATAATATGACATTAATATTATTTATTTTATTTAAAAAAAATTAAACAGTATAATATATACGGCTTATATTTTGAAAGCTTAGATAATATATTATATGCAAATGTATCTGAATTAGTTTCTTTTCGTCGTTAAAATTGAGCTAAAGGTTATTCACAAGTGTAAACTAAAGTTCTCTTGCATTTAGTAATTTCTTGCTCACGATCAAAAATTCAAACATATCTCTATATTGTTGTTACATTAAATTTGGTTGAGCATTATGTTTGAAGTTGGTTGTTGAAAACGGTTACCTTTTATATATGTAGTCAGTTAAGAATAATAGCTTATTAGATGGCTCAATCACAATCGTCTTTCGCTTCGCGTATTATAATAACAGTACTTAAAACTTTTATCCCCTTTCAATCCAATCTCTAGAAAACCATTAATAAGTAAGTAAGATTAAATTAAATGTAAACAACTGTTAAGAAATTTAAGTGTTAGTTTTTAAAAAGTAGGTAACATATATTAGTTCATATATACAGCTATCATCACGTTCCGACTTCACGAAGGCAAAATTAGAGTGAAAACGTTATCATTTTTTAAAATAATACGATATAAACAAGCATTAAAGTACTTACAGCAGCCTTCGTATCTTTTTCTCACGCGATTGTCAACTTGCGAAGTTTAAATAACACTCAATTTATAGAAAACGCCACAAATTAAATTGTATTTTATTTTGATAACGATTAATATTGTGTTTTAAATAGATTTCACCTAAAATGATCGTTTAATTTATCTATATTTTATAAACATGGTTACCATTACTTATCTATTAAAGATATGATGTGTACTGATGCCGTAACAAACATTTTGTAGATCTAAAAAACTTGCATTACTTATCTTTTCTATGAGTACATTACAAGCAAGACTAAAGATTAGAGCAAATAATTTTAACGCTTACCGTTCATGTATTTTTTGTTTAAATGTTGATATTTTTATAACAATTGTTTTGTATAACAATTTGTACGAATAAAAAATATTTGCTTACCTAGACTTTAGGTTGTTACTACTTATTTCGTATCTATCGTTTTACATAAAACGAATAAGTAAGTAACTAAGCATATTTACTATTTCTAAAATCTCCATCTCCATCACATTTATGTCGATAAATGAAATCAATGTTTCAACTAATTACAATATTTTTTTAAACAAAAAATTTATGTCGCATTCTAGTATTAATACTCAAACATATAAACTTAAATGTACTTTTCTAAACTATTAACAAAAAAAGTCGTGTCTGCGTTCTGAGTATAATTTCAGCGCTTGTTCAGCGCAACGATGGTACTCTGGGTGGTATAAATATCATCTTCTGAAGCTCCTCCTCCACGCTCTACTAATATTTATATATATACTAAAGTGACTGCCTGTGTCCATGAGTACGGCATTTACAATAATGGACACTTAGAAATCTCCACGGGCAATGAGAAAGCAATTGCTTGGAAATACAGTTTAGAATTTCAGAGAGATTTTGAAAACAGAAGCATTTGGAAAACACAATCTATCTGACACATTGACTGACTGATGCAGTGACTGAGTCACTGATATATCCCATTGAAGAATCATCGTTCAATCGGTCGACGATGTTGCATACTATTCACGAAGATTAAAATTCATTCATTGAATACGCTACCAATGTGGATTCTCCTTTGAGTCTAGTGAGGGGTTCGTTAAAAGGGTAGAGCGGTCGTCACATTGTTTATTCAGTCGGGTCGGCGGACAGAAGCCTAATCCAAATCGATCGTCCTGTGGAATGTTTCGTACCGAGTTTTTACGATGTTAGGTAGCTTACATCAACGGCTTGCAGGAGCACGGAAAGCCTTTGGAAAACGTCGACAGCATTAGTGTATCATCTACCCGTATGGTGAAGGTATCTGAAAAAAAAGAACTAATTATATATGGCATATATATAATTAGTTCTGGTTAAGTTGATTTCCACTTGTTTAAAATAGAATACTTCAATATAATAATAACAAATTATACTTATATGCAAATTATTTCTTATGCAAAAATATTATTAAGACAATAAAGGCAATAATTTTAAAAGTTTTTTTTCAATTTCATAATTCGAAGGTTGAAATAAATACATGTCGGATACAAACAAAACAAATATTATAATAAATGAGGAGACTTTGGTTGTAACTGGAAATATTATTGAACCAATATAGTAGATGATGCTGCGCTTTTTTTTTAATATTTCTCGGGAGGGCAAATGACTACTCCACCTGATGGTAAGTGGTAGTAGAGTCCAAACGCGACAACGGCTAGTACAGTCGGGAAGAATGTTCTGCACTAGCCGCCCCCGCCTAGCCGGCCCGCGAGATGCCTCTTTACGCCTCGTTTGAAGGAACCCGGGTTGTAATAGGAGGGGAACACTTGAGCTGGTAAAGAATTCCATTTTTTGGAAGTGCGACAAAGAAAGGAGTTGCCAAATTTCTTTGTTTCGGAGAAGGTTTCAGCTTATAATATTATTATATAAGAAGATGTGCTTCGCAGTTTATTTTAATTTAAAATATTGACGTGACAAATGTGAATTTCATGTTCTTGTATAAATATAAAATTTAATAGTTATAGTTTATAGTTCTAGTATAAATATAAAGGTTAATTTAAAACTGCATTTCTTTGTAAATCTAAAAAGGTTTATATGTTATTTTATTAAAACAAGATTAGTGTCATTTATATTTCTGTTTTTAATTAGTCTTGATAACTTATCCAACATCTGAAACTTCGTACAAACACTCTTTTAATAAAATAATATTTAGAATTTAGGTTCGCCTTACACCTTAACTATTTTAGGAGATATTTTATAGATAATAATCTGACGTATATAAATTGCTGGTACGCTTTTGACTCTTATGATTTACCGATTTTATCTCAAACCTGTTGTGTCTGAAAGGACAGCTTAATGCAGTTTAAATTATTTCTCTATCATTACTATAATGGTTAGTTGATAGGTCCATTTGTTTTGGTTATAACAATGGTGACTTGCAAAACTGGCATCGATAAATTAGATTGCAATAACAAATAATTGTTAGAAGCTCCCGAGTTTCTTATAATTTATTAATAACTAACAACCAAGACCAAGGTAGCGGTCGCGGTATCGGCAGGGCAGGGGGTGCTAAGAATCACCGGTTCACGGCAGGCTACCGTATAAAACGACTGAAAATGGCAACGTATAATGGACGCTCGATGAGGCTGGACCATCACCTCGCCGAATTAGAAGTAGAGTTAAGTCATATAAACTGGCATATACTGGGGTTATCTGAAGTCCGAAGACAGGGGGAGGACACGATAACTCTAGAGTCCGGTAACTTACTCTACTTCCGCGAAGGTGATAACCTCTCCCAGGGTGGTGTCGGTTTTCTAGTCAAAAAGGATCTCATTAGCAGCATTGTGGAAATCAGTAGTGTGTCGAACCGGGTAGCGTACCTTGTCCTAAAACTTTCCGACAGGTACTCCCTGAAGGTTGTACAGGTATATGCGCCAACTTCGACATACTCTGATGATGTGGTCGAAGCGATGTACGAGGACATCGCAAAGGCCCTCAACGACACCTCGAGGGCCCACTACAATGTTGTTATGGGAGACTTTAATGCTAAAGTGGGAGTACAAGATAGCGGTGAATCGAAAGTCGGACCTTACGGCTTGGGCTGCAGAAATCACAGGGGGCAAATGCTGGTAAACTTTCTCGAAGCGCAGGGGCTTTTTTTTGATGAATTCTTTCTTTCAAAAGAAGCCTCAGAGGAGGTGGACCTGGCGAAGCCCCGATAACGTGACAAGGAACGAGATAGACTTTATCATTTCGAATAAAAGGCACATATTTAGAGATGTTTCAGTGATCAACAGGTTTAATACCGGAAGTGATCACCGCTTGGTTCGAGGCACTCTAAATATCAACTTAAAAGCCGAAAGATCGAGAATGATGAGGTCTACTCTCCGACCTACCATGCTCCAAGCTGCTCAAGGCTCCGAAAAGTTCCAAATGGAACTTCAAAATCAATTCACCGCGTTGGAAACCATAAGCAGCATTGATGAGAGAACCGACACGCTGGTCAAAATACTGCAAAACACATCCCGCAAGTGTTTTCCGCCACAGAGAAGAGACAACGCACCAAAACTCTCTGCTGAGACACTCGAGCTCATGAGAAAACGACGAGAACTACCATCGTTTTTGTCAGATAAGGCCTTAAAC
Organism: Nymphalis io; assembly: GCF_905147045.1. Classification (NCBI taxonomy): domain Eukaryota; kingdom Metazoa; phylum Arthropoda; class Insecta; order Lepidoptera; family Nymphalidae; genus Nymphalis; species Nymphalis io. The sequence goes on along the minus strand of NC_065893.1, from coordinate 5,696,584 downwards.
CGAACAATAAAAACGCTGACGCGACGCGATCTCCGACGCTCCAATACCCGTGCCATCAAGGCTGCGATTGAGCAAAATCGGGGATCGAAAGTGTTCGCTCGCAAGTTTGGGAGGCCGCGTCTGACAAAACTTAAAACTGAAAATGGTGGGGTCGTTACCTCTAGGCCTGAGATTATCGGAGAAGTAGAGAGGTTTTATGGGCAGTTGTTCTCTTCAAGATCGGATAAACCCGTGGGAATCAGTATTGATGACCAGCGCGCCCCTCTTATGCGCCATTACTCCGAGGAGCTCCCGGTCGTTGACCAAGGAGAGATTAGGGCGGCTCTAGAACAGCTTAAAAACAACAAAGCTCCGGGAGATGACGGAATCACAACAGAGTTGCTTAAGGCAGGCGGGACTCCGGTCCTGAAAGAGCTAGCAAGCCTCTTTAATTCCGTCATCCAACATGGCAAGACCCCGGAAACGTGGAGCGGGAGTGAGGTGGTACTGTTTTTCAAGAAAGGTGATAAAACCCTCTTGAAAAACTACAGACCAATCTCCCTCCTGAGTCACGTGTATAAGCTGTTCTCAAGAGTCGTCACGAACCGTCTCGCCAGACGACTTGACGAGTTCCAGCCCCCAGAGCAAGCCGGCTTTCGATCAGGCTACAGCACCGTGGACCACATCCATACTGTTCGGCAGATTGTGCAGAAGACCGAAGAGTACAATCAGCCGCTGTGTATGGCATTTGTGGACTACGAGAAAGCCTTCGACTCCATCGAAACCTGGGCAGTGCTCGACTCATTGCAGAGATGTCATATCGATTGGAGATATATCGAGGTACTGAGATGTCTGTACAACGCCGCTACAATGACTGTCCACATCCAGGACTGTAAGACGAAGGCGATCCAACTGCGCAGAGGGGTGAGACAGGGGGATGTAATATCCCCGAAACTGTTCACCAACGCGTTGGAAGACGTTTTCAAAACGCTGGATTGGACTAGGTATGGAGTCAATGTAAACGGCGAGTACATCTCACACCTTCGATTTGCCGACGATATCGTCATCATAGCAGAGTCGCTGGAACAACTCACCGAAATGCTGCGTAGCCTAGGCGAGTCTTCCCGGTGTGTCGGTCTCGGTATGAACTTGGACAAGACCAAGGTCATGTTCAATAGGCATGTCGTGCCGGGACCGATATACGTCGAGGGGAAACCTCTCGAAGTTGTTAGTGAATATACCTACCTAGGACAGATAATACAAGTCGGTAGGAACAACTTCGAGAAGGAAGCCGATCGAAGAATTCGCTTGGGATGGGCAGCATTTGGCAACCTTCGTCAAGTCCTCAAGTCGTCTATACCGCAATGTTTGAAGACGAAAGTCTTCAACCAATGCGTCTTACCTGCCATGACATACGGTGCCGAAACGTGGACACTAACTGCGGGACTAGTCCACAAATTCAAAGTCGCTCAGCGTGCTATGGAGCGAGCTATGCTCGGAGTATCTTTGAAGGATAAGATCAGAAATGAGATTATCCGGAAAAGAACCGGAGTCACCGACATAGCTTGCAAAATTAGCAGGCTGAAGTGGCAGTGGGCTGGTCACGTATGTCGTAGGACCGATGGCCGTTGGAGCAGACGAGTCCTAGAGTGGAGACCGCGAATCGGCAAGCGCAGCGTAGGGCGCCCTCCAGCCAGGTGGACCGACGACCTTAAGAAGGTGGCGGGCACCAACTGGATGCGGAAGGCGGAGGACAGGGAGCTTTGGCGCACCTTGGGAGAGGCCTATGTTCAGCAGTGGACAACGATTGGCTGTTGATTGATTGATTGATATTAATAACTACTAGAATTATTCAATTACGATATAAATATGTGGCAATATTTTTTGAATAGAGCTTAGTATCAACGATAATTAAAAACAAGCAAATACTTGAAAGAAGAAGAATTATATATTATAAAGATTGTTCACTATCACATACCAACCTAGTATTAAAAGTAATGGCAACATTCGAAGCGGACATTCAAATAAAAACGTCTCTAAATAGAAGCGGTCTGGAGCGAACGTGGTTAAATTTGCTAAAAGTTACGAGAATTAGGGGACTTCTGAGTACATATTACTTACCTTTAAATTCTCCGGGTTAACAAACCTTTTATAATTTAAATACCCTACCCGACTTCATTATAATTTAAACTTTTTAAACAATATATATTAATAACTAGATTTTTTTATAGTTGTAATTAGTATTTTATATAACATAATTACGATTTAAGTATCGTTAGTCAAAAGAGTCCGGGATCGAATTAGCGATCATAGCACTCGGTAACGCTGAAAAATATGTATATTATGGTGAAAAATTAAAATTGTAGGCTAAACGAATCGTAAGATCATTCTATGAAAACATATGTACGATTATAATTTAAATAAAAACATATTTTGACATAACTTTTTTATTTTAATAAATAATATGACTAAAATTTAAATGAAATCAGTTTGAAACAACTTCATGCTTACATATTGTTTAGTTGTGGGATGGTTTGTATATTTGCATGTAAAAACACCCCTTGCTGTTGAGAAGGAATCTCTGAGATTCTCCTATTGTTCTCTTGACCGTTGTGCAAGAATTTGTTAGCCTAAGAACACCCCAGGGAAAAGTGTTAGTTTATAATATTCCGTAATCCGTAACAGCCTGTGAATGTCCCACTGCTGGGCTAAAGGCCTCCTCTCCTCTTTTTGAGGAGAAGGTTTGGAGCTTATTCCACCACGTTGCTCCAATGCGGGTTGGTAGAATTCACATGTGGCAGAACTTCAGTGAAATTAGACACATGCAGGTTTCCTCACGATGTTTTCCTTCACCGTAAAGCACGAGATGAATTATAATCACAAATTAAGCACATGAAAATTCAGTGGTGCTTGCCCGGGTTTGAACCCACGATCATCGCTTAAGATTCACGCGTTCTTACCACAGGGCCATCTCGGCTTTTTTCTTACCACAGGACCATCTCGGCTTTTAATTACTATTACTACTATTATATTCACTAAAATTATAATAAGTTACTCACCAATTTAAAAAGTAAGTAAGTAACAGTTTAGCCCACTTTTGGCTAAGGACTGCTCACCATTTTTTGAGGAAAAAGTTTGGAAATTATTCCACCATGCGGATCCAATGCGGGTTGGTGGAATATACATGTGGCAGATTTGCATCCAGTGCATGCGATGTTTGTATTATCTGCCGAGCATGAGAGGAATTATAATCACAAACTAAGCACTTCTTCGGTTAAGACTCTCGTGGCCTAGTGCACCTCGGTTCATTAAAATGTTGGGCAACTGCTGTGTTCAGTTTAATATTAATAACTTGGTTTTTAATATATGTTAGAATAACATATAAATTAAATGTTTAATAAGTTTGTTTGTGTAATATCACTTCTTCAGTTGGGACGAACAAAGATATGAAAGTTAGATGTCGGTTACCTCCGTCAGCAGTTCTTTAGAGATTAAGACTTCTAATCGCATTCTCGTCCCACGATAAAAGGGGAGCTTGCGGCAAGATAAAGTACCGTCACAAGAACTCCTTCAAAACTCGCTCCCCTGCCATTGTGAGGTGCATATTAAACCAAGGCGTCTTACGAATCTCGCTGATTGAAGTTTTCTTTGAAATCGAATTGCTTAGTACCGAATTTAAGACTATTCTTTGTATTACTAAAGGTAATACAAAGTAAGGTGTAGGTAAAGGGAAAATACTTCCTTCTTACAAAAAAAGATTGGAATTTTTCAAAATTCCTTCACTAAGTGATCGGAGGGATTTGTTGGATTTAAAATTTCTTTATAAAACTCTTAACAACAACTATGATAACTCGTTTCTGATATCAAAAATTAAATTGAATGTTCCCATTAGATATCCACGTAAACCAATAACACCATTAGTAAGACCTTTCCGCAAAACTGTTTTAGGAAGCAATTCACCTGTATCTCGCATATGTGGAATTTTGAATGAGCACAGTGCTGTTTTAGACCCTTTTGGAGACTCATCAAACAAGTTTCACAAAAAAATATTGTCAAAATTGTCAGCTAACTAATTTATTTTGTTTATATTTGTATTTTATTATTTTACTATTATTGTTAATTCTTGTCATTTTTAACCTTGATTTACTAACAATTAATTATTTATAAGTTTGTCATCTCCAACTTTATCTTTGCAAGTGATATTCACCTTAATAGGTGATTGCATTTAGTTTTAAGTTGTATTAAAATTGTATACCTTTGTACGTGTTGATGTATTTACCACTGGTGAATCTTAAATAAATAAAATAAAATAAAAAAATTACTATGAATATGAATGAAATAAACGGAATAGCTATGCACAGTTGATTAGTAGAATTTTATCACAAATATCTTTCAAGTCGTCAAAAACTTTCCTGTACATATTTTTACACGTTTTACCTATTTCTATGACTATAGTTAATAAAGTCAGTATGTAAACAAATCTACAAATTCAAAGTCAAAGTCGTATGAATTTAAAACATTGCAAGTAAATGTCACTTCTGGCTTGATAATGATGATGGAACCAAGAATCGATAAACGAACTCGTCAGTTCTTTCGTCGTCGTTTGTTTTTTTTTTTTTTAATGTAGAATAATGCAACCTTCAGTATTCTGTTGACTTCAAAACACTTAATACATAAAGTTATAGAAAAATATAATTTTAATCAAGTATTTGCTAGTCTTGAAACAGTATCAGTCATATCGGATTAGTTAAAAAAGAAAGAAAAGTAGGAGTATTCAATTCTTGCAAACGTTCCACAAGATAGAATCCGATACATGATAGCCACCTACGTCGAACGCTTGCTTTTTCTTTTCATTCGTCCAGCTTGGACAAAAAGCAATCTATGAATCGGTCGTCGCTAACCACAAACGCCTTTGCTATCCAAGAAAAAAAAAGTTCTTATGTGGTTGATATAAGGTTTAAATTCGATGAATTTAAACTTTTTTTATTATATTCGTAAGACAGTTGTTTGTAATACGATATTTGCGACCATGAAGGTAGTGTCGATAAGCTTCGTGTATAAGATTACCCACTCTTTGCGGTTTGTGGAGACGCCACGAGCACTGTGGTTAAAGTGCTTCTCACGCTATGACTGTGCTTCTATTTACTATGTTTAAATTGTACGCCCTGTGTTTCGAACCGCACGAATTTTTGTTGTCACAAAATGTTGTTTTAAAAATTATTTATTACCGATAGACAAAAATGCTAAGCCAGTTTTCGTCATTATCCCGTTTTGCATAGCAAGTAGGCAGGCATTGTTTTGAAAGTTGTTTCACTTAGGAATTTTTAAACCAACGCTAACTTTTTGCACATAAGATGCATGCAAGATGCAATATTTTAAGTAAAATTGCCATAATATACTCGTTATTCTTTTGTCTGGACGTTTACTATACCGTTGGGTGTTTTAAATCAAGTTTCTATAGAGATACACAGATTGTGTGCACTACTCTCGTGGTCTCGGCTGTCTTTAAATTTATTCGTTCCCCAAAGCAGTGCATCACCAAAGAGTTTTCACTGTAGCCCGCGAAGTGGGCGGAACGCACCATTGTGACAAAATAATGTCTCCAGACTTTGGCCTTCTTTCGTTTTTATCTTATAGAAAAAACAACCTTATTTTTGTATAAATAAGAACATGAATTGCACTGAGTAATAAAACAGATGGTCCGCTGTGATACCGCTGAATAATCAACGCTTAAAACGTCTGGAAAAGAAAGATACGGTAATGTTATATGAATAACAATACGATGGAGATATATTCTCATTCAATTCTTACTTCTTTCAACCTCCGACAGAGCTTTATTATACATTAATAATATGATTTTAGTTTCAGTGTTGTAATTACTCAATGTTCTTAATACACGATACCCACCCATGCACCCAAGGTCACTATATCTTACAAATATATATTTGTAAGATATAATATACGATATAGTCTATAACGGTTACAATATTTACGATATAACAGCATCCAGTATATTAAACCAGAATTAGCTGGGTCTTGTCAGTTCTCTTATACTAACTTGCCGGGTGACAACATGGTCGGATAACCTCTTTAAACCGTTGACCCAAACCCGTATTGTGTTCCGAAATAAAAATCTTTTTTTTATTTTTTGTCAATAATAATTCGGGCATACTTATGACATTTTTATTTGTATTGTAACTTAAGGAAATGCAAAAACTATCATTATTAAAATTTGAATTTATATTATTACTCTGTAAAACCTGATAGTGCTTATCTTCGTTCGAATTGCTAAGTTGGTATTATCTGGTCGTGGGTCCTTGGTTCTAATTCCGGATCGCGCTCATAAAAATTATTGGGTTTTATGGTAGCAGCTCGAAATTTAAAAGTTAGCATTACTTACTCTTCCGTGTCTCGGAAAGCACGTAAACGTTGGTTCTGTGCTTGAACCTTTTCCAGTCGTGTGGGATTGCTCTAGTATCAGATAAAGAAAGTGAGGAAATAGCGAGTGCACGCAAACATTCAGCTCAATCTATATCTGTTACGCAGTAAGCTAACGAAACACAAAACTTTTGTTACACTTTATCTGTTATTAATTATAAGTTGTAGTATACAATAAATTGTACGCAGTATTATTCGTATGAATTCACCAAACAATATACATAAATTATTTCTTATTATTACAGTGTTCGCGTCTAAGTTATTAATATATAAAGAAAACGCATATTAAATCGCACAAAACGATAACCGGGCAAAAAGGCGTATGAAATATGACATCGGGTGCTCACTGCAGCTAGCGAACGGGCAAGGCTGCGGAATAACGCAACGCGTTCGCTAGCTCCAATTTTCCAGAAGAGTGCGCGTCCGGCTGATAGTCTGACATGATGACAGACACCCGGCTCGCGATTAATTACTTTCGCTAACTCACTCCTGCAGGGCTTCTTCCAACTGTCGGGCGCGGTTTGTGTTACAGGTTTTTGCATGCGAAAGTTTGAATGGAACGTGACAAATTAAAGGTTCAGCCGTGGTGCGGCACTCGATCCGTTGTCTACGTAATTGTCACAGTTGTGAAGTTGGGCCGAGAGCTGGATAAAAGTGACTGAAAGTTATTTTATTTTTAAACATTTCAGAATACTTTGTCTTTAACAGATCTCCTTAATACAGAAATCATTTTTTTTTATCAAGACCAAATTATTTCAACATTTATTGAAGTATAAAAAGTAAATTGATTGAATCCTACGGTAGATAAAGCTTTGGATCCTTGTTTTTCGCCTTCAAAGTTTTAATTAAACAGCGACCTCTAAAATATTAAAAATTGCTTCTGTTTATTGAGTCATTAAAATACACTTTATAAGGAAAAATATGAAAAGGTTAATTCTTCATACCTTCAAAAAATTAACAACTACATGAATGTTAAAACAGGTTTTGCATGTTAATAATTCCCTAACTATTTGTTATGCTTAAAAAGAAATTTCAACATTTTTAAGCATTACTACTGTGCATATATTTCAAAGAAATACATTTATTTAAATTTGGTACAAATATTTATAGTTGAAATATACCTATAGATAAGGATATATATAAATATGTTATGACGCTGACTAAGGAATTAGGAATCATATTTACTGATATATTAATTAATATATTCTTATTATTTAATGATTTTTTTTATGTAAAAAAGTATGTATAGTTGCTTTATTTGACCTAAAGCATAGTTAATATGCGGGCGAAGCCGCAAGGACCCACTAGTATATCGAGTATATATCACATAAACCTCATATAGCTAGATAATTTACATAGTGTGTGGCGTCCTGCCAACAACGCGGTTTTCTCCCTGCTGTCTTGGTCGGCCTTTTAACATATGCTCGGATTCAAAGCTTCAGAAATCAAGAAAAACATTTTATTTAACTTAGGTGTTTAATTTTTGGTTACCTTATTTATTCTTAGCAAACTTCAGTTAGAAATATTCTATTTACATGTACCTATGTAAGTTTTTTGAAATTATATTTTTACTCAAATATGAAGTAACTAATAATATATACTTTACTAACATTTAGATTTAAATAAAACCTTAAGCATGTTTTTGTTGAATTGACCATTCTTAAGTGTTCAAACTATCCGTACTATTTTATATGACTTTGATATGAATGTTATTGATTGACAGTTACTTACCAACGATTGTTAAACTAATAAGTTATTATTCAAGTAATAGTATAATAATATATTGTTCAAAATACAGAGTACCACTAAAGCGTGTAAAGAATAATGTACACACTGTAATTGAGTATTAGAATTTGCTTTGAGATGCAAATGCTTGTGGGCAAGCAACACGTGACGCGAGCCTACAACAGCCGGCCCAACTAAACTATATTACGCTCAGTTACACAAAACTAATGTATACGCAAATGTAAACACAAGTAAGTGACAATTTACATAATATTTCTTGATAAAGAATTCTGTTTCAGTGTTCAGCTTACGTATAAAAATATCACTGATTAAAAATGTTTGAAGTGTGTGTTTGTTTATATACTAATTGAATGTTTTTGTTTTTAAAAATATACATTTTACTGAGATGCGGTCAGTGTCTTCATGTGCTAGAATAATCTTTAAATGGTTCTCTAAATCTAAATGGTTTTAAAGATTATCTTTTTTAGTGTATATCTTATAGCTCATTCAGTTTGCTTCTATATATGATATTAAAAAAACTCATTTGTAATCATTTTCAAACGTTATGCGCTTTTCATAATATAATTTTGGAATAAATTGATTATTATTTTCCTAGGAAATAAGGTCAAAACGTCCCTGTTATTAGGTTAACGTAAATATCATTAGTCTTTTCTTGCACGCAACTGACACATTAAAAGTTGTGATCAATCAAGTAATAAAATCACTATGTATATATATATAGTTTCTTTAAATTTAAACTTTAAGTTATGTTGAATAAAGGTTACTTTTCTCTAGCAAATGATTTTAATTAACAGGGTCCAACCCCTTCAATCAGTTTGACTACAAATTGACAGCTGGCGTTCGCTTTGATATCATTGACGGGCTAAGTCTTAGGCGTCACGCCTCTCGGTAATTATTATTCAAGTATCTTTTTGAATTCGCATATCTAAAAGTAAATTTAAATACGTTACTGTGCTTCGATAGATTGCTTTTTTCAACAGTTGGTATAACTTTATTACATTTAACCTAAAATTAAATTTAGCAAGTAAATATTTATATATTATCTTAAAGATTTTTCATGATTCACCTTATGCTTTATATATTATATCATAAACCACTATTTTTATATTTATATTGAAGTGATACCTTATTTTTTTTTATTGTAGTTGTGTTTGCGTATACAAAAGTGACTTAAGAATGATATTTCATAATAACTTAAATGTTTTTTTTTTTTAATTATAAATACATTAACTAAAAGTGAACTTGTGAAATAAATATATAAACAATATACATAAATAACTTTAACAATGTTCGAATGAATATAAAATATATACGGGAAATAATAAATGACTGTTTGTATAGTTGAAGCGAGGTGACTGTGCGTCAAGGACAAGGTACTCTCGCATTTCCGATTAAACCTTCCATATTACCCCCATCCTTACCTCTTATCCTGTCGCCCTCGCCTCGATTTTTCATACGCGTCTCCCATCCGTACTTCAACGCACTTGATTTGCAGAGCACGTACCGTATACAAGGTTCTTATTAAAAAGATTATACAAAATTCAACCTTATGTTTAACGCAAAAGACATCATTCGAGCTGTAAAAACTATTTCTAACCCCGGGTACTAGGTTGTGAGGGCGATGTTATGCTTTGTGGCGACAACGTTCCTTTCACCATATTGGGAGATAAATCGAATAACATCGCGGTGCCACATCATCAGTTGTAAGAATAAATGCACCGACTTGACGTGATCTGGTCGCATTTCAGACGAGTCTATTGATATAAATTATTGCGTTGTTATAGACTCGGTACAAAGTTGTTTAGTCACTAAAACGAGATTTGATATTAAAATTTTAATCTAACTTATCGAGTTTGTTCTGTCTATTATTCTTGCACTGCGTTGTTTCTTCTATTTATCTATTAATTGTTTTATTCGAATATTTTAGCTGTTCTGTTACTTAACTTGAAATACTTCTAAGAATTAACGATCATTTTTATTGCAAGTAAACGAAATGTACCAGATGGTAAGTGGTCATCTCCGCCCATAGATGCCATAGGAAATATTAACCATTTCATATATACCAGCAGAGACATTTGCTCAGTCACCCTTTCAACCGGAACCTGAAAACTATTGTTGTCTGGCAATAATTACTGGGTGGAATATACCAGCAAGTAGAATTGAATTAAAAACGAAAAAGTGGCCATTAATTTCAAATACTTCTACTAATTATACTAATTATAATTTGAAATAAACTTAAGAATGCAATCCCTGAGTTCTACGACTGGAATAATATTAAAGCGCCAATTAAATAATAAAACCTAATAACGTTTATTTCTTTAGTATTTGTAACGACCACAACTCAACGTAATATGTGACGAGTTATTATATTATTTCAAAGTCAGACTAGTAGATTTGTTTGATTATTATCTTCAGTAAATGTATTCTATTTTTTCAGCTTATGTACTGGCTTTGTTAGAAAAGATGAGTAAAAGTACTTTATATATAGGTAAGAGCAATCATTTGTATTTCATCGTTCTTGACAAATAGATATAATACATTATATAAAAAAAGTTGTGCTGTTTTTAGAGAAACGCATAGTATGTTTTTGCCATGCGTGCATATCTCCATTAAGCCCGCACACTTCACCGCCTAAGGGCTCTTTCAAGGCTTGTCCTTTGTACACGCAGACACGCTGCACCATGCTCCCATTAATTGTAGTCGCGGCACAAAACAACGGCACATGTTAACTCTCACCACACTGAGACACTAGCGTCATCATGTTAAGGGCTTGATACAAATTTAAAGTGATCGCAATACTATGAATGATTAGCTATCAAGTAATACTTATTAAGTGTACTCTTTCACAGTGACAGTTGAAACTTAGGCTAATAAACGTGATGCGTACACTGAAACACGATGAATAGTTAGAACGTGTGGATCTTAACCGAAGATTTTGAGTCATAAATCATCTCGTGCTTAATTTAGTGACGGATTTGAAGCTTTTTTGAAGCAGCGTGGAATTAGTTCCGAACCTCAAAAGTACTGCACTAAAGGTGCAAAGGCCATAGCCCAACATTGGAAGATAAAACGGCAGTTTTCACTTGACTTTTATTTTAGACACAACATTTATTTTAGTTTAAATAACAAAGTAACATGTTAAATATTTGAATACTATAATTTATTGGCTCAACATTTAATGTTAAACATGTATGAGACCTAGTTTAAAAGACGTAAAGACAAAACAATGAGAACAAAATATGGTTTTGTAAAAATATTGTGTGAATATACAGTAGTTATTAAAACTTATTCATAAATTTCTAAACAAAAAATAACAAAATAATAATAATACCCGAAAATGGAATTACTACGCATGGAATTGTTAGGTTTTTGTTAAGACAAAACACCGCAAAAACGAAAAAAAACTTAATTAAAACGAAAGCACAGAAAAAGTAAAATAAATAAAAATATTTGAAAATCATTAAACTATGACTACAATCGAACACTGAAACAAATATATATTTTTGACTTTGATTGTTGATGTTTAAACAAATTGTTTGTAATGAATTCCCTTGCTGTTTGTCCCTTCATGCGATTGTTTGATCAAATAATAATTGTTATACCTGATGTCATATATATCTGACCTAATGTAATGAAATATATATTTGTAAATCGAACTAGTTATTATTTTGAAAATATGAACTATTTTTATTTATATAATATAATAAAAGTAAATATAAAAAAATACTTTTGAAATGCTATTTTAAGTTAAAACTTTGTATATGTCTGAGAAAAGCTATTTCATGTACGTTGTTTGCTAATCTGTTTTACCTGGATGATCGATGGCCTGATTCTGTTTCTCACAATCTCAGGAGATAGTGAGTAACATTTTGAGTTCTTTTAAATCAGTTTATTGCATATAATATTTTTGTTCCGTTTGCACTTAAAACACTACGATTTTGGAGTAATAGTGCAAAGGCCTTTAATTATATTTCACGCCTCGTCTTATTGCCGCCACTGATGACGTGAGGTTTTCGCCCAGAGGATCAAAATTGTGATTCAACTGGGAAATTGGGCTTTCATTCTTACCGTCATTCCACGCCATCGTGAGTTGTAGCTACAGTAGCTATTTTTATGCATAATTTATTTTAATCACATTATATACAACACTTTCGGCGTATGTCTTTAAAGAGTGTAAGTAAAAAAATACAATAATTGCTGCATAGACAACGACAATAACGAAGTCGCAAACCTTTCTATTCACGTAAATCGATACTATGGCACATCGTATTGTAAACCTTACCGTGCCTCAGAGAGCACGTTAGCCGTTCTTCAACATAATTAATATCTCTTAATTAGCTACTTTAATATTAAAAGTGATTTCTAAAGAAAAAAATCATCCATAAATAGTTTGAGAGTAGAGTGGTAATCGCAAACAGATCAGAAATATACATTAGTTCTAGCCGATCTTAATAGAATGCTTAGAAGAAGGTCGCATCGCATAGCAGCCTATTTAACACAACAAACGCGTAGCAAACTAAAGTAAATAAATCAAAACTAACTGACCTGTTAGGGCTTAAGTTCCCAAGATAAGCAGCGAGGTGTTCATTATGTGGATAAAATAACTTTGTATTCTGACTAATGCCCTCACAGAGGTAATTATTAAACAGGCGATTATAACATGTTTATATATTGATTAACAACACCACAATATTCCATGCATTAAAAAAATATATTTTTTTAAATATTGTATTACATTGTAGCCGAAATAGCCTAGTGGTTAGAACGCGTGAATCTTAACGATAATCGTGGGTTCAAACCCGGGCAAGCAGCACTGAATTTTCATGTGCTTAATTTGTGTTTATAATTCATCTCGTGCTTTACGGTGAAGAAATACATCGTGAGGAAACCGGCATGTGTCTAATTTCATTCGAAATTCTGCCACATGTGTAATTCTAACAACCCGCATTGGAGCAGCATGGTGGAATAAGCCCCAAACCTTCTTCTCAAAAGGGAGAGAAGGCCTTAGCCCAGCAGTGGGACAATAACAGGCTTTTACTGTTACATATAAATAAATGATCATCCAATAATGTTAATTTTAAGTATTTCATATAAAAGTCGACCTAATAAAAATATTTTTAAAATAATTTCCTCTTAACCGAGCATTTGTCTCGAATGCGTTTTAATATGTTATAGTGCACAAGTATGTGCACCAACACATAAACATTCTCTTCCTTCGCTGTAATAATGTAAAATGACTATCCAATATGACCAAAAAAAATAAGGCGGAGGATTGCTTTCCCTATATACTCGTAAGTAGGTTAAAAATCAGCTGATTTTTGACGGGAGAGTCCAGAATAAAATAAAGGATAAATATTTTCAAAAATATTTTTTTGCAAAGAAACATTTGTATTAAGCCTAAATAAATAGTCATTCATAGTCCAAAACTTTCGATAGTTTATTTACTGATATTTGATATCGAAGCTAGTCACAATGTTTATATTGCATTTGATACGTTTATGCTACGTTACGTTTATACGTTTCATACCAATTATGTATGAAGTGCTGTTTAAATAGCACTTACTGAATTTACCTCGTTGTTTGTCCTTATCACAAGTACGTTTCACATATGATTAAAGTCAATAATACTCATAAAAAATATTATCGTCTTGTGATTAAAGAAGTTCTTTTTTTAAAGAATAATTAATTCTTGGATAAATATTTTTTCTTTATTCGAAATAAAAAGTTTGTGTAAATATTATGATTAAAAAACAATTATTAAATGAATTAAAAAAAAAAACATTTTAAAATTGTTGTATTAAATTATTCAGTCAAAAATCTTTATTCAATATAGAAACGTTACACTTGCTTATTGATTGTCATAAATCTACCACCGGTTCGGAAATAAACACCTCAAACCTAAGAAGAACCGGCTCAGCGGGATTTTCTTTTATATCTCATTCCTTTACAAGATGTGCAATACATATAAAACAGTAGCCAAATTATATTTCCCTTTTTTTAATTTGAGATAACCTGGAGGCGATTGTTTCCTTTCCAGGGTGTTCAATCATTTAAAAAGTCATCGGATGTGTAATATCCTATAGCACACAAGCGTTCCTTAACGTATTCGTTGTGGAACGTTGTTTGTATTGAAATATTTCTAAAAACATGTATTACCATAAATATTTCTAAAAACATGTGGTAACACAATAGTCGAAATTCGACCTTATTTCATTGCTAATAAAAATGAGATTGATTTTTTTGCATAAATTTTTGAATTATAATTTTCGAAACATGGTCGGTATAGCAATAAAACAAGTATACCCAATGAAATGTCAAAAAACTTTTGACAACGAATGATAAAACTATGAATGTTTTGTTTTATTAAATATACATATAATGTATTTATATATTATATGTATTATTATATTTGTCTTTTTTTAAAGGTTATATATATATATATATTTAAATTTAATAAAAGTATTTATACATTGATTAATGCCACCAACCCGCATTGGAGCAGCGTGGTGGAATAAGCTCTCAAACCTACTCCTCAAAAAAAAGTAGAGGAAGTCTTAGCCGAGCTGCTACTGTAATGCTTACATTTTTTTCTCTTTTCTGGAATGCCTACATTAATCAATATATAAAGTCAGCTTTTCTAATTTTTTTTTTAAATATTTGAATTGTTATAACATCATTCTTTAAATTGGATTCGCATTCAATAAATTTGCAAATCACGAATCAGTCACGGCACGCAAATTTGCAGAAAGTTATTATTTAACGTAATTTGGAACGCAAAGGTTTGTTAAAGTAATCAGAATCCTTTTTCATTTCGTGCAACACAACCGGCGAAGTGTGTAAACGTGACAGGCAACAACCGTTACTGACAGCTCATCCATCATCGCAAATAATTTGAGCTGCATCCAGTAGGCCATTACTTATTTGGTAACAATCATGACTGCATACGTATAAAAGTAGATACACATTCTCATGAGAGTTCCGCTATCGCAGGTTATAAGCTTACAGCGAGGAAATATTTTATATTTGTAAAGAAATAATTGTAATATTTCTTTAAGGTTTGCTAAGTTTGCATTCGCGCTGGCATTTAAGTTTCGGTAACAACTGTGCTTAATAAAAAAATTTGAAATGACGTTAAAAAAGATTTAATGTTTTAAAAATAATTATTTACTGAAAAAGTAATAAGGAATTGTGAAGAAAAGGACTTGTAGAATAATAAACTTTAAATGTCAGTCCTTTGTTTACAGAGCACCCTTAAGTTTATTTATTAGTAGTCCTTCATTGAAAAAAATGCTTGTTTATTAATTAATTAACTTTACATTTTCAATTGTATAAATAATGTCCCGTAAAATGGATAATACGATTATCCATTTTACGATTTTATCCTCTGATATTTTTTCAAATAATTACATATAACGAAATATAATGCAATAATAATTTGCAAAAGCATAATTTTTTATTTTATTTATATTGATATGCATTAATAACACTATGTGACAAATGAATTGATAAAAAACTCATCATTCAATCATTTATTTTATGGCATTTTTTAAAGACTCAAATGGCTATACTAGTTTTATTTTAAATATAGATATATAAATGCTGTCTTTCTATATACTTTTGCTTTTTAGAGACGTATAAATTTTTTACATAATGTTTACGTTTATCTGTTACAGGTTTGGTAACGTTTATTGGAATGCGCTCGGACCGACGGTGTTTTCCCTAATTACCTTGACATTAGCAAAGTATAGCCTATAGAAATCTCAAAGAGTTCCATATCGATAACAAATTTAGTTTGCGTAAAACTCGAAAAAATCAACCTACCTACTATCATTATTGTTAATGCACAATACATTGATTCCTTACTGTACTTTCCTTGTTTTAAAGTCACATCAACAAGTATCAGACTTAGGTTCTGTTTTATTAGAAGATAGTACTTGTGTGTGTATGTGGTTATATTTCTTTTTAAACATTAATTTCATCTCGTATATCTGGAGTACAAGTTATTGTAATAACTCAATAATAGTTAGTCAATTCCCCAATGTGTATGAACATTTAGAACTTCTATCCTAGAACTCATTGAATAATATTGGGCAGATTTTCTTTGTTATGTAAAACAACATAATACATAAAAAAGATGAATGTAGTCCTTAAATTAATTCACCGAAAGAAGCCGAAGTTGAAGTCCACACTGACTTCAACTTCGGCCACGATGTATAATCTCGAGGATTAACCAACTCCTTAGAGCAATTGTGATGCATTAAATATGGCATATATTACTCATTATTATGGGAATAACGACAATCTGACACTACCGGAGAAAGATCAGGATTTTTCAGGATCAGGAAATTGAAATGGTTATTTTATTTTTTATATTAAATTGATGTATGTCACTTTCCTTTGTATAATAATTAACGTTGTTACATATATGTAGAATATTTGCGTGATTTTACTGTAATGCAACTGTCATAATACCAATATTCTTAAAGATATCACTGAGCGAAACACTAGCTCCTATGTACTGATAACATATTGGCAGAAAAAAACACTTACCCTTTTTTTTTTTGTTCCGACCTCATCATCATCAGGACCTGTTGACTTAAACGATTGTTAACTAGACCAACGAGGCAGATATATAAAAATATTCCTTGTAAACAAGAGCGTTAAGAAGTAGAGCTAAGAAAATAGACTGGCTAGAATGCACCGTTTTATATATTCAAATTCAGTTGAAACGATCTCGTACAATTTATGTAGGTGTTGCTCATTTATCAATTATATCACCGCCAAGAACAATGCCTTTTGTTGATTTATTCTTGCTTTGAGGGTATGAGAGCTCGTCTAATTATAGACCCAACAATAAAACAATAATCATCAACCCATTAATCCACCGATGCTGACGCATGTCTTTACACATTTAGTTCCACACTAGGTCCACACTCTTTCATCACTATAACGCCAATTAAAGCTTGGTTACAATGTGGGAAGTTTGAACATTCAGCTCACGGCTACATGATTAAAAATAAGTAGGATAACGATTTTTCTTTTATTATATTAGCATACCATTCATAATTTAATAATTATTTTCAACTTACATAAATTCTATTTGAACTATGCCAATGTCTGTTATGAGTTTGTTCCGAAGTATTCGTATTAAGCTTACAACTTGCACTGCTGCCATAACTGACGTGTCCAATTACATCGAAGCGCGCTGTTCGTTACAATAATTTGGCTGAGATCACAGTAATATTTTATTCGTAATGCTACCTTGCTAACATTGCTGCGGCTTTAGATGCTTATGCGAAAAATAAGAATAATGTAAATGTCAAAATACTATTTACGTATGTATTTTCATCTCGAATTATTTTTTTATTAAGGAAATTGACAAATATACATATGTTATTGTATTATCGTTATTGCAAGAGCGAAATAACGGAGATAGCCTAGTACCTAGAACTTGTGAATCATAACCAAAGATTGGGTGTACAAACCCAGGTTCACACGACTTCATTTTTGATTTATTTTTTAATATTTTATTGGAAGTCGGATGGGCATATGTTGTTCAGTGGTCACCACTGCCCATAGACATTGGTGATGTGAGAAATGTTAAACATTCCGTATATCATCAAAGCGCCACCAACCTTGGCAACGAAGTTGTTATATCCATTGTTGCCGTAGTTACACTGGCTCACAAACCCTTAAAACCGGAACGCAACAAGGAATGCATGTGTCGGATGAAAATAATTCACATGCTTATCCACCAAAACACATCAGTGCCGCGTGGTGAAATAAGCCTTAAATTTTCTCCTCGAAGTTGAAACGAGGCCAGCGGTACCATTTTAACAAATTTAAATTATCATTTTCACAATCGCTCCATATATGAGTTACGTAGATTTAATTAATGTTTATGTATAATTAAAACTGTAACGTTTTAAATTTAGGTATAATCGAATAAATTATACCAATAAAGTACTTCATGATTAAGATGTCGCGAAAATACGGCCTTAATATACACAGGGCCGTGTAATTACTGGTACATAATTTTGGTCCCACGGTCGGCTGCGCATAGACAAAGTAATAGGCTCATATACCTTACAATGTTAATGTTTACTTAAAGACCACTTATCATATGACTCCCAAATACTCCCAAATATCTGCCTAATTTAAATTTATTATATTATAGTTTACTCGTGCACGACGGTAAAGGCAAACATCGTGAAACCTTCATGTGTCATATGTGTATCCAGGGATCCACATTGAGGCAGAGTGGTGGAATGAGCTCCAAACCTTTTTCTCAAAAGAGAGGAGGCCTTAGCCCAGCTGTGGGAAATTTACATATTTATCTGTCATAGCATATATGTATATATAATTGTTTGTGAATATGAATATAGGTGCGAAGTTGTTAATTAATTAAAACGTAGACAAGTTTATTGTCATGAGTATTCTACACTGTTATTTTACTCAAGAGGTTTTATGCTAGCATTTTGTATCTCATTTAAAATTTATATATTATTTTTATTATTTAAAATTAATGCATATCATATATTCGAGATGGCCTAGTGGTCGAGATGGCCTAGTGGTCGAGATGGCCTAGTGGTTAGAACGCGTGAATCTTAGCGATAATCGTGGGTTCGAACCCGGGCAAGCAGCACTGAATTTTCATGTGCTTAATTTGTGTTTATAATTCATCTCGTGCTTTACGGTGAAGGAAAACATCTTGAGGAAACCTGCATGTGTCTAATTTCATTGAAATTATGCAACATGTGTATTCTACCAACCCGCATTGGAGCAGGCTGGTAAAATAAGCTCCAAACCTACTCCTCAAAAAGGGAGAGGAGGTCTTAGCCCAGCAGTGGGACATTAACAGGCTGTTACTGTAATATAATTTGAACAAAGGGTTTGGACGTATAACGTTTTAATGCACATTATTAGTAATAAATGGACATACACTTTTTTTTGAAACACATGTCGGTCAGTCTAAATTTTGGTATGATTCTGATAAAATTTTGCAAAAGTAGTTTTTAGTCCAGTCAACATACAGATTACTTTTTGTCCTGATAAATGGAATGTATAGAGGGAGCCAAAGAATAAAAAAATGTTTTCCCCAGTCAGAAGTCATGGATAAAACATAGAATCTCGTTAATATTTAATATGAAAATGAGTTTGTTATGCTTTCACGTATTAAATACTTTTTCATTTATCATGAAATTTTGCATACACTGGGACAGGGCTACAAATAAGACTAATAGTATCTAACACACCACACGATATTTAGTTAAATATTTAGTTCATCACCCTTGTCCAGAGTACAGGATCCGGACTAACTCATTAACATTTAAACAAGTTTTATGTAAATTAATAAAAACCGGTGCGGATTCGTAGTCTGAATAAAACTTTTTTTGTATGTATTATTTTTTAATTATAATCACAGATTAAATGACAATATTTTAATGTCACGACAGTTGCCAGTGATATCATATAATATTAAAATGGACATTAATATTTATCTTATATTCCACGTATTAAAGATATGATGATTGAATGTCCCGTTGGTTTTAAAAATATTTTCTTTGTGTTAAGGTAATGGAATTTTATTTTGAACGTCTTCTAAAGACAATATCATTATACGAGTTGAATTAAACCAGTAAGTTAAAATGTTGCATGAAATATGAATATTTATAAAAGATTTATGCCGACGTAAAGTACTATATAAGGTTTATTTTTGCTTTGACAATACAGGCCAATTCGCATACATTATCATTTATTCTGTTGTTCAGTGTTTTTGAATCGTATTAACTTAATTCTACCTGTGAATGGTAAATTTAATATTAGTGTCGTCCGTGAAAGGAAGTAAATAAATACATAATCTTATCATGATACAATTACAATAAAAATATTAATCTTTTGTAGCGATAATTGGAATTCTGGTTAAATTTTTTTTTTGCGCTGTATTGCATGGCTTAAGTATTGTCCTTCAGACATTTTAAGGACATTTTCTAACCAATTAGAAGTTAATATAGGGTAAGGTAGGTACAACCCTTCCCAATAAACCCGCCCATTCTTCTTACCAATATTTTAAAAGCGAAATAATTATAATATTTTGAATTTTAATATTAATTGAATTACAATATCTACTAATATTAAATTAGCGCTACTTCATCGACTCATAAAATGTTTAATTCCGAAAGAGATTTTTATTTATACGTGGATAGTTGAAGCATACTTTGAAACCGTTTAATGATATGTCGCGGTATTGATGTTAATAGCTGTAAACTACTTATATTTTCGACTCGAAGTCGTGCAAACAGAATTGAATTGGAACGACATTTTCAGTCAGTTCATTCACTACATCCGAGCTATCACCTTAACTGATTGGATTTCTCCTTCCTTTGCTGGCGTGTGAAATAACACGTCACTCAAATACAACCGATAATAAATTCAATTTTCTCTTTCCACGCCGTCGAAACGAGACGGCCGGACAGAATTAAATGCGTCCCATTCGCCTTTTGTTTGGCACAATTCCGCATTCCCCTCGATGCCTTTTACATTTTTTAAACTGTTTTAGCCGAATATCTGTCGGCCCAGAAACAGGTTTTGCTTAAATAATAAAACCTGCAGGATTCCATCTAAAAGATTACACTTTTGGTCACCAATTTTAAAAGAAAGCAGCCGGTTTATAATTTATACTTGAAATTATATTTACTTCACCAACTATAAAAAATAAGAAAAGAAAGAGTTTCACAATAATAGTTGACAATCAACAGCCGCATGTATCAACGAGATACGATAGTTGTCCGTTTCTGATATAAACACTCCATAAATGCTTGAATAAATAAGCTTTAGCGGCGCCGTTCAAAAATATCTTTTTATCCATTCGAAAAATAGTTATATTTATTCAATGAAGTAAAAGTTAAGTTGATTACGCATGTTATGCATAATATAAAGTAAATAAATTAAATCATTTCCTTTTTAGTGGAAAAAAGCAACAAACTAATGTAAAAGAAAATAACATCATTTAATGAAACTGCTGGGATAATATCTCATAATGAGCTTATACCTCCCGGCTGCCAAAATGCGGCTTGGTGGACACACATGTGGCAGATTTCCATCGGTCACATGCAGTTTTTCTTATGATTCTAAGCATATAACATACATTATACATAATCCAAACAACATTTGGAAAAATGTTAATTAAAAATTAAATGTCCCAGACATTCCCGCAGACCCACAATCTTTTGGTTAAGATTCACGGATTTTATATTATGATGTATACACATAGTAATACGTATATATTATTATGTATAAATATATAACATTATGTAATAGGTACATAAGCTAACTGGTTGAGAAAGCCTCTTTTGGGACTCCTGAGTTTGGTTTGTAACGATTTATCCCGAAATAAAATTAAGATCGATTTCTCGCTCTCAAAAACCCAGCTAAACAAAGTTTTGTCTAAATAATAAATAATTATTATTGACAGTAAATTTGTAGGGATAACTAAAACACTGCGTGTTGTAACAATACATGTACAAGTAAATTATCCAGATTCGTTTGAAACTTTTAATATATATATTTTTTATAATAGGAGGTATAAATATAAATATATATATATATATATATATATATATATATATATATATATACGTATAATATATATACTACTGTCTACGTGTCAGGAAACAGAGGCGCCCGAAAGGAATTCCCCAATTTAGCTCATGAGAAAAGAAAATGTAATATACTTTATACGAGTTGGTACTATGTTATAAGGAAGACGCCTTGTATATGGCCTTAAGTGGTCTGATAGTAAAATGATGACATAGAATTAATTATGTCATTCCAGATTCCAAAAATATCTTGTTGAATACCGACAGTAACAAGAATCTATTCGTCGTTACTATTCGGCAGCTTTGCCTGTACAAACATTTTTATTTGATTCGTAAAAATAGTAGTCTAAGCAATCATTTTCAGGATATTACGAAATTCCCTCAAAATCCGGTACGAAACATCTCCCTGACTGTCCGCGAGGATGTCATTTCAAAATTAGATTATCGCTTTAACTTAGATCGTCTGATTTTAAGCAGAAATATTCGTCACAAATTCTTATAAGTTTCGATTTTATACAACCATGAGAAATTCAATGTTGAACTAATTATTTTTAATTATTTGTTAAGTTAAAAAAAGGATTTTTAATTTAAAAACATTTTTAAATTTTTTTTTGTTATAGTATAGGAAGGCGGACGAGCATATGGGCCACCTGATGGTAAGTGGTCACCAACGCCCATAGATATTGGCATTGTAAGAAATGTTAACCATTGCTTACATTACTAATGCGCCACCAACCTTGGGAACTAAGATGTTATGTCCCTTGTGCCTGTAATTACACTGACTCACTCACCCTTTAAACCGGAACACAACAATACCAAGTACTGCTGTTTTGCGGTAGAATATCTGCTGAGTGGGTGGTACCTACCCAGACGAGCTTGCACAAAGCTCTACCACCAGTAAAATTAAATATGTAAATTATTAAATATGATTATTTAGAATTTACTAAAACTTACCGTCCCGACATTGAAGACATTTCGCACAAATTAAGGTGTCATGCCGCGTTATTGCATAAATACCGCGCATATATATATGTAGATAATTTTGAAAGTTGTAATTTATTGTTATTTTTCTATCGTTGGTAAATTATTTTGTTTAGTTCATTAGAACGGATGACACCGAATGGAGTTGCGTTTGTCACAACGGGCGAACGTCATGTCAATCATGGACTGATTGACAGCGGTTGGACGCGGTGATCATTGGCTCTAAATCGCTAATTATTAGTGTAATCCCTCATTGTATAAGAAATTTATTTATTTATTAATTCTTTATTGCACACAATTTACAAACATACAATAAAAAGTAGTACATTTAGTATGCAAAGGCGGCCTTATCACTTACAGTAATCTCTTCCAGGCAACCTCTGTAAAGAAAAATATTTATGTTTTTTTTTGCCAGGATCATTAATCGGGCATAGTGTGCGAATAACTTATACTTAATTTATTGAAAGCTTATAAACTTAATCAATCAATCAATCAATCAACAGCCAATCGTTGTCCACTGCTGAACATAGGCCTCTCCCAAGGTGCGCCAAAGCTCCCTGTCCTCCGCCTTCCGCATCCAGTTGGTGCCCGCCACCTTCTTAAGGTCGTCGGTCCACCTGGCTGGAGGGCGCCCTACGCTGCGCTTGCCGATTCGCGGTCTCCACTCTAGGACTCGTCTGCTCCAACGGCCATCGGTCCTACGACATACGTGACCAGCCCACTGCCACTTCAGCCTGCTAATTTTGCAAGCTATGTCGGTGACTCCGGTTCTTTTCCGGATAATCTCATTTCTGATCTTATCCTTCAAAGATACTCCGAGCATAGCTCGCTCCATAGCACGCTGAGCGACTTTGAATTTGTGGACTAGTCCCGCAGTTAGTGTCCACGTTTCGGCACCGTATGTCATGGCAGGTAAGACGCATTGGTTGAAGACTTTCGTCTTCAAACATTGCGGTATAGACGACTTGAGGACTTGACGAAGGTTGCCAAATGCTGCCCATCCCAAGCGAATTCTTCGATCGGCTTCCTTCTCGAAGTTGTTCCTACCGACTTGTATTATCTGTCCTAGGTAGGTATATTCACTAACAACTTCGAGAGGTTTCCCCTCGACGTATATCGGTCCCGGCACGACATGCCTATTGAACATGACCTTGGTCTTGTCCAAGTTCATACCGAGACCGACACACCGGGAAGACTCGCCTAGGCTACGCAGCATTTCGGTGAGTTGTTCCAGCGACTCTGCTATGATGACGATATCGTCGGCAAATCGAAGGTGTGAGATGTACTCGCCGTTTACATTGACTCCATACCTAGTCCAATCCAGCGTTTTGAAAACGTCTTCCAACGCGTTGGTGAACAGTTTCGGGGATATTACATCCCCCTGTCTCACCCCTCTGCGCAGTTGGATCGCCTTCGTCTTACAGTCCTGGATGTGGACAGTCATTGTAGCGGCGTTGTACAGACATCTCAGTACCTCGATATATCTCCAATCGATATGACATCTCTGCAATGAGTCGAGCACTGCCCAGGTTTCGATGGAGTCGAAGGCTTTCTCGTAGTCCACAAATGCCATACACAGCGGCTGATTGTACTCTTCGGTCTTCTGCACAATCTGCCGAACAGTATGGATGTGGTCCACGGTGCTGTAGCCTGATCGAAAGCCGGCTTGCTCTGGGGGCTGGAACTCGTCAAGTCGTCTGGCGAGACGGTTCGTGACGACTCTTGAGAACAGCTTATACACGTGACTCAGGAGGGAGATTGGTCTGTAGTTTTTCAAGAGGGTTTTATCACCTTTCTTGAAAAACAGTACCACCTCACTCCCGCTCCACGTTTCCGGGGTCTTGCCATGTTGGATGACGGAATTAAAGAGGCTTGCTAGCTCTTTCAGGACCGGGGTCCCGCCTGCCTTAAGCAACTCTGTTGTGATTCCGTCATCTCCCGGAGCTTTGTTGTTTTTAAGCTGTTCTAGAGCCGCCCTAATCTCTCCTTGGTCAACGACCGGGAGCTCCTCGGAGTAATGGCGCATAAGAGGGGCGCGCTGGTCATCAATACTGATTCCCACGGGTTTATCCGATCTTGAAGAGAACAACTGCCCATAAAACCTCTCTACTTCTCCGATAATCTCAGGCCTAGAGGTAACGACCCCACCATTTTCAGTTTTAAGTTTTGTCAGACGCGGCCTCCCAAACTTGCGAGCGAACACTTTCGATCCCCGATTTTGCTCAATCGCAGCCTTGATGGCACGGGTATTGGAGCGTCGGAGATCGCGTCGCGTCAGCGTTTTTATTGTTCGGTTTAAGGCCTTATCTGACAAAAACGATGGTAGTTCTCGTCGTTTTCTCATGAGCTCGAGTGTCTCAGCAGAGAGTTTTGGTGCGTTGTCTCTTCTCTGTGGCGGAAAACATTTGCGGGATGTGTTTTGCAGTATTTTGACCAGCGTGTCGGTTCTCTCATCAATGCTGCTTATGGTTTCCAATACTTTATATGTACGTATGTATGTATGTTAGTACATTACATATTTGTATTAAGTTTATTTATTTCTTATATAACTTTATATGTACGTATGTATGTATGTTAGTACATTACATATTTGTATAAACGCAATACAAATATGTAATGTACTAACATACATACATACGTACATATAAAGTTATATAAGAAATAAATAACCATATACATATAATAATACAACATGCTATAGTTATATTGATAAATAATAATTATGCAAACGACTCCTAAAGATATGTACGGATTCAGCTTTTTTATCAGAAAGATAAATTCGATTCGATTTTGAGAATCAATATTGCTTAAATAAACAGACAGTTTTTTGATATTTAACCTTTTTGACAGTAAAGCAATTTCACGTTTTATTTCAATACCAAGCGCAAGTGCAAGTTGTCTGCACAATGATCATACCAACATCTCATGTGATAATGATCGCTTATTTGCTTGAAAGACTTCATACGACCTGATTTCAAAAAGTTGACGTATACCTTGTGAAGCGGTACCGAAGCCAATTATTATTGTTTTAACTTTGAAAAATAAGAATTCATTGTTGATACTTATCATAATTAATAATTAAGAAAGTATTTTATAAATATGATAAAAGAGTGATGGAATTATTTGTGGCACGAAAATTAAAAAAAAAATATCAAACATTTAGTAAGTTTTAATGTTGTATATAATAGCAATACAGAAAAAATATTGAGTTTTCTTTCTCTCTAAAATTAAATTGATTTAAAAATAACCACACCAGTCAATTGCTAATTTGCATGCGTAACGCGGGACTATAACTACGTCGCTGAGCCTCGAGTAATTCCAAATAACGCTGCAAACATTTTATTTGGTTATATCTTTTGGCGAGAATTTACTAATATTTTCGAACAACCTCACAAAATTTCTTTTTATAAGCTTTACAAAGTAAATCTGATTAGCGAAATAGGGTATTTATTAAATAAATTAAACTTTGCGCGTTGCTGAAAATTGATGAAGAAAAGATTTATGGCTATATATTTGAGAAAAAGTGTCTTTATATACATCAGTTTCGCATGGTTTATTGGTTAAAACACAATATAAAATAATTTATTACCTTAGTTCAAAAATAAAATTTTAAAAATGTTTTCTAACTTTTATTTTTATTTATATTTGGTTGTTGTTTTGTTATTTTATAAATAAATTGAGTCAGTTACATTAAAAGTGAACGCTCGGCAGTTTTAAATAGGATCACCTTAAATGGGACTCCGGCGGACTCGTTTGAAATCTAGTCTAAGGACGCGTCGCGACCATTCCTGGCCACATCTTGATATCACTGACAATTCAATACCGAGTTTAAAGATAAGCCCCATTACAAATATAACCTGACAGTATGAATGACAAGACACATAAAAATCTTTGTGGGAGTCCGGACTCGGAATGTAATCGAATCCAATATTGAACGGGATTATAAAGTTGGAAATTGACCGTCGAGGTTCACATTTAGGAGCTACCTACGTGTGGGTTTATAGCTTAGTAGTTGTGATAGTTGAGTGTTATGGACATTTCGTTATTATGGACGTTTGTCACTCGTTTAGAAATGTATAAAATGACATGTTTTATTTGTGTGGTATGGCAATAAGTATATTTAACGTACTTCATAAATACGGCGAGCACTGTTTGTTCATTACTACTTTTATGAAGCATATGAAAAATTATAAAAATGTAAGAATTTAGATATGCAATAAATCCGATATGTACCTACTTATTAAATAATAATCGTTCTTTCTTTGTTGCAGGTAAGAAACCATATATTCAAAAGGAAAATGCTTCTCTTCGAAAATTTATCCCAGGAAATGTAATGAAAGTCTATAATGGATTTTCCTTTGATTTTAATATTCGTTCTTATAAGTATTGTTACACAGGATATAAGAGTATGTTATATGCATTAGTGCGTTAGATGAGATAATTGCTAAATAATTATATGTCTCACTGAACAGTGACTCAAGATTAAAAGCCGTTAAGTAAAAATGAACTCAATTTAATATAAATTACTTTCAAGGATTACAAAGATTTTGTTATACATATCATGCAAAAGCTGTATTTTCATATCAAGATATGAAAAATTAAATCTATTGAATTTTAATATTATTAATTATTCTTTTCATTTATTTTTTCATTTATTTTTTTGTGTTACAACATTGTAAAATTTCTTCAAGTCAATATTAGACTCAAGTTCACTTGATTATACTTCCTCAGCACTTCTATGCCATTAAGCGATAGGCTATAATTTCTCTTTTTATCTTAAAATTATTCAAACAGACCAAGCTCTTATTCGTTTTAAAATTCTTAGCTCGATTTGATATGACTATGACTAATGGTTGTTGTACCTTCATTATGTTAACCCTTCTTGCATTAATATTTCAGTGTTGGTCACGATGATTATACAGTCCGAGGTGTACTGAGCTATAACCTTTGATGTCGTCCGCCTTCATCGGTGGTCTACCAGAAAGTTACTTTCTTTTGTTTTTCTACGACATCTTACATATGGCTTCCGTTCCATTCATATATAATCGTACGTTCACAGCTGCTGGGCATTTTCTTAGTATAGAAGATAGTTTAACTAAAAAACATATAAAAAGTTTATTTGCAAATAGTTTCAAAATAAGAAATAAAGCACTTCTAGGCCTAGGTGATCTTTGTTTCAAATACCACGTCTTTTAGTATTTTTACTGTTTTATATAAAATACTTTTTGGAATCTCTGTTAACTGCCCTATTAGCGTATTTGGAGCTTCGCCAGTAGCAGAGCTCTTGCCAAGATTTTTTTAATTCGACAAAAATTGAGAGTGATCGTCTAAGGAAATGTGTTGAAATTATTAAAAATATATTAGATTTTATAACTACTGACCGTATTTATTTAATAATATTATTCACTTATTTTTTAAATTTTAATCTCAAGCCGCAATGACTTTTTTGATTTGAAATTGGCAAATTAATATTAACAGTTTTATCACAATGACGATCTTGAGCATCATTATTCAAATATTGCTCGATTTCGTGTTTCGAGTTGGATATTCATGTCTCGTTCTATTTCTAGTATATCCTTAGAGCGTAACATAAAAGGATTTCGCTGCAGTTAAATGTTTACAAGACTTGTAACAATGTTATTCTTCGCTCTGACAAGATCGGAAAGGCGCGAGTTATCAATCATTCGAAAACGAATAATCTTAAATCGATTTGTCGATATACATTTTTCATGTAGTATTGATAAAAATATACCTCATTTATACTTAATTGTAATACAATGACTAAAATTAATATTTATTTACAGACATTTTTATAAAATACAAAATTAAAATAAAAAGACCAAAATACACATTACAAATTTAAAGCAAAAACATGCCGTCTAAAAGGTTGTCCTGTGGCATTGTACCCAAGACGCTAAGACACTATTGCCTCTGCACCGCTAGACTCAGCCTTTGGGCTAAATAAGCGCTAGCTCTTGGGTCACCAGAAGTGTGGACCAGTTTCTTCGAAATATCTTTTATACAATGACTATATTTATTGTTATGAATATGGGACCGGCAATAAACTGTTAGTGCATACGACCGACAAATTTGCCGACAACTATTCGCAGCTTCGCTTAGAATGAAACAAGTCATATCATATGATAATAAAATCATAATAAATATGTAAGTAAATAATAATAAATATAAAAAGAAAGTAATTTCATTTACCGTAATTAATTTGTTTTTTTTTTTTACCTCAGTCATATTTCATAAATTTGAAAAAAAAACAACTTATTAGCGGGAATCAAGACTCAAGAAGCATTGGCTGGGATATTTTATTGTCAACCATTTTCAGGTTATGTCATAAAGATCTTGGAATGATTATATCTATCATAAAAATTAAAAGATAAAAATAAAACATCGACTTACTTTGTACGGTTGTAATGTAAAGATATTACTATATTTAGGCCTCCTTTGGGATTTAATCTGGATAATACATATGTCGCATCTTATTCTTGTAGTCACGTTTTCATTCGAAATAGATTAAATTGGTGGATACATACATAGATACTATAAAAGCGTGAGAGACAAAAACTAAGTTGCGATTTTATTGAAATACTATAAACATAGCCTTAGTTAAATAATTGTTACTACTATATAATTATTAAGAGTTATATGATGTTAACACGAACAACAAAAGCTCCCACAAATAATTCTTTCTTTTAAATCAATTATGAATATCAATTATGAATATCATTGTAATGATCGTTTGTCAATAAAAATAAACGTTTACCATTAACATACTTTAAAAACAATTTGAATTCACATTTCGTTAATAAACATGTCCAATTTTATTACCATCCTCCATATGAGTGACAAATGCAATAAATTCCATACGGGGAACACATAAAAAGTTAAGCGTGTAAAGTTGTCTGTGTACCGTTTGCCTTAACGCGACCGTGAATTAGTCGGTCTTAACTTTCAAATAAATAAACCCGTAGCGAGCGAGGACGCAATGATGACTTTTCTGTTTTCATTAGCCGAACGAAAAATAATCACTATTCAAGGGATTATAACTTTTTTAATTACTATTTTATTCATACGATACTTAATTTGTCATATTAAGGTTTGATATATAAAGTTATTTTTGTTTTTGTATATTGTTCTTTTACCAGTGTGGAATGATTAATAGCCTTCAAATATGATTATAAATAATTTAACATTTTCTTTAAACTTATACATTAATTGGAGTTTTCTATTTAAACTTTTAACTTTTGTGTTAAATTGTATTTGACACAAAGATTCAACTCTGATAATTCAAAGCTCTTTTCCTCCTGTGTTTGTCAATAGACTGTCTTTTTTTTATTAGTATTTAGTAGCTATTGAGAACCTTTAACGTTATTAAAAAAATTGGAAATTATAAGTAGTCGAATGCTTCGAATATACAAATATATGTTATGTCTTAAAATTTCAATAATGATTATGGTTAAATATCGAACATAAGAGAACACTAGTTATAGTATATGAGTGTCAAGAATTCGTTTCATTTTTTTCATTTCATATTCATTCGTGTCATTAATTAACGCGACGAATTTGTTCTTCGCTCGAGTTTTCAGTGCTTCTGTGATACGAGGCATTTTTCTAAGATTTATTGCTACGTTTCAAATCCTAATTGCTATTTTACGACATCTTTTCATTTGTAGGATTTTCACTATCGTAGATAATTGCTTCATAACATTTCATCTGTTAAAACGTGATCCCAGGTCATTTGAATAATAAATACGTCTAATATTTTTTTGAAGTACAAATAAAAGTACCTTACGTAAATACTACCTTTGAACAAAGACCACATCTCACCTTGAGTTGAAAGTTCTATCTACACATGTGGCAGTGTTACACTCTTCACATAGACCTTTCCTCCAAACACGAGACGCTTATAAGCACAAGCTTGGCACATAAAAACCCATTAGTACTTGCCTGAATTTTAAACCTTCGATTAACATCCACGCGTTTTATGCTCTAGGCCATATTGGTTCCTTATTATTAATCTGATATATAATGCTTAATAAGTGGCTCTTGTAAGATACTAATTGAAAATAGATTGTTTATTTTTAATAGTTAATGTTAATATATTTTAATGCAACCAATATAGTCTAGTATAGCGTGGAAACACGAATTGATTCGCTTCGTCAATGAGATTGAAACTAATTTTCTTTGTGCATCTTTCCTATTATATTTTAATCGCTGAATGTCATGTAAATCTTTTTTGTCACAATGTATTTAATGTGGCGATGATCTAATTGACAAATATTTCTTGTAGTTTCCTTTATAAAAGTCACCACCTGTGGTAGAGCTTCGCGTAGGACCGTCCGGGTACTACTGCTCACTTATCAATTAATCTACCGCGAATACTACTTTTGTAATCGATTGGTGATAAATATTCGTAATCTATATATCATCCCACGTATACAAATTATATTTAAATAATTATTCCCTTTAAAATTTTACTAAGCTTGATATTATGTAGTATAATATAATATTTATAATAATTATACTTACCTCATATATTATTTTATATTTAGGATGTTATATCATTATAATTTCATCTCTGGAATAGTGAAACCATGGCTTGATTTACGTAAGCCGATTACGAGGAACCTAGATACAGAACATATTATTATACTTAGGTAAAAAATGCATACTAACAGTACAAGTTAAATACCAAATTCGTGATAGGTTTTTATGTATTATGAATTCATTATTTATATAAAATAACATATATTTATGAAGGTTTTCAATTGTTTTGATGTCACACGACCCTTTGTAGATTTTAAATGTTTTTTTAAAAACCAATAATGGCTCTGTGGTTAGAACATGTGAATATTAACCGAAGATTTCGAGCTCAAATCCAAGCAACACTGACTTTTATGTGCTTATAATTCGTCTTGTGCCCCTTCAGTGTAGCAAAAATATTTTTGTCCATAAGTGGGAAATTAATTTTACTATTGACACAAATTACATTTTTATTCTTATTGGTATCGTACGAGCAATAAAAATGCAAAAAATATTTTCACTGTACCTCCCAGGTAGTCGAAGGTTCTAAACATGAAATAAGTATAAACATACCCATAAAATATATGTCCGTTACATACAAAAAAGACTCATAGTAATAAATATTAGAGATTAATATCATTGTTATATTTGAAATTCCGAATGTTCTTCTCGTCCGTTTAGAGATTACTTTTATGAGATTATTTATTTATTATAATTAAAGCGGATACCATCTCAGCGTTGATGCGCTGCTTAAATCTTTTAGGTTTTCTTAAGATTACTTTCCTTCCATTGGGGCGTGGTACAAGTTAAACAACATACAGACATCGTAATTCTTTATTTATTTATTCAGAACATCCAACAGAAGTAACAATATTTGTAATACATGAAATAATAAGAAACACACTTCGTTTACAGGACATTACGACATGATAAAATAATAGTTTGCTACAGCTATAGCTGAAGAAAGTACAGTCGGTGTTGATTTAAGAATAAATAAAAAAAATAAGTTTAAATAATAAAATGAAAGGATAAACAAAATAAGTCAAATCAGATTTTACTACTTATTGGTATTCATTTGATTTTTGTGTTTTACAATTAATGTAATTCGAGTCAATAAGAGCTCAACATCAAAACAATGTTTTATATGAATGAATAAAATTACACTAAAATATTGAATGTATCTTATCCCAATTTATTTTCAAAGAAAAAGACTTAATTATTTAGGTGATTTCAGGCGATTTTTAAAATGTATAATTATTAATCATATAGGCAATGAGTCATAGATGTCTTATTGATCCATATTAATTGGTTTATAAATTTCTGAATTCTCATCTTATCGTGAGTACGTTTTCAAAACTAAAAAAGTACTTTCAAAAATGATTTCGATCTATTTAGTTAATTTTCACACTCACTCGCCACTTATATCTTGGACCGGTTTTTAAAACTACCTCAAGACATCCCATTTATAGCAGAGCTAATCCTACCCGTCAGACCTTGTACGCTTGATCCCTGTAGATGTACGTTTTTAAGCGAACCACTTCAACCTAAATTAGAAGGGTTGATTATGAGTTGATTACGAGGAACCTAGATACAGAACATATTATTATACTTAGGTAAAAAATGCATACTAACAGTACAAGTTAAATACCAAATTCGTGATAGGTTTTTATGTATTATGAATTCATTATTTATATAAAATAACATATATTTATGAAGGTTTTCAATTGTTTTGATGTCACACGACCCTTTGTAGATTTTAAATGTTTTTTTAAAAACCAATAATGGCTCTGTGGTTAGAACATGTGAATATTAACCGAAGATTTCGAGCTCAAATCCAAGCAACACTGACTTTTATGTGCTTATAATTCGTCTTGTGCCCCTTCAGTGTAGCAAAAATATTTTTGTCCATAAGTGGGAAATTAATTTTACTATTGACACAAATTACATTTTTATTCTTATTGGTATCGTACGAGCAATAAAAATGCAAAAAATATTTTCACTGTACCTCCCAGGTAGTCGAAGGTTCTAAACATGAAATAAGTATAAACATACCCATAAAATATATGTCCGTTACATACAAAAAAGACTCATAGTAATAAATATTAGAGATTAATATCATTGTTATATTTGAAATTCCGAATGTTCTTCTCGTCCGTTTAGAGATTACTTTTATGAGATTATTTATTTATTATAATTAAAGCGGATACCATCTCAGCGTTGATGCGCTGCTTAAATCTTTTAGGTTTTCTTAAGATTACTTTCCTTCCATTGGGGCGTGGTACAAGTTAAACAACATACAGACATCG
Organism: Nymphalis io; assembly: GCF_905147045.1. Classification (NCBI taxonomy): domain Eukaryota; kingdom Metazoa; phylum Arthropoda; class Insecta; order Lepidoptera; family Nymphalidae; genus Nymphalis; species Nymphalis io. The sequence goes on along the minus strand of NC_065893.1, from coordinate 5,663,001 downwards.
TAATTCTTTATTTATTTATTCAGAACATCCAACAGAAGTAACAATATTTGTAATACATGAAATAATAAGAAACACACTTCGTTTACAGGACATTACGACATGATAAAATAATAGTTTGCTACAGCTATAGCTGAAGAAAGTACAGTCGGTGTTGATTTAAGAATAAATAAAAAAAATAAGTTTAAATAATAAAATGAAAGGATAAACAAAATAAGTCAAATCAGATTTTACTACTTATTGGTATTCATTTGATTTTTGTGTTTTACAATTAATGTAATTCGAGTCAATAAGAGCTCAACATCAAAACAATGTTTTATATGAATGAATAAAATTACACTAAAATATTGAATGTATCTTATCCCAATTTATTTTCAAAGAAAAAGACTTAATTATTTAGGTGATTTCAGGCGATTTTTAAAATGTATAATTATTAATCATATAGGCAATGAGTCATAGATGTCTTATTGATCCATATTAATTGGTTTATAAATTTCTGAATTCTCATCTTATCGTGAGTACGTTTTCAAAACTAAAAAAGTACTTTCAAAAATGATTTCGATCTATTTAGTTAATTTTCACACTCACTCGCCACTTATATCTTGGACCGGTTTTTAAAACTACCTCAAGACATCCCATTTATAGCAGAGCTAATCCTACCCGTCAGACCTTGTACGCTTGATCCCTGTAGATGTACGTTTTTAAGCGAACCACTTCAACCTAAATTAGAAGGGTTGATTATTTTCAATCTTCTGAAATTTTAAATGTCACTTCAAACTTTTAGAAGAAAGCCATAAAGACGTAATGCCCATCAATTTATTTGTATTATTTTGTTTGCGGCTCCGCAAAGTCAATGCTCCTTCCTGGGGTAACATGCTCCTTCCTGGGTGGAATGTAAGAAACATTCCATAACTTTATTCATAAATACACGAAGCAGATTTTGCGACATACTTAGGGTAAAACAGCCATTTGAGCATTCGTAGAATTTAATGGAGGATTTATATAATTCTTTTCGCAGACAACATTTCGAAGCAGTAGGTTTATGATTACTTGATCTTGTAAAAGACGGATTAAAGCGGTTGTTAGACTTCTTAAGAAAAATATCTTTGGATTTTAATATTATACTTTAAAGATTAATAGTAACGTAACATGAATTTATTCAAGCGAAATAGAAGGTATATCGTCATATTCTATTATTGAATACGAAGCGATTTATATAACTTCAATATTATGAGCGCAACAGGCTTCTTAGAATATAATGGTTATTGCCAGTTATTGCTTTCAAATACTTCCTTCAGTACTTTCAATAAACGTCTATTGAACGAGCGTTCAATGAGGCGTTTTTTAGGACGAAGTTGTCGGTCCTCGGAAGCAAGTAATGACTGTGGGTCTTGGGTCATTAGTGGTACAACACTCCCGATAAGATAAGCTAAAATTTCGGCCCCTTTGTTCTTATCGCCATGTCAACATATTTTACGTCCCGCGACTACTCGAGTGTACAAAAACGGAGCACTAAAGTTTAGACTAATTATGTTCTCTGTGGGAATTGTTTGAAAGGCGCGTCCATGTTACTTATTGTTTTCGAAGTTTTTTTTTGTTGAACATTTTATAACAATGTTTATTGTTCAAGCAGATAAACTTGTTTATTAGTTGGTGAAATCAATTAAGTTGAAACTTCTTAGTTCTTCTATTTCTTAGGGTAAATTAACTTATTATTTAACATCGTTCGTTTATAAAGTCGGTCTATAAATACGAGCATTACAATTTACTATAAATTGTAACTTTTTCCCGCGCCGACTTTAGTCGAAGAAAAATTTACTTTGCTTGTAATCTATGATAATTTATTCGTGCAGTGCCGGAGAAAGAATACATTTCACTGCCCCTCTCTTTCCCATGGGTGTCGTAAGAGGCGACTAAGGGATATCGGAGCGACCATCTGCTCATCTGGTGGTAGGATGTTAAACATCCGCCTGGCTTGTTACCAAGGTACGCATGGTGAAAAACCCGTGAAGTGCCTGCAGCCGCGTTTCGAGGTCAGCCAGCGCCCGAGTGAGCATTGCCGCGATGGGTGTTGGTCCATTGGAGACAGCTGTTGAACCAGTGCTGGGGAAATCTGTATTGACCTGCCGGACAGGGAGACCCGAAACGGCTGTTCCGCTGGCCGCCCGTGGCATAGTACAGGGGGCCCGAGCGTGCCTAACCAGCCCGCGAGGCTGCCTCACCAGGCCACGAGTAATCTTGCCGGTTGGTGACTGGAAGGTGGTGTCCCGGCGGCCACTTCCAGAGGGGTTCGGGGGCCCTTCCGTCCGGCGGGCCAGTGTATTTTCTGTATATTAGTATATTATTATGTATTTTACTTTTGGCAACCACTTGGGGAAACACGCCTCCACACTTTACCCATCCCTATCGTGGCAATACGTCGCTCGCTTCACGTCTCTTTTCCTTCTTTTTCCAAATAGTAGCGCAACTAAGAAATAACGGTCGTTCAGCGGTGCACATTCCCGCCATACCTACGCTGTTTGAGGTCGAGTTCTTTAACATCCGTCGACTCCACGCTAACCTCAACGCTGTCCACCACGATCTCGAGACAGCACGGCCAGCAATGTTGTTTCTCACGGAGACACAAATACTCCGCCCTGCCGATACCAGCTACCTTAACTATCCCGGCTACATGCTTGAAAAATCCTTCAAAGCGAAAGCCGGAGTATGCTTGTTCGTCAGGACGGGTGTTTGTTGTCACCGACTGCGCTGCTTGGTGGACCCCTCCTTCTCCATGTTGGTGGTACGTGTGGACCTGGTTCATCAGAGTCGAGTCTACGTGTGCCTCTACAGATCCCACAATGGTGACTTGGAGACAAACCGATTGTTCGGCCATCTTAATCGGGTAGCAGATGCTGCGCAAAAGCAGTTTCCTAACGCGGAATTGGTGTTTTTGGGGGATTTTAATGCTCACCATGAATCATGGTTGAAGTCCCTCAAAACTGACCATGCTGGAAGGACTGCTCATGCTTTTGCATCTCACACATGACTTGACCCAACTGGTTGATCAGCCCACCAGGATCCCAGACATTGATGGGAAAGCGCCTTTTCTACTGGACCTTCTGCTGACTTCTCACCCGGTGGAATATCAGGTTGTGGTTCAAGCTCCACTTGGTTCTTCGGATCACCGCCTTATATCTACCAGAGTGCAACTACAGGCCAAGCTGCCGCCACCAGCGGTATGCAAACGTCGCGTTTGGCACTATAAGTCGGCAGATTGGGATGGTACGCGCGATTACTATGCGTCAGTCCCTTGGAAGGAACGTTGCTTCAGTGGGAATGACCCGCTGCTGCTGCTGACGAGATCATGTTGGGAATGGAATACTACATTCCTAGGTCAGATCTCATCAGTAGGGGTACACGTAACCGTTGATTCACTCGTGAATGTGCCGATGCTGTATCATCTAAGCAGGCGGCATATCGCGCGTGGATCAATGGCTGCATTGGCGGGGCATCTAACATTGACTCACTGAAAGCAAACTACAATAAAAATTCCAAGTCCTGTAGGAAGGCATACACAGCGCATTGTACAGATTGGTCATGACCTTATTTCGCATCCTAGGGGCTCCCGTAGCTTCTGGCGTCTTACCAAGTCTGTGCAAAACAATTTCTGCCAACCTTCGCTACCACCGCTCAGAAATCCGAACAGATCATTAGCTCACAGTCCGCAAGAGAAAGCCGATCTCCTGGCTAAACTCTTTGCCGATAACTCCGTGATCGATGATTGTGGTGCGCTGCCACCAACAATACCTTCATGTGGCCATACGATGCCTGAAATCAAAATCAGGCAACGTGATGTGCGTGCGGAGCTACAACCACTTGATGTACGGAAAGCTAGCGGTCCCGATGGAATACCAGCCATAGTGCTGAAGAAGTGCGCGGCGGAGCTGTCTCCTGTGTTAACGTGCCTGTTCCAACTTTCTCTTTCTTCGGGATGTGTGCCGGAGGCTTGGAGAAGAGCTAATGTGCAAGCGGTTCCCAAAAAAGGGGATCGGTTTGACCCGGCAAATTATCGGCCAATAGCTATCACCTCATTACTTTGTAATGTGATAGAACGGATTCTAAACAACCAACTGATCCATTACCTAGAAGATCACTGTCTAATTAATGATCGTCAATACGGGTTTCGAACAAAACGGTATACAGGTGATCTAACGTACGTAACACACCTCTGGAGTGAAGCTATCGACAAGCATGGGGGAATCGTTGGCTGTCAGCCTCGATATCTCCGAGGCTTTCGACAGGGTCTGGCACAGAAGTCTTCTTTCCAAGCTGCGGGCATATGGTCTGCCTGCTCAGCTTTGCACCTGGATTGCCAGCTTCCTACACAAGCGTAGCCTTCGTGTTTTAGTTGATGGTTGCGCTTCACAATTCTATGTAGTGAATGCTGGGGTCCCCCAGAGGTCTGTGTTATCTCCCACACTCTTTCTTTTGCATATCAACGATATGCTCTCTCTGGGGAACATACATTGCTATGCAGGCGATGGTACAGTGCATGGTGGATACCACGGACGCGCAATGGTTGGGCGAGCGGAAATTGAGAAGAGGCGGAAGGATCTTTAACTCGATGGTGATGGTGATCTTTACTGGTGGTAGGGCTTTGTGCAAGCTCGTCTGGGTAGGTACCATCCACTCATCAGATATTCTACCGCAAAACAGCAATACTTGATATTGTTGTGTTTCGGTTTGAAGGGTGAGTGAGCCAGTGTAATTACAGGCACAAGGGACATAACATCTTAGTTCCCAAGGTTAGCGGCGCATTGGCTATGCAAGCGATGGCTGATATTTCTTACAATGCCAATGTCTAAGAGCGTTTGGTGTCCACTTACCATCAGGTGGCCCATATGCTCGCCCGCCTTCCTATTCTATAAAAAAAAAAATGGTGATACAAAGTAAAATCGTCATGCTTGGGATTGACGTTCGCTGCGACCTTAGTCCAAAGGATTACATCGAGGCTGTTATAAAAACAGCTTCACGGAAACTCGGAGCTCTGAACAAGGTGTGGCGTTTTTTTATGCCACAACAACTGTGCCTGTTGTACAAAACACAGGTACGGTCTTGCGTGGAATATTGCTCGCACCTTTGGGATGGCTCCGCTAAGTACCTACTGGAGGCATTGGATCGGTTGCAGCGACGTGCGGTCCGCATTATTGGCGACGTAAAGGTCACAAACACCCTCGAGCTTTACAATTGCGTCGAGAGATAGAACCGCTGAGCGCTTTCTATCGACTGTATCAAGTCGAGTGCTCTGAGGAATTATTCTCTTTAATTCCTGCTTCTCCCTTCCTTCATAAGTCTACGCGTGCTGGGTCTCGATGTCACCGCCTAACTGTGACATCAATTCCATCGCGCACAAAGAAATTTGGGAATTCCTTTCTTTGTCGCACTTCCAAAAAATGGAATTACATACCAGCTCACGTGTTCCCCTCCTCTTACAACCCGGGTCCTTTCAAACTAGGTCTGAAGAGGCATCTTACGGGCCGGCAAGGCGAAGGCAGAAGATTCTTCCCGACTGTACTGGCCGTCGTCGCGTTTGGACTCTACTACCACTTACCATCAGGTGGAGTCATTTGCCCTCCAGGCAAATATAAAAAAAAGAAAATTTAAATAATAAGATCTAAATAAAAAAATTGATATACAATAGCTAGTACTGTATCTTCCTGCATGCCACAAGCCTTTTTCTAAACATTACTCTATTTTCTTATATTATCTCTAAAAAAACTTATCCTAATTGCACAAACAAAATGGAAGGCTTTAGTTTATTTGTAATAGTTTTAGCATTATTCGCCTGAATACACCGGGACAATTTTATCTCCACCTACGCTAATTTTACCAACTATATATTCAAAAAATATTTATATCTTATAAAAATAATTTATATAATATATAAATGGTGTTACCTAAATCTACTCTTATATTATATGCTTTCCTATTCATTAGATTGGTAGTTTTTGTGTAACTGCGGTAAACAAACAAACAAAACTTACCTTTCCCAGAACAGTAACGGAGACAACTGTATCCAAGTTTACGGTACAATAACAAACAAATGTTGATCGTGTAGTTTAAAATTGAATACTAGCTTTTGTGGACCACTTTGTTCCATTGGAATTCGAACTACTTGTTCGATCGGTATAAGCTGTTGTTATCCGTGGTCGGTTTGCCCGTCTATGTCCCCGTACTACTGCAACTGCTGCAACATCATCAGAGCCAATTGTCACGACTACGAATTGAAACGTTGATATATGAAAGAAAAACATAACTTTTCTTTCACGTAAATATGACGCTTCATATTTTATATTATGTCAGTATATCAAAAAGTATGTGTAATGGAATAATATAGAAAATAAAAATTTTACATGAAATAGCTTCCGAACTATTATATATTCGGAATATTTAAAAGCGTAAAATCCATAGCAAATGATCGCACAGATTAAAAATACAATCAATCACGACACTTGACAGCAAATTGCGTATCGATATTACCACACTGTGATTTCACGCCCACTTTGTGTTAATTTATGCCGATACGCGGAAAGGCGACAGTATTGAGCGAAATACAGTGAAATTTTCGTCCTTTGAGGTAAATTCTGGCTTTTAAGGGTTTTTATTGATGTATTTGTGTACTTGTGGTTATTAATATATACTTTTATTGTTTTTATACACATTACTGTAAAAAAAACGCGAAAGGCATCTTGAACGGGTTTTTTTGTACCTAATTGTCTTATACCTAACACAAATATATTTTTTTTAACTTGATTACCATGTTTTTACATATATATACTTTATTGTAAGTAGTTTAATCATTACATAATGTAACATAAAGCTATACGTAGTCTCGTTAGATGTCTCATCGATTTCAAGAGTCGCTTGATTCATATCTTCAAAGTAACATATAGTCAAACGTACCTATACATTTCTATAAAACTTATTACGAACTATTTTTTCAAGAAAATGGTAAAGTTTGGTTTTTGAAATAAAAACGAACTTCAAAAGTACAATGCCTAAATATTTACGTGCAGCCGTGACAACCTCATTGGTCCAGTGGCTAGATATAGGGCCTGATTTCTAACCGATAAAAATGTTATTGAGTTTTTCCGGGGTTGAAAATTTCTCCCGGAATCTGAAAGTTGAAAATGTGTACACTACCGTCGGAAAGCACGCTAAGCTGTCCTTTCTACGCCTTAACTATCCGGTTGTATCGGATTGCCGTCCCATCGGATTATGAAGGTGAGGAAACACAGGTGCATTGTTTACGCACACTCTTAAGCACTGTAATAATATGTCCTACGCAGTTGGCTAGTCTCCCCTGAGATTGGCTGCCATGACCGAAATTGGTCAGAAGGGCATACATCATTTACATGTAGCATATATGATGAGTAGGTGGCACCATCTTCAGACGAGCTTACATAAATCCCTGTCACCGAGAAATTACATTATAATTTATGTAATAGTTTTGTTACAATCTTACTTGTAGTCACTTTTACTGGGCTTTTTACGATTTCAATAATTTCAAAGTTCCAATACTGAATAACTTTATGAATAAGAACAAAGCTATGATGTAATATCCTAAAACTTCTTCATTATTTCCAATTTGCCACGCCCGCCGGTATAACGTTCACAATCTGCTAACTTACGTTCCCCTCAGAGATAGATCGACACTTGTTAATGTCACGAAGTTCCGGTGCATCTTTTGTTGATCACGATCCGCTTCCTCCCCTTCGGTCTTAATGAGCCAATCTCACCTTTGTTTGATTTCTGAGAATTGTTTGTATAGACTTACTACAGAAAATATTGTTTTTCAAATCTCTTATAAGTAAAGCATATGCATTATAAGTAAAATATAGAATTTTATTTTCAATTTTTTTAATAGTATTTAACTGTGTATCGTTTTCGACTAGACTCTAACAGTACTTTGTGCGTTCATTCTTATATTTATAAACATAATTTCAAATACATGACTCAAAAATGTAAATAAAATAAAATATAGATTTTTTTAGGTAGAAAAATAGGTAGACGGACTAGCAAATGGTCCGCCTGATGGTAAGTCACCAACGCCCATAGACATAGGCATTGTAAGAAATGTTAACCATAGCTTACATCGCTATATAAGCTATGGTTGGGAACTAAGATGCTATGTCCCTTCCACCTGTAATTCCACATATATGGTATTAAATTATGTGGAACATATATGGTATTAAATAAAATTACTAACCTAAAGTAACGAATAATGTTAAAAGTTTTACTTCGAATATTATTTAATAAAAATCATTAAATATAGAATATTGCATTAAATTGAATCTCCATATGTTAACAAAAATAAACAATATGCTTGTCTATATAGTCAACAATTTAAATAATCAATATGTACGCCTACATTGAATGCTTGACAAAACATTTCGACAGAATTTTAATTAAAGTCAGTTGTAAGAGGAAATTCACAATTGATGTCCGCTTTTAATCGATTCGTTTTATTCCCATCAAACCTTTAAAATTTAATTAACCACCTGGCCGTAAACAAAAGGAGTAAACGGGAAATGCTCGAACGGCTAACGAATGTAAGGTTATTCAAGGAATAGAAATCATTTTACTGAGGTGGATTGAAACGGCAATTGTCCGTATATCCGTGTCTGTTAAATATGAGCTAACTATTATGATATACACATATAATATATAACATACACATGTATCTTCTATAAGTTACTTGTTAAGTAGATCATCTTATTGTTAGTCTAGTTTATTTGGCGGTAGCCGTAAATGACGCGTGGAAAGCCACGAAGCAATTTGGCAACCGTTTCTATTCCATTTTACTACAATAAGACGGCCTCTATCTCCAAAATATTATCGGAAGAGGATAATCTAGGTTAAACGAACTGTTTTGTCGTTGTTTATTTCAAATTTCCTCTCGAACTTGTAAATAAATGAGAGTTTAATTGAAAGTATTATTTTTACGCATCACATAAATTAGATACGTGGCATCTGTAAAATTAATATCAAAATACTCATTGAATACTTATAGAAATTTAATGTGTTAAAAATGAAATAATATTCAGTTTTATTTTATCTAATAAGAAGAATAAGGACACTCAACTTGGATTATTGCTTACACAACTGCGATAATACAGTAAAATTGGCCAAATAAAACTATTACCGCAAAGTTTATCCATTGCCATATATCCGAGCTTAAGTTGGTGACTGGATCGAGTCTATACACTTACAAAACAACTCAAGGAGATTTGGCATGGCTTACGCTGACTACGGTTTGGCGGTATATCGGAGGACGTAAGCGAACATCGAAGGCTGCCAAGTTATTCTTGCACAAGTTCAGAAGAGAGTCGAATTAGGCCGCATGTTGCCCACATGACAGATAACAAATTATTATTATTATTATTCATCGAAACAACCCTCAGAGAAAAGTCGTGTCACACTCTTATATAATATTGTCTGAAATATGTCAATTAAATGTCTTATGATTTTAATTGTCTTTTTTAAGTCTTGAATTTAAGTTCTAAGACATGGATGGCGAAATACTGATCACACATATACACAAACAAACGTCATTATGAAACATACACTCAGATGAAGTTGATAAGCAACAGCAACGGGGTGTAGTTAGTGATTCTCATAGTATATAAATGAGCGGCTGTTCGAACGGTCGGTAGTATTAATAAATAATGTTAACACAACTTACAACCCGGCTGACTGACAAGTTCAATATAAATATTGCAAGCTTTTTACTCTCCTGATACATGTGTTGAACGAGAGATCTACCCACACTGTTTACTTTCAAGCATTTCACATATTATTATTGCTTATATTTTATATCTATGCTACTTATTAAAGGAGTAATAATACAACCTATAGGTACAATGATCGGATTCTTCTTGAATTTGTAAAATGATATCCGTTTGTTACTTGTTTTCAATAAACACATCGATTTTAATTATTATTGATACAATTACTGAAAAACTGAAAAATTGTAAACTGTATTAAATATTTCCGAAATATTATTCATGTTACTTAATTCGCAAGGGAGAGCGACAATGGCCTAAGTATTCAAAAGTTGTTACACAAATTTCGGTAGTGCGAATGTTCTCTAAATAAATATTACATCTACCTAGTTACTTGGAGCTACAGTTTTTATTTCGTCGAGCCGTACCTGACCCAAGAAGCTATAAAATAGAAGAAAGAAAAAAATGAAAAGTTTACTTATTAATAATACATCTGTATTATTAATTATTATAATTAATACTAATCATATTATTGACATCTTAGACACGATTAAAAGGTTACTCAAATCGGTATGAGCAAATTATCAAAAAAAATATATAATATTTAATTTTATATCCTTTAATATAGAACTAAAATAAAATAAATACATTTATGATATACATGTATGTACTGCATCTTCAGTGTGAGTATTACTCAGATGTGTAGTCGATTTGTCTATGCCTCTATTAACACTCGGTAAATATGATATATAATACTAATATTATTATAATAATAAACAATTCGAACACTTGTCGCGAAATTGACATGTTTTGCGGAAACATATATACACATCCTATTTTGTAGTTATAGGATATAACATGGTAATCTAATTGTTACTTATAAAAAAACAGAATTTAATAGATATTTATTGACACTGAAAGAATTATAAATGCTTTATAAATAATTATGAAAGCTTACTATTTTTATCAACTAATTTACATGTTGACGACTGTGGGTCACACACTCAGGAAAGATGACATTTTCCATCAAAAAAATAACATCTTATTTTTTACAAGTTATAACTGCAATGTTTGGCAATATTTCTAGAAAAAAAAATCGTAATAGCTTTAAAAAAAATTAACTCGCGCAAGAATCACTAAATATTTAACTATTAATCAAATTCCACGAACGGATTCGCGGCCACACATCTTGTGTATCGAGATAAATAATTACTTTAAGATACCGATAAAATTATTATATCTCAAGGCATTTCATAATACTTGTTATATTAATGTTATATTAAATAATACTTATAATTTAGCATAAACTACTTAATATTTTACAGCCTTACCAAATGCTATTTCTCACTGATCTTTATCTTAAACGTTATGGCGAACTGAGCAGGAACTGTACTTAGATAATACAAAATCTTATCGAGTTTTGCAATTCAGCCGTCGCAGTAAATAATTATTGTTCTTCATATGTTCGCTTGTTTGAATATTTCGCTGTTCATTTCATTATTTAGTAAGCGTGTAACTTTTATGTGTGTTTAAGATTTTGTAATGAGTTTACTAAACATTTAACAAAGTCATGTTTATTAATTACGCTTATAATGAGCACATTGTAATTTTATGTAAAGTAAGTTCGTCTTATTGTTTTTAAATAAAAGTTTCATAAATTAATGAATTAAAATTGTGTTAAATCAATCATAGAAATTATATTAGTTTTGAATGAAAAGACATTTTAAAGACTGCTTGGACTTTTGGATATTTAAGATACTAAAAACATTTCAAACAAAATTAAAACAGGTTCTTAATATTTTATTTATTTTCGAAATATTGCATGATGAGTTTTCTGATGTATTCTTTTTTTAAAAGATTTATTTAATAGTTGTATCTCCCAGAACAATTTTGTTCACGGCGGCTATTCACTACAGAGAGCCAAATGCGCAAGACATATTTTATGTGCACAAATACGAGTGCCCTTTCTATGCTCACACTCTCATAATCTTATGGAACGGCAAATACGAGTTCAGGCAAAGAACCGACGATTTTAAGTGGCATCCAGGGCACGAGATTGTAAATACTTCCAAACTCCATGTTACTATTGAGAATTTATTGTTACTCCAATAGTTATTTTTAGTGGCCCGAACCAAGGCTCAGGATCAATAGCCTTAGATCTTACCAACGAGGCAGTTGGCCGTTGTCAAACTTGTTGATATAAAAAGGTAGGCTTAAACTGTATTTGAGAAAGATTTGAATGTCTTTCAAAACAGACCTGTATGTTGTTTGTAATCCTACGACTAAAAATTTATATAGGAAATTAACCATACTTTGTTCAGTAAAAAGTTAAACCTTGTTCAGTGTAGCTGTACTTAATTGTTGTTTGTAAAACCATTGCCCGCGTTTCTAAAACAATTCTTTATTATTATTTTGTAATACCACTGCAATAAGATCATCAGAGAATTCCAGAAGTTTCAATTAGAAAGTTCAAAAATTATTGAGACTTGGTGAAACAAATATCGCTTTATGATAGGATTATGTTCATAAAATTATTCTCCCTGCATCATTCTTCTCTTTTCTGCTGCGAAAAAACAAATGAATATGGATGACAATTGATATTGTCAAATTACCATAAATTTGCTAGATTATATTGACAACAAACATGTATAGTAACGATTTTGTAGTCCATCTCCAGAAGGATATATTTAAATGAGTTTTGACAGATTACGTATCTCACATAAGGGTAAACAAAAGTTGCAAATAATAAAATATTTATATCAAACAATGATTACTTTTCGCTTATGTTGTAGCTTGGCCATGAGTACAAGAAGCCTTTCCATTAAAAATGATTTTTATTTATTTATTTATATTTATAATATTTCTGTTGCCTCTTATATTTTAATTGCATATGTAATACATTAATCTCCTACATTAATATACGAAAGCACAAATAAACTATTAGTATTCTTAACCTCAATCGTTTTTAAAGCTATTTAATGTACTCTAAGATAAGAACGCCACAAGACTACCACCACTTGAAAATAATAATGCATCATTTTCAAGTAGCCCCAAAATACCATAAGGGATCTTTAAAGAGGAAACTCATGAATATTTTAATTGCACATCTCTTAAGAACTGCTCTAACTACATCCGCAATTTAACCAGAATATGAAATTACACGCAAGCATTAAAATACAATGTAATTGAATTTCAAATGACACATCGTCGAGCGTTATATCTCCTCATAAAAGCTGGTAGGATATGCATGCATTATTACCAGATATCAGGGGAACGTCATAGGTTTATAGTGAAATAATTAAGTATTGTGATATTCTTACTTTTTTTTCCTTATATATCTTTTTTTATCTTGATTTTTGTCAGTCAATATGTTGGTTTTGAAGTTCACAATTTCGTGGATATGTTAGGTTACGGTCGTCATAATATAATATAGTATGCTTGTATACGATTGACCGTAAATATAGTACGCTTAAATAGCGTAAGCGTAGCACGTAAATCTTTTGAGTGGTCGTAAAGTGTAACCGCATTGTGTACGTCAAAGTATTGATTGCATTATGTCGTCCTGAAATGTGACCGCTCTGCGCTCGCAACCCAAATTCAATTATTCAAGTGATACAACCCGTAATGTATTTTTAATCAATTGCCTCTCACACTTGAAAAGTTTTAAATCGATTTTAAAAAGAGAACTGATAAAACGTCAGGGGAAAGGATAATACTCAAACGCTATAGAACTTTTACCAAATTGACTATAATAAATAAATTCCGACCAAAAATTATTATTATTATTAATTACGTGACGCGAATTCTTTACATATTACTACATCCATGTTCTTATTTGAAACATTTATTCAAATCTATACATAATATTTTTAGGAACAGTCTCTGATCACCGTGTATTCGTACAAATAAATGCATCAAATTTTGCTTGCAAAACGAGAAATGAAACAGGAGTCAAATAAATTCCTTTATTCAATATATTTTTTTTTCGTATCTTTTACAGAATCAATATTTATTATTAAAGGTTCTTATTATCATACGATTTTTTTACTCATTTATATTTCTACACGAATGAATGCGGTGAGGCAGAACCGAGCATTATCATTTTACACCGAAAATAATTTACGTTTGACATTTCTGTCTCAGCAGTTAAAACAGTAATTATTCGTCTAACGTTACCCCGGGGCATTCTCTTAAACATTATTTACGCCAGTCGAAATTCGAGGGGTGTCTACAAAAAACGATCCGTATCTACATATCGCTTGCATTCGACGACGCGACTCATTTCTCGGAAGACAAATTACGGAATCCGTGGCAGTCGGGCGCGGAAAAAATGCGGCAATTAACTACTATAGTCGTCTGTACAGAAATAACTGCATCTATTTCGGTAAACGATCATTTTACAATGATTGTTATTATTATTATTTTAAAAATATGTTACAAATCATCTCCATAGCCTTAGAACATCAAAGACTTAATGTTTGTATAAATATGGTAGCCTCTAACGCAACTTCTTCCTCATTAAATATTAAGAATGTGCATTCAATTCTCAACAGTAACAAATGGCCACTACTGATATAAATGAAGTAGCTTCCTTAAGCTTGAATGTGCGATTTAAGTCTACAGAATTTATTACCGTGAAACCGGTTGAAAAGTAAACTATAAAAAACAAAAGCCACTTTGAGATTGCAATTCAAATAAGAGATATAAAATAATAAAGAAATAAAATAATGTTCAAGCCCGCGGGATGCAGGTAGAGAGCTACATATTATGTTTCATTTGTTTGCGTAATTATTGCACGATATTTTTAGTATTATTACTTTACTTAGCCTGAGAAATAGCGAATTGAGTCGACCATAATTAAACTCCGATCCGAAATCTAATTGCATATAGATAGCTGTTTTCAATTAATTATAAAGGCAAAATGCCGTGTAACATAATCAGTTATTTATCACTGCTGTGACAGAAGGAGTCATTTGTCACTGACTTCGCCCACGATGTCGTTCGGGCATTCGTCACATCGAGGGTATACTCTTTATTTATTTTGGACTTAAACTTCTCAACTTTAAGACCCGTATTCCATTTGACAGGCCCTATTAGTTAATCCGATGACAGTTGCGATCGCCGCTTATCTGAACTCATCTTTTCGGAGGGATTATTTAGGGCCTTTAAAAACTAAACTAAATCTTATCATATTTATCAATTACTATTTTTAATGTCTAATATCTAAAAAATATAATTTGATTTCAATTTAATATATTGATTTCCCTAATTTATTATTCTATTACTATTCACCAAGCAAAATTATTCGTTACAATTTTAATTTTTTTGATTCTTTTTATAACAACGCGCGAGATCGAATGATCGTGGGCGAATATTTTGTTTTTTCAAGGATCAATAAATTTAACGTAAGATATAGTAATTGTATTCTCATGTTTATTATTATTAACTTAATATGGTTATCAATGTAATGGGATCGTAATGAATGATTCACAATCAATCTCAAAGTCCCGCCGCGGTTTGTCGGATGCCGCCATGAATGCGCGCGTTCGTCCGTCTTGTGCGTTGTGTAAATGCAATCCATGCAAAATCCAACGGGCGGCAAACGACGGAATAAAGAAAAAGAGTCGAACAACAGCTTTTTGAGGCTATGCACCATTCAAATTAGCTTAATGGTGGAGGACAAAGCGCGACGATAAGCGAGGATGGGATGCAAACTCCTTCTTTTTAATGCAATTGAATTCTGAAAACAGTCCCCAAATTATTCGGTTTTTACTGTATTAAAAACTGGTCCTGGAAATTAAGGTACCTTTTACGGAGGTTTAAGTGCTCACCGTTGATAGGATTTCAATTGATTGAGGAATTCTTTTTTTTAAAGTCAGTGAAGTTTGGTATTTTAAAAGTATAATCACTCCAAAAATCACCAACCGAATTACTTTCGCGTATTTCTTTTTTTGCTAAAAAAAGTAGCAGCCAGTAAAAGTAAAATAATAAATATCAATCAAAGTGGGATTAATCGAATAAAAACTATGGAATTGTAATAAAATAAGTTGAACGGCTTTATACATACCTTAGCAAAACTTGCTATTACCAATCTGTTGTGATTTAAACAAACACAAACTTACTCGTCATTAAGATAACAAACAGCGTATAGTTGCTGGTACTGATTTAATTAACTTCGTTAATTAAGTAATTAACAATGTCAACTAAGTTTCGTGACAATTGAACGTAAGTATAAACTTGTTTGTTACAGTAAAGTTATATATTTAAAGCAATATATAGCCATAAAAATTCCACGACACGACTTTTCTTAGGACTATTTTAGAGGAACAATTTCTACGTAAATATTTTTTACAATAGATAGTGCTTTAAGTAGGAACGTTTTTTATGACTTCATTGATAAATATCATTCATATATCATTATATTGACAAATATGATCATATACTTATGACTTCCTCTTGAATTAATTTGTCTATTGGTAAAAACGGGATAATCGGGAAAGTAGGAGTCCTCAAAGTAGTTTCTTTAAAAAAAATACTCCAAACGTGTCGAGTGACATATATAATATTATAACTTGGCTTCTGTGTAAAGTATTTAAATTATATTTAGGATAAATGTGTAAATATTAGAAAAAAGAAAAAATTCACAAACGAGAATTTCCATAAATTGAAATAGATTTTTTATTGCAATTGTGTGCTTTGTTTAACATTCAAATGTTTCAAGTTTCTAAGAAAACTTTAATTTAATTTAATTTGTTATCTAGTTAAAGATCGAATCGAATGTTTGTAATTTAGATATTTAATATAAAAAATCTGTAAAAAGGGTCCTATTCGATTCCGGCGCAGACAATCGTCTCAACAGTGACAAAACTGAAAATAGACAAACATATGTCGGTATCGTTTGCAACCGTTCGTCGTCGCACAACACACACGCTCAACCGTTGACAGATTGGACGATTCAAATTTAGAACGTCTTGCGTTTTATTTGAATTTTTGGATGAATTATTAAGTGTCGAATTGGATACTGGATTTTATTTTTATGTGTACAAATAAGCCTTTCTTGATATTTGAATATATTTGTTGAATAATTTATGATGACAAATTGCTTAAGAACTAATTATTTTAAAAAGTTGACATCTGTTTTGTTTATTTAATATTGCGTTCCCAGTAATTTTGATAATTTAAGTTATCTAATTAAAAAACTCGTCACTAGCGTGTGTTGACGCAGCCTTTTTTCTTTTAATGGGGACATAGGTTAATTTTCTCGACAATCCGAATGCCAATGCGGGTGAGGCTGTTTGTATTGGACACTACTGTGCGTCCGAATGACGTGTCCGCTAAGAAAGAATACTTTGTTTTTATAATCAACGCTGGTGATTCCAAAAGAAATTGGAATCAAAAAAATTAAAATCATTTTCTGTATATTTAGTTTATGTTTGTTTATTACGCTCGTTTTTTTTATTATGTTATTACGAGTATTACTGTTTCAACTTGCTGACGACTTTTCGTTACGGACGGATTCGATTTCGCCTTCTCGCCGATTTTGTTCTACTTCTTAAAGATTCTGATTATTATTTGAGATTTAGTTGATGATGTTGATGTACATAAATTGTCACCTTTTTTTTCTCGCTGGAAAAACACATTTATGAGTTTCCCCCACATGAGGTGGGGGGGTATGTGGGACTCGCCGGCGCTGAAGGCGCCAGAATAATTATAAATAGAGTGTGGCATGCCGTGTCCGTAGGCGCACCACACTCGTGGCAGGCGGGCGTTACCTCCCGCCTGACTATTCCGTGCAGGTACTTACCGAAGCACCCATGTCCAGTAAGCACCTGAGTCAGTCGAAGGTCAGTGTGCCGCCTTTTCTCGTTAACCAGCGACTCAAGTGGGGACGGATCGCCTCCACTGTCGCCAGGCCTGCTAATGGGGACCTCAGATCCTCCTCCAACCTGCGAATCAGGGTTTGCTGGGCGAGAGTCCTGATTCGCAGACATAAATTGTCACCTGCATCAGCAGGATGCTAATACATGTTGTGTCTTCGTTACAATATTCGATATAAATTATTTTCGCAAAATAGAACAGCGTGCTTTGCAGCATTTATGTACTGAGTTATTAAATTACTTTTATAGCTAAATCGTTTTAAGATAGCAATGTATGATACACAGCAATAATATATTTAAATAAACGTAGAACCCAATTCAGTTTAAAAAATAACTTAACCTAAATGTCATTATTGTTCTTAGACGAACAAATTCAAAAAATGCAAGTTCTTTATTTAGATTTAGAGTTATTGTTAATAAAGCTACAATAAAATTCTGTATTTGACAAGCTTGTTTACTCTAAATCTCATCTCACTCATCAGGTATTCTACCGCAAAACAGCAGTACTTGGTATTGTTGTGTTCCGGTTTGAAGGGTGAGTGAGCCAGTGTAATTACTGGCACAAGGACATAACATCTTAGTTCCCAAGGTCATATGGGGGAAACGCATAATAAATGATAAAAAACTCCAGCGAAAAAAAGGACAGGTAAGTAGCTAGTAAAAAATGTTCTTGACAAAACATAATAAAAGTACTGTTTGTTTAAAAAAAAGCCGAGATGGTCCAGTGATAAGAACGCGTGAATCTTAACCGATGATCGTGGGTTCAAACTGGGCTGGCACCATGAATGTGCTTAATTTGTGATTATAATTCATCTCACGTTTGACGGTGAAGGAAAGCATCGCGAGGAAACCTGCATGTGTCTAATTTCATTGAAATTCTGCCACATGTGTATTCTACCAATCTTGGAGCAGCGTGGTGGAATAAGCTCCAAACCTTCTCCTCAAAAAGGGCCTTAGCCCAGCTGTGGGACATTCACAGGCTGTCACTATTTGTTTCAATTCGTACAAAAATGTCGCATGATCGAGATATATATTATCTGTTTAAGTATTTTAATTCATATTATCCTGTGTGGTAAAAAAAAGTATTTTGTCATATAAGACTTACACGTCGGCACAGTTGCTTTATGCTTATAGTTTCTAAACTATAACTAAAGTTCTTTACGTAGCGAGATGAGAGAACTATACGATGACTTGCACGCTCATTTCCTTTTATAGTTTTTGTAGATTGAATATAGAACAATAATAAAAAAAATACTAACATTGTGTAAATAACTAGTGTTATTTCGTCGTCGATAGTTATATTATAATAGCTTATGATACTATGCAATGCGCAATCATATAAAAACGCGGCGTTAAACTTTGCTACAAACAGTTATATTTTGTAACAAAGTTTAACGTTGCAATTTTTTAAGTGTCTTTAAAATTATATTACTTAAGCCATTTCAGTTTTAAAAGATATATCCTCGTGTCTATCGTATTACCGCTGAATATAGAAGATAAGATGCGACGAATGTATAATTTTATTATCGTGAGAATACTCCGTGCATCATCTAGAATTTCAAAACTCAATTTCCCCCGATACATTTCTTATAGATTTTACATTTCCGCTTCACTTGAAGTACTTTTACAATGCGATTTTCTGGATATTACTTTAAAATAGAACTCGAGGCGACAATATTCGCCGTGGCATTTTAGTTTATGATTTCTACAACGTTTTTATTGCTTATTTCGCGTAATGGTTGTTCGATGTTTTTATCGACACTTATTTTTATAACTTTACTTACGTTTAGTTCGAAGCAAATAACAAGATATATTATACAAATAACAACGTACATTCAGTAAACTAAGGAAAAAATTATCTTTAGTTTAAGATAATTTTTTCAACGTGTTTTTGTAAAAGCGCTAAAATATATATGGCGCTATAAAAAAACAATTATAAGTATTTGTAATTAGAACCAGAATACATATATTTATATTAAAAATAAACGTATAATATATAAAAGAATACGTGATATGGATGATCAAAATTACTTCATAATTCAAGTTAGTCTTAACTCGCACTGATCGTTAACTATGAGTTATGTAAATGTGTATTTACTTTGTTATTCAGGTTTTATGTTAACTATACTTACCTTTTCAAAAGATGATTTATATATATAAAATTTTTCAGCTTTAATTTACATTTTTCATATATATATATATATATATGAAAAATGTAAATTAAAGCTGTTTTATATAGTATCATGAAAAACTACTATAATAATAGCTATAAATAATTTCTGCAATTTAATCGCACAACACTGGTGTAACTTTCGCTTCAAAGGCAACTTAAACAGACAATATAGAAAAACTTAGTCAAAGAATGCCGATAAAAGAGAACCATAAATTGTCCATCATGGCGGCAAAGGCACGGTAACTGGCATTGAATTTAAATTGTACGTTTAGATCACTAACATACGCTTTGAGAATAGAAACGATAACATTTAGCGACAGACTACACCAATGTCAGTAATGTTTCAAAAATAAAATTCGTAAAAATACCGACATCGGCGTAAAATTTAAAATACGACAAAAAACTGAATAGATAGATAAAAACTTTATTGCGCTCAGTTATAAAAATAACAACAAAATACTATGAATTCGTTACTTTTTAAATTTTCGATAAACATCATATGTTGGTTAGGTATTGAATTGCGGTATTTTTGTTTTAATCGACCACACAAAAGAAGTTCAATTCCTTTAGTTATAGTAAAAGTATTACCATAATTTAAATACGACTGGGAATCTAAAAATTAAGCCTAATAAAGTGGTCATAAATTGTGAAACTTTGAAATTATTTTCATCTCTCTTTCTTGACAGCTTACTCTCTTTTTTTCAGTTTCATTAAAAGAAGTTTAATTGAAGACTGTTTCCAGTACATAAATTAAAACTTTCGGCTTGCCTTTTAGTCCCTAATAGTTAACTGTTCTACGTAACCACCACTAAACGAGATTCCTAGTCCTCTATGCATAGAGCTTTACATAAAGATTTGTTTAACGTGTTATAAGCGATATCAAAAACAATAACATTAACTGTTTTTTTTTTTAATTGCGTTAGTAAACCGACTTGTAGGCTTAAAACCGGCAAGCGCCTGTAATTTTTAAATGTTCTTAATTTGTGTTTATAATTCATTTCTTTTTTTTTTTTTTATATTCGCCGGGAGGGCAAATGACTCTACTCCACCTGATGGTAAGTGGTAGTAGAGTCCAAACGCGACGACGGCCAGTACAGACGGGAAAAACGTTCTGCACTAGCCGCCATCGCCTTGCCGGCCCGCAAGATGCCTCTTCACGCCTCGTTTGAAGGAACCCGGGTTGTAAGAGGAGGGGAACACGTGAGCTGGTAAGGAATTCCATTTTTTGGAAGTGCGACAAAGAAAGGAGTTGCCAAATTTCTTTGTTCAGCTCGCGTGGACTTAAGAAGGAAGGGGGAAGCAGGAATTAGAGAGAATAATTCCTCAGAGCACTCGCCGTGATACAGTCGATAGAAAGCGCTCAGTGCTGCTATCTCACGACGCAATTGTAAAGGTTCAAGGGTGTTTGTGACCTTTACGTCGCCAATAATGCGTACGGCACGTCGCTGCAACCGGTCCAAGGCCTCATGTAGGTACTTAGCGGAGCCATCCCAAAGGTGCGAGCAATATTCCACGCAAGACCGTACCTGTGTTTTGTACAGCAGGCACAGTTGTTGTGGCGTGAAAAAGCGCCGCACCTTGTTCAGAACTCCGAGTTTCCGTGAAGCTGTTTTTATAACAGCCTCGATGTAATCCCTTGGACTAAGGTCGCAGCGAACGTCAATCCCTAGCATGGCGATTTTGCTTTGCATCACCGGCGGAGTACCACAGAGGGAGGGAAGAGGGGAAAATGTTGACTTTTTCGCCGTGAGAGCGCATACCTGTGTTTTCTTGGCATTAAACTCAACAAGATTATCAGAGCCCCATATGGCGATGAGCTATAACGTCCTATCGAGTTCAATGACAAGATTCACCCGCCTCTCCTCAGTTTCCGCCCGCCCAGCCACTGCGCGTCCGTGGTATCCACCATGCACTGTACTATCATCTGCATAGCAATGTATGTTCCCAAGGGAGAGCATATCATTGATATGCAAAAGAAAGAGTGTGGGAGATAGCACAGATCCCTGGGGGACCCCAGCATTCACTACATAGAATTGTGAAGCGCAACCATCTACTAAAACACGAAGGCTACGCTTGTGTAGGAAGCTGGCAATCCAGGTGCATAGCTGAGCAGGCAGACTATATGCCGGTAGCTTGGAGAGAAGACTTCTGTGCCAGACCCTGTCGAAAGCCTTGGAGATATCGAGGCTGACAGCCAACGATTCTCCATGCTTGTCGATAGCTTCACCCCAGAGGTGTGTTACGTACGCTAGAAGATCACCTGTGGACCGTTTTGGTCGAAACCCGTACTGACGATCATTAATTAGACAGTGATCTTCTAGGTAATGGATCAGTTGGTTGTTTAAAATCCCTTCCATCACCTTACAAAGTACTGAGGTGATAGCTATTGGTCGATAATTTGCCGGGTCAGACCGATCCCCTTTTTTGGGAACCGCTTGCACATTAGCTCTTCTCCAAGCCTCCGGCACACTTCCCGAAGAGAGAGAAAGTTGGAACAGGCGCGTTAACACAGGAGACAGCTCCGCTGCGCACTTCTTCAGCACTATGGCTGGTATTCCATCGGGACCGCTAGCTTTCCGTACATCAAGTGATTGCAGCTCCGCACGCACATCACGTTGCCTGATTTTAATGTCAGGCATCGTATGGCCACATGCAGGTATTGTAGGTGGCAGTGCACTAAAATCATCGATGACGGAATTGTCGGCAAAGAGTTTAGCCAGGAGATCAGCTTGCTCTTGCGGACTGTGAGCTAGCGATCCGTCCGGATTCTTGCTCGGCAGTAGAGGAAAACATTGTCAGAAACCTTAGTGTGTGGGATGAAATTGTACCACACGTAATTGTGTATACACTAACCCGCATTGGAGGAGCGTGGTGGAATAAGCTGCAATCCTCCTCTCCTCTCTAAGGGGAGATGAAGCCTCTAACTAATACATTAACGTGCTATTACATGACCTTTACTTTGTATAAATACTTTATATTTGGTCCTTACATTTGAAATTTGTCGTACTGACCAATTTGATCTGAAATATCTTCTCTTTGGTTAAGAATTCCAAATTCAAATTTATATATTCATTTAGCTGGTACATTTGAGTTTTAAAAACAGTCATTCATTTGTTTTTTCCTCATTCTTTTTTTCTTTAGCGTCGCTTATTACGTATGTTACGTCGCACAATGGAAAACATGAAATATCGGTATATTTACGAGTACGAGTTCTACCGTGGCACCAGTGCTGCAGAAACAGCTCGAAGGATTAATGATGTGTACGGCGCTGGTATCGCAAAAGAAAGCACGGTACGTTTTTGGTTTCAACGTTTTCGTTCTGGAAATTTCGACCTTCAGAACTAACCCCGTGGACGGCCGGAGACCAAAGTGGAAAATGAAGAATTAAAGGCTATTGTGGAAGCAGATCCATCACCAGGCACTTCAGAGATAGCTGCAGGCTTCGGGGTAAGTGATAAAACTGTATTAATCCACTTGAAGCTAATCGGGAAAGTAAAAAAACTTGAACGATGGGTCCCTCATGAATTGAGTGAATCGAACTTGCAAACACGCGTCGACTGCTGTGTTACTTTGCTCAACCGACACAATAAAGGGATTTTTAATCAAATAATTACTTGTGAAGAAAAGTGGATAATCGGAAGCGCTCGTCGCAATGGCTGAACCCTGGAGACCCAGCCAAATCCTGCCCATTTGGCTGGGTCTCCAGGGTTCAGCCATTTTTAAACGAAAATTGACTCAGAAAAAGTTACTTGTGAGTGTTTGGTGGGCTAGCGCCAGTGTCGTTCACTACAGCTTTCTAAAATCTGGCCAAACGATTACGGCAGACATCTATTGTCAGCAACTGCAAACCGTGAAGGAAGAACTAGCTGCTAAACAACCGAGATTGGTCAATCGCCCTAGGCCACTGCTGCTTCACGACAACGCAAGACCACACAATGTACAACAAACAACCACTAAGTTAGATGAGCTACAATTGGAATGTCTGCGACATCCACCGTACTTCCCGGACCTTGCTGTTGGAAACAGATGACCATTTTTTGCGGCATTTGGACAACTTCTTACAAGGAAAAAATTCAACTCCGATGCAGCAGTCCAAACCGCCTTCAAAGAGTTTATTGATTCTCGCCCCCATGAGATGGCAAAAGTGCATAGATAACAACGGTGCATACTTTGATTAATAAAATATATTTTACAAAAAAAAATGACTTATATTCCTTCCGTACAAAACACCTATTTCATATGTAAGGACCTAATATTTAGATAATATCACAAAAACAAAATTAAATCCAAAAAATTACGTTGAAAATTCATGGTTCATATCTCCTACAATCTAAATGTTAATGTATCAAAGTCTTCGCAGGTGACGCCCAAGTATAAAGGCCTTAATTAAATGCCATACCCATCTATGAAAGTTAAGATATGGAATATCCAATTAGTTATACAAATAATTTAGTCAACTTCTGTTACCGTTGCTATCGCTATGAATAACATGTGATAGTTTTTGCGCTTGTGTATGTAGTAGTTGTCGCCCGCGGCTTTGATCGCGTGTGCACGTGTTTTATACCTCTTACAACGTCTATTTCACGTTTGGAAAGGTAATCCATTTTAGAAAACGTTACGATAAAATGATAATAATAAGAATAACACCAAATCTAGGGTGAACTTAAATCACTGACAAAAAGCAGATGGATTAACCACAAATATAGTTTGTAATTAACTACTTGATATTAATTGTATAATATTTTATTTTACTCAAGCTGTATAAAAATACGATAAAAATCTCAAGTAAAGTCCATTAAATAAGCATGTCAATTTAAAATAATGAGTAGAAAATAACGATAAATATTTATTCGTATTTATTTGCCATTAGAAGAAAATATATAAATTTTCAATATCGCTAACAATGCTCTTGCAGCGTCATAAACATAACTATGAACTTGTATTTATTATAATATGTATCCGTTTAATGTTTTGTAAAAGTACCGTTATTTGAAAGGTGATAACGATCCTGCATTCTTATGCACGTGAGTCATAATGAGACTTCATGATGTGAAAGCATTTTGAGGTCGAAGTCGACTTTGTTGTGATTATATTTTATTGTATAATAAAATATAATAATAATTTTATAATATCTTATTATGTATCAGTTAATAATGCTGATGAGAGGTTCGATATGAAAGACTTTACGATGTCAATTTCAAAATAAGTACGACTGATTTATTTTTATCTTAAGTATAAATATATATATATATGTATATTAAAATATAAGCGTATGGTTTAGTTCGTATTCAATGCGTAATTCATCTGATTGATCTGAAGCTTTGTACAGTCATTTGCTCATGAAGATTCATACTTACTACTCAACTACGTCTCATTTTGCTTTAATTTCACCAAAAGCTAAAATTTAATTTTACCAAAAGCTATAAGTTGCTCCAATTGATAAATATTTAGTGTTACATTCCTCATGTTATAAGATTTGTTTGTTTGTTTAGATTCCACTCGGAAACTATTTATTATATATGTAACTTTCGTATCATTTGAATTTATAGTTTAGCATGGACTTACGAGTATTGGATAAAGTTTATTATGGTTGTTATGGTTTAGTACGGCTTAGGCTATCATGTAACAAACGTCAAAACTATAACAGATACACAAAAACTTTGTATAAAACATTTGTGAAATTTATAAATAACTGGTAGCAATTTCATTGTTTTTATTGTTAAAAGAAAGTAAAAAATAATAACATCTGTAGTTCAGTTCAATTTTCACAAAGTGTAGCTCCTTATCAAAATAAAAATAAATATATCAATTTTAAATGCTTTATGTTCATAAATATTTCTAACACTATTACTTACTGATAAGAGCGAGTAATTTTTAGAAATAATACGAGATGTTTAAATTTAACGCATGAAAAATTACGCAGGGCACAATGTTTCAAGCGTTTAGCATTGTACTGTATGGGCGAATATATCGATTGGCGAATGCTTATATCCTATTGATTAAAGAATGCATACGATAAAATTCTTATTGTAGTCCTACGAAGTCGGGACTGGGTAGTAATATATAAAAAAAGCTATATAAGTCTATCAGCGACGTTACTTGGCTGACTAATTTATGTAATCTTAATAAAAATGTCGTAATAGAATTTAATTTTTCACTAAAAACTATGTAATACTTTAAAAATAAATGAAACTCTAAAAAGACAATAAACGAGAATTCTCGAAAAATTCTCGGTATTGCACTTTAAGATAATATCAGACAATTAAGTTCGTGTGCCGATGCGTGGGCGAAAAAAACGTTGTGTGTGTAAATTATTCACGATACAGGAGTAAAATTAACATTTATTTAAAAAAATAATAATACGTCCATACGAAATATAAATAATTTTAACTTTGGACTTTGTATTTCAATGTAGTGTCTTAAATAATAAACTTCATGCTTTCTATTCTTGCGTGTTACAAAATTGCTTAGTCGAATAAGTCGGAAAATTGAATACTATAAAGTAATCGAGCAAATACTTGTCGATTACTGTTCAGGTAGACCAAGTAAAATTAATTTATTGCCAATAGTAATCACGCCGTAGCACTAAAAGTCGTTCCTGCTGACATTGTAACTCAAGTTTATTCAGCAGTCGAAACGGAATTGCGAACACTATTAAGAGACCACGATGTTAAAATAGCTTTGTACGCCGACAGGCATGAGCAAAACACGAAAACTAAGAATACAATTCAGATTATGGAACTACTTTATTTAGAAAATGATGAAGACAATAGAGGTTTTGATACAATTGAATGAAATCAAAACAGCTAAACAACTTTATACAAGCAATTAGTTTTAGAGGTTTATTATGCTTCTTTCCTCTAATCTAATAGTATCCTACTTTAGCTGTAAGCAGTCGGCAAAAATATAATACTATATAATTTAAAAAAACATTTACTTAAGTTTTTCATCTAATTTTCTATTAGATGTAGCATTAAAAACTCCATAATAAACCAGAATATAAACCAATACTTTCAGAAGAAATTTTCTTAAATAGGTAAACAAAAGGACAGATGTAAAAGTGACTTTGCTTATCGTATTAAAAATTGAAATAAAAAAGGGTATACAAACGTTATAAAAATTCAAAAAATAAAGGTAAAAATTTGTAGTCTTTGTTAATAATATAATTGATATCATTCAAATGGCATTTCTAGTTCGAAAACAACGTTCTTAAAGAACATCTACGAAGCTTCAGTGGCGCATCAAGTGCACATAGAACAAGTACAATGAGACTGAACGATTAAATCGGATAAGAGAATTGGCCCTATAAAGAGATTGCAAATCCGAAATAACGCAGGCGACGAACAAAACAAGAACCAGTAGCACAATAAGACAATGTTCCGCGTGCCGGGCAGAGGCGATGTCTAAAGAGGATTTATGTGCGGTATCACCTGCCCCTTATTTTGCTAAATCTGTCTTGGTCCATTCATGTATACTGTTTTATATTTTGCTATACATTCAATAATAAGAATTTATCTTACATGGTTACTCAATTTATTTAAATTCTAAATGTTTGTATTTCATTTTTTATTTTATACATATTACGTTTTTGTTGAAACCGAATTCACATAACTGTATATTTCATTCGAGACAGAATAATCAAGACGTATGGCAAATTGGAGTCTTCAAACATTGTGTTCAATTTGATAAAGAAATACATACAATACTATTCATATATAACAAAGCCTTGTTCATACAATTTATTTTTGTTTCTAGTATAGAAAGCACTGCTTCTGAAAGAGGAATAGATAAAACGATAGTACATATAAATATGTTATACAATGTAAATAATATAATCTCTTTAGAACAGACAAGTCGTTAATCCCAAAAGAGCTTCATTGGGAAGATAGCGTTAATGAATTTCTTTCATTGAGTATTCACAAAGCAACAGCAGCCCGCTTAGATGTGAATCGGCCACGATTTCCACAGAAAAAAATAAACAAACTCTGGTCGCATCAAATTGCGCAGGGTAAGTGCGAAGCGAGGCCCCGCGAGCACTTTCTCATGCAAAAGTCGAACGGTTACTTGAATTCTTAGCTGAACCACTTGTCGGTTTTACGAGCGTAGAGCGATTTAATCCACTTAAAACGCGAAGCACAAACTCTGAGCCGACAAAGCTCTCAGGCGCTCTCATTTAAAAATGGAAATAAACCCTCGGCCATCTTTGACTCGACGCGCGACTGGTTGAATTCTAAGTACGCTTCTCCAGTGGCTAGCTACTGATTCCTTTTTGGCTTGATGGATAACATCCTGTTGTACGTCTAAACTTCTGAGCCATCTTCATTTAACCCTATTGACTGCGTTTCAAACGCATTGATAAACTGCTTTTATTTATTAACAGAACTAGACGTCTTTAGTTTTAAATGGATGACCTTTATGATGATATTTATGAGTGATCGATGTTTTTAAAAATTGACTACAAATAACAAAATAAAAATCTTGAGCCAATAATTGATAAGAAAATAAAATGTTCTATGAATGTTATCTGTATTAATATTTTATGCTTGTGTATTGGATTATTAATAGTAAGTTAGCGTTTAAGATGTTTCATGCCGTATCGCTAGTGTTTGTCGAAGGAAATGGAGGAATCTCGCCGGAGGTCGATGTTTTTCGTTTGCAGTTCGTAATGAAATACTTTGTTTACCGAGATGAATGTTTCTGATGTTTATTTTATTTCCCGGTCTACGACGTTGTCGTAAATTTTTTGAAAATTTGTTTCAATTTATTAACTTCAATTTAGCTCAGTAATTAATATTTTGAATGTGTTATGGTAACTTATTATCAAGAATAGTTTTCTTTCATTTCGAATAATAAACAGACATTTAGCAATAATAAATTAAATTAAATAAAATATATATATTTATATATAGATGTATTTACTACCAAGGAAGATTCTACAGTGTAACTTTTAATTAATTACTCTCATTTAAGAAATCTTTTTACCATGGCTAATTTAAATTTCCTTCTATAATTTAGACCCGCAGTATTTAATTGTCCGGTATTACTCTTCTGTTTTTTTTTTCTTTTTGTGACTTTGGCGGAAATTGCGTGGAAGGAAGCAACCAAATAGGTCTCTAGGCGCCAGATAATTACGGTTTTTTATACTTTGCTCGAGTTGAGGCTTTAATAGGCAATGTAATTAGCAGAATGTTACTTTGAAAACCAGTTGCAGTAGCCACTTCTAATTTTTAAAAAGATCTTGTGTGTAATAAGCAGTTTTATCTTTGTGAACAAAAATAATTGTAATTGTGATTCTGTTGACTCGTTAATGATATGTTGAGTGTTCTATTTGTAGTTTTAAAGATATGACATAATTGAAAATAAATTATAATTTATATGATATTATAAAATTTTTATATAATGCTTAGCGTATTTATGTCGTTATTTTAAATTAATTTATTTATTGCAGGATGGCGATCGTGGGTACTTAGAGGGCTTGGCGTCGCGGTACGCGGATCTATTTTCCACTCACTACGGTGACGTATTAGACCATCTTGAAGAGCTGAGAAGACATGAATGGGACGAAATGTCTCCAAGGATGAGGGTGCTAGGTGGAACAGGAACACCACAAACTCCACCGTCGGCAAGTCCTGGATCTTTAGCTTTGAACAATTTGACAACATCACATTCTCAGCCTATTTATGTGCCTGGAAAATATTCGGTAAGGCCATAAACTCATATCTCACGATACAATGTTAACTATTATTAAGAAGTTAGTTTCCTTATGAAATAATTTAAAATCTTTTAAGTAAAAACAATACTTCGTGTTTTAAAAAACGAAGGTTTACTTCAAACGCAGCAGAGTCAGTTAGTGATGCTAAAGTTGAAGGAAAGGAAAAGTTGTATCATGGAAAAGTTGTATTTATACAATTCGTGCCTTTCTAAGGCACATAACCTAGTATCTTAAAGATATTCGCCCTGTTGTTTGTATCACTATTTGTGGTGAATCAAATATTTTATCAGCCTATTCTAACCTTCAGGTTATCACCATGAAGTGGTTCAGAGTATCGGTGCAAATTTATTTTTAGCTTTATTGAACAATTATAGATAAAGTCAATGTACATTCATAATGCTATCAGTAAATAGGAATTATAAAGTATTATTTAAATTATTGCTAAATTTATATTAAAGTGCAACATTCACTTAGTGCTTAGATTGTAACAATTACAGATTACATACTTCTTACGTAGGTAACTATACTTTTAAAATGTATTTTTACTTCAACACCAGTGATTGATTATTGCACAATATTCAAATATAGATAAGATTGCGTCTGATAATAATGTAGGAATACGTTAAATTAATATAGGCCTCTTATCGAATATATGGTATGGGTAGCACATATAAAGATGTGATAATGTATGAAATAAATACATAAATTCGTCTATAAAAGCTAATAAATAATTCATCATTTCAGAAAAACAAAAAAATATAATGATTCAATTTTTTTACAGCCGTCAAGCTGTTTAACTGATAAAGAAGAAGACGAAATTTACGGATTTGGTTACGGCGTGTTTGGGAAACAAATGTTGCAGAGACAACAGCAGCAAAAACAGCTTCTTCTTGCCCAGCCCACACAGCCTTTGATCCACAACCAACAACACAATTACCAGAGGTAGGGGTCTGACATATACATAGTAAATCCATTAAATGATTCATTATAATGATAGAGCTCTATTTAGCAAATGTAGGATACTATCTTTTATAATCAAAATGATTTAATATTTTGTATGCATCGGAAGCTATTGAATATTTGAATTCATTACAAAATACTCTACAGTTGAAACCATTAATATAATTATAGTGAAAAAAGATATCTAGTAAGTTTTTATAAAAATTAACCGACTTAAAAAAAACATATGATTTTGAGATTATAATATATGATATCAATTATTAACAACGTTGAGTAGGTACCTAAAGTATTTTTAATTTGTACATAGAAACAAATACCACTATACAGAAATGTACAAATCAATAGAACATCATATACCCTGTAGAATATCATAGTTTGCCTAATCTTTAAAGCTCCGCTTGAAATATTTAATGAAAAGTTAAAAACATCCTTATTTCATCTCACATAAGAATTTGAGTATTGTAACAATGTAATATATATATGCATATTATGGATTATTCCGATTGAACAGGTGTATTTGATAGATAAGCTTTTACGTGCATGTTTAAATTCTAATCTAAATTGAAATCGGACGTTCGATCGGCGACAGAGTCTAAGATAGAGAGTTATAGAGAGCTCGCCATTGAGATTGCGAAATGCTTTTATTGAAATTATTTTGCAAAATATATCTTTACGCAGTATTTTCTTTCATGCTATTTAAAAATAAAACCGCGTATAAATACAATTCGATCATTAACCATAAAAGAAAGTTCTGAAACAAATATGTTTTGTAAATTGAGTATTTACAAAGAATGCCCAATGTCTCTCCCGCTGAGCAAAGATTGTGCTGGGATATTTCATCTCGATGCTCCACTGCGGGTTGATGAATTTATATATTGTAAAATTACATTCAAAATATGCATATTATACGCTGTATCTGGGCCGATTGAGTCGATATTTTTTATTGAGTTGATTTTTTTTTTTTTTTATATTCGCCGGGAGGGCAAATGACTCTACTCCACCTGTTGGTAAGTGGTAGTAGAGTCCAAACGCGACGACGGCCAGTACAGACGGGAAAAACGTTCTGAACTAGCCGCCTTCGCCTTGCCGGCCCGCAAGATGCCTCTTCACGCCTCGTTTGAAGGAACCCGGGTTGTAAGAGGAGGGGAACACGTGAGCTGGTAAGGAATTCCATTTTTTGGAAGTGCGACAAAGAAAGGAGTTGCCAAATTTCTTTGTTCGCGATGGAATTGATGTCACAGTTAGGCGGTGACATCGAGAACCAGCTCGCGTGGACTTAAGAAGGAAGGGGGAAGCAGGAATTAGAGAGAATAATTCCTCAGAGCACTCGCCGTGATACAGTCGATAGAAAGCGCTCAGTGCTGCTATCTCACGACGCAATTGTAAAGGTTCAAGGGTGGTTGTGACCTTTACGTCGCCAATAATGCGTACGGCACGTCGCTGCAACCGGTCCAAGGCCTCAAGTAGGTACTTAGCGGAGCCATCCCAAAGGTGCGAGCAATATTCCACGCAAGACCGTACCTGTGTTTTGTACAGCAGGCACAGTTGTGTATATCTCGAAGTCCTGTTCCACTCATATTTAAATAAGAATTAGAAAACATTTATTCAGGACAAACAAACACTGCAAACATAAAGTTACAATATTATAAATAAATGGTAAAATCTTTATATTCAAAAAATTTATGTACATACACAAACACGCAACTGTGTACTGTACTGTCTGCAACCGTGATATGTCCTGAAAAGGTGTAGCATTCATCTTTAATTTAATGTTAGGTTCTAACCCAACTGACGAAAAACTTTACCCTTAAGAGCGGCATTAGGGTGGAAAATTAAGGGATTAATTATTTGGTTTGCGTGTGTAGTTAATTCATATCTTCGCCAATAGAATAACTGGTTTAATATTTATTATTTTTATCGAATATACAATTTTATTTTATAGCCAGGCAAAATAAGGCAAGGCTATAAACACTGACAAAAGTAACTAATAAGGCGTAGCAAATATTGAAATAAGTATACATACGGCACTAATAAATTTAATAAAACTAAACTTGAATTTTTATAATTATTTTAGATATATATTATATCGGCCGAGTTCGGTACAGTACAAAATTAATGGGTTTTTCTATCAATCATTTAGCCGAAGCAAGCCGTTAATTTGAAAGTGATAAGAGCTTAGACTCCTGTACCTCGGAGAGCGCGTAAAGCTACTGATACTGCGCCTAAACTCTCAGGTATTGTCGGAAAATAAGCCTTAGAGATTAGAAAGCGTATCTGTGTTTACGCATATACTAGTGCTAAATTTCACTAGTACTAATATGGAATACCTTTTTTACGTAAGTGTTACTAAGAAAACATATCTATATTATAAGTATTACAATGATATGTATTAAAAGATGCCGTGTGGCTTTAAAAACCGTTAATATATCTTGTTCTTTTCACGTGGTACAATAATAAACTCGTTTTAATTATCTCTTTGTAAGCAGTAAAATAAATTTAAATTAACGAACCAAGAAATTTCTTACGTTTCGAAGAAGCCGATTTCGCAGTCATTATGTTTTTGAAACTAAGCATAAATTATGTACCTATCTCATATTTGTTGATAAAGAGAATATATATATATATATATATATATATATATATATATATATATATATATATATATATTCTCTATTCTCTCTATTCTCAAATATATATACACACAATACATTAACCAATATTTGGCACGGCTTTGTGCACAGCCTTTTCACGCATTTTATTGCAATATGCCATAATTATATAATACGAGTATTACTATATTATTATATATAACTTGATATAAAAACTAAATTTCACCTATAAAGATCTTTATTCCAAGCAACCTGCTAGTGCGTTACAGCATAATTCTTATTATTATTTTTAACTGATAGTAATATAAAATCTAACCAAAATATTCATGGGTATTTTAAGAATTTTTTTCTGTATAGCATAAAAAAAATCTCATAGTGTTATCAGTCAAGTCAATTTTATGAAAGTACGTAACAAACATAAAATCACTCCAAAACAGCTAAATCAATCGCCACCAAACATTTTAGCAATTTCGCAATCGCCGAAATCGCCTTGTAACTTGTAAGTTGCTATATATGATATACATTTTACTAGTTTAACATTTGACAATCCATACGATCAATGCTCATATATTTGTTAGCAGGAAATCAGGTAACACGTTCGTTGTCACATTTCACCCACGCGCCCTTTGGCGACTTGTTTGATGCTAATTAGGTCTCCACTACAAGTTAGTCTGCCTAATGAATTACCTCGTAAAACCTACTCGATGGCGTGCCCAAGGCACGGCGTTTTGTATTATTTAATATAGATAACATGTAAATTGCTCTTTGCTAACAGCTATTTTATTTGTAAATTGAAGATGTTCTGACAGGTATTTTCAAAGCGGTCAATTGTATATATAGACTTAAACAAATTGCTGTACTCTGTCATTTGTTTTATTTTCCGCTCATTTGAATATAAGCAATTTAGGATTTTGACCTCTTTTTTTATAGAATAGGAAGGCGGACGAGCATATGGGCCACCTGATGGTAAGTGGTCACCAACGCCCATAGACATTGGCATTCTAAGAAATGTTAACCATCGCTTACATCACCAATGCGCCACCAACCTTGGGAACTAAGATGTTTTGTCCCTTGTACCTGTAATTACACTGGCTCACTCACCCTTCAAACCGGAACACAACAATACCAAATACTGCTACTGTTTTGCGGTAGAATATCTGATGAGTGAGTGGTACCTACCCAGACGAGCTTGCTCTTTGTATAGTCTTTAAAAAAATAGTAAAAATAACAAAGTACACTCTGCTTCATGGATTTAACTGAAGACCTCCTAAATAAATTAGAACGGCTGCAAAATATAGCCATAAGATTTATTTTTGGTCTGCGAAAGTTCGATCATGTCTCTGATTATCGGTCTCAGTTAAAGTGGCTGCCAATCAGACTACGAAGAAATCTACACGCCTTATCTCTTCTCTACTCTATTCTTTATATCGATCACACACCATCTTACCTTAAAGAACGCTTTAAATTTCTTGGTTGCGATAGCGCACACAACCTCCGTTCTTCGGATGATAATAAACTAGTTACCCCCTGCAGCCGGACACAAACCTACAGTAACTCTTTTACTGCAAAAACCATCAAACTTTGGAATGCACTACCTACAGATATTCGGCAGTCGAATTCATTGAGTATTTTTAAATACCGCTTGAAAAGCTATTATTTGTCCATTTCCAAGTAAGGTATGTATGTATGAAATAGTTTGTGGTTTATAATTTATCTATATTTAATTTTATACTCTATAATTATATATAATATGTTTATGCTAAATAATAATATATATATATTTGTATGTATGTATGTGTATGTATGTATGTATAATAATATATATATGTGTGGTTAGTGGGATGTAGATATGTGTAGTTTATTAAATATTTAGTATCACCTTTTTATATCTAAATGCACTTACCTGTTCTCTTACAAAATTCTCTCACCAAAGGTTGTCTGTTAGAGATCGCTATAAGCGATAAGACCGCCTTTGCGCACCATTTTTTTATTTTCTTTTTCTTTGATTGTTTCCTACTTCTTTCTCATTTTATGTATATGTTGTGCAAAAAGTGTTAAATAAATAAAAGTATTTAATAATTATTTCAGTAAATGTTTTGGCTTTATTGGTAAAGGTATTTAAATAGTAAATAATAAATATTAATAAAAGCGCAACACACTTTAAACATTTCTAGCTCCTGGCGAAAAATACTTTTATCTGAGTGGGCGTCGAACGTATATTGAACTCTGGAAAATAAACAGTAATATCAACAGTACTTCATCTCAACGATGTTCTCTTAAAGCGTATTGTGGGTGTCGTACAAGCTATAATATAATTTGTATAATAACAAAAACAAAATATTTTTATGCGTGGTTTTGTGGAACTACTATTGAAGTCTAAATTAAATATTTTCTATAGTATATTTGAATTAGCATTTAAAATTTTACTAAGTTAGTTTAAATTCTAGTTAATTGTCATGCGTATTATATTAAAAAACTTTTCCCTCCATCAAATTAATAAAATGGCGAAACCCTTCATCATTTTTATTATTACAAACCGTAGTCCTTTTTAATTTATAATAAGTATTTTTTTTGTGTGTTAATCTATGGGTATATTGTTTAGGCTTGACTACCTCCTTGGTTTAGCAGCTAGATGTAAAGCCGCTGACTCGGAGGTCCTGGGTTCCCAGGTCTCGAATGTTCCATGGAATCAGGTCAGGCCAAAAAAAAAATGTTATTGGGTTTTTCTGTCGAAAATTCTCAGTCGCAACCCGGAGTCCGGAAGTTGAAAGTGTGTACACTCCCGCTCCTCGGAAAGCACGTAAAGCCGTTGGTCCTGCGCCTGAACTCTTTCCAGTCGTGTCGGATTGCCGTCTCATCGGATTATGAGAGTTAGGGAATAGAGAGTGCACCTGTGTTTACGCACACACTTGTGCACTAAAATATGTCATGCGCAATTAGCTTTGTAGCTGAAATCTGTCTGGAGGTCATTGTTATTTTTGTTTAGGCTAGAAATTAATAGATTTGTTAAATAGATTTAAATAAATTATAATGTAGGTTTATGAGACACTATGTGAGAATATTGTGTTCGTTTGTTGCATATGAGCCAGTGTACAAAATATGTGTATTGATTCAACATATATTGTTATAGAGATGTATATTGTTAGTGTACTTAATAAATAAATATTGTAAACACAACATGATCCAATCATGCTAGATCAAAATGATTAAGAAATTTAATCCAAGTAATCAAAGGTTCTGGCACTTATCAAACTGAACATTTCTGTCGCTTTGTCAATTAACACAACTAGAATGCAACTAACAAGCTAGTTGAGATTGCAATTGAATAGTGAGAAACTAGAAGATATAAGATTTCCTACTTGCGACATTCAGTTTAGAAATCGCGTTGATAAAGATTAAAATAGTTTTCTGTATTTTTTTTAATTACTTACTAACAAATTGTGATGGTTTTATTTTATGATAATAAACCTGACTAAGGTTATTAATTTTTGCCAATGATAGTCATGTATTATTTATATAATAAACGTGAAAACACCAATAAGAATTTATATTTTTTAATTCAGTGTTTTGAAATAACGTTTACCAAAATTTGAAATATATCTATTTATTAAATTTATTCACGGAAATTAATCGCACATTACACAAAGTTTTTTTAATCGCACATTACACAAAGTTTGTGTAATGTGCGATTAACAAAATAATTATAAATATTCCAAAGTAAGAAAAGCTTATTATTTAATTGTAATATTATTAATTATAACAGAGATAGTTGGATAAAAACTACAAACACTAAATAGAGCACAATTATAAGATCCATAGTTTTATAAGACTATTTAAATTAATATTCTATTTATGAATATTTATGAATAAATAAAACCTTCGTACCTAAGCAAGCAAGCATATATATGTGGTCCCGCTGGTGTCCGTATAGGGTCACGGCGGCAAACCTCAAGAGAAGAGCCAACTGCACAGGACTTATTATAGTGCACAAGTGTGTGCGCAGACACAGATGCACTCTCTATTCATTATTCCGATGGGACGGCAAATTTGACATGGCCGGAAAGAGTTCAATTCATCTTTACTTGCTTTCCGAGGCACGATAGTGTACACTTACAATTGCCAGACTCAGACTGCTACTGATTTTTTTTTCAATAAAAATACCCAACAACTTTTCATGGGCCTGGGGTTTGATCCGAGGACCTAGAGATCTGCGGAATTATATCTAGCCACTAGACAAACGAGGCAGAAAATATGTAAAGTATTGACTTTACATATTTTCTGCCTCGTTTGTCAATTTCACGGACATATTTTTATTGTAATAACATCCAGTACCCAGATAATTATGGTACTATATTGATAGTACCATAATTATCTGGGTACTAATTGATACTAAAACTTTATTATTAAAACAACTCTGAATCAATTTAAGGGTGTATAAATGAAAACGTTATCTCATTTGCCATTAAGCGTGGCATCAACATGAAAGAGACCTAACTATCCGGAATTTATCTAAGTGCCTGCATAAATGCGCAATGCTTCGTTACGTTCATGTTGCTATCTGCTCCTCGTTGTTTAATTTGTTCATAGATTATAACAAGCTTTGTCACTCTTTACAAACAGTTCGATACAATTTGTAAGGGTTATATTTAAAACTAACGTAAATTAGAAATTGTAAATATGATTAGAGATAGTTAATGTTAACATTAACTGCATTTTTAACGTATTATTATAAACGTTTCTTAGGGGCTGTTTATTTAAATATTGATTTCTCCCTTTCTATCATTATTGATTTGAAATTCGAATGAAGAAGACAGTTTAACTAATAACCTGCTGAATAATGCTTATAAGTACGGTTCTATTGATCTCGGCTGTAGGTATTGGCATTCTTTACTCTGCCATTACAATAAACAAAAAATAAGAATATGATTGATGACTCTTAGTGACGTGTTATATATGAAAATCTCTTCTGAAAGTCTCTTTTAAAAGACTAATTTATTTCAATTTCACGGACATATTTTTATTGTAATAACATCGGTATTGTATTGGCATTAGTAAAACAAGTTTAACTTTGCACGCAATTGTGCGAGAGCTGTACACTGGCTGTGGTTAGATGGTGGTTAAATCGGGACCGGTTATAGTTCCTTGCTTGTTTTAAAAGCAATTACCCGGTCGACTATGTTAAAGAACCACGCTAACACGTTTCATATATGGGTGGGATAAAAATGTTACACGCAAGCGATATTTTACGATGAAAATTTTATTGTTTACATAAATATAAAGATAAAACAGATACCATGTTAAGTATATTTTTAAACTAAATAGTTGGCGTTGTTTATGGATTTAAAGTTAACTGATAGAAAAAAGTAACTACTGAGTTTCTTAACGGCTGATCTGGTGGTAGTTTTACATTTAATATAACCATTTTAAATGATTTAATAGGGTTTGTAAAAGCCAACATTTTAAGAAAGCACCGAATAAATTACCTTCATTTTATTGCAATTGAAACTTTACAATTTTAAATTAATCAAGAGCTGAAAACGTGTTTGGGAAGGCTGGCGTAGAAATGTAAACCACTGTTTCAAGTAATGTAAATAAGTTACTTCGAATCGTAATTATAATCTATACACCGTCATTGAAGAGAATAAAATTATTAGTTATTGTTTCAATTATATGTTATTGTTTATTATTTATATGTTATTTATAATATTGTCGGGTTGGTAGCGAATTTTTTAAATAGAGAAAATCAATATTCACTGTAATGTTTCATACTGGAAACCCGATAACGCTTGGCTTCATTTGTTGTCTCTATTTGTTATTCGATTTCATTCCTTTGATTTTGGATACTTTTATAAATGGATATATAATTCGAGTTTCCCCGAACAGAATAAATTATATACATTGCCTCATGATGTAACTTATAACAATGACAATTATCGTCGTTTTATTCAATAGTGTTCGCAGATTGACCGACGCAGGTTTTTATAAGTTTATTGACAGACTAGCCGACATAATTTTTCACGGGTGAACTATTTAGTATTTTCTATGTTTTTTTAAGTAATAGCGCTCGCCCTAGCATTACTAATAGGATAAGGTTTGAATCTCAAGTTAATATGTGTACATTAAATATGCTTTTATAAATAAAAACAAACACAGCATAATATATTTGAAATTTCCGAGAAGTGACTCATATTTATCGTTGTGTACACAATACTAATACACCTTATAACTCGCTTAAGTTATTCTGTTTATCTTTAAAAACCTCCAAAACTACAATTGAATTACTGTGTCGTTTATTTTTAAGACAATATATATATAACTAAAATATATAAAGCTATAACTGTCGTATGAAACATAAATATATTTTTTTTCTCTTAATTTTTAATGATTGATATATAAAACGTTATACTATTTTTTTAACTTGTAACTTAGTTACTGGCTAAACTTACTAGAAAATTTTTCAGTTTAAGTTGTGTACTTCGCTAATTATTTCAACAACCAGATGAACGTATCTACAAATATCTGTTTGTTAAGAAATAGCAATTTAAAGAGCAGAAGTTGGTGTCGATAAAGTTTGCCTCACTTTAACCACTTATTACATTAACCCTAATATTTAAAAATAAATACATAAAGTGTATATTTTTTGTTCATAAGTATATAATTTTCATTCACATAGATTTTCTTTTTTTTATTATTAAAAATATACATAAATCTTAAATTTTTTTAGTTATTTGGTGGTTTTTAGTAGATGATAATTTCATAAAAAATTACTTACGTTTATCTTTACCGGTGAATTAGTTTATTCGATTCCTTTTCTCCGTGAAGCATCCATATCAAGCAGCGAAAACTAAGGACAATTAATAACTTTTAGTGTAAAGCTCTAACAGACATGCGGTCAATATTATTCACTTATTGTTTAAACAGAGACTTAATTTTTAATAAAAAAATATAATTTCTCTTTTGTTACAGTTGCCTCAGTCCAAGATCTGCATATTTTTATGAGTTTCCTCCTAGCGGTAAGTAATGAAGAATATATTGTAATTATAAATAAAAAATATATTTGGTTGTTATCTCCGCAAAAAGTATGTAATATATTGCAATTTTATTTTGAAATGTACAACGAATTTTGAATATATCTGTATGATACCTGTTACTCCCTTAAATTACTTTGGAGAAATAGTATTTTTTAAGCATTTAAATGTAAATAGTGAAATAATAGTATATGCAAAATGCAAATAATAATAATTTATTGATGAAAAAACAAAGCCATATAAGTAGAAATATTTACAAAAAGAACTGTACAGCTTAATTAATAGTTGGTACTATGCTAATTATAATTAATACCAATAATACGGATTTGCTGACCTCCAAACTAGGAGTAATAGGAATATTTTTCGATTATAATAAAAATAAACAATAACGGGTTTTTATATTTAGACAATTGCCTTGGAACGGCGAAGAAGAAAGCAACAACGTTTTCAAGACTTTTGCGGGGATTAAAATCCCATAGAAAAGAAAAGCACGGCTCCTGTTCGCCAAAACATTCTCATAGTCCTCGACAAACACTGCCACCACAACGGGTAAGATTCAGGCCTGCTAATTCCAATATACATATGTATTAAAATAATGTGCTAATTATTAACTTACCAATATAACGTTAGCGCATGCTTAGGAAAATACTAGAGACCAGTCGTAACAATCATGGCTCTTGTTGCACTGGCATTAAAATTATAATTTGTATTCAAATTTTTAAGATAATTAAAAACATTTTTAAGGTCTTATCTGATCGAACATTAAATCAGGTAAACATTATTTCTGTCAGCTATAAAGTGTGAGTAATTATATTAAGATTAGGATAGCAAAGTATACACTTAATGTTGTGCATGGTTCACCCGAGAATATTGAGCATGCCCTGAAGTGTGTGGTCATAGACCTTAAAAGGGCTCTAAGGACGGAGCCTCCGTCGAGTGTGTTCAACGTGTGTTAGTTTTTAGTTTGATTACAATTTTAGATCGTATATCATGGTGTTAATATTTAGAATAATAGACTTAATGTATACTGTTTGTAATTTTTAAGCTGTGTATATAATTTAAATTGACCTGTAAGTTTTATGTAAATTTTGATAATTATTTATAAAAAAATAAGTTAGTTTATATTATTTCTCTTTAGATTATGGATTAAAGAATGTATAAACGGAGTAGTCATCTACATCCTCGTAGATGACTACACCGACACAACAAAGGTAGGACGGGAAGTACCTCAGTATCTTCAATGATGTAGCAGACAAAACACTCTCACAACGGCAATGTGTAACCGAATCTTAGCGAAAGTACGTAAGCTCAGCGTCTGCCTTCCTTTTTTTTCATACATTCCCTTTCCCCCATCCGCCATTATGTTGATCCGGCGCGACGCCGGTCCTTCTTTGACATGCACTCGGTGCAATTAGTATGACGCGTCGTGCAACCCATTTGTATGCAATACTAACATGACCAGTTTTTAGGCTGAAGGGGCATGCAGTTAGATAATAATTTTTCTAAGTGATAATTTTGAATACAAGAGTCTCTTCCGATATATTAAACCATCACATTTTTATTATCTGTCCTAACTATGTGAGATTTTTTTAGTATGTTACTATACATAATTAAGTATAATATAGCATTGGACAAGGCAGCTAAAAGTTCATCTGGTGATAAAATTTGTTTAATGCAGAGGTACATATGTATTTCTGTAAATACAGCTGCTATAAAATGTAGAAGCTATACAATTTATTGATGTTATATATGTAGTTAATTCTATTATCAGAGGTCGTAATGTATGTGATACTCGCACTTTACTACAGACAGAACTTCATGAACTTTCGTTGAATACGCAACTCATCCTAACCGAATTAAGTGCTGCATTTTTCCACGTCCACGTATATTTATTAATCTCCAGACGTTGGGGTACGTCACCGCATGCCGTTGAGAAATGACGGCTGCCAAAGTTAAGTCGGTTGAGCCAAGACGGCGCCTGAGTTATGGCCGTTTGTTGGGAGAAGGGATGAAGGCCATTAGGGCGCGAGCATAATCCTTATCGGGCAAGTTGCACTTAGGATTAGCCCTGTCAGAAGTTGCTTTTTTCGACTGTTCGAGGGGCTTTGTCCAGCTGTGATTAGAGAATTAAAGGAATACTTTATAGATCGCCAAACGATTTTTCTTGCAGGGATTATAACGTGCTCTGTATTTGAGAAATATTTACATTTTCTCTTGTTCGGCGTGTAAGCCTTGACACCAAATCTCACTAATTGCTATTTGATATACACACATATTATCCCTATACACTGCACCATATTGTAAAACTAGTGAAAGTATAGATTATAGTCTTGTAAATTATAAACCTATGACTTACATAAAATAACTGGATACTAGCATATTTTATGCACTTCTTAAAAGCCTTCATTTATTTCAACTAATTAAGTTTTTAAATTTTCTTTATTATTTCGCATATTACAAATAATGTAGTTTAACGATTATGCGTTTATCGGCACGTATTGTGGCTTCTGCCGTCGTATATATTCTATATACATATGTCACAAGTTATATTGTATCATGCTGCTGTAATATTTTTGAGCTGTTACAATCAGATTGTTTTGTGTCTTAGATAACTTAGATATTTATTAAATAACAATATTTTATTCGATCTATTAATAATAATTATTAAACAATAATAATGATTAATAAGATCGTATGTTGTTGATATGTATGTATAACATACAATGTTATACATACATATTGTTATCGAATAAATTCGCACATAAATGAAAACATATTAGTTTTTTGATAATACGTTTGATGTATATTCATGCAAATAAAATTATGTTAAACTTTAAATTTTCAAATAATACACTACACAACAAAGGATATCTTGACAAAGTGAAGCCTTTAAAGTTGCGCAACTACAAAACTTATTCCTCGGGGCGCATTTATCACGTTTACTGTGGTAATATTTTCATAGCTATGCTTCTGACATAGATTACTTTCTTTGTACGTTGGCTACGTGAGTTTATTGTATTTAGGTTTGTTTTATGTTGATATTAAAACTTGCTGTAATTTAATTGTAGCCAGGTCAAGTAAGGCAC
Organism: Nymphalis io; assembly: GCF_905147045.1. Taxonomy (NCBI): domain Eukaryota; kingdom Metazoa; phylum Arthropoda; class Insecta; order Lepidoptera; family Nymphalidae; genus Nymphalis; species Nymphalis io. The sequence goes on along the minus strand of NC_065893.1, from coordinate 5,619,792 downwards.
ATGCAATTAAAATGTTATATTATGAACCGTAATTGAAATTAAAATAATTTCTCTATCGGATGTTGTTACAAAAAAATAAATTTATTAAGAATAAGCCATGAAACACATTAAAATAATTTTAGCCCTTCAATATGCAAATATAAGTAATTTAACAAGTAAATTCGATTAGCTCATAAAAAATAATATTAAACAGTCACTTCATTAATAATCATTAATCATTCTCACTTAACTAAAAACTCCAAGGATATGCATCACAACGATGTTTTATAGGCACGAACCGATTAATCATAAGTCATACAAAGCTCGCCCATTAACTTCGCACTTGATAAGAGAATAATGTGAATAGACGACAAAGAACATTTCTATAATACGAAGCCGGAACCTTACTCGGACTGTTCAAAATTTATAGCCCTATCACTTTCACATATATTGTCATTACAACCGTACCATTGTGGACGTGCTCATTTTGATTTCGGATTTTTGGTGTTATAATATATTATACTTAAAATGTTAATTATTCAAACCGACTTATTTAATTATTTTGTAGAGGTGATATATATCTGCCAATCGCTAATAGACAGGCCATTTAAAGTATCATAAATTCAACTAACCATTTTAAAACTCCTCCGCGAAATGTTAAATATTAATATTATGACATGTGTGTTCCACCCACGCAAACTGAAATTGTAAAATAGTAGCATTTAAGTAGAACTAAAATTTATACGTCTTAGCGTATTATAATAGATTGCTTTATTGTTAATTTATGTTTAAGGTAATGTAGATTAATATATTTTACAGGGAATTAACAAAGACACAATTACTAATTCGACACAATAATTTATCAACAAGAGCCGTGAAGGCGTGATTTGTGAAAATCGTACTAAGAAAAATGCCTATCACAGTATTGATTAATGACTCAAAATAATTTAGCTATATAAAGTTAAAAGGTGATTTTGCTGAATTTATTTTAAAAAACTGAAGGCTCTTCGAACATTTTAAAGAGTTGTAATTATATGAAGAAGTATTTAGTAAGTAGGGTTTGTGTGGTGGTCCAATAACAGATTTACTTAGCGTAGTTACAATCAAATGGTAACCTTTGTGTGATAATATCGTTTGAAAATAGATGTTTATATAAACTTTTCCTGCAATAGGATAGAATTGGTGATATTTAGAAAATTATTTGTGACGTCATGAACTACGGGATGTTTCCCGTAGAGGAGTGGTGTGATAATATTTAAACTTTCCTCCAGGTTGACACTCCGGACAGCGTGCTCCAAAGTGGCTTGGGTTTAGGCCCTGGACCTGATACAGCTCTGAGGTCCATGGTTGACCCAAGAGACTATGACCGCCTCCGCTTCTTTCAAATGAGTGCCGCCCAACCAAACACCTTCGAAGAAACTATACATAGGGTGAGCCAGCGTTTTCCTGCAATGAACTGCATTTGAGAGAATCTGTTTCGGTTGTATACATATAACAATTTTGGTGGTAATGTTAATACATTATAAAAAGCGCTTAATACGACTTTATCTTTGCAATTTTGATAAATTTCATTTATTGTACTTAGTCACTGACGGTAACTTATATTAGTAATTCAGGAAAACCACAGAACACACAATTCGGATGTTACAAAAACATACAACAGATATGCAGTATCTCTCAAACGATCAGCGCAGGAAAACTTTCTGTTACACTCTGGATGGCAAAACGTCTAAAATGTTTACGGGATTGTCAAAATTTTCATAAAACACGTCCACTTCAATTAACTTCAGATCGGGTACATCCCGGTTCTATCACTATTCATTAAATATTAAAAGTTTTATGAATTCAATGTAACAAATTTTCGAAGTTTAACACTGTCGGAATGCAAACTGTAATTTTACTTATAAATAACAATACAAATAATTTGCCAACAGAGTCGTAATAGAATTCAAAATTCAAAATTTCTCATTGCCTACATTGTTTTGGTTATATTTGGTATGCTCAAAGAACAGGAGGTGGATCTATATAGAACACATACTTAATTTGCCTATTATATCTTCAATTTCATTTATATGTTTAACTACTATAGTTATAAGTGTTTTGTTAAATAACATTGTGGCAGCACGCATTGCACTTGTTTGTAGAATTCGGAATGCACGAATTTGCACGAGCAATTTTTCGAGGCGCATGTCAGCATGTTTGTTTTATTTTTTTATTTTGTATTCGTTATGAAGTGTTGATTTTTTTTTCTATAATTAGATATTGTTATGAACATTGGATTATTTAGTTTGATCGTATTGTATTTGTATAAATTATATTTAAGTAAATATTCTTGAGGGTAGAAATATATAGTGTGTTTTTATTTTACGTGTTTTGTTTTTAATTATACACCACTTATTGTTACTTTATCTTTTTGCGTTATCAATTATAGTTCTCTAAATTCACACTTAACTAATTATAATTTTAGTCACCTCGCAATAAAACTCGACTATTTTAGATTAAATAATTTATATCGGTTTGATTAATGAGTTTGTGGTTGTTACAGTTAAAAGTGCAAGAAGCTATGAAGAAAAAAGATAAATTAGCGAGGGAACAGGAAGAGGTAATTCTTATTTTAAAATTTATAAAAATATATAAAAGACCGTGTTTGTTATCACAACAATAGTTATATTGTTTATGTTATTGGTTCTTGTGAGTCACCTTTCATTCCGGTGAATGAAATATATTCCGGTATATGGTATATAGATAGCACCTTAAAACATTCAATTTAGTGTAAAACAGCCTCTAATCGTTGGACAGGGTTGGGTGTATAAGCTGAGCCTTCAGCTAATCATGCCCTAATCTCGAGCTAAGTCTATTAGCGGCAGTTGTATCGCTTCTCAACGAAACTTTGGAAGCCCTTCACCGAGAACGTTTCGCCCGTAAATCAACTGCTCCTAAATACGAGTATCAAATAAGTCTATAACTCTGAAAATAAGAAACCTTAGTGTTGCGCAATAAAAGTCATATTTGAATAACTCGGTTATATTTGAAATGAAAATGAGACGATGATGACGTCTCTGAAGTCGATCATTGAAATTTTACAGCGGTAATAAATATTTTTTTCCTTGGAGAAGATAAAGTTCAACCTTTGAGTAAAAGAGAAGTAAATAGTAGTATTTCTTGGAAAATTCTAAAATAAATTCACACTCATTAGCGTCATAAATATCTTCTATTTTTTATAAGTGGAAACAAAAATCTTTTAAATTTTTTATGTATTTCGTTTTCAGTCTCAATATCTTAATTGTGTTTATAATTATTTAAATGGTGTTTATAGGTCTATAATTTTTCGATATTGGCAAAGACTTGTTTATAAAAGCAGGTTCATAAACAAATTCATTGTGTAATTACCAAATCCCATTCTGTTCCGATGTAAAAACTCATTTGCTGGAGACTCGCAAATCCCCCATTTGCTTGGCGTGTTGGCTCTGTAACAAAACGTGCATAAATTAACTTAACGTTCAATACTTTTCTACTTACGTTAAAGTGGTCGTTTTATTACAGCCTCTGAATATTTATAGCGTGTTCACGAATACCTGGGCAAAAGCACTTGAAATATATTTTTATTGTAAATTCACCACTTGTCCATATTGTTCTACACTTACTTGCTTTTTAGCTTATTCTATTAATAAGCTTGCAAACTGTGTAGTTCAGTTGCTTTAAGGCCGTAAATTCCGAAGACTTGGGCTGACTCAAATCCTACAGCGGCACATTAAAAATTTTATTTGGTTGTTCTGTCGGGAAATTTTCAGTAACATAGAGTCTGAATATTGGCAGTAACTCCACAGAAAGTAACGTAATGCCATTGCCCCTGAATATTTTACGGTCGCGTCAGTTTGCATTTTTATGGGATATATTTCGATGGCATCAATGTTTGAGCACACATCCGTCCGCCGAAAGGCTGCCATGGTCGAAATCGGTCAAGAGGACACTATACTTGTAAAACTTATTGTTTAAAAATACTCAATAAGTTTAGATGCTTTTCAAAAACCATTTTAATAAAAAAAAAAGAACGTGTCAGAATTCATACTCTAATTATAAATTCTCACAAATAAACGTAATGATCATTAATCCTACGACGTTCAGTGATTATGCAAATACGATACCTTATAGCTTAAAATTATAACGTCATTATCGAGGAATTTTACGTAGCACAGCTTCGCAAATTATAATAATCGATTAAGGATAAATGTTTCTTAGTCAAAATTACATCGATATTTTGAGGAGTTTCGTCTCTACTACAGAGAATAAAAAACCTTTATTGGTGATATTAAAATAATTTAGCAAAGAAACAAAAATAAATATTTAAACCAAATACACGTTTGCTTGTTATATTTTATAACTCTACCTTATTGTTATTTATATAATAGTAGAGTTTTCTTAAAACTTAATTCATCAAGCTACATCTAAGGTAATTTTTACAGATATTACGAGACATTAGACACGGCCTTATGAACATGGGACGAGAGGGGGTTCGTGGACCTTTTGGCGGTAAGTTATTTTTGTATCGACATACGATAAGCTTTATTGAATAGATTTTAATAACTTGACTCATCCTTAAAAAGAATTTCTTTTGTATGTTTCGTGAATTTTCTTTTGCGTCTATTCAATAACGCTTATATGTATTTGTTTAAGTGTTATAGTTTAAACCGAAATTATATAATATTGATAAAAAATAAACCTGTGAAAATAATATGTTCAATTCATGTACAGTAGTTGTTAGATTTATAACCATTTACCGTATAAGTCAAATACTTAATCGTTTAATGTTTTAACATTACACAGATAATAATAATAATGTCCTCCAGACCAATTTCGGTCACGGCGACCAATCTCGAGAGTAATTAACTAACAATGCAGGAGATATTATAGTGCACAAGTGTGTGTACAAACACAGGTGCACTTTCTATTTCTTAACTCTCATAATCCGATGGGATGGCAATCCGACACGACTGGAAAGAGTTCATGCTCAGGACCAACGGCTTTACGTGCTTTCCGAGGCAAAACACTTCCAACTTCCAGACTCGGGCTGCTACTGAGAATTTTCTGCCAGAAAAACCCAATAACTTTTATTGGCCTGACCTGGGAATTGAACCCAGGACCTCCGAGTCTGCGGCCTTACACCAGACCAACGAGGCAGTCACACAGATAATATTATTAATAATATCCTGGGACATTATTCACACACGGCCATCTGATCGCAAATTAAGCAGAGCTTGTGCAATGGAAACCAGACAACTGATATACTACATATACTACTTTTCTATTGTAAATACATACTTATATAGATAATAACACCCAGACTCAGGACAAACAGACATGTTCATGCACACAAATGTCTGTCCTGGGTGGGAATCGAACCCACAACCTTCAGCGTGAAAGGCAAGTATCTACCAACCACGCCAACTGGCTCGTCAATATTAAATCTTTACATCATAAATAAATAATAAAAATATAAAATTTCCATATGGATTCGTCGAAAGTATCACATGTATCGATTATATTCAGTAATTGGACCTATTTTTCGATGAAATTTATTTGTTGTCTTTTCAAATGAAACGTTATTATTGGTTTAATTAATTAATTTGTAAAGTCATACTTTTGTTAATAGTAGAGTTATTGTATATAGCGTAAAAAATACTCATTATCAACATTAGAATCACTCATATACACATAAATCATTATTCATTTCATTAGACATGGCAATATTGATTTCTAACCACTACTGTACGGTAACTGTACTCGTATCCGGTCATCTTGCAATGTTTTGACTTATAATTATTTTTAAATTGTTTTATTTTTATTTGTTTTTATTTCAGATTGCTCTTATAGTTTAATTATCTTTGCTTTGCTATTCAGTTATCAACAATAACTTTAAAAATAATAGACAAAGTCAAAATATTCAAGCCTCTATAAGGAAATTATTATTTATGAAGCATGTTGCTTGCACGATGTTTTTTGATATTTAATTTATTGGTCATCGTTGCGGAATGCTTATTATTGATTAATGTTTATTGATTTATCGTCCGGCATCATTCCTTCGGTTTGCTTTCGATGTGCATTTTCCATCAATCATGTCTTAATTTCAATGCAAATAAGTTATTAAAGATCTTTGACTCAGAAGACAACTCGTATCTTTAATACAAGTGTTTGCTAAATAATTATGTGTTGCATAAAGTAAAAAAAAAAATGATAGTGAGTTCATCTTCATTCATCAAGAAATGTATTTAATTTGCGACAAAGTGCTGTATGCATGTTGTTTTTGAATATTTTGCATCAACCACGCACGGCTTTCCGATGTTCGTAAACAGCTTATTCGCAGTGTTGTCAGTGAAAGCGCCACTTTGTAACAGGGATTAACCGGTAAACTTTTTTCGACTTTATGTTAGCACGTATGATTTTATTTGCACTTAAAAAACTGCGCCATTCAAGCCTAATTGAAGACTCGTTTACAGACGACACATATATGTATGATGATGAAGCCAGAGGGCTCTCCGGAAGGGGGCACTGGTATGATGAACCACCGTACGAGAGTGATCCTGAAGATTTCCTTATGGGAAGTGGAGCGCCAGCAGCTTCGTTTCAAAATGGACGCGTGTGTTTTACATTAAATCTGAGAAACGAGCCAAGAAGTGAAGGAGTTATATCTCTTAGAACCGCAGGCGATATAAGTTTAGCGAGAGCCCCACGAAGGGGATTAATAATACCGCAAAGCGGCCCCTACCCAACCACTGTGATACCATTGAGAACAGCGAGAGATAGGGAAAGCGGGGATTACGCTACATCTGATATCCAATCTATAGGCTCGCGGTTGTCTGGTATATCGCTAGAATCAAGTCGATCCGAACGGGACTATAGAAGAGGTTATAGGCAAATGTCGAGCTATCGGATAGGAATTGACCCCTTATCTCCGGCGTCATCAGATTACGAAGATCAAGAAAGTGAAACAGATTCACAACATATAGCAACTGTACATAAGGTAATATATGAGTTGCATTAATAAACAAAGTGTCTGGCATAATTAAATAAATTATATCAAAACAAAACTATATTGCATTTGATTTATCTACCCGCTTAATGCGTTTTATCAACTATTCCAGTCAGCGGAAGAATGTGAGGGAGTGTCAAGCTTAGCAGGCAAAGTAAGAGGTCTGCGACAAGATGTCCAAAGAAAGATATCAAGATTAAGACAAGAAAGAGGGCCAGATGTACCCTCCGATTGTCGAACAAGTGGCGATCAAGCATTCCCCTGTTCTAATAGTTCTTTCGAAAGTCTTCCCAGCGGCTCAGGCAGTAGTGAGTGGATTTATTAAGTTTTTGTCTGTGTAATATAAAAATATTTGTAAATAAGTTTGTCTTTCCTTTCTATGTACCATAACGCCCATTATTTATGTTACCGATCACGTGTATATATTTTCCCAGCACCTAATATTGAATTTCCTACTAATAAATAATGTAAAAAATAACAGCGAGTAATAGCAGTGTAAATGTGTGACAACAGGTATTTCAATTTCATGAGATTTTTGGCTGAAAATGGCATGTTTTTTAGACCTTTAAGCAAAATTATATTTATGTACAGGCACCCAGGCATTGGTTCGTGCTGGTAGTAATCATTCGTCTCTCTCGGCAGAAGAAAACATAGAATTAAGTCCAGCGGGGCGGAGTCTACTTGTACCGCAAATGCTGTGTCGCGCTCGAGCACTCGTGGATTACGTCCCCAACATTTATGAAAAAGATGCCTTAAGATACAAGGTAACGTTTTCATCTGTTTTAAGTGTATATTAAATATCAAATATATAAAGTCATATATACATATTAATATCCGTCCATATAATGAAAGTTAATGCAATTTATGTTTTTTGTTTAAAAGGGATAGTAAAAGTCTAGGCTAAGGGCTTAGAGCTTACTTCACTGCGCTGCCCCTATGCGCGTTGGTCGACTTGTGGAATTTTATCCGACACATGCCGGTTCCCATCATGTCTTTCTTCACATCTGAGCTCGAGATGAATAATTATAAATACAATTGAAGCACATGAAAATTCAGTAGTGTTTGCTCGAATTTGAATCGGCAATCATTCCTTAGGATTTATTTACTCTAGCGACTAACCTCTTGTTTTTATATAGAATTTATAATTGGTGAATTAAACTATTTGTGTATTACTTATATGTTTAAGTTAAAACACGTTATTAATGTTCATTAAGCTGTACATATCACACGTAATTACATATTTGTATACTCCCAATATAATTTATAGAAAATTATTGTTAACAGAAAGGAGATATAATAGAAGTAATCAACATGAACGCATCCGGTATCTGGCGTGGCGTATTAAATAACAAAGTGGGAAATTTCAAGTTTGCTAATGTCGAAGTACTCTCTGAAAGAGATACAATTAGATCAAGATCATCAAAGTGGTGTAAAAGCCGCGAAAGACTTTGGGAAACTAGGCCAAGAACTGTGGAAGAACTGTTACGAAGAATAGATTTGCCAGAATATATGGTTGCTTTTTCAAGAAATGGATATGAAGACATCGAGCTTTTCAAAGAAATTGAACCATCTGATTTAGACTATTTGGGGATTATGACACCCGATCATCGTACACGCATCCTCGCCGCTGTGCAACTGCTGCACCAGCTTGAATGTAAGTTATAGTAAATTCAATTTTCTTTATAGATCAATACATAAATATACATTTAATTTAAAAAAATTAACTATACGATCTCTTAGTATAACTCAAAATGTAACTTATTAATAAATAAAGTAGTGTAAACTATCTCTAGGTGGCGAAGGTGAAGGTGAGGGCGAGGGAGGTGGCTCTAGTTCAGAAGGAGGAGATTCACCATTTGGACGACGTCAATTTCCTCGTGATTCTGGCTGTTACGAAGCCGGAGTAGGCGTCGGCGGAGTACGCGTGCGTACATCGCCACTTGTTCATAGAACCGACGAGCCATCTCATAGGCCACCAGAACCGGCACCTCAGGCAAAACGCTCTATTCGCCGTCGACAACCCGATGATGCTGAATGTGACAGAATTGAACGGTATCCTGGGACTATTGGAGAAAAGGCGAACGTTCGCAGTGGAGGTCTACCAGGAGGTGCGAGAGATGACACTTGCGAGTCCGACCATAAATTGAATGTTGTAAAATTTGTAGCTGGAGGAGAACCATGCGCTTCAGAAAAGAGTAGTGATTCAGGTGTTAGTAGTTCTTCTTTAAGCTCAGCCCATCCTCATCGTGCCTGAGCGAGGGCCGCCGCGCCTGCGCTGGTCTAGACACTGGCGCGGGCGCGAGCGCCGCATGCGCCGTAGTCCGCATCACCTACTACCTCGGAGCAGCCCGCTTAAAATGAAGCTTAGCTTTGAAGCGGTGCAAGCGAGATAGTATTTGAAATTATTTGGATGAGTATTTAAAAAAAACAAAAAAAAATTACATTTAAAAAAATGTTTTTACATTAATTTAAATTTCATAGACTTACAATTTTTTGTAAGGTCTTACAGTTTAGTAAACATTTTACAATATGACTGCCAATTGAATTATTTATCCCTTTTATGCGGCTCTTCAATGTTGCCAGAATAAGATAAATGTATGAAATATTTCAATTAGAGATTTTAGAGAATAGTTAAGGTATTATTTGCCAATATAAATGGTAAAACTCCAATAGATGTCCTAAACGCTAATGACATTTATACTTTTAGAAATAAGACTGATGTTAATATCTGATCAGCTTTATTTATTTCTTTTAAATCCAATTAAACTACTTACTACTAGTTCGTAAAGATTTTCGTATAGATCATTCTTATATTGAAATAAAAAACGTCATCCTCTTTTGCATGACTATCAATCGGCTGAAATATGTAAATGAATAATAACCTGCATTTGAATAATTTTTATTCAAATTTATAATTATTACTTAAAAGTTTATAAATATCTTCATTCATTAACTTCAAATGTAATAAAATCGCCTTTATAGAAGCATTCGTCCTCCAGCACTCTCTCATAAAAGCTCTACAAAAAAAACTAGTCCTCCAAGTCGTAATTTTATATGATGTTTTTCTTTTTTTTTTCTTACTAAAGCTTTTTTGACAACTTTTTTACAATTATTAAAGCATATCATGGTGAAGCCAATTTATATTATAGTTTTACTTGCTAGTTACAAAGTATTTATTATCTGTTCAAATGAACAAGAACTCGGTGATTGCTCATATCGGTACATTTCAGTTTCGATTATGTTTTCATTTTATTTCCACCCAAGTCAACGCTTATACGAGTATATTATTGTGAGATTTATATGACGGGATTTTTTTCTCTGTCATATGTAAATAGACTAAAGTTTTGTCATGTCCTTATACATATGAACAGAGCGTAAATGTAAACATTACATTTAATTATTGTATTTTATAAGTGTCGGCACTAAGCCACTTTATGGTGAATTTTTAAGCGTTTAAAGCGCAATTTCATAGCAATAATTGTATATAAACATAGATAGGTTAATTATTATATGTTGAAAATATGTGTAACTTTTTAAGAGAGCTTTATGCGGTCTGCCGCATGTACATACATTGTTAGTGTGTAGGTGACATTATTAATTATACGTGAAATTTTAAATTTCACTAGACATTCAATTTTAATATAAAAGTGAACTCCTAATATTTCGTATTTTATTAGACAAATGTATCAATTCCTCCATCAATATTTATTATAAGGAGCTTGCAAAAAAACATTTAAAAAAAATTATTTAACTACCACAATGTAACAGAAGCTGTCCGTGTTTCACTTTAAAGATAACATTTTGTCCTCAGACGACTTAATCAATAGTTAATAAAATACTTAAAACATTTAGCAAAATTTTCGAAGATTTTAAATCAATTTCATGTATCTTGTTTCTCATTACTTGTTACATAAATGCATCTTTCGGTGTTCACTTTTGTAAATTTTGTAAAAAAATTAAAACAATTTTCGATTACGACCGGAAACTAGTCCGAATATAAAATGTACATAGTTAATGTTTGTTACCTGTATATTGTAGATAGAATATTATTCTTTTGACAATTATTGTATATTTAGTGTTTCATCCTTTATTAAAAAATAATGTTAAATCTATTATTTATAGTGAAATTATGTTTAAAACGCTCAGGTAGAATGTTAAAATATCCGATGAATTTGTAAGTTTGTTTTACAGTTATAAGAAAGTGGTTACGATACTTAATTTGTAAAATACATACATTTTAATTTTTATAACTTTCTACCATACCTTGCAGGAACTGTTCTTTTTGTAGCCATATTTATATTTTTTTTAAACTGACTAATATGTGTAAGTTTCCCAATTTACAAACGTGGATTATGAATAAATAAATCCAAAATTACTGTGTCCATGTAGTTTTATTCTTTAAATACATTTATAATTATATACATAATTTAAAATCACATATAAATTTATTTTAAAATAAGCATTTCTTTTTAATGTAGTTTTTTATAATATACATAAATCATAACTTATAAATAAATAATAATTCAATACACAAAGGCAATATTAAAAATAAATGAATTATATTAAAATTTATTACTTACTTCAAATTGTGTTACATTACAATTTAGGCGATGAGGCTATTTATACTGATACCACATATTTGCATCGAATTAAACGACTTGTACATCAGCAATCTCATATAATGTTTATTTCATATTAGAGAATTAATAAGACGATTTAACTCATTACTAATTTCAAGTTTCCAAGTCACCGCCTTCAAAAATAATATTTAAAATTTCGCAATGCTCTAAGATACACACAGAAGTAAATGAACGTGTATGTATTTTATTTTAATACGCCAGGATAAAAAAAAAAAAAATTGTCTATCAATCAAACACTATATCGTTCGCTTCCCTTTTAGGCATACTAAAATATTATTGACCACTTTATGCGAAAATATTCCATTTAAAATTATTGCAAAATAAGTACTACAAAAACAAACAATTTGTTTTTCTTTAGCTAATTATTTAAACTTGATAATAATTTCTATCGCATTACGGTATTCCCATTACATACAATCCAAACAACCAGTATGCGTGTTGTATACAAAATGGGAGCGAGAAAGGAATGTGCAAAATCCAATTTAGCTTTTTGTTCTTACTTTACCTTCATTCCTGAGATTACTATACATATTCCGAAAACGTTACCGTCGCGGCCTTCGAGAATTTTCGTTGAGAAATTTAATAAATAATTTTACGACTAAGAGTAACTGTATCAAAGCTAGCTATCTATCATATATAAATGTGGCATTACTTTTTAATTTTTCAACTTGTTGGTTTATGAACGCTATTGTTTTATATTTAGTTTTTTTATTAGTCCTATTTCTGAACATAGCTCAATTGTTTACAAAAAAACTTAAGTAAGTAGTTACGGTAAGTAATATTTCCATTATTTTGTGTTATACTTAATTTTGTCTTACAAAATATCTTATTATAAAATTATGAGATATTTTGTAACAGTAAATAAAAAATATATTCACTGGTGGTAGGGCTTTGTGCAAGCTCGTCTGGGTAGGTACCACCCACTCATCAGATATCACTGGTGGTAGTACTTCACCTCTGGGGTGAAGCTATCGACAAGCATGGATAATCGTTGGCTGTCAGCCTCGATATCTCCAAGGCTTTCGACAGGGTCTGGCACAGAAGTCTTCTCTCCAAGCTACCGGCATATGGTCTGCCTGCTCAGCTATGCACCTGGATTGCCAGCTTCCTACACAAGCGTAGCCTTCGTGTTTTAGTAGATGGTTGCGCTTCACAATTCTATGTAGTGAATGCTGGGGTCCCCCAGGGATCTGTGCTATCTCCCACACTCTTTCTTTTGCATATCAATGATATGCTCTCCCTTGGGAACATACATTGCTATGCAGATGATAGTACAGTGCATGGTGGATACCACGGACGCGCAGTGGCTGGGCGGGCGGAAACTGAGGAGAGGCGGAAGGATCTTTAACTCGATGGTGATGGTGATCTTTACTGGTGGTAGGGCTTTGTGCAAGCTCGTCTGGGTAGGTACATCACCACCCACTCATCAGATATTCTACCGCAAAACAGCAATACTTGATATTGTTGTGTTCCGGTTTGAAGGGTGAGTGAGCCAGTGTAATTACAGGCACAAGGGACATAAAATCTTAGTTCCCAAGGTTGGTGGCGCATTGGATATGTAAGCGATGGTTGACATTTCTTACAATGCCAATGTCTAAGAGCGTTGGTGACCACTTACCATCAGGTCCATATGCTCGTCCGCCTTCCTATTCTATAAAAAAAAAAAAAATATAATTGCCGAACTAAATTAATATTACAGTAAAAAATTAATGTTTTTATTGCCATACTAAAAATGTGAGCTTAATAATAAAAAATTAAAAAATCCCTTGAGATAAACAATAATATTATTAAATTCAAGGATTATATTTACTTTAATATACGTAGAGACAAACCATTTCGTGCTCGTTATTTTGCATCGCGCTATTGCGCGCGGGCAGTCGTTTCCTAGAATTAAATAAACGTAGAAGCCTCGACGCGGGTGTCCTCCTTGTTTACTTATTGGCCGTGGTGTAATTAACTTTTTATTCTCATACGACCGCCGGTGTTTTCCCACAGGTTTGATGTTTTAGTTCATGTAAACAAATACATTATTTCTATGCTATGGTTAGAGAAAGAATAAAGCTAACACAAACATAGCAAAATTACATTTCAAAACGCATAAATAAGTATGTCGAAGGTTCGAACTTTAAACGGAATATGTAAATAGTTTTCAACGAAGTGATTCAAATTACGACAAACTTTTCTCTATATTGTTTACGGAGAAAGGAATATTTTGTTACGACTTCCTTTATGTAAACAGCAATAGTCTTTAACGGTACGCCGTTAAAACGATATTATCGTTTTACTAGACATTTATTCCAAAATGGCAAAAGGCGTTAAACACAAGATAACAGTTTACAGGATTTACTATAAAATGGACCTTGAATATCAATGAGATTGAATTCTTGATTGAATGAGATTCAAATCAAAATTTAGATATAAAGAAGAAATTTAGAAGTTTATATTTTTTTATAGAAGAGGAAAGCGGACGAGCGTATGGGTAAGTGGTCACCAACCCATAGACATGGGCATTGTAAGAAATGTGAACCATCGCTTACATCACCAATGCGCCACCAACCTTGGGAACTAAGATGTTTTGTCCCTTGTGCCTGTAATTACACTGGCTCACTCACCCTTCAAACCGGAACACAACAATACCAAGTACTGCTACTGTTTTGCGGTAGAATATCTGATGAGTGAGTGGTACCTCACTCATCTGGTCTGGGTAGACGAGCTTGCTCTTTGTATAGTCTTTAAAAAAATAGTAAAAATAACAAAGTATTTAATAATTATTTCAGTAAATGTTTTAATACAATGTTGTAATTACACAATTCAAAGTGTAAAAAATGAATAATTACAAAAAAATACATTAGTACAGTAACAGCCTGTTAATGTCCCACTGCTGGGCTGAGGCCTCCACACCATTTTGAGGAGAAGGTTTAGAGCTTATTCCACCACGCTGCTCCAATGCGGGTTGGTGGAATACACATGTGGCAGAATTTCAATGAATTATAAACACAGATTAAGTACATTAATATTCAGTGGTGCTTGCCCAGGTTTGAATCCACGATCATCGGTTAAGATTCACGCGTTCTTACCACTAGGCCATCTCAGCTTAAAATAAACATATAAATAATATTGTCTACAAGCTTTACTTAAAAATAGGCGGGTTTCGTAAAACAATAAGCCGTTATCTAACACATACAACTGCAAAGTTTAGCAAACTACATTTTACTGTTGACTGTATTTTTAAAATAAATTATCAATAATTTTTAATATTACAATATAATAGTTAGCTAATTTGTTAATTTTATTAGAATAGTTACTAATAATATAATGGTGATTTCATCATAAACATATTAAGTATTAATTTTATTTACAAAAATATATATCAATATAAAACATGACAAAATTACTATTCTCACTAACCATAGAACCTTAAATTTCAATATAATGAGTCCTGTTTAATATAAATATGTGCATTGAATATAATTTGTTTTAAGCTAGTCGAGGTAAGGACAGTAAGACGCAAATTAAAATCATCGCAGAGAGGGTAATTGCGTATTCTCCAGCCCACGTTTCTTCGCAGGTGGTCTCGAGGAATTTTACTCTACCGAGTGCCATAATTTTAGTTCAAGATCTTAATAACCAATGTTTTAACGGCAACGCTGAAATTGTTTCTACTAAAATGTGAAACCGTCAGTAAAGCGCTGTGCTTAAACAAAGGGAATAAATTTGGTAGAAGATTTTATATAAATTCTTATTTAACTTTCTTGACTTTTTTTGTTTTTATTTATAATATTATATCGTCTATGTGCTAATAATTATAAAACCTGCAATGCAAATGCAATACTTATAAATCTATACAAATAATAAAAATGTACAATTACATTTTTATTTATTGCTATCTGTACACGGAAGATATTTGAGTAAAACTATTATCGGTCTTTATCAACGCAAAAGAACCGAAAACAATAATTGTTAGATTGTTTGTCTGTGCGTTTGTGCACGGCTTAACGGATTTGGGTGCGGTTTTCACTTATGTATTGTGGCTAAATTCACTTAAAATTTAGTGTTTGTTTTATTTCAATCGGTTCATAAATAATAAAGTTATGTAATTTATTATTTCATTGTAAAGAATCACTTTAAACATTTGTTCTATAAAATGCTATAAAATAACTGTTCAGTTGAATTGACTGAAGCTTAAGCTACCTATAAATGATAGTCTGTAAATTGATGATGATTGAAAGTTTATAGGAACAAAACAAAGTTAAAAATGGTCAGTTTCAGAGATTTAGATAATTACAATGTAAGTTGAGCTTAGATCTATATGATCAATCATATTAAATAGGGTTCAGCTTATGCTGGCATATATTGGTTTACGCGCCCACGCGTCTATATGTCTATCTTTTAAGGTTAACTCACTGTAACCTTTTGTCAATCAAATTCTAAAATAATGTATTATTTGCAGTCGTTTTTATAAACATAGTATTAATTCTTCTGAAAAATATTGAGATAAGACCATAGACAGTTTTCAGTACTTTTTATAGTTTTGACATATTTTAACAGGTAGTTGTGTAGGTTTTTTGAAAATTCTCATACATACATAAGTATTTGTTTTCGGTTTGTAAGTAACTTTGTAAGGTAAAGTTTTAAGTTTTTCGTTGTTTTTTTCATGGTTTTGTTATACTTATACTTAGTAGGTTAGCTTGACAAGTGAAGTAAAGCCTTAAATATTTCCCCTTTGAATTGCAATTCCGATTCTCTGGGCGAAAAATGAACCAGTTTACCATATTAAAAGGTGGTGGTACCACAAATATAATGTTTTACTTCCTTGTCAAAAGTTATTAGAAATATGAATGTGGGTGATGTAGGTATATTTGTTAGGTCCTTATGAGATAGCGAACTGCAAAACCGAGTTCAAAAATTGCTCAATTAAGTAAAAATACACCAAGACAAGTGCAAGAATTAAGAGTACTAAAGAAATAGAAAGAATTCAGCGAACATTATTTCAGATAAAACGCTACTAAACTACTAGTTTGTTATAACGTTAAGTATTTTTGTTAGTTTATTAATTGCGATATGCTTTTAAACAAGAAGCTTCTAACCAAAAAATCTGCATTATGTTTACGTTACGTTACTGCAAAGTACTTTTATTTTGAAGTAAACAAAAAACGAACTAAAAGAATAACGTCAGAAGACATAACCCTTTTTTCAAAGATGTTAATCAAATTAAGTAATATGTAAATTAGGTATAGTTTTATGTATTTATATAAAATGTCCTTGATGGATTACCTAAATCATAGGTTTAAAAAATCTTATCATAAAAATCCAGAAGCCTTTCAAGTTTCAAAATAATTAAATACAAACGAAATAAAAAAGTTCCTTCCTTAAAGAATGAATACTATTAGAGCCTGCAACGGATAAACATCTAAAATGTGGAGAACATCTGCGTCCCGGGAAACTAAAGGATTACGGGCGAGACTTCACGTACGAAACGATAACAATAGGCGCTCTTCTTTTTACCATGAATACCGTAGAGTTGTGAAAAAAATACAAACAATAAAAACCAAGCGAAAGATACGGGAGACGAACATTTCGCGCCGCCCTAGTCGTAAAATTAAATGAAAAAGGCCTTCTGTACACAGCTCGGTTTCGAGGGTCACTGTAGATCACGTAGTGATATGAAAAATCGTACATGTTTGTAACGCCTGCCCAGGTATTTTGTAAGTTATTGCTTGCGACTACCTACTGTGAGACCTTGTTGCTTTTAATTGATGACTTAAGAATTACAACTTGAAATATTTTGCTGGAATCGATTTCGAATGCAAGTAGGTATAAGGTTCAAATTTCACACATAGATTACGAAATTGACAGAACCATTTAGGTATGGAGCCGTAACATGGGCGTGATTAAATTTGTTTATATTTAAATATTTACGTATTATTGAAATGAAAATTCAGTGATGCTTGCCTGGATTTGAACTCACGATCTTCGGTTAAGATAAACTTTTAATCTACTGGGCCATCACGGCTCTATAGTCAATTAAATTGGAGTCTCGTGAAAATTGTAACTGTGTTATATTACCATTATATGTATAAAATATCAATATTACTGAATTACCTGTTATTTAATTATTTACAAAACTTTATTGACCAAATTATTTATTGAGGTTGGTATAAAAGGCGGGCATAATGCCAGAAGGAATTTTCTACCAGTCAACCTTAAGGCTAATCAGAAATACATACATATATCCAAAATTTAAAGTATAGAATCAATTTGTCGTTATATAATGTAATCAATTAAACTTACAGGCGCAACGGTATGTCAGGTACACACACGCGCATCTCAAGGGACTCGATTTTCACTCTGTGATATCGAGTGTACGTTGGAATCGAATAGTGACAGTGCTACGGATATTAACCACTCGATGGATAATTGTTCCCTGTTCGATTATCGAACAACTGTCAACGGGACATTGAAGGGTTGGCGTCTGAATCGATTTGAACTGAGGTTCAATTATATCAATTTAGCTTGATTGTTGTCCAGCACATATGAACACTAACCAACCAACCAACCACCACCGCCAAATATTTCCATGTTTATAAGTTAATTTAATTATACTAGATATAATTATATCAAGTATATCTACCGAGTAAAACTTGTTTCGCCCTGTTTTAATGTAATAACCTAATCTTCTGATGAGATTAAGAAATAAAGGAAATAGTATGATTACATCAAAAGTAAAAAAGAAATAATGAGGACTGAAGTCTACGTTAGATATAGCTACGATACAAATCATGACCGCGTGGAATGGTGGCAAGAATGGTTGCAGCACTGCCTCGTTGAGTTCCAACTGTGATTCTCAAAACAAGTCTCAAAAAATCAGTTAGGATACAGAAAAATTATTATTTGTTTAATAATATGGATTAAATGAATTATTATTTTTCTAATTCGAAGCGCTTGTGATGACAAAGTATTTGTGCCAAACCATTAAAGCCATTTTTAGTGCAAAAAAATAGTAACACTTAAAGATATAAACTATAAAATTAACATAACTAGAATATAACATTAACATTTGTTAGGCAGCACAGTTTTGTGTAGTTATGTGAATTATGCGTTTTTATATTTGTTGGTTTTGATTGCGTTAAGTATATTTATAATGTTAGTGTTTGCAATACTTACTTGTTACGAGTACGTCCTAAATAAACTTGTTCTTATACTTAAAATAAACTACAGGCTTTCATTATGTTGAAACAATAGCTTGTAAGGCGTTATTGCACCGAGCTGAACTAAGCTAGTACAAACACAAGAAGCATAAAGCGGCAATTCAAATGAATCGACGTTGAATAATTGATGTGCCTGAGCTTCCAAGCGCGACTATCTCCTTAATGGTTAGTCTAGAACTGGAGGATGCTTTTAAGGTCTATTTTTGTGTAGGTTTTAGTTTTTGTAGTCTTAATAGATAATAGGGATGTCTATTCGTGATATGTAAGTAGTAGGTTCGATTATTTTAAGTCGTTTTGTTTCTATTCTTACAAACAACTTTATTAGTATTGATACTGTGACCATTAAAGCAGTAATATAGTAATAAATGCTTAGAACTAAAACTTTTACTTGATTTTGTATGGGTAAATAAAACTGGAAATTAAAAATAAAATATTGTGTGTAAGCATACAAAATTATATTTTTGAGGGATGAATTATATTTACAAATAATAATAAGCTAAGGCTTTTTTGTAAAACCTTTTCGTTTTACCATTACATTTTCTTTTCACGATAAATTATCATCCTTATCATCATCACATCTCTAGTCGCAAGTCATTCATTCTTCAAACATTGTTTCTTAAATCGGTTGCTGCGACGCTATTGACACGTGAACACTACGGAAGAAAACACAGTGCTTTGTATTAATTATCATATTGACTTAATTAGTAGAACTATATATTCTTTAGGACACTTAGTAAAATATGAGCAAGCCAAAAAAATAAAAATTAAATAGAATACTGATTGTTGTAGATAGAAAAAATATAAAAAGATAATCGCGTCGTGAGAGGAGCGTATACGAGATGCGTGGGGGATAATTCGAAATTTTGCTGGTATTAGGCGCGCTTTTTAGAGTATTGAAAATAGGGTCTTGTGCTAATCGTTAGCTCGAAAAAGAATCTTGAATATTAATAATGAAAATACCTGGTATTCTTAAAGGAAATAATAGACACAGTCGATTGTGGCCGCAAAAATGTTTCGAGGACAAAAAGTCATAAGAGGCAAGAGAACTTATATTTTGGGGGTCCTGGTCTTCTCGGTAAGTCGTAGTAAATACATGTAACGACGTAGGTACGCCATGAGATGGATTCGACTTTGACCAAATCATGACCAAATTTATATACTTATAACACAGCACGATATAAATTGAAAAAAAAGTAAACAGTAAACTAAAATAATCACTAAGAAATTCTTTGTATACATCTTTGCCGTGCTCTGGTAGGCCAGGCCTACTTACCTATAACATTCTCGCAGTTTATATTTAAGCTTTTTGGAAGTCGCCTCTGAGTTTACTAATTGGATTAAGACCTCTTGTTTAAGAAAAACCTTATCTCCAACATAAACAGTACGTTTAGCTGTAATTTCATTAATTTTATTTAAAAGTTTCCTTATTTAGAACACTTACTTAAATGATAGCCTGTTATTTTATATATAATTTACTTTTTTATTGACATTTCTTTAAGCGTTTTAACTTTCACCTGATATTAGATATAGTTTTCTATTTTGTAAAATACTGTATCGACTACTTAGGTACCTACCTATTTTCTAGACAATGTTATTTTGTGTCTTTAGTAGTTCAACAACAATTGCTTAAACAATAAATATTTAAATGTAATAATTATAAACAAGCTATATATAATTAGTAACATTTCTTTATATGAAAGCGCCGCATGCATGGTACTTAATAATTTTGTTAATCGTATATGTATATTAAAACTACATTAGGACTGTCACAACTTAATTGTTAAGGTTTAATTATTTCTAGAAATAAGAAATCATACGTTAAGTAAATAATTGTTGTTATGTAAATATATTTCCTGTAGAAAACAACAATTGTGTCGATAAAAGTAATCGAGTGAATGCCCTTATTAATGTCATCGTCAAGTGAAGGACGATTTATTCCCCTGCAATGCGATATTGATTTCTTTATTTTTATATCCGTACGAATGCGGCAAGCTTATCGACCATTGCTTAACCTGTTTGTTTTGTTAAAATAACAACTTCATAATTTCATCGTAATATCAAGTATATAAATTGAGTAATACATTAATGTATGATTTCTTGATGAAGATGATTTACAAATATAGTGAATACAAATAAATAATAATGTATATTTAGTCTATTTGATTACAGAATCAGTAAATAAAGTATTTGCTTTTTTATATTGAATATGTTATTAGCAGTTCTTGATATATTTTTTTATTTTTTTTAAATGATTTAAAACATATATAATAAATAATTTCTTAACTTTTTAAAGTAATTAAGATTATTGAAAGTCCGCAAGACATAACTTTCAAAGAGGGTACTAAAATGTATATCGAAGCGCTTGCCATCAGAACGTTTAAAGGGTTTTATCAAAGAGGCACTCAACAAAATGTCTGTCACGCAACAACGACGTTACGTCAAGTTAGAGACACAACGCTTAATCAAGTGCCTAGTAAAACAATTTATAAAAATTGGTCTGAGTGCAAATTAGTCTGTACACATCCAATCTTGTTTGGCTTCCTTAGTCTCTATTTATATACATATTTATCTGTAATGATTAAAATTACAATCATTATGATGGTGAAACTGCTTCATATATTTTAGTAAAAACTGAACTAAATGTGAGAGCACAGTGGTAGGAAACGAAAAAATCGGCGAGTAATAAGCACACACAAACACATCCTTGTCAAAATCACTGTGGAACTTTATGGATCAACGTTTAGATATCAAAAGTGTAAAATTACTAAAACAATTTATTGATCATAGAGTAGTAGCAAAAAAAACGTGATTCAAATTGATTAGATAAGTTTCATTATATGAATTTTACAGATTAATTTTATATTTTATTCTATATTGGTATCAATTACTAAGCCGAAAATTGCTGTATTCAATTAGAAAAATATGTTATGGCAAACCATTAAAAACATACCAGATAGGGTTCGGGCAGACTGCCAATAAAACCGTTATTAATTCGAAACGTAATCATCATCACAGCAACTGTTGAAAGCATATATGAATGTTCTTAACAATATAGTTTGGTTATGCGACATTTTTTTTCGTTTTATCCTATATTTTTTATTTATATAGAAATTCCCAACGCACTGGTCAGGTATTTTTATGGTCTTTTTATAGTCCAACTAGTTTGCAAAAGAATAAAACGATACATTCACAATCGATTTAGTTCATAGCTGTTTTAGTATATCCCATGGAAATTGAGCGATTTGGCTTACGGCATTGCAATAATATTATACGTGGATTAGTTAGTATGGCTTTTTTATTTCTGGCGTAGAGGAAATCTTGCGAAAAGGTTTCTAAATCATATATAAATATATAATCATACATAAATGGATTTTTACCCACTTATACCCCTGTTGTGCGGTGCTTCTATCGGTGGAGTAGCAGGCGTGCGATTTCTTTCGGAACATCACCGAAGCAACTGTTCCCAGAGTAAAGAGTCTAATTTTTTGCGTTCCACGCGGGCCACCTCTAGCATATGCTGGTCAGTTCTGGACCGCACACTCGATCAATTACTATGGCTACTAACTCATCGGCATCTAATTGGATTATGTCAATTAAAAAGTATTTTTAGCTTAAATGTCATATGTATATGCCAAGTAAAGGCCATGTGATCAATATCATCCAGTTTTAACACAATGGATTACGACAATGCATTTATAATAAGATATTATGCAACATTAAGGGTAATCGCGTTATTCATAACGTGACGTATTATTAATATTACATATAATTCCAAAACGTAAAATTTTGTTCTAGGAATTATAACGAACATGCAATTAATACAAGGAACAAATATAAGATTATTTTCATATGTTACTCGACTACACAGGTTGCTTATTATTAAAAATGTTTACGCTTTTACAACCCAGAAAACATTTCAATAATGTTTAGTAGAAATGTTAATAAAAGTTGGTTTGCTGGAGGTCATTTAAAAACTTACGACTTTAAATATAATAAGTAAACCTTGATATTCTTTTTCAAATCTTTCGTCGGTTCTTTCGAACCGAAAAGAAAATCTTCAGACCTGTTGCAAATATTTGACATTCAATTATTGTAAATATTATTAATATTAAGTGTAATATTTTAAGTCAATTCAGATTTGTAGAAATATTTACCTACTAATAAGACATTTACGGTGAAGGGTATGACTGTGTGTCACAAGTAAAAAAATTAGTTACGCATCACGCACAACACGAACGATGCACATCGCACGAAATGATTATTATTTATTCCACTCATTATAAGGTGATTACCATAAATGCGTTTGTAGCGTTATTTATATCAACATTTAAACATTTATAGGGGTATTAAATTTATTCGTATATTAATTTTTATCTGTTCTTGGAGTTAAAAAAACAAGTATTCGAACATTGTTTATTCTATACAAGATACATGATGTTGTCGAATGATCTAGCATGATTAAAAAACGAGATGTCACAGTGGTTAGAACGCGTGAATCTTAACCGATAATCGGCGGCTTTTTTATAGAATAGGAAGGCGGACGAGCATATGGGCCACCTGATGGTAAGTGGTCACCAACGCCCTTAGATATTGGCATTGTAAGAAATGTTAACCATCGCTTACATCATCAATGCGCCACCAATCTTGGGAACTAAGATGTTATGTCCCTTGTGCCTGTAATTATACTGGCTCACTCACCCTTCAAACCGGAACACAACGATATAAAATAAAATTTCACAACAAGGAACACAACAATATAAAATGATTTTTTATGTGCTTAATTTGTGTTTATATTTCATCTCATGCTTGGTGGTAAAAGGAAACATCGTAAGGAAACCTGCATGTGTCTAATTTCACTGCAATTCTGCTACATGTGTGTCTACCAAACTGCATTGGAGAACCGTGGTGGAATAAGCTTCCTTCCAAACCTTCTCCTCAAAAAAGGAGAGAAGGTCTTAGCCCAGCTGTGGGACATCTACAGGCTGTTACTGTTAAAAAACTTAGTTATCAAATATACAACCAGAAGAATCGCTACACGTATGCTATCGGAGAGCATAATTTTAATAATTTCTTAGTATAACTAAACTTGTATTTGATAAATACAAAGTTAATACATTATCTTTTAAAAATTTATTGCA
Organism: Nymphalis io; assembly: GCF_905147045.1. Classification (NCBI taxonomy): domain Eukaryota; kingdom Metazoa; phylum Arthropoda; class Insecta; order Lepidoptera; family Nymphalidae; genus Nymphalis; species Nymphalis io. The sequence goes on along the minus strand of NC_065893.1, from coordinate 5,595,800 downwards.
AAAGAACGAGTAAAAAAATTTAATACCTTATTTCTTCGAATGAAGTAAAGTTTTCGTACCAAGCAAACTAATGATATCGTCTGACCGCAAGCGATAATCAATCGAGACTTTTTATCAAGCGAAAAGATTTATATTATTGTTATTCCAAAGTAGAATTCTTTGATACAGTTCACTAGTTTTTTTTAATGTTTCAAATGGACTAATAAGTTGTAAGTGTATTTTAAATATAGAATACATATTTGATTATTATTATTGGGATGTAATTTTGATTTACAAAAAAAAATCATTGATTTTTTTTATGGAATGGACTTATTTTATTGAATCAGAAATTAAACCGTTTGATGTTTTAAGTGACATAACAGGATAAGTACTCATAATCGATTGTCTCGTTGGGCCAGTGGCTAGCTTGTAAAGTAATTGATTATGAAGTCCCAGGTTCGGATAAATAGTTGTCATTGCTAAATTCCCAAGGGATTATGAGAGTAATAGAATAGAATGTTATGTTTGCACTATACCCTTACCTATATAGTTCGCTCTGTTAAGAGTGAACATACCAAAAGATCACGCTTAGAAAAGCAGTCTTAGTTCACCATTGGGCCATTTACGTCACTTCCCTTTGTGGTAAAACCACCGCATTTTTGTAAGTACAACTTTCAAATTGTGACATTCTGTAATAGAAAATAGATTGAATTAATTTAAAATATGTTAGTAAATAACCGATATAGCATGCATAAAATAATCCCATTACTACAACCATTACTGACTACAGCTACGACTAAAATTGTCGTTTTAAATACATTTAATTTAAGATACGACTAAAGCTTTATTATTTAAACAAGCAAACAACAAGCTTTCAAACTCTAATGAGACCGAGAGTGCAATTTCTTGTTCCAACTACGAAGGTATCACACATGACAGTTTCATGGCGGCCGTTGAACTCGATGGAAATATTTTATATTTATAGATATTTGCAAAACAACTGTGTAGGTAATATTCGGATGAGATTTTGTGTTTTATCCGTTAACCATATAGTCATATTATAACTATGTAAAAAATAACTGTAATTTTGTCCAAATCTTAGAACTACTACTATTCATCGTCGATTATATTTTCATCGAACAAAAGTACAGCTGTGGTTAATAATAAAATAGAATATCAAAGCTTATCGTTTATTCGATAAAATCGATGCACACGATAGGCAGGGGTCAATGAACGATAGGCTTCGAATATGGATAGTGGATTCTTGTAAACAACATAACAATTTTGTGTAATAATCAAATCTAAGCCAAATAGTTTTTTTTCGCTGAAAGGTAAGCCATACAGATAGAATGAATATGAATAATATATTTTTTTTTATAATTGCGTACATGATTTCTATTTATTATACTATTTTTTTGAAGTAATAAAATACATATTTACATACTTATAATCTTGTATTCGAGTTCAAGGAAAAAAAATTAAATGCCGTTTGTAGAACATAGAAAAGACAGAAATGTGATCGCATACCAAGTAGGACATGTAAGAGACGCTCGGGTGAAATTTAAGATTATGCTGGCTGTAGGAGCGGCCTTAAGGCTATTTTTAAATAAAATATTATTCGGATAATAAGAATTTAAAAAAAAACCACGTAATCCTTTGTATCGAGAATATTGCTTAATTTTAATTAGACAAGCACTTTGACCGACATTTTTCAGCTACATTGACATTACTTTTAGCCATATAACTAATCACCCGCTTAACAACGTTTACAAGTAATAAACGTATTTTGAACAGTTTTTTATGGCAGTATACAGCATGTTCATCTTATAACTATTACAATAAATCATAATGTGAAAATAAAATATTAATCTTATTAGGAGTTACTACATCTTTGCGAATTCGAAAACAAAAAAAAACAGTATAATTATATCCTTGAAAAATTACTTTTTCACTATTAAAAGTCATCTACACCAAAGATATAGTCAATAACGAATCATTTAATAAAATCGCCGTATAAAATAGACATATTAAATCGAAAGTCACGAATCGAGTAAGCTCAAAATGGGGACATTCAGAGGCGAAAGTATCGGTGATACGACAGCGGCTGGCCGTAACGTATTGGTTGGCTTACCTCGATCCCTGATTGATTTATGGCACGCGGAAATACCCAATTTACACGACAATGTGTGCTTGTGTGATCTAATCTATGATAAGGTAAGGCAATTAGAGATTGAACTGGCTTATCAATCAATGCAGTACATCGCTCAATGTATTGGCGTTTTGCATATTACATTCAATAGATATACACATTAAATCACATACATTCCTTACATTAGTATTATCATTAAGTAGGTATATCGAACATAGTTTAAAAAAAATAATTTACTTAAGGAGGATCCATCATTATTATGACTAAATACTTATAGCTTATATTACTTACACGTATTTTTAAAAGTAAACAGTAACGGTTAAATATCCCACTGCTGGGCGAAGGCCTCCTATCCTTTTGGAGAGATGGTTTGCTGCTTCTTCCACTACCTTGTATCAATGCGGGTTGATGGATACATGTGTAGCAGATTTATATACGACACTTGATGTTTTCCTGCAGCACAAAACAAATATCACACACACACAAATTCAGAGGTACTTGTCCGGGTTTTAACTTGCAATCTTTGTTTAAGATTCACGTATTCTAAACATTTTGCTATGGACCCGGCAGCAACACACCATCTCTGTGAAAAATGGTTTCAAGTAAAAAAACCCACTGAAACATCAAATCTTGTGCTTCCTATTTTTGAAGGACGATTAAAATTAATAAGTATGAAAATATAAAAATCTACGTCTAAAAGGACTATAAGGTGATCTAATCACTTTCTATGACAACATATTACTACAATGAGAAACTTGTTCAATTTAGTCGTAACGAATGCATATTATTATTTATATACAAATGTAGTAAGCACCCTCTTGCTCAATATTCTTGATATATTTTCCTTTTGCTAAACCACGATAAGACCTTCTTCCCCCCTCCGAGCTGAACAGATTACAACGGATAAAGGGGTGATTGAAAGGATAATCATGCTTCCACTTTACTTACATAAGTTTACCTGAAATGCTAGTAAATCATATTTCGTACTGCGGATTTAAATTTTGCAAGAAGTGATTTTGAAATAAGACTTATTGTTATATGTTTACAAGCATTTTCTATTATTATTATATTAATTTTTTAAGCTATGTTATATGTTTCAAATGTCAATACGGCATAGTTTAGGTAAGACTAGCAAAACCCGTGGTTTCACCAGCGGGGAATTCAGTTTGTGAAAATCTGCCATTTTAACGTACATAATGCCTATTTAATATATTATACGTGTAAAGTAATTAAATTGTTGGATACCAGAGAAAGTCTAAAATAAAATAAGTTTTGGTGTTGGTAACTCACAAATAGCTGTATTTATTATATTACCTGAAAAGCAGCAGTTATTTTGAAATCACATATTACCCATATGTAATTCCTTCAATTTTATTTATTTGAATAGATATAGTGATACGATTGAATTTATTAATGATATATAAATAAACGTTTTAGTATCGAACTTAAAATCTAAATCTTGTGAAATACACAACATGCTTCTAGGCCCTAAATGGTCCAGTCTCACTCTTAGAGATATATTTGGCAAATTGATACCTAATTTGCTATTTTGCTAATTCTAGAAAATAGCTCAGTTTTTTCAAAAATGTTTCTTACAAAAATTTTTGAAAATAAAATGGTTATAATTTTTACATTAACTATTTTTAACCTTGATAGAATTGGAGATAAGATTTTTTTGAAAAACTAGCTGTTGCTCAAGGTCGCAAACTCAGAATATTAATCAGGATACTCAACTATAGTAATAGATCATAATTCAACCTCCATCTTATGTAAGTTAAAACCTACCAAATTACTGGACTACAAGCTATTGTTTTGAGCATTTTAATTTTAACAGAGTTGAACGAATCTGGAAAAAGCTCTTTGTAGTAGGAGTTTGATTTCATTGACATTATTGATATGAAATGTCGTTTCATTAGATTCTAACTGTTTGTTTTATTTGTATGCAAGAGATAGGAGCTGTCATCGAGCTCAGTTTATGCAGGGCTGACCCATGTTTATAATAACTATGCAAATTATTCCGATATCGTCCCCAATCGGCCTCTGTCTGGTTAAATTGAATTTGTAGCTCTGATTAAAGACACCCTTTTATATGCCGATTCCATGAAAACGGTTGACGGATGTTTTTTCAATGAAATTCTTCCAAAAGAATGATTGTTGTTTTCAATTCATTTAATTTTGATGAAAGATTTCTATAGAGTTCTTATGAAATTTTGGATTTTATTTTGCGCTATTCATTTATTACCAACTAAACAAAGTACAGTAAAGTGATAAGAGGAATATTCAAAATTGTTGACGTTAAATTTTTACTGAAAATGAAAAAATTCTCTTAAAAAAATATTTTTATTGATGTAAAGAAGTAGTAAAAGCTTGGAAGATCACTTAAAAAAACAATTATCCAAGGTAAGTCATGGCAAAAGCTTCTTTCTTTCCCTGTCAATAATACCAAGTACTAAAACCTAAAGTTAGAATCTTGCAATATATTTCGTTTTTAACTTATTCTTAAGTTTTAACTTCTATTTAAAATGTATTGCCAATTATGTTTATGGATTTAAAATAAAGTAGTGCGCTTATTACGTTTCGTTTATTGGATTTTATAGATAGGGTGCATTTACACTGAAATTTGCTTAGCTTTACCCTTGATAATGTTACATACTGACAAAAAATAAAGCTTACTAAATAAAAACTGTATTTAATTTAAGATTTTGCAAAGATTTTTTTATTAAAAACAAATAAAGTATGCTTATTGATTTAGATGAATACAAACAAAAGTTTGTTGTGCTGTTTATAACAAATCTTTTGATGCTCTCATTGATTTAGGATAAAAGTGATTATAAAAGTACGAATGTTTTTTCGTCTAACCTTTTCCTTAAACATACACACAAATATATTTTAGTCCAGCAGAATATTCTTGATTTGAATGAATATTTTAAATATAAAACAGTACCCGTTGTTCATTAAACATCACGCCCGCGTGACATTACTCCGACACGCACATTCCAAAGCGATTAAACTAATACCGTTTTGATTAAAACGCATCGCACTGCTCCTTTTTTAATATTGCATTTTACGGTTAACTGGTTTTGTGTTCTGTTATACATTCATCTACTATTGAATACATTCCGTCACAAGAAATTAATTATTTTAATGTAGTAAGTAATTGTTTTCTTTCACCATTACGAGAAAAAATCATTTCCAATGAGTAACTATTTTCGCAAAACACAACCAACTGTTTTCCTGCCATGAACTATAAAAACTGGTAAAAATAATTTAAAGCTTTTCTTTTTATTGACAACAATAATAAGACTTTGGTACATATATATGACAAAACAGTCTGAAATAAAAAACAAAATTTTAAGACTTGTATAAAATTTACCACATTCACACAAGTTTGTAGTTCAACTTCGGGGAGTATAAAATTACATTTCCTGGTTTCCATTATCATTGTATATCATTCAAATTTAATATAAATTAAAAACTGTTCTAATGTTCAGTATATGAAAATTGCAAATTGTTCCAACTACACAATGGTACACTTATTTACTTACTTTATACAATATTGTACACCATAAAGATAAAAAAAATTACAAATACAACCTAATTATGAGTAGCATACAACTGCATACTACAGTAGCATACAACTGCATACTACAGTAGCATACAACTACATACAAAGTTGTATGCTACTCATTAAATAAACCTTATCGCTATATAGTGATCAGACAACTAACGGCGTAAAGAATTACTCATAGCATATGAGGTAGGTAGTACATGTAATGGGGTGCGTTTCAGTCACCTCCACGTGGTGCACTCTGGGCAACGGGGTCGACAAGCAATTCGATGTTTTTTCCGGATTGCTTGTCGACCGCGGCTGAGACTGAAGCGGCGGAAGTGCCACGGGCCGCTCCTGGTACTTCTCTGTTCAGCAGAGTGGACTAGCGAGCGGCTTCGTGGCAATTAGGTGGACTCCGGGGTCATTTTGGGCTACCGGAGGGAGGAGGAGTTGGTCTCCGGGGTCCTTTCGGGCTGCCGGAGACAGGAGGAAGTAGAAAGAGGAGGGAGAGGCGGGTTCGCCCAGTGTCGATACTGGGTGGATAGACTTTAAAAAGTCACCGCCTTCTCAAACTCGTTTCCCCACCCAGGCGTCAGCCTGTGGTGGGACCGAGGGCCTTGCCTTCACTGGCTGGACCAAGAGGAGACAACCTCAATAAAAAAATAGAGGTGGGCCGCGGTGGTGATCTAACGCGTTCCCATAACCCCGCCACCATGCGGTGAGGCGGAAGCGGGGAGGTTTTAGTGGGTAGGGCGGCTGGCTTTCTGCTCACATATCGATAAAAAAATTATATCATCAATACATACTAAAATTACAATTATACACTGACTATTATTTGTATAATCTTATAATCCAATGGGATGCCGATCGGATTCAACCGGACACCGTTCAGGCGTAGGACTAACGACTTCACGTGTTTTCTGGGGCACGGGATGAGTATTATAAACTTTGATCTGTTACAGAAAAATTCTCAGAAGACTTGTAAGGGTTTTGAAAGAAGAAACTTGGGATATGACGCCGATAAGTTTACACTTAGACCAACTAGTCAGTTAATCCAATATATATTGCGACTATGAGTCATTACTGTACTACTATTAGGTCCTTACATATGAAAATAACGTTTTGTCGTACTGACCACTTTGATCTGAAATATCTCTCCTCTTTGGTTAAGAATTCCAAATTCAAATTTATAAATTCATTTAGCTGGTACATTTAAGTTTTGAAAACAGTCATTCATTTGTTTTTTCCTCATTATTTTTTTCTTTGGTGTCGCTTATTACGTACGTTAAATCGCACAATGAAAAAACATGAAATATCGGTATATTTACGAGTACGATTTCTACCGTGGCACCAGCGCTGCAGAAATACCTCGAAGGGTTAATGTCTTCGGGGCTGGTGTCGCAAAAGAAACACGCAAAGCACGGTACGTTTTTGATTTCAACGTTTTCGTTCTGGAAATTTCGACCTTCAGAGCCAACCCCGTGGACGACCGGAGACCAAAGTGGAAAATGAAGAAATAAAGGCTATTGTGGAAGCGGATCCATCACAAATCACTTTAGAGATAGCTGCAGGCTTTGGGGTTAAGTGAAAAAACTGTATTAATCCACTTGAAGCAAATCGGGAAAGCAAAAAAACTTGAACGATGGGTACCCCATGAATTGAGTGAATCGAACTAGCAAAAACGCGTCGACTGCTGTGTTACTTTGCTCAACCGACACAATAATGAAGGGATTTTAAATCGAATCATTACTTGTGATGAAAAGTGGATACTCTACGATAATCGGAAGCGCTCGTCGCAATGGCTGGAGACCCAGCCAAATCCAGCCCTAAACGAAAATTGACTCAGAAAAAGTTACTTGTGAGTGTTTGGTGGACTAGCGCCGGTGTCGTTCACTACAGCTTTCTAAAATCTGGCCAAACGATTACAGCAGATATCTATTGTCAGCAACAATAACAAACCATGAAGGAAGAACTAGCTGCTAAACAACCGAGACTTTTCAATCGCTTTAGGACACTGCTGCTTCACGACAACGCAAGACCACACACTGCATAACAAACAACCACTGGATTAGATGAGCTACAATTGGAATGTCTGCGACATCCACCGTACTCCCCGGAACTTGCTCCAACAGACAAGGAAAAAAATTCAACTCCGATGCGGCAGTCCAAACCGCCTTCAAAGAGTTTATTGATTCTTGCCCCCATGGTTTTTTTAGTAAAGGGATCAATGAACTACCTATGAGATGTGGGAAGTGCATAGATAACAACGGTGCATACTTTGATTAATTAAATATATTTTACAAAAAAAATTGACTTCCTTCCGTACAAAACGCCAATTTCTTATGTAAGGACCTAATATTATTTTATATAGACTATTGAGTCCATAAATATACAATTTTTTTATAATTTACTACAGCGCTACGTATCGGATCTTAGTAATGATATAAGCTATCGCCTCGATGAAACAATTAATGATTGTGACCTTAATCAGTCACGTCGTACAGAAGTAACAGGATGACTAACAGACGTGCCAACGATTAATATGTAAAAATAATGTTCCTAATTTATATAATTATCGTTCTAAAAACGACATGACATATTTCTTACAATAAGTGCTGTCACATACCATTTACGCAATGTATCATATTTATTAAATCGTTTGTACAAATCTTGTTCGAGCGTGCTGACCATCATTGTATCTTTGTATCGTAGATAGCATCAAGATCGGCTTTGTACAGCGTCAATGTTGACGAAGTAGTTTGAGTGACGGCACTGTGATAAGTGGTGATAATGTCAAGCGGTCTACCGGAACGGAATAATGAGGAAGGTTACAAAACACTTTGACTTCTCATTTATTAAATAGTAAAGGCTTTACCAAATAAATGTTTTAAGATATAAATATAATCAAAAGAAATCTACGTTTTATTTATAATAAGATTAAATGTACAGAAAAAATGTTAATAGTTTTACATTAAAATTGTAAACAAGCGATTCTTTGAATTTGGATAACAGTATTCACTCTATTTCTTAAATTAATGAGAAAATAGACTCGCATGAGTGGTCACCAATCGTTCATATTACAGCTTAAAATGAACGACAACACAAAATATTATATAAAAGTGGCAATGCTTTTCATGGAGAAAATTTCTATACTATCTAGACCCGATATAGAAGTTGTATCTGCAGCATGTCAGTCTACGAAACCTCTGTATAAGCTCAGTATAAGTAAACAATTATATATATATTTTTTAAATAAAACTTAATTTGCAACAAGGTTGTCAATGACTATACCACTAAAATCATCCCTTAGATTAGTTACTTTCGTGGCAGTGGTCGCTGACAGCATACCACCAACCCATCGCCTGTATATGATACTAATATAAAGTACAATGTTATGATTATGTGTTTATTTTTTTCTTACTTATATATAATATATATAATATACTTTATAATTTTGGGACGGACAAAGACTATACAGTACGTTAATATGTTGCATAATCTTTGAGATATGACTTAATATGATGACGTAGTACGAGAGAAACTCGTCAGATTTATAGGTCTCCTAAATTTCCTCAGAAAAGTCAGCGACAACACTAACCTATTTTATTATAGATCAAAACAACAGAAAAAACAATGACAATGACAGCTGTAGTGTAGTTTAATTGTCACAAAATATACATTCTTATAAAAAAAAAAACAATATATTTATTTTAAAGTTTTGATATAGATCGTACAATATTGCCTTTTACATATGGCGTGAAAAAATACGCGTATTTTTCAATCAATGCTGGCAAATAGATAGTATGTAATGTTTATATCTCATTAGGTAAAAAATAGCACGGCAACAATCATTATTATTTTAATCGTAAGAAGTCAGTACGAGCAGCTAGCATAGGCAATAATAATATAATAACATTTTTAACAATACAGAATTCAGGTTGTGAGAGTTCCTCTCATGTAAAAATGATAAATTATACATCAAGGTGACGCTATATTTGAAGTTCACTTACGAAGTAAATTATAAAACATTTTAAGCAAATATTTACACGTGAAGTGTAAGAATATTTTATTTTAATCCACATAAAGACATTCCATTTACTTTCTACGCGTTAATGCGTGAAAGCGAAATATGAATAACAAAACACGTGAAGACATCTGCTTGCCTGTAAGAGCGTGGCAAGCAAAATTTAATATTAAATTAAGGTGTTACGTGAAAATCGAGAAAGGAGCAAAGGTGGATATAAATCCCCATGATATATGAGACTCGGATCGGGGAGCGTTGACATTTTTGAGGTAACATTTTTAGGTTTTCCTTGCTTACGTCTGTATAGTTTTGTATTATAAATAGGTTTACTGCAGTCTATTATTCTTTTGCTGCAAACCTCCTTCAACGAACAAAATGTGGTTTACGCTTACGAATGTTTATAGGAATTTATATGTATACGACTAAAGTAAAGTACATTCTAAATGCTTACGGTATATTATGCTATTTTTAAGTTACTATCACCCTAGTTTCATTGTATATATATAACTATCTATTGGTCTATAACTATCTAGTTGTAATTGTCTTATATAAAAACATATTGAAATTAAGACGGAAACAAAGGGCCTACTCACATCTGGCGAAAAACAGCTCACATGTAGTATGTAAAAATTAGGACTCGCTCCAGAAACTTAGTGCAAACACGATGAGTTTATTATAATTGCGATGTCTGACTTAGAGAACAAGACAGACGTAAAGATATATTTTATTATTTATCATTTATCTTAAAGCTAGGTGACATTTGATTTAGAAATTGTTTACGTCAATCTCTTATAAGTCACTTTTATAGGATCACTGTCGTGTCTGCCTATTTTGACTGCCCAGCCTATTTGCTTCGAACCAATTGAATTAAAATTAAACGACATCGAATGTTGTAAGTGATGGGACCTATATTATTTTTTTAATTTTGTAAATAAATAAATAAATAATAGAAGCTAAAGCAGACATTTTTTTCTAATCTAAAATGAAACACAATGTTTAAGGAAACCAATAACGTAAAATATCGTTTCATATTGAAACACAAAAAAATTAAAAGAGTACAGAATTAATGAAACAACGTTATTTTTATTGGTATAAATATTTAAAACAGCGGAAACAAAGCTAAATTGCACGTAACACATTTAGCGCAGAAAATGCACCACGGAATAACAATTCACTCAAAATAAATAACATCGCACTGTTAAAATATTTTTAGCGGTGCGATTTTGATATATCTGGTAAAACAATACGGTTTTTAATTGTATGTACTAAAAATTATATCTGAGAGTTAGTTGTAAGCTGTATAAAGTGTTCAAAACAACAGCAATGCATATACCGATTTCATGAATAAAGCATAACGCGCCAGTTCAATTTTCCGCCGGTCCACCCTGGCCTCTTAATGTCTTCTAACTATGTGATATCCAATTTTGGAACTATACAAAATTCATATTGGACTAGTGTACACTGTTTTGAATAAGTCTAGTCAGGTAGGATATGTAAAGGCCTGCTAAATTTGATATTTTTATAGCATTTTATTACTGTTACTAGCTGCATATCCCGACTCGTGTGGGTAAAATATGTATTTTCACTCGAGACTTTTTTAACAATAAGATGTCTGTATCTAATAGGATACAGGTTAATATTATTTTATTATTATTTATTGTGTTGTCGTTTGTACCACTTTATTTATTGTTTTTCGCACAAAATAAATGAATAAAGGAATATATATATATATGTATTCGCTAACCAATCCATTTGCCAGTACTTTTGTACAACACTCCTTGCATGCTTTCCTATTCGTTGTTTAGTATCACCTAGGAGATAATAAGGTGATTGGAGCTTTATCATCAATTTCTATTTTTTAATTAAAAAACAAAAGTTGGCCATGTGAATTGTAATGTAAAATCTTTGCTAGTAATTTAATGTTCACATTTTTTAAATAAATGCACTAACTTTATGCGAATATGTATACAGAAAATTCTCAGTAGCAGCCTGGAGTTTGGAAGTTGGAAGTGAGTACTGTGTGTGAGTGTGAACTCGCATGCCTCGGAAAGCAATTAAAGCTGTTGATCCTGCGCCTGAACTCTTTCCGGTCGGATCGGATTGCCGTCCCATAGAATTATGAGAGTAGTGCACTGTGTTTGCGCACACACTTGTCCACTATAATATCTACTGCGCAGTTTAATCTCTCTTAAGATTAGCCGTCTGAAGCGAAATGGGGGACATTATTATTATTTATATTTACCTTTTATAGTTTCTCTTCTCTCGAAGGGGTTAAAACGTGGATATTATCAACGTTCTATCGTTTTAAGTGGATGATGATTTTTAAAGTATTGTGGTTTGTATCATATGTGAATTAGGAACGGCTAAACGGCGATATCGGTTTGTAAATAACTTTGTAGGTTAAAGTTTATAGGTTATATTAACGAAATACTTACCGTATTTGGTTTCGTTGCCGAATTTTGTTTTTCACGGTGTTGTTTAATTTATACTGAGTCGGTTAGCTGATACGTACTTATTTAAAAAAACAAATTCACGTTTTAGTTTTAAAAGGACACAATTTCCTGTGGAGCATCGTTTGCAGTCACAATAAATAAAGCACCGGGAAAAACATGTAAGTATGTCGGAATAGATTTAAGGGAATGATGTTTTCATCATGACAATTGTATGTTGCCCTATCTGGATGTGCGTCCGGGTGCGGCAAAAACCAATAAATACTAATATCCCAAGAAAATAAAACAGAAATATTACAAGTCAGTTCTTAGTGATTTCTTTAAGTTATACGCAGGTGAAACCGTGGGAACAGCTCGTGTATAAATAAAAGCTATCTCCAGAAATTTAGCGCACTAAGCAGAGGTGATTGTGGATTTTATGTTTAAATGAAGTCTTAGAAAATATTTTACATTCTACTATTTGTAAGATACTATTACAACAGAATGGATACAAGCAAAAATGGCTGTGTTTTGCAGACGATCTCGTGATGTAAATGTTTTATTTTCTAAAATTCAATTAAGACATGAACTAAAATTTTAAGTTTAGTAAAACAGTATATATTTTAATTTTATCTTCGGAAATACTTCTCAGGAGAGCACTGTCAAGTATTCCTTTTGGTAAAGTTAAAAATACATATTAAAAGTTCGTGCGTGGTTATGACAGGTGAAATATGAACATGTATTTTAATATATTATTGGAAAATATTTATATTTATAAGCAAGACTCCTTAAATAAATAACTACAAGTGTGGTGGTTTAGAAAGTACTGCTTATTGCCTTAGTTCTAACGTAAATGGAGACAAAATATTTTCAATATTTATTAAAACCGACTAAGAGAAGAAGGAATCATATGGAAGGAATAACCTATTTCTAGAATCTATTTTCTTCTCCAGTTTCACCGATTTGGATCATTTAAATTGTATTTGACAATATGTACTTGACACACAGTTCTTAAAATATTCTTTACAGATCTTACTGTTAAATGCTTAAGAAATTTTCTACGATATTAATTTTAAATGTTAAGAGCTAATAAAATTGCAGGATAAACTTTGCCATTTGAATTATAAGACTTTCGAATATATTATACGATGCTTAAAAAATTAAACATTAATATATGTATGACAATTATACCCTAATGTAGATAAATAAAAAAACATAATGATTTTTTTTTTATAGAATAGGAAGGCGGACGAGCTTATGGGCCACCTGATGGTAAGTGGTCACCAACGCCCATAGACAATGACGTTGTAAGAAATGTTAACCATCGCTTACATCACCAATGCGCCACCAACCTTGGGAACTAAGATGTCCCTTGTGCCTGTTATTACACTGGCTCACTCACCCTCCAAACCGGAACACAACAATACCAAGTACTGCTGTTTTGCGGTAGAACATCTGATGAGTGGGTGGTACCTACCCAGACGAGCTTGCACAAAGCTCTACCACCAGTAAAAAGCTCTACCACCAGAATACAGATAATATAATATAATTCCATTTATTTTGATTTTCGGCAACCCTTTGTGTTATAATTATACAAGACTAATCTCAATTAGCAGCTATAGTTTAGTCAATACCTCACAACCATACCCAAGTCAGGGTCAATGTCAGTTCTAAAAAACGCTGCTGTGCATTCTTGATGATGATCCAGGCGTAATTTCCTATTCTGAAAATAATAAGTGTGGGTTTGATGTCCCGATTTTATAATCTACTTAAACCTCCAGTTTTTTCCTAATATTATCTTGTTTAAAAATAGTTAATCATGTCTAGCACAATAGTTGACAGACTGTGTCAACTATTGTGCTGTCAAAAGCTTACAAGGTGTACATACATAATTTAAATTTTTTATATTAAATCGCAAATGCTAAATTTTTTTTTGACTGACAACTATAATTAAGTATGCAAATTGTTAAGTATCATTTACACAAGTAATGCCAATAAAATAAATAAGTACACACGAAATTGTTCTTATTATATGCAATAAATAATCGGCTTTTATAAAATGTACATATTGCATTCAACAACGATAGGATCAATCAGTAATTAGTGCTAATTACAGATAAAAAGGCTCATAGCAAGCGGTCAAATATCGATAGTTATTTATGAAAATATACACCGAAGTAAATAATTATTCAATTTTTTGTTTACAATAAAAATATAATTTAACATTAAATTATATTGGAAAGGGTGCTATTGAGACACGTAATTTAGTCAAGTTATAGGTTTAGGTATTAGGTTTTATAAAATTAATGTAATAAATTTGATTACATATATGTAAGTATAATATATTTATAACGACTACAACATATTTTTTATTGTCATAACAATATCTTTATATGAAAGATTTCGAAGAAAAAATTACCAGCGTTATGATAATTTCCGTAACAGCCTGTGAATGTCCCACTGCTGGGCTAAAGGCCTCCTCTCCTTTTTTGAGCAGAAGGTTTGGAGCTTATTCCACCACGCTGCTCCAGTGCGAGTTGGTGGAATACACATGGGGCAGAATTTCAGTGAAATTAGACACATGCAAGTTTCTTCACGATGTTTTCCTTCACCGTAAAGCACAAGATGAATTATAATCACAAATAAAGCACATGAAAATTCAGTGGTGATTGCCCGGGTAATTTAACAAAACGTAATTATGCTGAGACAGAGTGTTTCTGTAGACACGATGCATTTAGTATGAGCATTGTCTATTTTTTCATACTTCTTGTTTGTGAACAAAGATTACTAGTACAAAAAATTCTAAACTATACCAAGTAATTATAAAGTTTCAAGCAGTTGTCAAATTTAAGCATTAAAAAGTATTAACAATTGGGAAATATATCTCATGATAGCTAATTTTATTAGTGTATTAGTCGAAAACGATGATATGCATGTACAGAAAGTGTTTACGAAGGCAGCTAGGCGAATTGGAATAAATTTATTTTCGCGTTTATGAGACGCGGACGGCCCGCTCGCGTTTCTACACAATTAAATTTAATTAATTCGAATAGTTCGCGCGTCGTACCGGCTAATGGCTTGAATACGTCTGCCTTCACAAAGGGTTGTAAATATACCGATGTTATGTGTTTTAATGTCTAAGAATAGAGTTATACTTCTGTTTCTTGTTTGCGATATACTAGATCCTATCTAAACTTAAACTAAAACTAAAGCTGTATCATATTATCTTCAAACAATGTTTAAGCAATAGTGCTCTTAGTGATTTTACGTGCCATATTTAAAAACGAGAACTGTTTCATAAATTTAAGATCATCAGCTGAAAATATTTAAAATTAAAAAAAAAATATTTTTTTTTAATTTTAAATATTTTTTATTATTAAAAAAATTATTTTTTTTTTTTTCAACGTTGAAATAATAATTTCATATTTTTAACGTTCTTAACAAAATGCATTCAAAGCTTTCTAGCAACAAAACAAACGAGGTTCTGAGTCCTTATACGAATTCCTCTGAAATTTATTATTTTAGAGGAAATATTTTCAATTTAAATAATTAATTTTAATGGACTTTTTAATTCTTTTGACTCTGGACTACTTATTTACAATAATAGTCCGATGGACAGCAATGAGCACCGACTGGACGGGAGAGCAACAGCATTACGTGCTTTCGAAGGCACGTCGGTGTACTCTGGCACATTCATAACTCCGCGTTTCTACTGAAAATTTATTAACATGTAAAGCAAATATGATGTCCTCCTGAATGACCGGCCACCAGTCTCAACAGATATATTAGTTAACTGCGCAGGGCATATTATAGTGCACAAGTGTGTGCGTTATAAAGTACACAGATGCACTCTCAATTCCTTCACTCTCATAATTCGATGGTACGGCAAATATATAATAATAATGATAATCTGGGACCGCATGCATAATATGCGACCGTACAAGCTAAACCACTAGACAAACAAAGTCGTCTTATGTGATTTCAATACTCTTATTAATACGATATTATGATTAATCAGTCTATAATCCACGATATTTTGGTCTGTTCGTATATGGCCATGGAACAGCGCGTGCCGTGTCAACGTGGACTTAGCGCTTTTAAAACGAACGCCGCGCCTGTCACTGCCCGCCACACCGCCCCTCGTGAAACGATCCGAATACAATATGAATTTAAAAATGCAATAATTGTTTTTTGAAATACTTCAAATTTCACTTTTCGATTGTAAGTGTCTAGTGTGTTGTTTTTAAGCTGTGTGCCGCTATCAGATTATTTTTATTCAATCGGCCCTCGTTTTTCAAACTGATTTTAAAATTGACTCCGTTTGCGAGGTTATTCACCAAAACCAAAACACCATTCATAATTTATTAAGTTTTTTTTTTTGTACTTTATATAATCATAGATAAATATTTAAAAAAATGTACTGTTTAAGGAGTAATGACTTAATACGTGAAACAGGAGGTGTGGAGAGGTGAGACGGAGGATTGAAAGTGGGAAGCGGTAACGTGGTCCATATTCAGTGGCTTAAAGAGAGAGAAACATATTTCCTGGTCTAAAAATCTCTTCAAGAACTGTTAAAATTACGTTTATTCTTAAATACTATCTCGTTTTTTTAATTTTCTTTTTTTTATTTTATATGTCCGGGATGGCAAATGACTCTACTCCACCTGATGGTAAGTGGTAGTAGAGCCCAAACGCGACGACGGCCAGTACAGTCGGGAAGAATGTTCTGTACTAGCCGTCACCGCCTTGCCGGCCCGCAAGATGCCTCTTCATGCCTCGTTTGAAGGAACCCGGGTTGTAAGAGGAGGGGAACACGTGAGCTGGTAAGGAATTCCATTTTTTGGTAGTGCGACAAAGAAAGGAGTTGCCAAATTTCTTTGTGCGCGATGGAATTGATGTCACAGTTAGGCGGTGACATCGAGAACCAGCTCGCGTGGACTTAAGAAGGAAGGGGGAAGCAGGAATTAGAGAGAATAATAAATTTCTTATACGTCAGATAACAATATTGTATGTGAATTTAATACAAGTTAAGAAAACTTTCGATACTGTTTGCTAGAGTTTACAACAGTTTATTTATTTCAACTTGTTTAAAATTTAAATTAAAGTTTATAACAAGGCATGCGACTTCTTAATATTGTATTAAAGTTTCTGTGTTCATTTTCTTAGCAATTTAAACTTAGTAAAGGTAGCGTATGGGATAAATTTAAATAAATTTTTCTTTCAAATTCTTTTCGATTCTGTATTTTCTTAGTATTATCTTATTTATTTATAATGTTCTATAAAATTGTTTGAATGTTTTTAATAAAATGCTTACAAATCTTATTTATTGCATTTAAAGTATGTGCGTATAAATATTCTACTGCTGTTCTAAGGTTAAATAATAAATGGTAATAAATGTCTATTACCAAGCAAGTACATTAAAGTAATAAAATTAATATCGTATTAATGATAAGATACCCCAAAGACACGGACATCACGACTGTGGATATACAAATACACAAAAAAGATTTGAATTACAAACACAAATTATGCGCAAAAAATTCAGTAGCGCTTGCCTGGGTTTGGACCCGCAATTATCGGTTTAGATTTACTTGTTTCTAACCACTCGACCATCTTCGAACATCTCGGCTATACTTCTCGCATATGCTTCATTATATTTACAAAAACCTGATCAAAACTTATACAATCTGTATTAAAAATAATAGAGTGAATTAAAAAAGTAGCTTAAGAAGTCGGGTCAAATATCATTAAGTTTTCAAAAGGGAATTTATAACACCAGGGTGAATCCACTCCATAAATAGCAGTTAGTAAAGTCATCTATAGCAAAGTAAAGGGCAGCTTTCAGGCCGGGTGTCATGTGAGCCCACCATCAATCTTGAGTCGCGAACGCATCAAAGTGATGTGGATATTTAAATTAAGAGAGCGGGAAGCGGTTGAGATTACACCCGATTTCTTTACACAAAATATATGGATTTAGGCTTTTCTTTATATTGTTTCTTTATATAAGAGATTGACAGCTTTATTAATTTATGATTTGTTTATACGCAATTTTTAAAGAGCTGTTTTTTTCTATTAAATAACAATCGAAGAAACAGAGTGATATAACTAATAGGTGTTAAATGGATAGTGAGCTACGTAGTTATGGTATCAATGTTGTGCTCTCGCCGGTACACAACATATTTTGGTGGATTTTAATAATTTGGCTTATTCTATTTTGGTATCGAATGTGTGTCATAGTTATACAAAGTACCTACATGATATGTCAATACTCTTTGCGTTATCAGGGTGTTGTATTCCTAGAACCTATATTAGTGCTATCTTCAGGCATAGTTTACAATTTACTAGCTTTCACAAATAGTATCTAGTTACTATTTACTGCGTGTACAAACGATAACATATTTGTAAAAGTTTTTACTGTAATCGTTTCACGCTCCTTGTATTGTATTATCTCTAAGTTAAAGGCCTGAAGGCTTTGTCTCTTCTAGACTTGCAATCCATTACTCGCGTACCAGGAAGCGGGGACTACACTCAATACTTAGCATATTTACGCAACTGATAAATGTACCCTTTTCTTGCTATCGTGCTGTGACGTGAATGAAACTGTTGCATTTTTCTTTAAAGATAAAGGCGATAAAAATGAGAGCCGTCAAGCGTTACGTGTTATAAAAGAATGAAGAGAATTGCTTGGTTTTTTTTCACTTTAAATAGGGTTGCTGTAAATGGAAATTGTTATGTTTTATATTGTTTACTTTAATAAAGCAGGCAATTATTAATTTATAAAGATTACCATAAAACTTTAAGTTACTGCATTATTAGTTACGGATAAGTTAGCCATATAGAGAAGAAAATAAACAAGTTCAGTCCATCTCTATTCGTAGATGTCGAAGAGACGGTTAAGGAATTAGAATTAAGAACACGAGCAAACCACCTTTATGGAGATATAGAACCAACCCACTAGCATTCCACGCAAAATTGGCGTTAGAAGTGCTATTCTGTAAGAAACGGGGCTA
Source organism: Nymphalis io (assembly GCF_905147045.1). Taxonomy (NCBI): domain Eukaryota; kingdom Metazoa; phylum Arthropoda; class Insecta; order Lepidoptera; family Nymphalidae; genus Nymphalis; species Nymphalis io. The sequence goes on along the minus strand of NC_065893.1, from coordinate 5,576,659 downwards.
AGAGTAAAACTTAAGGTGATACGCTATTTTGATGCGCGTATCCTTTAAATGTATTATTACTTTCTGACATTTCACGATAGTGTTATGCGGTGAGTTTTGTGCGTGTTATAAAATAGCTCTTAGTAAATTTAATTTATAAAATGACATACTCTATGTAAGTGGAATTTTCGTATAAACTTATTTAGCACAGAGGTCCTAATTCTTACTTTTTTGCTTAATTTTTTTTATCAAATATGAATTATAAAGGAATTATGCCTTTAAATGCCATAGCAGAAGTAGGCCTCTTGAGGTATATGTACAAGAGATATCTTTTCTACTAGAATATCCTTACTTACGTGGTCTGATAGGATGATAATCAGACAGTCATGTATCGTATGCTTGTGTTACTTGAAAAACCTTAACTTATTTTGGCGCAATCCAGCATTCGAATATTCCAATACTAATTAATTTATTATTAAATCCAATACTAGTTAATTCAATAACGTAGTAAAAATATCATCAAAACTTTATTTAAATATTCGAAGGGGTTGTCTTATATTAGGTCCCTGCAATGGTATTTTTAAGGGGCCAATAATGCTGGGAGTTGTTTTGCTTAAGCCACCATTAGTTCGCCTAATAACAGCTTCGAGCAAATAGGGTTATATTAGGTTTATGTTGTACTGTAAATGAGAAGCTATAAAAAATAAACCAGCCATTCATTACATTTCCAGGAAAAATTTTACATTCCATTTCCTATTTATTAAACAAAGCGGCAGTTATTCTTATTTATTATAATTATTCTTTAGTAATAAATAATTTAAAACTATTTCATACAAAACAGTAACCAATCTTTGTTTTATATATTAAATATTATCCTATAAAATCAATCGTGACTGATATTATCAATACAATACCATAGCCCCGATTTATATATATATTATCATTTTATTCCCGTATCTCGTATACCGAACGCCTTTTTATCAAATGTGGTGTTACTTTGTGTCGAAACTCGTCATTAAATTAATTTGAAAATAGTTTATTAACTAGTCTCGTCTCAGTTATATTTGACAACAAACTTTAACTGATGCACGCGTATTTATAATGGTCGTAACAGACGATTTTAAATACGTAATATGTTACATTTATGTTTTTTACGTTTAAGTACTTTTGCTTTATTGAAACAGGTGTTGTTGTTTTGTAATATACAATTCGTCTTATAAAATACTAGTTGATTTATTGTTCTGTGTTCTGTATTCTGCCTTGTTCTTTCGAAAGTAAAATAAATAATGACAGAAAGAGAGATATCCAAGGACCAACCATACCTTGTTCATATTTGACGCAGACTCTAACTGATGTCAATATTTAATATAAAATGGTATTTTTATGCTTTGCTATCGAACAATATAATCAACTATAATTATTATTGTTTTAACGATAATTTTCAATTGTATGTTGATTGATACGTCAGCAACAATAAAGGAGTGGACGCACGTTGTAGTATTTGAAAATATTATACTCTATAGATCGTGCATAACATATATTAGGCCAATTTGTCCTAAAGAACAATCAATTATGGAACCCTATTTTTCAATAGCAGTCCGCGCTTAAATCTATATTTGAACAAATAAAGTTACGATATAAAGACCGTTCCTGTTGGCAATGATAATGAATGTTATGATAAATACACCAGACACTAGAGGGGACTGTTCAATCGCGAAATACTATTTTTATGAAGAATTCCTTATATTCAATATATTCCGAATGATCCTATTTAACCGCAAGCTTTATCATACCAGTACTTATTTATATTTCTCGTATTGTGTGATCGCCGTTTGTACAATAACAATATTTATATATTTATATAATATTTTTTTTAGAATCTATTTTTTAAAACTGTACAAGAGGCGTTTACTGTCATTTGTATGTTAACCTAACAAACCCGGGCAAGCACCACTGAATTTTCATATGCTTAATTTGTGATTTTAATTCATCTCGTGCTTGACGATGAAGGAAAACATCGTGAGGAAACCTGCATGTGTCTAATTTTATTGAAATTATGCCACATGTGTATTCTACCAACCCGCATTGGAGCAGCGTGGTGGAATAACCTCCAAACCTTCTCTTTAAAAGGGAGAGCAGGCCTTAGCCCAGCAGTGGGACATTAACAAGCTGTTACTGTACTGTACTGTTATATATATACGATACATGTCTTTTTTGTTAATGATTTTTAATGTAAAATTTTAATAAATGTCGTATGTCGTATAATGTCGTAAACAACTGTATAGTGAAAAAAGATCTAGAATTAAAAATGTCTCTTAAGCTGAATACACCTGTTCTATAGCAAATATCAAAATGATAAATATGTCGAGTAATGATATTAATAGACACGACGTTCCATTTCTTTTTGGACCTGCGATGTGTAAAGAAACAATTTATTTTCACCGCCCATGACACGTAACTGCTCTTAATAATAACGATGTGAATGATACTCACGTACTTGGCTAATATAACACTATGTCAGTGTTTCTTCTTCATACTCCTCAGCAGAATACAACCTTCTAAGAAATTGAAGTACATTCTTAAAGGCTATTTGTTATTCAGTGAATGAGTGTTCGCTTTGAATTTTTATACGACTGAGGTGCTTTGTTGAAATATTAGATTCAATACACGTTAGAGATGTTTATTTATAATATTATTTGATACAGTACGAAATTTATTACAATACAGCAAAGTTAAAGAAACTATATTGAAAATCATTGAGACTGCGATAAAATCTTAACGTTCCTAGAACAGTTCTCGTTTATCGTTTTATTTCTCTATAAAGTGACCTTCATAAAATTGTCTAGCCTAATCCTTCATTGGTGATTTGCAATAAATGTTCATACGATGTGCCCACTCATGCCGGACTTAATGAACTGCGCATCGCCGAAAGAATCGTGAGTCCGAACACGTAGAAGAGGGCAGACAGCACTCTCCCTACAGAACCGGTGCGTTAAAACGAAGCATTTAACTTACATCGATTATATTTATTTCCTGATTATTTTACTCATTCTAACTCTAAATTATTTTAGTAAATACATACAAATCCGATATTAAATTTGTCATTAATTTTTCAAGTTAATTCAACATCCCAAGATCTTAATCCAACATCATTTTGGAATTATTTTTTGATAATAGTGTTGTGCAAAAATTAAAAATATAACTTATAATAAAAAAATATTCCTCTCTATTATTTTTACTTTTTTTGAAATCTACCAGAACATTAATTTTATAGATTTAATTTCTGTCACGTTAACATTGCATTAAGAAAATAAACATTTTAGGCATCCTGTATATCTCTACAATTAACTAGAAGTATTAATACTGTTTCCCCCGATGTTTCCGCGCTATTTCGCTTTTGCTTATTGCTTAGGGTGTCGACCACGCAATTTTATTGACGCCAATTGTATGTCTTGTAGTCACTACGACACTTTCTCTTTTATGAACGCCATACTTTATTACCCCTACCCTATTTTAAGAGTTAGAGCAAACACTTACACAACACGAAATTTTGTAGCTGAAAAGCTACAATATTAATAAAAGTATAACAGTTATGTTCATTAATAATGTAATTCAATGCTACATTCACCCAATGTATACTAGTATAAAAAGCCAATGAGTCTTTTTGGTTTGTTTAAACGCACAAATCACAGAATCTTCAAGTCCGATATAAAAAAAAATGTTTTGCTTTATGTAGCTCATCTATAAGGAAAATATCATCACATTAGCCAACATCACGTCAACCTGTCGCTGCGTGAAAGCAGAAAAAACCAACAAAAACATTTTTGTAATGTTTGGAATAAGGAAATAAGGAGGGTACATCTGTGTTTGCGCATACTGGTGCACTATAATATGTCCTGCTCAGTTGGTTAATGTATCTAAAGATTAGCCGCTGTAGTCGAAATCAGTCAGGAGGTCATCATCATTATCAACAAGGAATTAGGCATAATATCATTACTTCAATATAAGATATATCATCATCACATTGTCATCCCTTTTTCATCCACTGCTGGACATAGGCCTCTCAATAGCAAGCCGAACTTGATCTATTTACATATATATAATAATTATAAAATACGTTGGAGTTAATTGGTTTCATCTAGCTATAAATAATAATTTTACGCAATTAATATAGTTTTTAGTAGTCAAAAAGCCTTTGAGTTTTAAAATCGAGCGGTATTTTAGGTAATACGTTGTTGATTCATTTTTACATTTAATGTACATTTTAAAAGCTAGTGTTCGCCAGTTGCTCGAAATTCCAAAATATTTTGCATGTTTCGAATATTTTTTTACTCTTATTTCCAATTTTTTTTATCGATAACACTAAAGCCCGTCTCAATATTAACTAAATAAAAATAAATATTTTTTTAAAAGCTAAAATAAATGAATTAATAATAATAATGAAATAATAAATAAAAAGGTAAATAAAGGTACCTGTATGTGTAACTGTTGTCTTTGTCTTTATATATAAGATAATCTTATTATTATTTTATACTGGATATCTACATAAGTTACTACAAATTAAATATAAGAATTGCTCTTTTTCGATAATAAGCATCGAAATCAATAATGTAATACTAGAATTAAATTTAAAGAAATGGCTTATTATATACTTTGGATCTTTCTATAATTCTTCTAGGCAAGCGCGCTCCATCTTAGACTGTATCATCACTTTCCATCAGGTGTGATAACAGTCAATCGCTAGCTTATATATTTAAAAATAATAATAATAATACAAACAAACAATAATTAGGTGATGTTTTGTGACATTTACACAAATAGCCCAGAAGTACAAACGTACAAAATATAACAATATAAAAAATAAGTGGTAAAATTTTAACTGACGATTACATGTTCAAGTTTTGATGAGTATTTTTAGATTATTTGTTTATTATTTATTTGGTAGTAGAACAGTATTGCATTGAAATAAGCATATTGTGGTGGATGTCACCGACCCGTATTAGAGTAGATTGATTAGATAATATCGAAATATTCCCCTTAAAAGGGGGGAGGTCTTTAAATTCATTAAATATTTATCCGTATATATTTCATTGCGTAGTTTTAAATGTATACAAACTTCACCTGCAACGGACAAACATGCGAATAAGACGATAAAGATGATTTTTCTCTCAGCGGTCGCCATCCCGTTGCTTGGCGTCATCTGGATCCGATGGCCACTTACCGCCAGTGGTGCCAAGCATATCCACGTCAGATAGAGCAGAAAGAAGAAAAGCTGAAAAAATACTGCATCTGGTACATCATGGGTGTACCAGTAGCAGTGTAAAAGTCTGCCTGCCACCTCGGGCAGAAGTGGACCAGCTCCGTCGACCATAGTGACAGACAATGCGCCTGTGGTGAGATTGGTCACAGGGCGAGGGACTTCTGTCCCCAGTCAACGTCCTTCGGCCTACTATCTCGGCGTCAGATGGTGCTGCTCAACGAACCTAAAGCCCGGAAGTAAGAAGAAAGCCTGTCTCAGCCATACTTCCGTGTACTTTTGAATCGTGAGGCTACCAGCACGATAAAGATGATTTTTCTCTCAACGGTCGCCATCCCGTTGCTATAATATTAACATAAGCTCCGCCTAATTTAATACTTGTACATTCAAAGTAATAAATCCTTTTATCACGAACCATTAAAGTCCACAGCGTCCCAATCTGACCCACAGAATTCACAAACTATCGTTCAAAGTTGTCTCGCAACCATCTACTGACCGCGGGCTATCTTATTGTTATTTCTTTGAACTATATGTAAACAAAAATAAAATGTCGCATATAACAAGCTTGGAATACTTACTTCAAGTTTAAATCACTTTTTTTTTTTATATGTCCGGGATGGCAAATGACTCTACTCCACCTGATGGTAAGTGGTAGTAGAGTCCAAACGCGACGACGGCCAGTACAGTCGGGAAGAATGTTCTGTACTAGCCGTCATCGCCTTGCCGGCCCGCAAGATGCCTCTTCACGCCTCGTTTGAAGGAACCCGGGTTATAAGAGGAGGGGAACACGTGAGCTGGTAAGGAATTCCATTTTTTGGTAGTGCGACAAAGAAAGGAGTTGCCAAATTTCTTTGTGCGCGATGGAATTGATGTCACAGTTAGGCGGTAACATCGAGAACCAGCTCGCGTGGACTTAAGAAGGAAGGGGGAAGCAGGAATTAGAGAGAATAATTCCTTAGAGCACTCGCCGTGATACAGACGATAGAAAGCGCTCAGTGCTGCTATCTCGCGACGCAATTGTAAAGGTTCAAGGGTGTTTGTGACCTTTACGTCGCCAATAATGCGTACTGGACGTCGCTGCAACCGGTCCAAGGCCTCCAGTAGGTACTTAGCGGAGCCATCCCAAAGGTGCGAGCAATATTCAACGCAAGACCGTACCTGTGTTTTGTATAACAGGCACAGTTGTTGTGGCGTGAAAAAACGCCGCACCTTGTTCAGAACTCCGAGTTTCCGTGAAGCTGTTTTTATAATAGCCTCGATGTAATCCCTTGGACTAAGGTCGTAGCGAACGTCCATCCCCAGCATGGCGATTTTGCTTTGTATCATCAGCGGTGTGCCACAGAGGGAGGGATGAGGGTAAAATGGTGACTTTTCGCTAATAATGGTAAATCGCTGTGAGAGCGCATACCTGTGTTTTCTTGGCATAAAACTCAACAAGATTATCAGAACCCCTTTTGGCGATGAGCTCTAACATCCTATCGAGTTCAATGACAAGATTCTCCCGCCTCTCCTCAGTTTCCGCCCGCCCAGCCACTGCGCGTCCGTGGTATCCACCATGCACTGTACTATCATCTGGATAGCAATGTATGTTCCCAAGGGAGAGCATATCATTGATATGCAAAAGAAAGAGTGTGGGAGATAGCACAGATCCCTGGGGGACTCCAGCATTCACTACATAGAATTGTGAAGCGCAACCATCTACTAAAACACGAAGGCTACGCTTGTGTAGGAAGCTGGCAATCCAGGTGCATAGCTGAGCAGGCAGACCATATGCCCGCAGCTTGGAAAGAAGACTTCTGTGCCAGACCCTGTCGAAAGCCTCGGAGATATCGAGGCTGACAGCCAACGATTCTCCATGCTTGTCGATAGCTTCACCCCAGAGGTGTGTTACGAACGCTAGAAGATCCTGTGGACCTGTGGATCGTTTTGGTCGAAACCCGTACTGACGATCATTAATTAGACAGTGATCTTCTAGGTAATGGATCAGTTGGTTGTTTAGAATCCGTTCCATCACCTTACAAAGTACTGAGGTGATAGCTATTGGTCGATAATTTGCCGGGTCAGACCGATCCCCTTTTTTGGGAACCGCTTGCACATTAGCTCTTCTCCAAGCCTCCGGCACACATCCCGAAGAGAGAGAAAGTTGGAACAGGCGCGTTAACACAGGAGACAGCTCCACCGCGCACTTCTTCAGCACAATAGCTGGTATTCCATTAGGACTGCTAGCTTTCCGTATATCAAGTGATTGCAACTCCGCACGCACATCACGTTGCCTGATTTTGATGTCAGGCATCGTGTGGCCACATGAAGGTATTGTTGGTGGCTGCGCACTACAATCATCGATCACAGAGTTGTCGGCAAAGAGTTTAGCCAGGAGGTCGGCTTTCTCCTGCGGACTGTGAGCTAGCGATCCGTCCGGATTTCTGAGCGGTGGCAGCGAAGGTTGGCAGAAAATGTTTTGCACAGACTTGGTCAGACGCCAGAAGCTACGGGAGCCCCTAGGATGCGAAATAAGGTCATGACCAATCTGTACAATGCGCTGTGCATCCACTCTCGTGTATGCCTTCCTACAGGACTTGGAATTTTTATTGTAGTTTGCTTTCAGTGAGTCAATGTTAGAAGCCCCACTAATGTAGCCGTTGATCCACGCGCGATATGTCGCCTGCTTAGATGATACAGCGTCGGCACATTCACGAGTGAACCAACGGTTACGCGTACCCCTATTGATGAGATCTGAGCTAGGAATGTAGTATTCCATTCCTAACATGATCTCATCAGCAACAGCAGCAGCACTAGCTGTCGGGTCATTCCTACTGAAGCAACGTTCCTTCCAAGGGACTGACGCATAGTAATCGCGCATACCGTCCCAGTCTGCCGACTTATAGTGGCAAACGCGACGTTTGCATACCGTTGAAGGCGGCAGCTTGGCCTGTGGCACTTTGGTGGATATAAGGCCGTGATCCGAAGAACCAAGTGGAGCTTGAACCACAACCTGATATTCCACCGGGTGAGAAGTCAGCAGAAGATCCAGTAGAGAAGGCGCTTGCCCATCAATGTCTGGGATCCTGGTGGGCTGATCAACCAGTTGGGTCAAGTCGTGTGTGAGAGCAAAAGCATGAGCAGTTCTTCCAGCATGGTCATTTTTGAGGGATTTCAACCATGATTCATGGTGAGCATTAAAATCCCCCAAAAACACCAATTCCGCGTTAGGAAACTGCTCTTGCGCAGCATCTGCCACCCGACTAAGATGGTCAAATAATAAGCTTGTCTCCAAATCACCATTGTGGGATCTGTAGAGGCACACGTAGACTCGACTCTGACGAACCAGGTCCACACGTACCACCAACATGGAGAAGGAGGGGTCCTCCAAGCAGCGCAATCGGTGACAACAAACATCCGCCCTGACGAACAAGCATACTCCGGCTTTCGCTTTAAAAGATTCTTCAAGCATGTAGCCGGGATAGTTAAGGTAGCTGGTGTCGGCAGGGCGGAGTATTTGCGTCTCCGTGAGAAACAAAATTCACTTCTGTCCAATGAGAAGCTGAACATCGAGATACGAACACGTCTATCTCATTGTTGTGTTTTCTCCATCCTCCTGTATGGCGTTGAAGCATAGCTCGGTCGAGCGTACCTATTCTTTATTTAGAGCCACCGAACTTCGAAAGAAGATTGCACCTTAAGAAGAAGATATGTAAACAAGAGAAAAAGATTGTTAAGAGTTGAAAAAATCAAATGATATTTTGATAGTTTAAAAATAATAGGAATTGGAGTTATTATTTAATTTATTTTAATCTATCTATTTGAAGCTATGTTCAGTCATTTTTATAATATATAAAATGAAAAACTAAAATAAAAAGTAATATAAACAAAATATAAATTTCAATAATTAAATTGAACGTGCAGTTGATTTATTTATATGGCAAACTCAATAAATCAATAATAATAATAATGAACTTTTTAAAACTGACACACTTATCCTTGATACATGCAGATAAGTGTCGAAATTCAGACAGCATTCTGGAGCAGCGTGCTGGAATGATCTCAAAACCTTTTTAAAATAGAAGAAGATACCTTTGCCCAGCTGTAGAAATTGAAGTGTTATATCTTTTTAAATTATAATCCCAAACTTGTGATCTACTGCTCGCTTTATAACTTTAATGAATTCCGGCATCTAATGTGCTAATATAAGTAACTAACTTTCCGACTTTGATTACATATAATGACCAAGATGGGGTTTCCCGATAATAAAGGCGAAGTTGAGAAATTATTTGACCACATAAAGCTATTTATGAATTATATTCCTCATAATTTATTCACGATAGGATTTTCAACATATTTAAATTCATTTTAGTAAAAAGTAAGCTGGAATTATTTTTTTCGCTACGATACTTAAAATATAACGTATGCATGGTTGACACTTAGTACTAAAAAATATTTTATTCATAAACTCTTAACTTTATACACTAAAATTCAAAGTATATATGAGTGCTTTAATATTAAATTGAAGTGTTATTCAGTTTCAATGCAATCGTACTCAACCGGAATCGTATTTACAAGAGAATATTATTTGTTAAAAAAACACAAATGTTACCTTAACCATGGCTTACAGAATCTGAAATATTATTTACGAGGCAAACAATCGCATTGTGGGGATTTCGAATATAGTGCAAACAAGCCGATAAGCGGGAGTGGCGTGACCCGGTATTAAATTATTTTTGTCGAGAACCTGCGGTTCAACGATAAGTATTAAGCATGTACTATTTGGACTTAAGTTGAATTAATTCCACTAATCCACATATTTTTTTATATTATGTAGTGAAGTAACAGTCCGTCCAGCTACTCTACAACTACTTTTATATATATCAAAAAAATACATTACGCTTCTGTAAAGTCTCCTGCTGGGTAAATACCTCTCCTTTTTATGTAGAACGTTTTTATAATACACATATAATACCTGATTCAACATATTATGCATTTTTTTATAGAATAACTAGCTGACAAATACCTACTTCATACGATTGCATAGCAATCCAAGGCATTGTTGTTTGACGTCTAACCAAAGGGTAGATTATTCATAAAAATAGAATGGTACATTTAATCCAAAAATGTATAAAATTAAATATCCCGTAGGAATATCAAAACTGCTAAAAATATAAAAATAAATGTAAAAACTGAGGAGAGCAATGATAACGTTTCTATTTCAACATTTTATATGATTAATGTACATATTTTTATTTTGAGGACACATCAAAAGAAAGTGAAACACCGTCATTTTATGATAATGGAGGAGATCCCTCCAGACTCATGAGTGGCGAAGGCTTTTAAATTTACGGTTTAGGCGCATGATGAGTGAGGTTTATGGTTTGCAACGATTAAATTCCACAAGCTAATGTATAATGTTCCTGTGTGTTTGTCATAAAGGAGCAGGTATGAAGTTCGAATTTTGTTTTAATCTAGTCTCACGTATTTAATAATTATATGATAATATTAATATACGGAACTTAAATATATGTTATATGGAACTTAAATGTAGATGGGGTGGATGTGACAATCACTATTATTCAAATGGTTTCCAGGAAATACGTAATAAAACTCTCTTGTACTGTTATTATTATGATTTTTTATGCAAAAACATAATTTTGTTCAAATTAATGACAAGTTGTAATATTAAATAAAACAGATTTTTCGTTTTTAAACCTTTATTTAAATTTCATTACTATGATATGATGAAAATACGTAAATGATAGCTAAAATTTGAACAAACTTAAATTATAATTAGGCCTGGCAGAATTAATTTTAGTAACGTTAAATATACATGGATTAAAATTAAATTGTGTTTTATTTGCACTTTCAAAATATAGTAAACTATATGTTTTTATTTTTATTTTCGGAATATATTTAGCTGGACGTAATAAGCGAAGTATATTTATAATCTCATAAAATCACTAAACTGAATTACGTATAAGTATACGTATATATGATATATATGATACATACTTATGCGTAATTCAGTTTATTAATGAAATATTTTAATTTATCTACAGCTGCATAATTTATTCCATTTTCATATCAGACACGATCGCGAGATATCCTCGTAAGCCCACATTTTTCAATAACTTTCATGCAAATCAAAAAGCTCTAGACTTAATATCGGCTTGATAATCTATATCAACCAAATTGAAAAGGTTCTGTGCGTCAAGTGAGGTCTACTTGATGAAGGTATTGCCTTTGAGAACCCTACTTATGTATTTGATATGGGCTGACAAACCAAAAATTTTGATCCAAAACATACAACATTTTGATGCATATTGTAAAATTTTAAAACATAAGTCAATTTATTGTAAACTTAAAGCGTAAATCAATTTATATTCCGTATGTACAACTCCTGAGTGCATATAAATTCAAAGTCAAAATATGTTTAATTATTGTAGAATTTTACAAATGTGCTTATATGGACATATTACGCACGTATATATGTAGGTAAATGTTTGCAGCATTGAAATCCGTTAAACTCCCATGTCGCTTGGCGTCATCTGGATCCGATGCCCACTTGCCACCAGCGGTGCCAAGCACTTCCACGTCGGATAGAGCAGAAAGAAGAAGAGCTGAAAGAGTCAAGGTAGACTTTTAAACTGCTACACATATGTACACCATGGGTGTAACTGCTCCTGGTACACCATGGGTGTACCAGTTGCAGTGTAAAAGTCTGCCTGCCACCTCGGGCAGAAGTGGACCAGCTCCGTCGGCCGGAGTGACAGACAATTCGCCTGTGGTGAGATTGGTCACAGGGCGAGGGACTTCTGTTCCCAGTCAACGTCCTTCGGCTAAATTTTATTGTACTGCTTTACAATCTTTGGAATCCCAGGGACTTTCACAATCAATATTTGTTTACTATATTGTGTGTATTGTGTGTGTGACTGCCTCGTTGGTCTAGTGGCTACATGTAAGGCCGCAGACCCGGAGGTTCTAGGTTCAAATCCCAGGTCGGGCCAATAAAAAGTTATTAAGTTTTTCTGTCGAAATTTCTCAATAGCCTGAAAGTTGGTAGTGTGTTCACTTCCGTTTCTCGGAAAGCACGTAAAGCTGTTGGTTCTGCGCCTGAACTCTTTCCGGTCTTATCGGATTGACTTCCAATTGGATAATGAGAGTTAGGGAATAGACAGTGCACCTGTGTTTGCGCACAAAATTGTGTACTATAATATGTCTTGCCCAATTAGCTAATCTCTCTTGTGATTGGCCGCCGTGGCCGAAATCGGTCTGGAGGTCCTTATGTGTTGTGTGTGTTTTTGTTTACTGCTGTTGTCGTTATATGCATTTTTTCCTTTTTAAGTATATTATTTGCACTCTAAATTCTCTGTCCAACTTGGGGTTGACTGTAAGAGAATGTCTTTTGGTAATATTAGGCATATTACATTTGCGTTTATGTAAAAAAAATACATAAATGAGATTCTTTAAAAGTTTTGTAATTCTCAAATGATATCTTTAAAATAGTCTAGGAACATCATCTTGGAAAACTTATTCAGTTACTCAATATGATTACGCAATTTATTTTTTAGTCTACCGCCATTTTACGGCCGATATTTCAAGTTATAAAAACAAAACTCAGTTTACAACTACCGCACAGTTTTAACAAATTGATTGACTATTCAAAGAATAAAATTTAACTACAAATCTATACGGACGCTTCGGGTATACAGAATGCCATGAATATAATAAAAATTAATGAACATCGGAAACAATTAAACCTATCTATCTATCATTGAGTTGGTGGGGGCCAAATGTTTTTACAGTTTGAATTTAGTTTAGTCAAAAATCAGCTAACATGAAAAATTTTTAGGCATTTACCGATGTTAGGACTTTGTACAAGCAAAACTGTATATTTATCCCACTCACCAGTTTGGTCGAGATGCCGAGATGGCCTAGTGGTAAGAACGCGTGAATCTTAACCGATGATCGTGAGTTCAAACCCGGGCAAGCACCACTGAATTTTCATGTGCTTAATTTGTGTTTATAATTCATCTCGTGCTTAACGGTGAAGGGAAACATCGTGAGGAAACCTACATGTGTCTAATTTCATTGAAATTCTGCCACATGTGTATTCTACCAACCCGCATTGGAGCAGCGTGGTGGAATAAGCTCCAAACCATCTCCTCAAAAGGGAGAGGAGGCCTTAGCCCAGCAGTGGGACATTAACAGGCTGTTACACCAGTTTTTGAACCGTGAAACATTTATGTCTTGTATTTCTGTGTTCTGGTATTATTACAGTGAGTGAGACAGAGTAATTTTACTGGCGGTAGAGATTTGTGAAAGCTCTGGGTAGGTACCACCCACTCATCAGATATTCTACCACAAAACAGCAGTACTTGGTATTGTTGTGTTCCGATTTGAAGGGTGAGGGAGCCAGTGTAATTACAGGCACTAGGGACATAACATCTTAGTTCCCAAGGTTGGTGACGCATTGGTGATGTAAGCGATGTTTAACATTTCTTACAATGTCAATGTCTATAGGCGTTGGTGACCACTTACCATCAGGTGGCCCATAGGCTCGTTCACCTTCCTATTCTATAAAAAAAATTTACAGGCACAAAGAATTATACCGTCTCAGACCCCATTGTTAACAACGCATTGTAGGCTTAGGACTGGCTTATAAGCCAGTTAACTCTATTAGAAGTATACTTCTAATAGAGTTCTAATCTTATAAAATATGTCTATAACAACGCTTTATTAATAAAATTATTCATTTATTTAATTAATGAATGAAAAAATAGAAGACAGGAAAAACAATATTAAATTTCGATTAAACACGCGACCAACAGCAAAATAATACAAATATAGTGCATATTATCTTAAGTTACGAATATAAACTTAAATATGATACATAACAATAGTATATATTTATATATACTGAATGAGCAACCGCAACAGAGTTCGTACATAGAAATAGCCGGAAAGCATTAGGAAATTTAACCCTGCGAGCTCCTTCCAGAACTTAATTATTAAATACAAGCTTCTAAGATGTTAGTTTTATGCAATTTTGTTTCATTTTAAACTAATCTCTTCTGAACGTTAAGCCTCTAGTAATAAAGTGGCTTAAAAGAGAAATCAAATAAGGTCATATTGCGTCGGATTTTTTTTTTTATTATATAATCTTTGTTAATTTTTATCTGGATTTAGTAAGCAAAACCTTTTTTATATTTTTTAAAACATTGATATACATGTCATTAAAACTTATTTTTTTAAATCACTAACATTATCTTTTGTGCACTCAATGTGCATTCGGTCTTGTAATTAAATAAATATCAAATTCTACTCGATAGTATATCGATGTTATCAGTTACACGCGAAAACCAATGGTGACCATTAACTTCAAAGGAAGTAACATAAACCACTATAATACGTTACAGCTAACAGTGGTAAATAGAAAAATGGCTGTAAGCCACCATCATTAGTTGAACCTGTCGCCCTCCGACCGGCCCTGGGGACCGCGAGCGTGATAACGTCCCTCGCTCGCAGAACACGGACGCGACGTAGATTTTAGTATTGAGCCACTAAAGGTGAGAAAATGATTGAAGAGTTTTAAATAAACATTAGCGGCTTTACTTAGATATATTGTTTGCTTAATAAGCTTTTGTTGTAATAAGGCAAATCTATTAGATATGGAGTCCAAAGTTACCGATTAGATGAATATTTGAATAACAATAATTTTATTTATATTATTGTTATTTCTGTTTATAATTCATCTCGTGCTTTTCGGTGAAGGAAAACATCGTGAGGAAACCTGCATGTGTCTAATTTCATCGAAATTCTGCCACATGTGTATTCCACCAACCCGCATTGGAGCAGCGTGGTGGAATAAGCTCCAAAAACCTTCTCCTCAAAAAGGGAGAGGAGGCCTTAGCCCAGCAGTGGGACATTTACAGGCTGTTATTGTTATTGTGTTATTGTATTATTGTTATTTTATTAGGTTTTTGATTTAAGTGTATGTACATTTCTATATGAAAGCAAAATTTTAAATAAGGTTTTCATTTGAATTTAAAATAAAAATTTCATTCTTTCCCATTTAATGGCCACAAAATAATATCTTTATAGGTAGAGTAACTATCGAGATTGACACGAACTGGGTAGAATAATATGGCATTATAATATTAAACGTTCTAATATAGTTAGATTTTATAATAAATGGCATAAGTTTTATCTCAAGCACGTAAAGAATAAAAATGTTTCAACGTAAATTTACCATAGGTATGATAAAACATATGAAAATAATATGAACATTCTGGAATACTTATATTGTGAAAGAAATCCATCCAAGGAGGTATCATGCCTTTAATGCTTAGTTTTCGTTTGACATTATTTTATCTGTTTTAGTTCTGGTACATTTATTTAAAGTGAATAAAATTTGTACTAATAACAAGTTTTCTATTAATCAGGCAATATAGTTATGCAAAATATTACCTGAAGTTAATATCCAGATAACTTTTTATATAATAAGTGCTTCTGATTATTATTGGATTTAGTAAAATTGAAGAAGACTTTCAATTTTATTGTAATAAACTAAATAAATAAGTCTATAACTGTATCTATAACTGTTGGGTTGCCTTTTTTATCCATAAGATCTTATATCCATAAGACATTGGCTTGTAACAATGCATAAATAGCATTGTTACAAAAGCGTATTTCTATATTTTCTGATTAATATGGTGTACCATAACTAAATATAAAAAAAAACTAAATGAAAACGTTATACACGTATAATTTATATGTTGGAGACGTGACTTTCGTTAAAGTTAAGAGGTTAATAAGGTCCCTATGAACTCTCCCGAAGATATGCGAGCAACGTCACGATGTTTCCTTCAAAGATATAAATTACAACTAATTAAACATACGAGAAATCAAAACTGTACTTGCTTGAAAACTTAGTTATAACCTTTTGTCTTCGTTCGTTATCATGATGACAGTTTTAGATATAACTCTTTGAGACATTTTCTAGTCCCTTTATCCTATCCAAGTCCTATTATATCTAAGTATGGTAAATGGATTCCATATGATGTGTTTTCAGATAAAATAGCAATATGGCTGTTAAAAGTTATTATGTGACTGTTTAAATTTGTATATTGTAGCATTCATGTATAATTGTGATAATTATAATGATGACAACGAAAATAAAACCGTAATATGAATTATAAATTTATATTTTACATACAAAAATGGGTGATTGTGGATAAAAAGTGGTGGAATTGTGAACCCACAATTTTCGGTTAAGATTGAAAAGTTATATAATCCACTGAATTATTCAATCTGAATCCACTGAATCCACTCGTAGCTATTATTTATCTTTTTCTCGTTATCTCGCTATACGTATTATTAGAGATTTCTGAAATTATTAATCCTGAATCTATATTAATTTCGGTTGTGATAACTTGTACCCTCCTTTCTATTGTATGTAATATTTTATTTAGTCAACGAATAAATCGCATGACATATAATAATAAAAATTAACATTAATATTGACATGATTTCAAAACTGATAGTTACATTGCATAGTATATGTAAGCATGTATACTTTGTAGGCATAACTCCTATTTAGTTTCACCCTCCTTTATACGACCTCACGTTATAAGCCCCACGTTTATGTCACAAAAAGTGTGATAGTCAATATTGCGTCATTACGTAAAAAATATACAAATATTCAAAGAAAAATTAATACCTTAGTTGTTATCTAGACCTTATAAAGAGTTGGAACATAAACGTTTTGTTGTTCGCTAGTAGTTAGATTGTTATTCGATACCCGTCAGCAGATCGGACCAACCCGCATTGGAGCAGCGTGGTGGAATAAGCTCTAAACCTTCTCCTCAAAAAGAGAAGAGGAGGCCTTTAGCCCAGCAGTGGGACATGCACAGCCTGTTACGGTACGGTACGGTACAAACAAACCAACCAACCAAAAATGCTTTTTTTTTCGGTGAGTAAACGCTTTTACGCGTTTCCTATGCATAAGAGGGGAGGGGGGGTTTATGCAGGACTCGCTGGCACTGAAAGCGCCGAAATACCCACTAAAAACCAGCGGTACCCTCACCGTCTCTCAGGGGGCGTTACGGGATCGCTCTGCCGGGCGAGCCTAGACTATGGATATAATTATAGATATTGGCAAAGCTGTTTGAGATTATTAGACTGACTTTATTGGACTTACATGTATATGTATTTTTATTATGAAGGTTTTTATATCATCTATTTATGTAGTTATGCTCATTCAGCCTTCAAATCAAAATATAATTATACAAATTATTGCTATTTTGTGGTAGAATATGTGATGAGTGGGTAGTACCTAAGCAGACTAGACAGAAATAAATATATGTCGCCAGACCGTATAATATTATGATTTGTTTCGATGACAATTAGAATTGCTCTTACAACAATTGATAATTAGCTTATCCAATATAAAATTCTCATGTATTAAACTAGTTTTATCATCTTTGGCTCTTATGTAAATACTTGTACTCTATTATAGCTTCTGGTCACACCTCTGCTCCCTATGGACGAGGGGATGATTTGAGGACGAACGGGGGTGACTCCCTCGGAGATGCAACAAAAACTCTATTTACGATCAGACAATATTGTTAATTCAGACCCTTCAGCAACTTTAAGTCGGACATAGTTGGTTTGGTTATTATTTCTAGGTAATAAATTTTTTTTTTTTTTTATTATAAGACAGTGTAACAGCTACATTATCTTACAGTGACAGTGACGGCCTGTGATTGAACCACTGCCAGGCTAAGGCTTCTATCCCTTTTTGAGGAGAAGGTTTTGGAGCTTATTCCACCACGCTGCTTCAATGCGGATTGACGGAATACACATTTCCCAGAATTTAAGTGAAATTAGACACAAGTAGGTTTTCTCACCTCAAGCGCGAGATTCCCGGCTTTAAAGCCACGAATGTCCTAACCACTGGGCCATCTCCGCTTTATAACATTATCTATTATAAGATAAACATACTATAAGTCACATACTATAAGTCATATTTAAGATATTTTAATATTTACATTAAGGGCTTAAATGTATAAAAAATGAAAACATGCAAATTTTCTTGTATTAAAATGCTATAAAATGTGCTTAATGTGCGATTTAAATCAAATCAAATTTGAGAAAAGCGATCATATTTTTAATTAGGAAAAGGAGTTTTCATTGAAATAATTGAAACTTAAGGCTTTTGTGCATAATATACAGAGACAGAAAAGGAATAGGGTTAGCTTATTACTTAACAGTAGTAAACTGACTGACTACTTTTCTTCTTGGGTGTCATAATGGATAAAACTCGCTTTGTAGTGTAAAGAAAACGCATTGCTAAATGCGTAGGACTGATGCGTGGTACGATGGCTCTAGTAATTATGTAATCTGCTACTTACATAATTGAATTGCCTTTTTCATCACTGGTGACTTGCGACCGAATGGATAGCTAGACGATAGTATTACGCTCACTTAAAAAAACGCTTCGAGTTCTTCATAGATAAATAACTAACAGTTCTAACGCGATTGACAAATATCTGATTCCTGATGAACGATATAATGTAATAAAACCTTATATGCATATAAGTTGACTTTATAATTGGGTGGTCTGTTCTTATTTCTTGTTAAAGAACAATATACAAATGATCTATTTTAAATAATTACAAATTTCTCTTAAAAAATATAAATAAATAAATATAATATATTAGAAACAAATACTCCGGTTTATCTTTGCCAAATTATGCACCTGTGTTTAATGGATTATAAAATAAATTATCTAATTTAAGGTCTTTAAATTTAGAATAACCACGCTCATAAATCCATCTACGAGATGACAACACAATACAATAAAAAAAAAAAACACTATTACCAAACAAAATAGTTTTTGAATGAGCCACAATCGAATTCGTGTTCATTGGGAATGTGTATATTGTGATTCAATCAAAACAATCGGTCGCATATCGTCAGTGTGAAAGGGTCGACGGATCATAACCGAAAAAGCAAAGCTCAAAATCATTTTGTAGTCGATGTATAAGATTTTTTAATTAGTATCTTTCAACAAAAAAATAACCTTCTTAAAATATTGGATTAAATAAATTTATCAATATTTTTATATGATTTAATTTCGAAAAATTCAAAAACTGTTGAAATAGTTGCCAACATCTTAAAAAAAGAACAATATATTTTTTTATTATTTAAATATTCAGCCTAAATAATGCACTTGGAAAAATTGTCTCCCGAACCGCAATAATGCGAAAAATTAAATTTTTCTGCACCATAACGTACGACTCATTAACTTTGCTATCGCTACATATTGTAAATCAAAGTCCTTGTCCGTCTGTCTTTTTCTTTGTATGAACGTTATAAACTCAATAACTACCGAACGGGTTTACACCAAGGGACAAAGCCATTCCGGATGAAGGAAAGACAAAGTGTATATTATTAATAATGTTTTTTTTGTAAATGGGATTTGGATGATTTTTCAAGATGCCGGAAAAATCGATTACCGAATAGTAACGAATGAATATTCGTTATAACTGTAATTTTATATTATGTAAACTTACAAAAAAATTCAAAGCAAATTTATTTAGAAAAAAAATTAAATGATTTAAAGCTTGACCATTTTTTCTTAATTTACTTTTTTTTCCTTAAATTAGACAATACTAATAATAAGTAAATAACACGAACATTAAAATGAACACTGTTAAAACATCGTTCGAAGTGTTTTATAATTTATTACGTATAAATGAAAATAACTGTTACGTAATACGGTTGCTTTATGGCTTTATTAAATATTCTTCAAATTAAGTGATTTCATACTTTTTTTTTATAAAGCGATCATGTTGAGAATTTTAATTCAGCCAACAAGTCGCCTTTATGACGAAAATGTAAACCTTACTTGTATTCAAATACTTAACTGTAAATATTTTTTACGAGTAAGTACTTAAATCCATTTCAATTCAACTTGAAACAAAATGTTTAAAGATTTTACTAAATTGTGCCACTTATAAAGTATACGCTAATATGATAAAATTAAAATTGTTAATATAGAAGTTGGAAGTGTACACCTTCGTGCCTCGGAAAGCGCGTGAAGCCGTTGCTCCTGCGCCTGAACTCTTTCCGGTCGTGTCGGATTGCCGTCCCATCGGATTATGATAGTTAGGGAATAGAGAGTGCACCTGCGTTTGCGCACACTCTGCTGCAATATAATATCTCCCGCGTAGTTGGCTAATCTCTCTTGAGATTGGCCGCCGTGGCCGAAATCGGTCTGGAGGACATTTTTATTATTATATTATCAATTATGTCACATGTATCATACCTTTAGGTGTTTCTTACGGCGAATGCTCAAAAAAGAAGCTCAAATGCTTTCAGGCTTTATGCTTTTTTATTTATACGTGAAGCATTGGGACTACATAAAGGAGATGGTTATCCTCATAAAATGCGGAGACTACAAAACAACATAATAAAATAAAAAAATTATAATATCAAATTTGTACGTAACAATAAATAAATATTTCATTTCTTGTTATATCTAAGATTTTAACATTAAAAATCATAAATTCGTAGTGAGCTCTACGTTTCCGACTTAGATGCAACACAAGCTGTACGGTATTGTATTGTTGTGTTGTTTTAGGTTCTCTTTATACTTTTAACCACTAAAATATTGTTTCTGGCAAACACGATACAAGCAAGTCAGCAAAGCGCGTCAGAATGGGTCTTGATATTTAAGACCTAGAAGTGACATTTAAAATATTCAGAAAGTATATTATAAAATATATAATGTCTATATTTGAATTATATTATACTATATCTTAAATATAATGTGTAAAAGTGACTACGTAGTTATATATATATAATATTATTTTAAATCCATAAAATTTTATTCAATTTGACATCAAGCGGTTTATTTTTTGAACTTATCCCGATTATATTTTTAAATTGATTCAAAGTATAGATTAAGGGTTATTTGTCCGTAAAGAATCTAAAAATAAAAATGATCACTAATTTTTATTATTCTTTACGATACACTTAATATTTATCATGAAATTTATGGATAATTCAGATTTAGCTAAATATTACTAAAATATCTAAATCTTTGATTTTGTCTGGTCTTTCCCACAGCGAATAGATATAATCCGCCTTGGATATTGGAATAGCCAATATCGAGTTAGTGCAATACCAGCGTTCGGTCGAATCTTCGATATTGTAGCAATTCTACCGTGCTCCTTAGCTTTGTGAAATTGTAATTAACTTGTATGACCAACGTGCTAACGTGTTTGTCATATTATTTTTCTAATACGAATTTTATAAATTGAATTATATTTATCTGTAATGTTTTCCATTTTTGAAATTTTCAAATTATTAGCGTGACTTATATATGTGTTAAACTTATATTTGTTTTTTAATAATTATTTATTTTGCTACACAAAATATTTTTGATCACGATTTAATAACTATAGGACACCAAAAACTTAATATTCACAGCAATCGAACAAAATAAAGATCACATATGTGAAATGTATGTGTGTGGGGGTGTATGATGTGTTATGCAATTATTTAATTCGTAGTCTCTTTGTCTGTGCACGCATCATAGGAAAATGTGGTGTACATATTGATCTTTCAAGCTCTGAACTAATTAATGTGCGAGTGCCTAGTGCGAGTTTTTTAACAACAATTTGTATGGAATGAAAATACCGCCATCTTGTATTAATAATCGGAATTCCAAACAAATCGCAGTTAACGTCAACTCTATAATTAAAAAAAACACGCACTATATAACGAGTAAATTATAGACGATAAAGAAAAGAACATTATATAAACTCCTCGTCAAAAAATATTTAAAAAAGAACTAATAAATTCTTCAGTAATATTTTTAAATTTTATTATTTCAACAACAACAACACAAGTTGCATGAAACAATATCGATTATTTAAAACGCGTATATTTAACATTAATATTCATTAGTAAAATTCCCATAGCTCAATATATTTTGCCGCTAGGTGTTAGGACTTTGTGCAAGACCGTCTGGGTAGGTACCACCCACACATGAGACATTCTATTTCTACACAGTTTATAATAATATATAATAATTTATATTTTATATAATAATTAGTATTGTTGTATTTTGGTTTAAAGGGTGAGTGAGCCAGTGTAAGTACACAAGGGACAAGGTAGTTACAAAGGTTGGTGGCGTATTGGGGATGAAAGGAATGGTTAATATTTCTTACATCGCCAATGTCTATGGACGATCCATCAGGTTGTCATTGAATTTTTTTTATAGAATAGGAAGGCGGACGAGCATATGGATCACCTGATGGTAAGTGGTCACCAACGCCCAGTGGCAGTGTAAGAAATGTTAACCATAGCTTACATAGCCAATGCACCAACAATCTTCTGACCTAAGATTTTATGTCCCTTGTGCCTATAATCTCCTAAAATCCTAGTGCACTGGCTCACTCGCCCTTCAAACCGGAACACAACAATACAAAGTTCTGTTGTTTTGCGGTAGAATATATAGAGTGCAGACGACCTTGCACACCTACCACCAGTAAATGTACTGAAATTGCAATTATTATAAAGTGTATAGTATTAATTAATCAGTTACGTTTCTTCACTAAGCGATTAAGGTCAACGCTGATCCGTCTCAGTAAGTAACAATACTTACTTATATTTTTTTAAGCAACAATATTGTAGAGCTGTATTTTGGTGTGAAATGTAAGTAAGCCAGTGTAATTACAGGATAAGGTTTATAATAACTTTGTCCCGCGGATGGTAACGCCTGCAACAATGCCAACGTCATCGAATTATAAACCACTCATCTTAATGTTCACTAAAACCACTTATTTTAATGTTCATTTGTTTTAATTTCATAAACATGTATTTATATTTAAATACTTTTTACTGTATTACATAAATTTAAAATGACAAAAAAGAAATACAGAATTTTATGCAGCACAAAGTGGTGCTTTAATATATTAAATATTTATATAATATCAGGTGTAAACGGTAATATAGGAAACATATTTAAAACCTGTATGGACAATAAAAATGTTACGAGCTACTTGCAATACTCGAGCTAAGGTCGGTTCAATGGCCACTAATATTGTAGCATTACGACCACCGGCTTGAAGTTGAACTTTTGATTATTCTAACAAGAACTTTAGATGTGAAATTTATAAAAGTTAATTGAGACAATGTTTTATCGTTTTAAATAAGTATAAAACATTTTACGATACTTGCAGATTAATGCGACCTTAGCGAAATTTACGGGTTGTAAATTTATCGACGACGGATGGTCGAAATTTATTATCGAAAATAAAATTTTTATTGCCAAATTTACATACAAGTATTTAAACATCCTTTTCAATCCTCAAGAGAATACTTACGACTACCAATTTACTAATTTTTCTGTTAACCATTTAAGTATATAGAACGCTTTTAAAATATTCTCAACGGTAATTAAGTCTACGAGTATATATTTATATTTGCCAGCAGGGCAAATGACTACTACACCTGATGGTACGTGGTAATAGAGTCCAAATGCGCAAAAAAATATAGATAGCTTTATTATTATTTATATAATAAATATTACTTTTCAACGAACTAATAAACAAATTAATAATTTCTTAATAAATAAATAAAACTTATATTAAAAAATACATTCGAATTATATTAAAACGCATCGAAATTGCCATCAGATTTTCAGAAAATAACATCTCAGTAGGCTGTTAGACCTTTAGATAATACTGAAGTGTATAGTCAGTGGCGTTGGTAAATCCCTCTGTTCACAGCTTACTGGATCTGGCACTCATTGAATTAAACGGTCACATTGTAAGACCGTAGTGGACGTGTGTAGAATACATACAATGTTATATCAAAAACATGAAGATCAGTAACAATTAAATCTCATTTCACATTTTAAGTATGTATAAAATTTAAATACGTAGTAGCTTACCTGTTTTTGTAAGTAATACATTTTAATTTGATTAGGCTTAGTCTATATTCGCAAAGTGGCTGGCAGCGGATGGAGATTGAGAGCTGAGGATCGAGCTCAGTTGCGTGCCATTGGACAGGCCTATGTCCAGCAATGGACGACAAAGGGTTGATGATGTATGTATATATGTAGTCTTAGAACCAAATTCCATGCCAGTGAGAAGATTTAATTATTATATAATAATTATTTATTATTTATTTATTGATATTATTTTTGTCGTTTATCGTGTCTTTGTTGTACCTTTCTATTATTTAATTGAGTTAGGTAGTTTAATGTGCCTTTTTTTCTTTAATTCCGGGCAGCATTACAATTGAAATTTCAGGATTATTATTTGTCTTCTATGGTTTATTTCTTGTTTTTGACTTCTGTATTGCTGTGTGCCAGGTGTCGTCCTGATGTTATTGTTCATGGAATTCCTGGATGTTATTGTTCATGGAATTCCTGGATGGTGTGGTATGGCTGGATGGTAGTTAGCCAAACTTTCCATGAAGTAGTAATTTCTTATATGGATTGCTTTATATTATAAAGCTTAATTGTGGATTTAAACGTACATTTAATGACCGTCACTTCATATTGGATTCTACTCAGTTGCCATACCCTTGGTCTCGTAGAGATTCTTAATCAATATGTGTGAATATCTAAGGTTGTGTTATAGAGATCGCAACACCGTTTTACAGACTTAAATGCATTATAATATATTTTTATAGCTTTATTTAATGCCTGTGTAAATATTATAAGATTTAATTCACATGTGACATTGCCGACTTATTATATATAAACAGATAAACATTAAAAATACCTAATATGTGGAGTACAATGTAAGCGGAATTTAATTTATTATTTAAGCGCAAAAAATATAGTGAAATCTAATATATATAAATCGGTCAAGTGCTATTCGGACTCGCTTGGAGAGGATTTTATAAAATCAAATTGAAATCAGAGTTGAAAAGATGTATGTGGTCTTCAGTACTATCTTCAGTTTATCGTAATATTCCTAATATTACGATAAAAAATAAATAGTAAAAAAACGTAAAATTTCTAAACTAAAAGAATGATAAAAACGTTGGTAATAAACATAAAAATAAGTTAAATTCAAAATAAATAATTTAAAACCAGGCTTAAAAGCCAAGATGGTGCCAGTGGTTGAAAAATACCTAATATGTGAAGTACAATGTAAAGTAGGAGCAAGAATGCTAGCGGAATTTAATTTATTATTTAAGCGCAAAAAATATAGTGAAATCTAATATATATAAATCGGTCAAGAATGCTAGCGGAATTGAATTTATTATTTAAGCGCAAAAAATATATTTACTGGTGGTAGGGCTTTGTGCAAGCTCGTCTAGGTAGGTACCACCCACTCATCAGATATTCTACCGCAAAACAGCAATACTTGATATTGTTGTGTTCCGGTTTGAAGGGTGAGTGAGCCAGTGAAATTACAGGCACAGGGGACATAAAATCTTAGTCCCCAAGGTTGGTGGCGCATTGGCTATAAGCAATGGTTGACATTTCTTACAATGCCAATGTCTAAGGGCGTTTGGTGACCACTTACCATCAGGTGGCCCATATGCTCGTCCACCTTCCTATTCTATAAAGAAAAATGTGAATCATTACCGATAATGACAAGTTCAAACCCACAAAAACACCACTAAATATTCATGTTGAGTAAAAAATAATTCTCTAATAAACTCATAATTCATGTCGTGTTTGGCGGTGAAGGAAAACATCGTGAGAAATCCTGCATGTGTCTGAAGAAAATCTGTCACGTGCGTATCCACTAAGTCTCATTGCAGTAGCGTGGTGTAACAAATTCCAAGCAGTTTCTTCAAAAAGGAGAGGAGATCTTAGCCCAGCAGTGGTGCATTTACATTCCTTCCTTAGTGGGTTTTACATCATAAATAGCATATAGTATAGTAACAACCTGTTAATGTCCCACTGCTGGGCTAAGGTCTCCTCTCACCTTTGAGGAGAAGGTTTTAGAGCTTATTCCACCACGCTGCTATTTTTCAATGAAATTAGACACATGCAGGTTCACGATGTTTTCCTCCACCGTCAAGCACGAGATGAATTATAAGCACAAATTAAGCACATGAAAATTCAGTGGTGCTTGCCCGGTTTGAAACCACAATCATCGGTTAAGATTCACCCGTTCTAACCACTAGGCCATCTCGGCCTTTTGGAAAAAAAATTTCTAACCCCTTTGGTTAAGACTGCTTTGATGAATCAGTCATAACAAGTAATTTTATATGTATAAGATATACAAACCAGATCTTAATCGACGGTCGCGGATTCGAACTCGACCAAACATAACTGAGTTTTGTAAAATTAGTATTTATGATCTTATGCTCAGCAGCGAAGCATATCCTACTCGCACTTGACTATTTCATTTGGTTCGAATTCTGTGGTTGTACGCACCATTCACAAGTGATGTTATTCTTTATCGGAATTTGAAAACGCTAGCTTTGATTAATACCAACATGCTGTACTTAATGAGCCATCTCGCCCAAAGGCTTTATACAAAAACTTTTTTAAGACAACGAAAATAACGGATGAGATGATGTGGCCATGACAATGGAAAATAGCAGTTGTGAATTGGAAAAAGTATTAAGATATAAATATACATTCGATTATTGATGTATTGTTATCATTATTACCTTCCCGTTTCAATAAGCAGGATATTGCAAACCCTGTACGCAGTGTTACAATGAGTGAGCAAATAAATAAAAGCAGTGCAAAGCAGCAAAAATCACCACCAGCAACAGCAGGTCACCGGTCAAGCAGCCTCTCCTCCATAAAACAGCAGAGCCTCCAACAGCTTCAAATCAGCCACAATTCCTCGGTTGAGTCCACCGAAAAATATTTTATTATTTTGTAATGCAATATACAAAGTATATATAATTAAAATTAATATAATTAAAATTAAAATACTCCCTCAGGAGTGTTTAAATATGTAGAAATAAGGCAATATATGACTTATATTGCACGTGGTATGTTTCAATACAAAGAGGTTTGGTAATCCGAACCTCTCAAATAAGTTGTACAAAGTAGGTAACCCTCCGTTAGTAAAATTTTTTATATAATAAAAGGGAATATATTTAATCGTTTAAAACTGACATGCGTCGGTAAGCGACCGGCGCCTGCTCAATGATCAAACAGTAACAGCCTGTAAATGTCCCACTGCTGGGCTAAGGCCTCCTCTCCCTTTTTTGAGGAGAAGGTCGAGATGGCCCAGTGGTAAGAACGCGTGAATCTTAACCGATGAACGTGGGTTCAAACCCGGGCAAGCACCTCTGAATTTACATGTGCTTAATTTCTGTTTATAATTCATCTCGTGCTTTTCGGTGAAGGAAAACATCGTGAGGAAACCTGCATGTGTCTAATTTCATCGAAATTCTGCCACATGTGTATTCTACCAACCCGCACTGGAGCAGCGTGGTGGAATAAGCTCCAAACCTTCTCCTCAATGATCAAAAGGACGATCCAACGGCGAACAACATAGTGCTGCCATCTCTCAAACAGCATAGATAATAAAGGTCGAAACAATGAATGCCGATTCGATAACCGTAATTTATTTTATATATAGATTGGGTAAAATAAATACAATATTTTAA
The DNA here is from genome assembly GCF_905147045.1 of Nymphalis io. Lineage (NCBI taxonomy): Eukaryota > Metazoa > Arthropoda > Insecta > Lepidoptera > Nymphalidae > Nymphalis > Nymphalis io. Next base: position 5,548,818 of record NC_065893.1, on the reverse strand, counting down.
CAAAAACTAAAATGTTGTAAAATTTAATTTTATAGGGTTAAAGATAAAAAGTGCTTTACGGTGAAGGAAAACATCGTGAGGAAACCTGCATGTGTCCAATTTCACTGAAATTCTGCCACATGTTAATTCTACCAACCCGCGTTGGAGCAGCGTGGTATAAGCTCCAAACCTTCTCCTCAAAAAGAGGAGAGGAGGCCTTTAGCCCAGCAGTGGGACATTCACAGGCTGTTACAATTACAAAAAAAAAAGATAAATTAATTATTAATTTATCTGTAACCCTATGTATACTGGATTCTACCTTAGTTATTTAGTTCGATAACTTACGACTGCCCGTGTATAATGTAACAAGATAATAATTAAAAAAATAATGTGACTTACGAATACTAAAAATGTATCATAGAAATAAAATAAATTAAACACACATATTTACTGTTGCAAGCTTTAATCAATCATTAAAACAATAATGTAAAAATAAAACAAAGCATCAAGTTATTTAACAATAACGTAAAACAATCTTTTGATTCGTGGCCGTTGTTTGAGTAAATCTGAAAGCAGGTGAAATCAAACATGAATCAGAACAGCTTTAATGAACATGCAGTGAATTAGTGCATTGCTGCATGCATCAAAACTTTTGCAGCAAATTGAAATTTAGTTAGGGCGCACAGAATTCAATTTGCACTGTTTCATCCGATTAAGAAGTCGGCGCCTCCGCGTAGTTTCGTATAATAATTTAATTATTACAAAATACTGAATTAAAAACCAAATACACGTTGACAATTCTAATAATGTTCCTTTCCTTCCTTTTTCAATTTGCATTAAATATGGAATTAGTTTTTAGGAATATAAATTGTCTACTGACTCTGACTTAAATTTATATCTATTTTTTTAAATTAAATATACTATAATGATGCGGTATTACAAATTCAGTCCAAGCATATTGTTTTAATCTCAAGAGCCTATTTAGTCTTTGATGATACATAAATCTATTTTTATTTATATTATATTATATTATAATATGAAATACAAACACAGATCCTCCATGTAAACTAATACCAATATAACGTATCAATTGCTTATGGGAAAATGCGTCTACATAATACAGGTATAGTGATCTAATTCGCGTAACGAGACCGTGGGATAGTACAACGGGTTACATGGGTTAATCAATCAAGTAGCTGTCCAAACTCGGAATACAATTATGAACTAAGTCTATGTCGCTTGTATGTACGCACCATCAAGTTCTGCTGTGTCCAAAGTGATTAATTAGTACAAATAATATAAGACAGTATCGCAACTTATTAGGGATTTAGAATTTTTATTACCAGTTGTATTGAACATAATTTTTTATGTACAAAATAAACTCGTTTTGTTTTTAGTGTTTGTTAAACGCTAAAAAAACAAATCAATTTATTTTTGGTAACCATTCGAATATTCTAAGGACAGGTCAGTACTATTTATTATTTCACTTGTATATACTCGTATAAGTAAGTTAATTATTTTTCTTAAAGTAAGTTGAGTGAGGACCGATTATGTGTACCTATTTGTTTAAGACAACATACGTTTAATAAATACTAGCTACTTGCCTCGCTTTCGTACCGATAAAATAAGGATTGTATTCCAAAATAAGGTACGGTATTTTTCTTTAACTAGGCAAAGACGTACATGGCCATTCGCCAACCGATCAAATCGCCTGTCCTGGGCTAATACATCGTATAATGCGGATCGTGCCGCATATTTTTTTACAACTTTATTTAAATAACAGCTTTTGTCCACAATTTCATACGCGTAGATTTTAGAATAATGTATCTATATTTTTATTTTAGCGACGGCAGTTGAGAATTAAATACATTGCTAACAGACAGCCTAAGAATGACATGGCACAGACGGTCTTGTTTTAACTGCATCTTTGGATCTCAATGGATTGTGCTTACTGAAATTCTTCCACACGCTTCTTATTTCAGGTGGTATGTGGTAATTTCGTGTCTATTCTAATCTTCATTCCTGTCATACTCATCTGTCTCCAACATCTATGATATTTCATTCGTTTACGGTCAACAGACAATTGCAAGTCTCTTTTCTTATGTGTTAGAAACACAGAGAGCGCGTGATTTCGTGTTGGTGCGATCAGTAGGTAAACGCAACACTCGTTCCTCATGCATTTTTACAGAATATGAGATTTCATGGTGAGTGTGTTTAACATATATACGTGATCTTCTTGCTTGACTTGACTCTCGTGACCGTGATATTTCGTGATGGTTGCAGTCTAGCTAAACGCTGTTCTCGTTCGGAATTCGTCTCTACAGATCGTAAAAACGCGTGGCGACTACGATCAGAAATTAATCGAATCTCACGTTCTTCCTGACTTTCCGCAATTCGAGCTTCAGCGTGGTGAGACCGGTCTACGCTCAATCGACTTTCACGTCGTACGCTGTACACGTTCAGAAGAAGTCTCTTGAGACCGAGACGCGGCACTTCTAGAACGCTGCTTGATGCTCTTCTCGCTCCGGTTTACTTGTATTATTAAATCTCGAATATTAAACCTCAAATATTATGGTATAGCAAAATATCTACAAAAAAGAAATGTCTTTGAGGTTATAATGCAAATCTTACTTTTATGAAAAAAACAATTATTATATTATGCTATTGGAAAAGGCACTTAACAGTAGGCCTTTTTCTACACTGTTCTTATTTGTATTTATTTTAACTACGTGTGTTCTTCTTTTTTATTCACTTATATTTGATTCTATTTCACTACATTTTTTTAGATTTCTGCTTTCTATGAAACAAAGCTAAATATGGTTTTATTATTATTGTTTAAGATTAGTTGTAATCAAGACACGCGCGAGTCTTTACGGTGTTCGGTCGTGTTGTTTACGCTTTGCTAATTTTATCAATATACCCTCATAAGTATTATAAAGTCAGGATGAGTGTTAACGATAGTGATGAAGAGGAAAATAATGTTAATTTGTTATTTGAAAATAAAAGTGAGAGGAAATCAATCATTTGGTGGGAAAGGAGTATACATATTATCCTTTAGTCGAATCATCTTCTATACAATGTGCAAAACGGGTTGATAAAAGACTCCACGAAGGCAGTGATGAAAGTAATGATGACGGATTTATTACCGTTACAAAGAGGGTTAAATATTGTATAATGAGTGATTCCATATGTTCTCAGAACGAGCAAGCCCAAGTTGAAAACGATCTTTCACGAGATAAACATGAAGTGTGCATGACATCATTAAAAATATTACCTAAGCAATTTGCTATGGCCAAGTTACTTAGAGCTGAAGATATTCAAGACATTGTAAAAATAAAATAAAAAGGCCCATATAAAATACTTATTCAGTTCAATTCAGGCAAAAGTGCATCTAAATTTCTAAAATGTAAAAAGATGGAGGATTTAGGGTTTAAATGTATGGTGACTAATGAAAACCGATATTCTTATGGTGTAGTCAAAGTTGTGGATTTAGATCTTGTTGATAAGGAAATATTTGATAACATAACATTTGAATTTGAAATTACTTCTGCCAAAAGATTGAAACGTTTAGACTATGAAGGAAAATGGTTAAATAGTGAAGCTTGTCGTCTTTCTTTTAAAGGAAATGTACAGGCTTATGTTACAGGATATGGAATCAGATTCAAAGTTGAACTATTTCAGTTCCCAGTAAGTCAATGCTCAGGCTGTTGGAAATTTAGACATTACTGGAGATTTTGTCCTACGAAAAAGATTCTTTGTCCATAATGTGGATTTAACCATGAAAACTGTGAAACAAGGAAATTACGTGTTGCAAAGGCCCACACATGGTTTTAGACAAAAATTGCCCCAATCTCCTCAAGGAAAAGAAAATTAGAAAAATTATGAGTGAGAAAAATTTAACTAACAGAAAGGCATTAGAGGTATAGATTAGTGAAAATATCCCAAGAACACAACCATCCAATCACTTATTTGTTCAACAAGAAACGATAAATGCGTCTAATAGTCAACAGTGCAATAAAAACTTATACAGTTCTAAAGTTGTAGTAGAAATGGAGTGTTCTTTAGGTGAGGGAGGGAATGAAAAGGAAGAAGTTGAAGAAAAAGCTTAGGAAGAAAAAGCATGAAAGAAAAAAAGAAAATCTCAAAATAAAAGTGTGATAGAAATCCAGTTGAACAGTTAATAGAAAACGAAATAGGTTATGACAATAATTTAGGAAAGATATGTGAAGAAGAAGAAGAAAATAGATTTTAGAGACTTATTTAAAGAAATAGTTTAAGAAAATTTTGCAGAAGATTAAAAATGTTGTATTAAGCTTTAACCAAAAATGGGAAGAAAAGGTTTTTGTTTGTGTAAAGATTTTATTTTTAGAATTGAAAAAAATAATAGTTAGTTTATTTAAAAGAGCAGAGATCTTTAGAGGATTATTAGATCTTGTTGATGGATAGTAGTGAAAAAATTTAAAATAAATTTTATATAATGGAATGCACAGCTATAATTAGTGAAACGTGGCTTCGTGAATCTACAATAATATCTATTAAAGACTACAATATTTTTAGGAATGACAGACTAGACTCATACGTTGGAGTAGCAATTGTTGTACATAAATCTATTCGCGTTACACCAGAACAACTAAAGGTTAAAAATGTAGGCATAGAATTCATTAATATCAGCATTTTAAACTGTAAATTTTTATGAAATGTTTCTGTCTATTGCCCATCGAGTGTTCGAACTTCATAAAGTGGCTGGGATAGTATTTTTTCCAAATTTAATAATAGAACAATTATAGGCGGAGATTTTAATGGCCATCCATCCATTCCAACTGGTCTAATAGGGGGGATGTCAGAAGAATACAACTTTTTGATGCTTCATTAGATAACAGCTTCATAGCACTTAATAATGGACAATCAACTCGGCTAAAATTAGTTAACGGGATTCTTCAATAATCATCACCTGACATTACCTTTGTGTCAACTGATATAGCAGTGAATTGTAATTGGCACGTAAGCAATGAAAGTCTAGGCAGCGACCATTTAATTATTAGTTATAATTTTAATTATAGGGATACTTTGGACTTAGATACTTTGCACTTACAAAAAAGAAAATAAAAATTAGCTGATTAGATCCTATAGTTTGACCCTAAAAAAAACATTTGAAAGTTATTGGGATACACTTTTCGATAACAATATACAATTTATGTACGATCTTCTTGAAGCTGAAATAAACAAGGCCGCTGACATATACATACCCAAAGCAAAGATTTGTACAGACCCGACGAGAAATTTCACGCCTAGGCAATATTGGAATGCATCTTGAATGCGGAACGTAGCTTAGCTCTAAGTCAATTTAGAAATAATCCTATCCCAAGCAATCTTAATTTAATCGAAAACAAAATAATAGAGAGCCAAACCATGATAAAAAAAAGCCAAAAGTCGTAATTGGCAAAAATTCTGTAGTTACATAGATGAAACACTAACTCAACAAATATGTGGCAACGGATATGGATATTGCAATTATCGCCCCAATTTAATTCGTCCAACTATTGCCTGGAATCTGATTTTACAATACTCGAGTTAAACAATTGCCTCAAGAAAAAAGACACCGCCTCTGGTGTCGATAATATTTCATTTTCTATGCTTTATAATCTGCCAGACATTGGTAAAGAGTATTTGTTAGTCATTTATAATAGAATTTTTTCTACAGGCATCATCCCAGAACAATGGCGAAATGTCGAAATTTTACCAATTCCCAAAGGAGATTCTGCCTATGTAGAACCAAAACTTCGACCTATTTCACTCATGTCGTGTATTTGTAAAATATTCCTGCTAAGCGTTTAGTGTGGTTCGTAGAAAAAAAATATATCACCTTATACTAGCGGGCTTAGAAGGAGACAGTCGTGCTTAGCCTGTTTGACTAAATTAGTGTCTCAAGTCCAGATAGTTTTTAAAAAAAATATTCTTACGGTAGCTTGCTCTCTTGATATTTAAAATAATAAAGAATAACATGGAAACAAGGAACAAGGAACTTGTCAGGTGGACTAATAAAGGACTAGCACAGGGCGACCTGATATCACCTTATATTTTTTAATATTGTTACTCATAAAATCTGTCAACTATCATTAGCTACAAATAACATTACTCTTTCACAATATGCTGACGATTTGTTTTCTATATGAGTTTAAATAATCTATTATCATGTCAAATCCTTATGCAAAAAACCCTAAATTTAAGAATTTCAATTTTAACTCAGTTAGGTTTAAAAGTGTCTCCATTAAAGTCGAAAATATGTCTCTTTAGTAGAGGTCATAGACGACAAATTATTTCCTTGAAAGTTATGGGAGTACAATTACAGCAGGTGAAAAATCTAAAATATTTAATAGTATAGGAATATGGCGTGACAGATCACTTCGGTGGACAAAGCACATAAATAAAACTATATCTAAAAGAATATCTAAATTTATAAATATTTTAAAAATTTTAGCGGGGTCAGGATGCATCCGAATCACCTACGTAAAATTTACATATGCTGATCAATGCTGGTCTAGAATAGATTACGGCAGTTTTATACATGACAATAGTAGTAAAGTTAATTTATCTAAACTCGATAAATTTCAAAATCAAAGACTTAGAATAATAGGCGGATTTATAAAAAGTACTTCATGTAATGGAGAGCGAGTTAAGTATTCCCCCATTATTCATAGGAAGGCAATTTTTAGCAAACAAATACTGTTTAAAAGTGTAATCTTGCTCAAATAATGTCACAATATATCTTTTAAATGAACTAGGTACACTTTGTTCTTACAATTATTGGCAAAAAAAGGAAACCTTTATTAGCATCCAGATTTTTAGAGACAAAAGATAATAATATAGCCAGTAGTAATACACTTGAAATGTTTTTATTAGATACGTGGATGTCGAGAATAAATTCACAAAGTTGTATTAAGCATAAACTACCTAATGTCATTTATAATAAAAAAATCTTACGAAGTAAACGCGATTAAACTTAAGACACAAGAAGATTTAAATGAATTATATAGAGAATTTGTTAGAATATATACAGACGGATCTAAAAGTAACGATGGTTCTGGTGCCGCGTTCCATGTTCCAATAAGAAATTTTAAAGAAAAAATCAGAATAAACACTAATCTTTTGTCCACAAGGTCAATAGAATTGCTGGCTATTTCAAAAGCACTATATATATTCAGTTTATGCTTTAACAAAATTTCGTTTTATTAACAGACAGTAAAAGTGCATTACTCAATCGATGTGTTTTAGGGCGAGAGGGCCGTTCTAAGTTTTTGAGAACATAAGTACAAGTATTCCTTGCTCTTTTAAATTACGTGTGCGGAAAGGACAATGCCCAAGACTCTAAAGAATTTTGCACTACCCGAAAAGTCGAGTGTACAAGCATGTCATATGTGGCATTATATCGTAGCTTTATTAGTGACTAGTCAATCGTCCCGGCTTCGCTCGGGTACATAACAAGAATATGTAGAATATATATAAATAACTAAAAATAAAACCAAATATCTAGAATTTGCAACGTAATGTGCAAACGAATATAACGCAATAACCTCTGCTGCAGTTTAAAATGACATAAATTACAAAACGTAATTTAACAAATTTTGATTTTATATTGTTATGTTTATTTGTCGATGATTAAAAGAATAAATTGAAATTTCGATTGAAGCAGAATCGTTGTTTAATAATATTGGAAAAAAACAAATAATGTTTTCTTATATACATTTATACTATATTTAGTCATAAGAAGTCATTTTGACTGCTTCGTTTGTCCAGTAGTAAGACATAAAGCCGCAATCTCCATGGCCAATAAAAAGTTATTGGGTTTTCCTGTTCAAAAATTTATTACTTATAACTCACGACTTTGAAAAAATATCTGAATTGTTCTCATTAAAAGATTTTCTAGAATATTATATTTAATAGTTCTTAATTTATTAAGAAAAATAAGATGTGAACTAATGCTTTGGAAGTTAGAATAATAAAGCTATATGAATAAATCAAAAATACTTTTTTTATAATGCGAATGAGAAAAAGGGTATACAAAACGACAAACAGAAATGTCGTATAAATAGCACTTATGTAATGTTTACATTTAAGATAAATGAATAATAATATTTTTGCGCAGTGTAAATGTGGTTCGCCAAATTGGAGTATGCATAGAAATATTTTGTGATAAGAGAGTAATAAAATTAACTAAAGGTTGTTAACAGATTGATATGTCTTGTACGCTTGTTATGCGTATATATGTAACTTTCAAGTCTTCGCTTGTTCTACTATAGGAATAATTCAATAAAATTTCAATATTGCGTGTAGTAATTTGACAATGTTTTATTGCTTTCGCAAACCGAAACATCAAAACGATTTTCGATTTACAACCAGAAACCTTCAAGTATTTATTAACAAACCGAACTATTTACGATTGTTACCGTCAACTAAATCACGCACAAGAAAATGCTATCCTATACGATTTCATTACAATAAATCTCTCCGCAAGAGTTATAAAGTTTGTTGCGATCGAAACTAAAATAAGGAGATAATGTCTACGGTCAGACCATTCTTTACGAACAATCTACTAAACAAACAATTGCAACCCTATAATATAACTGCAATTAAGCTTGATTTTGATCGTGAAATCTATTGTAGAAATATTTGATAAATATAGAGCGATAGTCATTGCGATAAATAATTGACTCATTACAGTTAAAGAACAGACTTATATTACAGTTAAATAACTTTGAATGAACTACAAAACTTGTTTTCAGATTGTAAGTTTTAATCATTGCGAAATATTATCAATTTAGTGGTAGAGCTATGTGCAAGTCCGTGGTACCACCCACTCACCACATGTTTTACCATAAAACAGCAATACTTATTATGTTTTTGTTCCGGTTTGAAGGATGTGTGACTCAGTGTAACAATAAACACAAGGGACATAATATCTTACTTCTCAAGGTTGGTGGCGTATTGATGATGTACAAGATAGTTAATATTACTTACAGTGCCGTTGTCCATGAGCGGTGGTGACCACTGACCATCAGGTGACACATTTGCGGTCTGCCTAACTATTTTATAAAAATATACTTATTGTTTTAATGGATACAATTATTTATTGCTGACCAGAAGTATCATCCACAACTAATTACTCTAGCTATAATACAAAGATGTGGTCAAATCGGTATGATAAATGAATAAAATAAATTATTATATTTTAAAAATGATTGTTAATAAAATGGCGCAAAAAAGGAAGATGTTTTATTTTCTTTAAGACATTATTTAATATTAGATGTATTTAAGAAGAGACGTGAATTGTACAATTTTGTATGAATTTGTTAAATTAAATTCTACATTCTATGTTTTTATTACATTATAATGAAAAAACATTAATAAAATATTTTAGTTTATCGTAGCTTAAAACACCTGTGTTATAATAAAATTATTAAAACATCGCTTACACATAATATATCAACATTGAATTAAATTGAATGAAAAGAATGGTAAGCGGTCGGATATATTTAAGTTCTGTGTGCTCTGACAGTTTTTTTAGTAGAAAATACATTCTCGATTAAAAATTATTCTAATTCAAAATTTGCTTTGTTTTTTTACCTTTTTTACTTTTTGTTCTTTAATCAGCGTTACAAAGCACAGACATGGAAAAAGGAAAGATTTGTTCGAACTACGTATTTATAGAATCGTTAAAGTTTTACGACTTATAGCGTAATCCGATCGTAAAAGAACTTTTATGCGTCGATCTCACTGATATTCATATATTATAATTATTGAATAACTCAAATATATAATTCTGAATTATCAGATCAACTTATATATAAATAATCCTTTTTTGGTCCTTTTTTTAAATACAAATATTTTGTAATTGTACTCAAAATCTGTTTCTTATTTGTATTAATTACTCAAATCCTGCAAACACGTTGGTATTTTTAAGGATAATAATTACGTTGAATCTTGCACAGAGGTCATATTATTTCATTGGTGGGTAGGGCTTTGTGCAAGCTGTTCTGGGTAGGTAGGTACCACCCACTCATCAGATATTCTACAGCAAAACAGCAGTACTTGGTATTGTTGTAGTAACAATACAATTGTTAATTTTACTCCATGTTATTTAAAGATGGACATTTAGTTGACTTATGTAAAATTGAATGTGTAATAATGTTTTTAAATAAAATGTTTACCTAATGTATTCAATATACGAAATAATTTTGTTACATTTTAATTAGTTTTCTATAACCGTTACAATTTAATACTGGTATCGAGAATACGTTGAACAATTAAACTATTTAAAAGTACGTGATTTTGATATTTGTTGCGGCATTAACACTTATTACGGACGCGTGGGTGATAATCAACAATGGATGGTTAAAGTTGCATTGTTGACGTCACGCGTCCATTCATCAAAGTTGACATGCAATGACATGGTCGTGTTAATACAGTTATAGTAGTATAGTACAGGAGACACATCTGCCCGCGATATAATACCGCATAGAGCGTGCCTACACATTGTCCTTTTAAGCCATTTCTAATCATCTATCGTCTGATGAATAATTCCATTTAGTTTGGGAAAGCGTATAATTAGCGTATTCTGAAAAGATAATAGTTATAAATAAATCGGACAATACAATAATTTGCCTGGTCGTAGATAATAATATCTCAGTTCCCAAGGTTGGTGGCGCATTGTCGATAATAATGAATGGTTATTATTTCTTACCTCGCCAATGTCTATGGGCAGTGGTGACCACTTACCATAATATGGCCCATTTGCTCGTCCGCTTGCCTATAACGTAAAAAAAATCAAGCTAATAAACTCGTATTTCTTAGTATATGTCTATTTTACAAAAAATATTGTATTAAATTATATAATAAATCTCGATTATTGGAAAACAACAGAATACAGGAACACACCCACATAATAACGTTAAATATATACCATCGCGTATCTGCCACCAGTCAGTCTAAATTAAACCAATAATCAGCTATTACACAACCCACTATACTATTTGATTGTCGGTTTTAAAACTGAATAAGAGTGCTATTATAAATATAAGGGTCACAGCATCTTAGACGGAAAAAGATTGGCTTGTACTATTGTCAGTGTGTAAATATGACCATTTACTAGGCTTTCCATTTGCTCGTTTGTGCTACCTAGAAAGAGTTTAAAAAAAAGTTAAATTAGCTATGGCGAATGCTTTGACAAGAACTACTTTTTACATTTAGATCCTGTATTTTTGTTTATCTTGTATTATTTATTGTTACTGTTTCGTTGTTGACGTTGTAGTTTATTTTTCCACATGGGATAGTAAAACCATTACAACTTCCAATGATCCACACGAGACTATGTCGTTTTATAAGATATGTGATGATAAAAACAACAAGGGTTTATTTATAAACTGCGAAACATTTTTATTATGCAATGTATTTATTTTATGTTTTTATTATAAGTACATAAATTATATCAATTACCTTTACAGAGAATTTCCTGTAGGTAAATTATTCCAAATCCTGACATATTCTTACCACTAAGCCGAGATGGCCTAGTGGTACGAACGCGTGAATCTTAACCGATCGTGGGTTCAAACCCGGGCAAGAACCACTGAATTTTCATGTGCTTAATTTGTGTTTATAATTCATCTCGTGCTTAACGGTGAAGGAAAACATCGTGAGGAAACCTGCATGTGTCTAATTTCATTGAAATTCTGCCACATGTGTATTCTACCAACCCGCATTGGAGCAGCGTGGTGGAATAAGCTCCAAACCTTCTCCTCAAAAGGGAGAGGAGGCCTTAGCCCATCAGTGGGACATTAATAGACTGTTACTGTTACTGACATATTTTGAGCCGGTTGGCATGGTTGGTAGATGCTTGCCTTTCACGCCGAAGGTGATGGGTTCGATTCCCACACAGGTCTGTTTGTCCTGAAACTGGGTGTAATTATCTATATAATTGTATTTACAAAAGAAAAGTAGTATATCAGTTGTCTGGTTTCCATAGCACAAGCTCTACCTAATTTGGGATCAGATGGCCGTGTGTGAATAATGTCTCATGATATTACTATTATTATATTATTATTATATTTTTCATATAGGTACTTAAATTGCGTAAAAATATTTATAATTACCAACACGTATCAATGTATAACTTTACTAAAGTATTATATTAAACATAAAATAAATAAGATAGATAGATATTTCAACATGAAAATATCATAAACCCATCTGTTACATATAATCGATTAATAAAAACGAATCTCTTAATTTTTTCCTTCGAATATTTTCTTAAAAAGTTTGCAAGATGACTAGAATGTCAAAGGCGCTATAAATTACCCGTCGCAAGGGATGGCACAAATGAATTCGCCATTCAATCTCACGGTACATTCTCTTTTAATCTCTTAAACGACGACAAATTTACTGTTACAGATTCTCATTTTGTTCCCGGAATACTTTTTCTAATATTCGAAGCGTTGACGTATTTGTTAGAGCGTTGATAGTAAAAACGCTAAGTAATGTCGTTCTTAGATACCGAAAAAGAAAAATTAGCTTTATAGATGTCTAAAAACGATGCTACTTTATTGCTCGATGCGTTAAAGTTAAAGATTTCTGAAGAAAATGTATATACTTTATCGCTTATGATAAGCTATTATTTTCCTAAAAATATAACGTGTTCTTTAAATGTAATATTTGTTTAATTCTAATGACTTTCTTAGGCCTTATAATATTAGCTATATTAACACGTAATTCACATTAAAAACCTTCTCACGCTAAGACGTGTCCGTACGGCCTTACCCGTATGGTGTGACGTCTAATTTACGATGAGGTTATAATGAACCACTCATTACCACATTCGGCTTGTTCAATTAAGACCAAAGCTACGATATATTGCAATTGTTTGTGGTTCTTGAATTGTTCTGTTTATTTTTTAATCTCAAGTTTAAATTAATATAATATGGATGGGTCCTCCATAAATATAATATTTAAACATATATTTGACTATAAAAATGATAACAACAAACAAGGTTCTAATTCATTAATTTGATTAAACTTTAATAAATATTTTTTTATTAGAAATATAAAACTAGCATCTGTAATCAAAGTATGCCTGCTTCAAATAATAAATACGTAGTAGAGGTCTAAAAAGTAGAAAAAGATCTTTCCGAACGAATTTACGTGAAGCACCAATGCCGAAATCAGTAAACATTCTTTAACTAACAATACTCACAAGGTCAGTAAGTTTTGAATAACTTACGATACGTCATTTAATATATGTACGTAAACATATGCCACGATATTTTATGTATGTTTCGGCTATGTGCATAACGATAAAACCGATATACTATTTCTATGATTTGATCAAGAACTTCGTGAATTCTACCGGAATCTGCTCATTGTAGTGTAACTTACTCAGCTTGGTAAATACAAAGTAGTAGTAGTAACAGCCTGTTAATGTCCCACTGCTGGGCGAAGGCCTCCTCTCCCTTTTGAGGAGAAGGTTTAGCTTATTCTACCACGCTGCTCCAATGCGGGTTGGTAGAATACACATGTGGCATAATTTCAATGAAATTAAACACATGCAGGTTTCCTCCCGATGTTTTCCTTCACCGTCAAGCACGAGATGAATTATAATCACAAATTAAGCACATGATAATTCAGTGGTGCTTGCCCGGGTTTGAACCCAAGATCATCGGTTAAGATGCACGCGTTCTAAATAGGTAATTTGTAAACCAAAGTTTCAAAGTATATTTTATCGTTTTAAATTCCCACACCAAACTAATAACTATAATCAATTCTTGACATATTCCTACACTATATTGATTCGGCGACAGCCACCCGTATCTCCCGTCGTTCATTCAATATTATGCTAAGCATTCCAATAACATCGATTACCGTTTATATAACTGCCATACCCGCATTTTGTTTACAAGTCGTTTGGTTATGATTGCTTAATTTATACTTATCAATGTGGATAACAGACGATTACAAAAAGTTTTGGTAATTTTGTTATGTCTGATTCATTAATTTAAGCTCAGTCGTAACTGGAGCTTTGTTCTAGATTGAGACCGAAGCTAAAACTATAAATTTAGATTATAATATCTTAAATTCTGTGATTATGATTTTATTTATTTAATAATTTGTATTATATTAATAACAACGCATATACAAAAACATTTACAGTGATTCGAGCACAAAGTATGAAAATGAACTAGGTGCACGACCAGCCATCAATCATATCCAAACAAAATTAAACGTCACACGCGTTGTGCTCTCTGGACGCCAATGTATACAGACCACTCAATAAAACGAGTCGATGGGATAATTTTCGTATAAAAAACCTCTTTTTTAACTGTAGCGTAGTTCACAATTTTAAATTTAACGAAACTGTTTTGTTTTGAAAGTGGCAAATTAAATTTTAAAACTGTTTTACGAAACGAATAACAAAAACTGTTTAATAACCAACCAATACAAATCACGTGAATTATCATGTGCATATGAAGCTGCTGATAAGTTAGAGAAAAATGAAATAAATGTTAGGTTATTTAGTTAGTCAATCATCTCCTACGATATTATTAGGTACTTTCGAGGTATAAAAAACTTTTATTATTCATTGAAAGGTCGAAAAATAATGATATAAATTAAATGACTATATATTCTTTGCTTGATTTCTCTGGACTATCATTAGTCTACATCCTACATCAACCGACGTACTCATTAATACTGCATTTGTCGGCAAGAGACGGCCTTCTTGCTCATCTTTATTAATATTATATACACGAATTCTGTATTTATTTGAAAGTAACCATCTAAAAATAAACGAAGACAATATATGTAATTAATAATGTTTCACCACGACATAAAATGATATAAGGAAATAAAATTCTGAAATTCTATTTAAATAATAAATTACTTCTTACTTTTTATATGTTCATAAGAACAGGATATTCACGTATATTACGTCAATAGTTTAAATAAAAAGCGAATGAAACCGCAAAGCGCAGCGTATAATATAGTAATATAAATATGATATACCAACATCTCCGAAATAAAGAATTATGGCGGTTATTCTATCCATAAAGTCATTTTGGCTCAAAACAAAATATTAGAAATTACACTTTAATTGAGATAAGATTTAAACGAAATCTGTGCTAATATTATAAATGCGAAATTTATACTATTATATTTATATTTATATCTGTTACGCTTTCACGGCTAGAACACAGACCATTTTTTATGAAATTTGGTATGATGCAAGCTTTAAACCATAGGGTACTTTTTTATAACAACCCCTCTCACCAACAATAGCATCGTCTCCCCATACCTAACATCCTAACAGCGAGCAAAGGTGCTGGCGAATACTAGATTAAAATAAAGTAAATCATCATCATCAACAGCCAATCATTGTCCACTGCTGAACATAGGCCTCTCCTAAGGTGCGACAAAGCTCCCTGTTCTCCGCCTTCCGCATCCAGTTGGTGCCCGCCACCTTCTTAAGGTTATCGGTCCACCTGGCTGGAGGGCGCCCTCTAGGACTCGTCTGTTCCAACGGCCATCGGTCCTACGACATACGTGACCAGCCCACTGCCACTTCAGCCTGCTAATTTTGCAAGCTATGTCGGTGACTCCGGTTCTTTTCCGGATAATCTCATTTCTGATCTTATCCTTCAAAGATACTCCGAGCATAGCTCGCTCCATAGCACGCTGAGCGACTTTGAATTTGTGGACTAGTCCCGCAGTTAGCGTCCACGTTTCGGCACCGGATGTCATGGCAGGTAAGTCGCATTGGTTAAAGACTTTCGTCTTCAAACATTGCGGTATAGACGACTTGACGAAGGTTGCCAAATGCTGCCTATCCCATGCGAATTCTTCGATCGGCTTCCTTCTCGAAGTTGTTTCTACCGACTTTTATTATCTGTACAAATCCAGCGTCTTAAAAACGTCTTCCAACGCGTTCCAAAATAAAGTAAATAATGATATAAAATAAAGATTACAAGTGATCTTGGAAAATATTACAGTGTAATGTGATTAAAACTTATAATTAACTGGTGGTAGGGCTTTGTGCAAGCTCGTCTGGGTAGGTACCACTCACTCATCAGATATTCTACCGCAAAACAGCAATACTTGATATTGTTGTGTTCCGGTTTGAAGGGTGAGTGAGCCAGTGTAATTACAGGCACAAGGGATATAAAGTCTTGGTTCCCAGGGTTGGTGGCGCATTGGCTATAAGCGATGGTTGACATTTCTTACATTGCCAATGTCTAAGGGCGTTTGGTGACCACTTACCGTCAGGTGGCCCATATGCTCGTCCACCTTCCTAATCTATAAAAAAAAAAAATGTAGCTGCTAATATGTATAGCCTTTTATATTATAAAATTCTGCTATGAATGATTTATAACTACTGACAATAATGATTTTAAGGGTACAGGAAACTCATTAACGGGAATGAAGCTTACGGTGCTTAATACGATTAAAAACATATACAAATACAGATAGTCTCGAAAATATATACCGATATAATACGGCAGTTCAAAAAAGATAAAATATTTTAATTTATGAATGATAAGTAGTATTTTTAACAAATTAAAAGCAAATTAAAAAGTATCCTTTGTCCTATTCGAGAATTTACCGAGTTGTAAGCTCAGTAAATTCTCGAGAGAATATTCGAGAATTTACTGAGCTTACAAACAAGCATACTTTTATTTATGATATTAATAACATTGTTTTTCTCGGAGCTTTCAAGTGTTTAATTAAAGCTACAATATTCATTGAATTTTCAGAATCACGATATTGAATTTTAATAAACTGGGAGTAATTATTATTAATTACTAGCAGTTTATTATTCATTAAATATATATGGATATGATGATACAGCGGTAAAATATATTCGCTTTGAATTATTTCACATCGGAATGTTTTAAGTAAAACAAATTTATTTTGAATAGTACTGAACGAATGTAATATTCCGAATTATAGCTGCATATTTTGTCGACCAATAAGTGGAAAGCTTATATAAGTATTATAGGATTTGGTTATGAAATGTTTAAGTAATTATAATATTATAAGTAATAGGTAGGCGGACGAGCATATGGGCCACCTGTTGATAAGTGGTCACCAACGCCAATAGACATTGACATTGTAAAATATATTATACGATCAAACGAACTTCTCAAGTGAAGTTCGATCATTATTATATGAGTTGTTTTATTCGAAGATATAAATGCCTGACCTAGAGGCGTCGGTAAAAATTTCTAGATCATAGTTCTTTATTTTTAAAGAACATAACGTTTGAAATATTTTTTGTCTCCACCATAACAAGTCTATTAAGATTACGCTGGAAAGGATAATCTTAGTACCATAGTTTTGAAATTTTTTAAATACAAGATATTTTTGTCGTTCAAAATTTTTTTCCTGTATAAGTACTCGTATCAAACTGCCGAACTAGCTGCTGTCAAAACTCCAATTAACTGTGCAAATTCACGTATAGTACATGTTTGTAATTGTAAATATTTGTTAACTAATCGTATTATGTTGATTCATTTTTCTGTTGGTAAAGATATTAACATTTTTAATGTATTAAAAATGAACCCTAAAAATTACAACTGTTAAAGATTGATGCAACTTTTTTGATAATTAATAACAAAACCTAAGCATTCAAGAACCTTCATAGAAATTTTTACATTTTTCAAGGAATCTTCGTAATCTATTCCAACACACAATATGTCATATAAATACATATTGCGAAAGTATATCCCTGTCTTTTTAAATAATTCATAACCTTCTTCATGCCATTGATAAACTATAAGGCATGCCTTTAAATTCATACATTAATTTTCATTTTTTAAATTGAATCCGAGATATTTTCGATAATTTTGTACTACGGGAACTATCGGATAAGATTCTTTTAAATCAATTGTTGCTAAAAATCCATCTTTTGTTATTAAATGTATTTGTCACCGTGAACATAAATATATAGCTCCTAGCTATATATTCGACGATTCTTTCACGAATTAATAATTTATTAATTGCTATTTGTATGTCTTGTTGGTCAGTATGGTTAAAACTACAATAAGGAGGCGAAACTTGAGTTACGCATCTAAGAAAAGGTATAGGGATACTCTCACGAATCCATTTTAAAATTACGTGATTTGTTGTAACTTTTCACCAACAATTATAAAATAAGGTACGACTTTAGATTACCTGCCGTCGAATTAAGGGTCGGGAGAGGGGTGGGGGAAGGGGGGAATTTGTACTATCCCCCTTAAAAGGAAAAGTTGCGGAGCCCCCCTATTTACGAGTTTTTTAATTTTTAATTTTGAGAAAAATTTCCTGATTTTATAAATTAATAATAAGTGCAAAAAACTGGAGGGGGGACCCTTTAAAAGGAAAGTGGCTTTCCCTTTATAATTATATTTATGTATATATATTTATTTAAAAAGAGGGGAGGGCCTTTAATCAGAAAAAAATAGCGTCAGTTTTGCGTTTTGTTCCACAAGCCAGCAAAAGACGGTAAACACTACACATTTTAATTTTAATATCTAGCTGTAATTTACTATAAATTAACTGTTAAATATATGTGTGCATTAAAACTATTAAAATGAATACAAAATATATGTATTAACTTAAATTTATAAAAAATAAAATGTTTCTGAAAGTGTCAACTTAACCGTAGGTAAAACGAAACGTTATAATCTGTCAAAGTTACTACCGAATTGATAAATATTGCAAAAATAATTGATTTTCAATAATTTTTCCTCAAAAACTACGCGTCACCGCATGTTGAAACTTTGCGTGTGTGCTTATAATAATGTATGTAAGCCTAAAATATGTAAACCTTTCTGTAAAAAAAATATCAACCCTCAACTCGACGGCAGGTAATGTAAAGCTTAGCCAGAAGTCTTGTCGTGGAGGGTGCGCCGAGGTCGTGGGAAGCGTTCGACGTGTTATTGCCGTCGTCGCTCGTATCCGTGATGCCATGCGACCCCCTCCCCCCTGTTCCGTGTTGTGATGTGAACCGGGGTGCTGTGGCAAATGAATATATTAGTTTCGAGGAAGCAGTATTCTTCTTTATAGACAAACCCTGTTTTTCTATGGTCTTGGCTGCTTTAATCTTCAGAAAGATTATTAAATTATTAATTATTTAAAGACTATTAATTATTATTAAAAGCGTTTCATCTCTTTCGTCACTATCAATAATATTCAAAATAGACTTGTCTAAGCTAGGTGATAGTAATTTAATTCTAGTTTCTCTATCATGGTAACAATCAATTTTATCACGACTTTTACGTTTAGGCATTTTTTTCTTCTTTGTTCGAAATTAAAGAGCGCGTGCGATCATTATTACCTTCCAAGATAAAAGAATGAGGCTTAAACCGAACGCAGGACCGATGAAGGAAATAATGTTGGTACATAGAAAGTTACTTTCTTATTTTGTACCGCAGTAACAAAATAAGAAAGTGACTTTCTTATTTTGTTACTGCGGTACAAAATATCTCTTAATATGTGACGTTACCTTGTAGGTTAGAAATACTACCTAGTTAATTATGTCTTAAGAATGAAACAACGAAATATAATGACCATCGCTTACATCATACCAACTATGGAACTAAGATGTTGTGTCCCTTGTGCCTGTAACTACACCGGCTTGAAGGGTGAGTGAGCACACTTCAAACCGGAACACAATAATCTATACCAAGTACTACCGTTTTGCAGTAGAATATCTGATGAGTAGGTGATACCTAACCAGAGGAGCTTGTACAAGACCCTACCACCAGTGATATTTCTAAAACAATTCAAATTTAATAATAACGAATAAATCACTTTTTAGATTTTTTATATTCGCCGGGAGGGCAAATGGCTCTACTCCACCTGATGGTAAGTGGTAGTAGAGTCCAAACGCGACAACGGCCAGTACAGACGGGAAAAACGTTCTGCACTAGCCGCCTTCGCCTTGCCGGCCCGCAATATGCCTCTTCACGCCTCGTTTGAAGGAACCCGGGTTGTAAGAGGAGGGAAACACGTGAGCTGTTAAGGAATTCCATTTTTTGGAAGTTCGACAAAGAAAGGAGTTGCCAAATTTCTTTGTTCGCGATGGAATTGATGTCACAGAAAACATTATTGTTATAAAATCTTGCTCTTACAACAATAACTGTTGAGGCTGTTTTAAATAAAAGGTTTCATAAAATGTTTTAGTATATGTTTATTATATCATAATAAATATATTGAATAATAAATTAGTTTTGCCTTAGAACTTTCAACGCAGATGATGCAACACGATGCGCGTGCGCCTGACAAATATCGGTGATATAAATCACTAGGGTAGGGTAGGATTCTATTAAGATGGGGCGAAATTAGTCGCGTCTATATTTTACAGCTGGTATTAGTGAATGCTCTAATTGATTCTGCGAGGTATGTGTCGACATATCAACGGTATTCACTAATCTTAACAGCACTCAGGGCTGTGATGAGTTACGTATATTGCTTACTCATTATGGCTTAAAACAAAAATTTAAATGTGTAATAATAATAATAATATTAATTTTTGATAGATTTGGTTTGCTAATTATTAAGGTAATTTTTGTATCTAAATAGTATACTCAGTATAATTGAAAATTCAATAGAAGAAACAACAAAGTAAATATTAAAATTATACACGCACTAAAATATACTTTTTTCAAGCAATATTCATTTGATCATATTTGAGCAATATTCATTTTAAGCAATTTCAAGCAATATTCATTTGGTTATATATTAGTTAATAAATCAATATTAATTTGGTATTTTAAATTCTTAAAATAAATATTATTTGAGATGTAGAAAGAATTAGTCTCTTGCTATTTCTGTATAACATAAGGAAATTAGCATAACATTAGGAAATGTTAGGAGTAGTGTTTTAATATTTCATATTTTGGATTTAAATTGTACAATGTTTTGAAAAAAAATCTCAAAATGTACTTGCTGTTTCAATCAATGACAACTTTTGGTAAGAGTAAATATAGATCAAACTTATACTTAAAGAATCGCACGATGATTAAAAATAGTGAATGTTCTACCGATCAAAATGTACCTTCTAATTCTTAATAAGATAAATATAATTTTATCATTACAAAGTTAGGCAACTAAATTTCTTCTGTTTTCTTAAATTTTAACATTGCACATGTCATTAAATGTTCATTCGAAATAAGATGATTTGTTCGGTACTTCGGTATGCTAATTTTCAGATCATTAAAATGCAACAAAGACACGAAAAAGGAAAAAAAATATCAAAAATTGTAAAAGGGCTTAGTTTCAATGCTCCCTTATGTCACAATCCACATCGGCGGAGGTTGTGAAAAACTGACTCTTGTACAGCAAGCATTTATCGCGTCAATACAAGCAATGCAATGTCTTTCTGTGCTATCAGAGAAAATCGACGATGAAGCATCCTGAGAGCACACTTTTAATAAATGATGACGAAATAATATTACAACCTTACCTACTTCATATAGAAACAATACCTATAATAATGATTACTATAAAAGGTTTGTTATACATACAATCCAGCATAGGAACGTAGTAGTACTCTTCGTCAATTTATTTCAATATGATCATAAAATAAAATAAAATGATGTAGCAATATTCAAATCTGTAGCATCCTAATCTAATATAATAAACGCAAAAATTGAGTTTTGTTGATACGTTTTCACGTCTTAACTATTAAACCAATCATCGTGAAGTTTTGTTAGAAGTAAACAGAAGAAGACATAGGGTGACTGTTACCTGTCTCACCCTACCCACACAGACGCAGATGAAACCGCGGAAAAAACTAGTTATAATATGTTGATAAAGTCCCAAAAACCTGAAACTGACATAGTTCAATGAAAATTGATTAATGAGGTTTTTTTTCATTTTCTTTTATTTTTATCAATTTTTTTTCATCTCATTACCAAAAGTTAATTTCTAGTTGCCGTATGTGTAAAATATTTTAAATGCGGCGTGTTACCATTAATTTGGTATATCTCAAATATAATAAAATTTTAAAATACTCATAAAGGACAATTAGTACATTAGGACATTTGGTATTTTTAGACGTTTTATCAAAACATGCATGAAACGAAAATATCATCAAAAAAATATAAATTAAAAAATCCACCCCTTAATATTCCTTGTTAGATTCAAATTGCGTCTTTAAAAATAGATAAAAGGGGGAATTCGAATATCATTTTAGTAAAACTATTTGTGAGGCAATAAAAATTATATGAAAAAACTAAACAACGTATTTGAAGAATAATTTTAATGAATACTTTTTATCCTTTACATCTATATAATGCACAAATGAAGTTGAGATTTCTTGATTCCTTACTATTTTGATTTAGTATGTTGGTAGGTAAGTATCTTATATAAGTACAAGAAAAATGTTTCCTCGAAGAGATTTATTGTCTCTGTATTGTATTGATTTACTTCATCAGTTCCAGATCGCTATCGCTAAGACAATAACATTATTTATTTAACTCTTCTATCTTACGAAAACGATTTTTTTTGTCACGGTATTTACCCTCGAAGCATTCATGTGTGTACATTAATCCTAATATTATAATTCAGTATAATTCTTCAGAATAAATAATAATATAATAGTGCATAGCGTGCTGCAATTTAATTATAACATATACGAATTCCTCACTATTTCAAGTAATAAAGCTGAAAACCTTTGAGTCTACAGAGACACATGCCGATAAAGCATCGATATTGGATTCGGTGAAAGGAAATTTCAGTGTTTTCTACATATATTGCTGCGTGTGAAATGACGAACTTTGTTTTAGGACCCGACGTTGTGAGGAATAGAAATAGTTTTATTAAGAAAAACGTTTGTATAGCAAAATATTAGGTAATAATAAGATACATGCTTACTCACAGCATACATATGTAAAGCTGACTGTAGATTAAATCTGGGCAAAAACTGTTGTGATATCATGTGCCTATTTTCATACTCGAGTGGAAAAGTATAATATTCTGAGAAAAGCTGCATGTGTCGAATCAAATTCTGCTATGGGTGTATCCACCAACCCACATTGAAGCATAGTGAGGGAATAAACTTCATTTGTTTTATCAGGAGGCCTTTGTAATGGTAGAGTAATCTTACCGACTATTACTTAAATTTACTTTTAAAAATATTCTACCCATTGCCAAATATGAACAGAATATTTTATACTATTGAATAAAAATCCATAATTATCTAAAATGGTAACAAAAGAATTTATTTCCATAATTATGAAAATTATAATGATTTTAAGCGCTCTAATTATTATCTGTTCAAAATAATGTTTTAGTGTTTATAATATTATTTATTAATTTAACTAATTTAATTTGTGTACATATCTCATCAAATGATATAATTTCTTTCCTTTTCTTTTATAATAAATATAAATGAAAACATACAAAAGTCTTCAATGCTCACGTATTGAAATAGATGTATACCTAAATGATTCTATTAAATCGCCTAAAATGACTACAAATCTTTTTTCTAATGTACTTCATAATAATAAATCATATGCAGCCATTTTACCACGTCCACTTTTTCTTTAGCCAAAAGTACAATTTATTGAAAAATATGCAAAGGACAATCGAATGCTTTTAACAATTACTTTTGTTGTTTGTTTTCATATATATCTGTAAACCCAAATCAATTCTACGTTACAAGATGCACATTGAACAAGTAAACGGTATCCGCTATCTCGGTTTTAAATAAAATCTAAGCGCCTATCAAATATTTTATAGCAAACGTATTCCGACGCGAGAGTGCAGTGTCCTGAAGACATCTGGTGTAACAAGGAATTCAATTATACTCCAGAATATAATATTACTTTGCTATTTTCTAAAGCAATTTCTACTGAATATGTTTGTTGTTGTTATTCAAGTATTGTTAGTACACGTCGAATTGTAAAAGATTTCCAATGAAACAACACCATAGGACATAATAAAGTTTTTTTACTGTTTTATAAACGGCTAAGTTTCTTTTGTTTTATTATTTTTTATACTTACATAATTACATAATTGATTAATTTTCAACAATCTGTATACTGTATTGGCGTTAAGAAAATGTTTGAGGAATATTAAGACAAACTAAAACGATGCTTATCTATATATACATAACTAGCTGTTGCCCCGCATATATATACTAATATTACAGTATTTGTTCTTTAAGCTTTACACAGAACTAGCTGCCCGTCCCGATTTAAGGGATGTAACGAGTAAATTAAGGATTTCATCTCGGGCATTTTTTAAACAATAAGGTATAAAATATAAAATATTATATTCACCAACAACATAGTACAACACGCCCTGCCCATTTTTTCATTTAATCATTTATTGGAACAAAGTTCTTTTACGCGGCTTACAGTAGAGGAAATTGACAGAAATTAGACTCTCTCCAAGCGACCTTACATCTCTTTCTTTTTTACTGATTCTTCCTATTTTATGCGGTTGTATTTGTATGTGTGTGTGAATGTGCGAATTTTTAGATTTGACAATAAGCATTGAGTAAGGCCAACGATATAACCTATACACATGTAAATATAATTTAAGCACTTTTTTAACCTGTACATCCCAATTTTTTATTTAATTTTGAATATTAAATGAAATTATCAATTTAAATACTATAAAAAATATTGAAAATAACATGAAATATACAAATTAGGGAAAAAGAGGAAAATTTTAGTGTATCAAAATCAAGAGAGAATTACTAACTGCGCAGGACATATTGGCATACAGGCAAAAGCTAGTATAAATATGTATATAGATAACCTATCCTGACTGATTCATTAACAAAGAGCCTAAACCACAGGGCTTAGACACTTGAAATTTTGGCAGTTTATGCATTTTATGATGAAAACACGCACTAAGACAGGATTTTTTTAATTCCACCCCTAAAGGGGTGATATAATGACTGTATAAACGGCTGTATGAAAATCGTCATTCGTCAATCGTCATTTTCAAAGAGTTTCTAGCATGAAATTTTATAGACAAGATTCTGGTCAGAAATAAATAAATACGTTTTTAATTCATCTGAATATTTTAGAATTTTTATAATCAATACAAATAAATAAAATTGAAGTGTCTGTCTGAGTTTCAGATAACAACAAAACAACACTTATATCATACATACGAAAGGTCGTATGTGTTTTGATTATTTGGTACTTCTTCAAATTTATCACGGCTAAAATATAACATAATTAATATATTTGTTTATTTTTATCCCGTCTAACTGAATTTTTGATTAGATGAACTGCTAATTTTCAATAAAAACTGTAACGTAATAACATTGCATTAAGTCTACGAGCAGATATTAGAAAATTGATTATCAAAAGGTATAGGTATATTGCTTTGATGGGCTAGTAGCTAGCTAATAAGACTCAGATCCCAATATCTTGGGTTCAAGCCCCGAGTCGAGTCAATAAAAAAATAATGAGTTTTTCCGTCCAGAAATTCTTAGTTGCAGACGAGAGTCTGTAAGTTGGCATTGTTAACTCTCGCGTACCACCTAAAGATGTTTATTCGGTAACGTATGCCTTTTTTGTGTCCTTGTTTTTTGTTTACAGAATAGGAAGGCGGACGAGCATATGGGCCACCTGATGATAAATGGTCACCAACGCTCATAGAAATTGGTATTGTAAGAAATGTTAAACATCGCTTACATAGCCATTGCGCCACCAACCTTAACTCACCCTTCAAATCAAAGCAAAACAAGAGGGTGTGTTACCTACCCAGGTGAGCTTGCACAAAGCCCTACCACCAATAATCATATACCAATAATAATAATCTTGGAGAAAAACATAATATAATAATGTAATTTGTCCATTACGCTACTTTTAATATACTACAATAATCGTAATGTAGCTTATAAAGTCATCATTGTGAATACAAAAGCGCTGTAGTTTCCATGCATATCAGCAAAGTCAAGATCTCGCTTACACTGATATTAAAACAAACATAGTGAGCAATAATGTATGGTTTTACACCTGGATGCTCTTGGAAATATATTATATATGATTCTTTTTCTCCTTTGTTTACAAGAGTAGATTTGCACAAATCAAAAATAGCATATAGAATATATGAATTAGAGTTTGAAAAAGTATCTTCACTTTCAATTTTCGAACGTACATATTTCACAAATTAATTGTTATGAAAAGGATGTGGTTGGACCATAATAAAAATAATAATATCCTCCAGGCCGATTTTGGCCCAATAAATCAAATTTAGCAAATAAAATGTACTAGTCGGTTTTATGCTAAACGCGACATGGACGACGCTCTAAGCACAACTTAGTGAATCAGGGATCAATAAGTCGCCAATGATTAAAGTATTTGAAAAAAATTGGAAAAAGAAAGAAAAGAAATACACAACCGATAGGAACCAACTGGACAAGGAGTTTGACTCGTTTACCGCTAGGTTACTCGCATTATTGCGTCAGGTTCCTAATTTTCGGTACATAAGCCGCCTTCCAAGCTTTGACTGGCAATTTCTCGCAAACGAAGCCAAGTTGACACCTACAATTTTGGGTTTTGGTATCGAGCCCATAACTCGATACACCTCTCGGACCCTCCCCTCGTAAGATGTTATATACATAGAGTGTGTAGTTACACTGGCTCAGTCATCGATTAAACCGGAACACAGCAAAGCAAACCTAAAAACCTGAAATGAAAAATATTTTTCTCCGTATAACAGGCATCACGAGAAGATTAATGAAATTAGAGTAATAAGATTCCGCATGGCGGTAGTGTAGGCCTGTGTAGGTTTGTTATAACTAATGCAAGAGATAAAATAAATTGCACTTTCTATGAAATCAACAGCATTAATTGTAACTGTTTATTTAAAATCCTCTATGTAATCCATAATCCACTTTATCTGGAAAAGTTAATCTTATCAAATGAGGTATGTATGAATTTTTATACCGTAACTAAGTAATATATTTAATCATTTGACAAGTAAACCGTTGTCTAATTACCGTTTATGTATATAACTAATTATGTAATCAGTGGTTGTTAAACGAATGCTGTATAAAACACATTATCAATTATCATTCTTAAATCTGAATCACCAATATTATAGAAAAGAAGATAGAATAAGGAAAGCATTGCAAAAAGTATTAAAAAAAATATTAAAAAAAAGATTGTTTAACCAATATAAAGTCCGTCATTTCACTGGCAAGAAAAATATGAACAAAACAAAAGTTAAACGGAACACGCCAATGTATGCACTATTGTGAAAATGTCACTATTTTCCAGGCGAAATAAGATTAAATTTATTGAGATGCAGACGATGCAAATCGAAACATTCCTTTGATGTTTTGACAGATAATTGGTGTTGTTGAATATTGTTATATAATAAAATTAATTCGAATTTAATTCATATTTAGTGCTAAGCACTTGATTTGAAAATCACCTTTAATCATGTTCTACCGCGAAAAATACGTATTTGGTATTATTGTATTTTGATTTGAAAGGTCAGTATGAAGGGAAAGTTTATGATAGTACTACTTACACCATTTTTTTTTCTACAAATTCTCAAATTTTATTTACCATAGGAATTTCTTTACCAGGCTCTTAGATGTACTGCAATATTTTATGAAAAATCATCAAATATTATATAAATAGCTAAATATATATTGATTAAAATTCGATTAAAAGCGTGTTGGTATGCGCCCACATACATCACACACATTGCACACTATCTGTGTAACTTGCTAATAAAATAATTATCCACAACATTATCGACTATTACATTCAACGGAATACCTCAATTTGGATCAAGATTTGGACACCAATTTACTAAAAAGATAAACCAAAACGAAGCGTACATATAATTTACGGCCAAAAAAGTTAATCAAATGCCGCATGAAATATTATTTCATACAATTTATAATTATAATTCAAACCTCACAAATTGCAGTCACCTATGTGATTATATAAATAGTTCAGCACCTAGGCATATTAAATGTAACCAGTGCATATTAAATGATTAAGGAACACATATTGATTAATTGGTGCCATCTTTTAAAGCTAGTCTGTGTACCAAATGCACTTAACAATAACGAAGCAACTTGAAATTAACGGGTTAATAAATAATGAAATTTTTACAATTAGAACATTGATTTTATGAATAACAATATATTTAGTTAATTATAATACTTCATAACTTCATACTAAATATTAAATTCCATTTTTTTAATTTCATAAATGACGAACATCAATACAAATCTTTTAAATATTGATATTTCTAACATAAAAAATTACGAACTTCCATTCCAATATTTAACCTTTAAAAAGTCGAGATGGCCCAGTGGTAACAACGCGTGAATCTTAACCGATGAACGTGGGTTCAAACCCGGGCAAGCCTCTGAATTTTCGTGTGCTTAATTTCTGTTTATAATTCATCTTGTGCTTTTCGGTGAAGGAAAACATCGTGAGGAAACCTGCATGTGCCTAATTTCATCGAAATTCTGTCACATGTGTATTCCACCAACCCCCATTGGAGCAGCGTGGTGGAATAAGCTCCAAGCCTTCTCCTCAAAAAGGGAGTGGAGGCCTTAACCCAGCAGTGGGACATTTACAGGCTGTTACTTTTACTTTTACTACTATTTAACCTTAAATTCAATCCATTGAATTTCAAACTCTTCGCTAATTCTCGTAACATAAATAATGAAGCAATTCCACGCAAACTGTACCCAATATGACCTCCTTAAGAAATAAATTTGCAAAAGCGCTATAACTAGTGGATTACTTATAAAGCAAGCCCTTATACCGATTCCCATACTTGTAACATAAAAAATGGCACTCTTCTATACAATCCTTTATCTAAAATTTCAGTCTTAAGAAATACAATTTCAAGCCCTTTACCGACTATCTTTTTTTCATTCAGTAATGATGGTCACCACCGCCCATAGATATTGACACTGTAAGAACAATTAACTGGGAACCAAGGTGCTATGGCCCTTATGCCTGTAGTTACACTAACACACTCATCCTTCAAATCGGAACACAAAAATACTAAGTGTTGCTGCTTGGCGGTAAAATGTCTGATGAGTAGTAGCTAGTATTGACCCAGATGGATTTGCCCAGAGCCCTATCACCAAGTGATACAACTTGTTTCATAGGCGTTCATCAGACGTCAACGTTACAGTTCTTTCGTAAACATAAGAAAAGCAGTACAAGTTAACATATTCGTTCGATTATTATTAAGTTTATTATTTAAGATTAAGAATATTATTAGCTTACCTCTAAGAATTAGAAAATAGAAACTTTGTAAAACTTAAATAGTTTAACTATCCCCTTAATAAATGATGTAATAAAACGACTGTTAAAGGTTAATCGTTCGTGAAGCATCGATAAACGAATCGATTTAAGTTGCTCCGCAGGTGACTCAGCGATTGAGTCTCGAACTTTAAATTGATGGGATATCGGTAGAATTTTATTCATTTAAGTGATGAAGGAATGAAAGTTCGAGGTTCTCTTAGTGGTTATTTACAATTAGTTTTTCGGGTTTTGCTCGTTACTTTTAATTAAACCGTTTCTGCAATAAGTCCTAATAAACCTATTGCTGTAGCTAGAGAACTACCTACAAAAAATCTGATTTCCAATTTATAGATGGCAGATAAAAATAGAAGATCAATTTTAAAGATTAGTTCGCTGTAGAATATTTATTCTGTCTATATATAAGACAGCTACATCTAGTTAACACAAAGCAACCCACCATCGATATATCACTTCGCTGTAACTAACAAAATACGATGCGCTAAAATAGTACGTATGCATCGGTTACGCGTCGCGCTCTCGTTTCACAAGCGGATTTATGTTTAGCTTCCCTTTTGTGACATGCAGACTGAAAATATGAAGAATGTTTTTGGAAACTGCGGTCTTTAGTTTAGAATTAAGCGAAGGACAATAAAATCAGAAGAGCTGTGATTTGTTAGTCCCATCTTTCAAGAACAATAACTATTTACCTATTTAATATATATTTTTTATTATTATAAATTTAATCTAATTTCCGGTTAATCTTAATTCAATTATATCAAATAATATAATTATATAAAATTAAAATATATATTCATTACAATTTACATAATCTTAATAAATTTCTTTTGTCTTAAATAAACAAACTGTGAGAATTAAAAAAAAACTTGAATTATTTGCGATTCTATAAACGTGTGTGTCTCAAGAACGAGTTGACAACCCTGGCATGAAGCCACAAGGCTTTATATATCACGGTGTTTTGACACTTCCTCATAACCTGACGATGAAATTGCCACAGAAACTCAGGAAGACATTGGCAATTTGTAAAGTATTTCTTTATTTTTGAAATCTGGGCGCAGTTACATTTTAATTTATATTTTTTCCTCTTCGGAATTTACTACTTTTTGTTTAATTTTGCATATGTTTGTTATAATAAATATTTTCAGAAAGATAGTTTACTTTATTTACTAAATTATTACAAAACAAACATTTGCTTAGAAATTGAATAAGAATGTGCTTTGCCCTGATTGCCTGTAATGAAAATTATCAGTATCCCCATTAAAATCTATCCGTATGTATGTGTGAGGCTATATTTTTTACCTTTAATTTTTAAAATTATTACATAACGAGTTATAAAAATTAAATTGAAGTACATGAAAATAAATACCATGACAAAAAATAATGCATAATAAATAGTTTAAATAAGGAGTAATATATCCCTTTATTTAGCAATTGACAGCATTGCGCTGCATTGCAATTGACAGCAATTTTTTTTTGTAAAAAACGGTGTGACTTTCGATATGAAGTATGAGAAGCTCCCTTATCAATAATGGTAATCACTTGCCTTCTACTATGAAACTTAAATTAGTATAAAAACAATACATAAATTCGAAAGAATATACATACCTAAGTTCCAAAAGCTAGTGCCGATTTAGAAGCGTAACTTTAAAGTTTAGAAATTTATATTCAACGCGATAATTTTTTTCTAGTTACAACTGATGATTATGACGTCCTGCTGGTTGGTGGATGTTCTGAAACTAACCAGCTTCGCAGGACATCTTATGGTGCACAATTGTGCCGCGACACAAGCGCACTCTCTACTTCTTTACTCTCACGAGAAAGAGCGCAGAACTAACCACTTTACGTGCTTCCCAAGCAGTTTTAATTACAATGGAACTACGGAAAGTCCATAATAAATGCTAGTATACATGCTAGAATAGTATCATCATATTTGAAAATGCAATCGACAAACTATGGTCATTCGCTTAAGATTTTTTGAACTGTTCAACAGTACCTGTTTAGTTTAATCGATCAATTACCTTATGCATTAGAACACAGTAACGTTATATATTATCGCTTCAGTAAAATTTCTGAGAGGCACGTTAGGTAAACATACCTGCTTAGCTTACAATCATGTAACCAGTGCATGATTTAATAATTTTTCCATTATTTATTTTCAACTATGTTTTCATCATCCATAAGATAGTATGTAGTTATAAAAAGTAAGCTCAACAAGCTACTTAATTTCACGAGTTTCACAAAACCATCAGACCTTATATGAATAAAATGCGGCAAATTTCACTCTCAGTACCCACTACCACTATAGAGTACTATGGAGAGAGCAATGTTTGCAATTAACACGCCAACTTAACCGGTCACTGTTGCTTTTACTATTAAATACGTCCTTTTATCAGACGTCAGCTATTGCTATTCGCGTTGGTTTACATTACTCTACCTGTTCGTTATTTATCTTGTTACCATTCATACGAAAAATATGAACGAGTTA
The DNA here is from genome assembly GCF_905147045.1 of Nymphalis io. Lineage (NCBI taxonomy): Eukaryota > Metazoa > Arthropoda > Insecta > Lepidoptera > Nymphalidae > Nymphalis > Nymphalis io. The sequence continues at coordinate 5,517,060 of NC_065893.1, read as the reverse complement.
CTTTGCTAATGTTTTATTTGAATATTTGAGTATAGAAATTATAATTTTTATTAAAGATTACATTTTAAACTACGAGAAGTATTTTTCAATAATTACCAGTTTAAAATTTCAGCTTTCCTGTTAACATTTGATGAAGATAAACAGTTTAGAAGCATAATATTATTAGAATTTCAATTTTATGAAATATAATATCATGACATGAAATTTACGCTTACCACGTCAATAATTTAGATTTAAACCAGTTGAAACTGCGAAGCGCAGCTATTTATATTATAATATTATACCTTCTCCGAAACGCGTTGCATCTTCTGATATAAGTTTTGTGTAGATATAAATATTGGTTAAGTAGTATTTCAGGAAGTCATTACATAAAAACTCTCCCTATTTAATCTCTATTTAGAATAGAAAAGGTAATATCGATTATATTTTCATATATCTTATAAAATAACAAAATAAATGTGTCTGAATGCTGATTAAATTGATTAATTAACATTAAGCATTTATTTGCAAAAATATATCCAAAAAATATGCTTTAAACATATTAGATTTAAATCTTTTTCGATATAGTATCCCCAATGGAATGCCTAATAACATTGTTCTGCAGGAAACTTATTCAATTTAACTGAAGAGACAACTGTTCTTGGATTTGAAAGGCATTGTGTTCCTCGCTCACCTCTTCCCGTTTCCCCATTCGTTATGTTCTATTTTATTTGTACATAAACAATACTTTCATTCAATCCTGTTTTATTTGGACATGCAAGACACGTTCTGTCACGATTGTTCTGCAGTAGTATAATTTGATATTTTGCATTAAACGTTACTCAAAGATTGAATTAACTCATCTCGTGGTTAAAATTTATTAATCATCAACAATCTGTATAAAAAATAAAATAGCATTATAAACGAAATCTTGGGTTTCTTTTAAATTCAATTAAAAATAACATGTTGATAAGCGCTTTAAAAAACCGTTACAGAGATTGAAAGACTGTAAGAATGTGAAGAAAATAGAACCAAGCTACATGATAAAACGACATAAAATACAGTGAACCACAATCTATTAATCACGGCAGTTAATTCTATTAACAATACAGAACACGAATATTTATCAAGCCCGTGACGTGTCTATTTGTCAAGTCGCGCCCTCTGGCACGCACTCTTCATGTCAAACTTCTGCTGGGATTGGCTGTTTGACATTAAGCCTTCCCATTGCTATACAACTGTCACCCTTATGTTTGTTATATCTATATATATACATATATATATATATATATATATATATATATATATATATAGTAATATATAGATATTACACATTTTGGTGTTCATGTAATAAGTAAAAATTATTTCCCATAACACACAATCTTGCTCGAATTTCGTCCTGTCGCAATAGAATATTAATGAAAACTATTTCATTAATACCTATTTAAATTACACGTGATGAATTATAAAGACAAATTGAGCACATGAAATTTCAGCGTTATTGCCTGAGTTTGAACCCCCAATCGTCGGTTAAGTTTTACGCGTTCTACACCACTAGACTATCTCGCCTCTTTCTTTTATCTATTTGTTTTATGCATATTATTGTACATTACAAATATAATAAAATTGCCATATTATTTTTAGGAATTCTTATTTAAAAAGAAAGCCATAAAATATCAAAAGCTTTACTAGGTAATCAACCTATACAAAATAAAAGTTTGTTGACTTTATTGAAGATATCTAAATTTTTTTATTAATGGGTAATAAAAAAAACACATTTATAAATAAAACAAACAATGTAATGTATATAATATATCCATAATGTTATTAAATATATTTACTTATAATTCCGTCTATGACAATAAATTATTGTCATGTTTCTAGCATAAATATATTTTTACAATAAAACTTTTACATGAACGGGTTTGCGTCGAAACGACAGCTGTCTCTACAGCGGAGAATTTAAATTATGGAGCTAAAATTTGTCATGTTCGAGTCCTATTGTAATGAAAACGTTCTTCTTTGTTTTTTTTGTCGTTATTTCAATTTTGGCATTAATTTAATCGAATTTTTAAGAATTTCATTTTATAAGGCTTTATATAGTTAGCTGCCTGTTCTGACTGTACGGGTAAAAAGAGTTAACTGTTTAATTCTTTTATTAAATTTTGTTTAAAACTTATGTTTCAAGTTTAATATAGTGAAGAATTTGATTTGGATAGGATTTGCGTAAAATCCGTTCTTATTGAGGAATTTTAATCTATGTCACGAAATGAGAAACTATGCTGAAATCTATGATGACTCATAGATTTCAGTCAAAGTGGTATATACATATATTATACAAGCGAACTACAACTACAACTACAACTCGTTGGTCTAGTGGCTTGATATAAGGCCGCCCGACCCCGCCCGAAGACCCGGAGGTCCTGGGTTCAATTCCCAGGTCGGGCCAATAAAAAAATTATTGGGTTTTTCTGTCAGAAAATTCTCAGTAGCAGCCCGGTGTCTAGAAGTTGGAAGTGTGTACACTCCCGTGCCTCGGAAAGCACGTGGTCCTGCGCCTGAACTCTTTCCGGTCGTGTCGGATTGCCGTCCCATCGGATTATGAGAGTTAGGGAATAGAGAGTGCACCTGTGTTTGCGCACACCCTTGTGCACTATAATATCTCCTGCGTAGTTGGCTAATCTCTCTTGAGATTGGCCGCCGTGGCCGAAATCGGTTTGGAGGACATTATTATTATTATGTGTGTATATAGACACAAACTATTAAATTCGATATTTAAAAAATCTGATATAGACTAGAGTTTAGAACTAGTTAGCGATGAGTCACCTTCCGACTTACGCAGGTAATGACCGGTCACGGTTGTTTTGGAGAATACCTGTGTAAGATCGGGCGCCAATCGACGGTGATGCCACCACTGTGGCTCGAACCGAGATATTTCCCAGCATACGTTGGAGGCGTGCCTCGCGTGGAGCGCGGAGAGGCAGGTCTTGGTCTGCGAAGTCAGACGCCGATTCCCTGCGAGCAATCGTGTCGGCGATGCTCCTCAGGGAATCGGCGTGGAGGGCACGAAGTGGAAACTTTCAGAAAGGTATCATTATTGGCTAATCGTATATCTGGGCTACCACCACAGATTTTTCATGTACGTAATTTTTGTTGATAATTCAACCAGTACACGGCGATTAAGGTCGTTATAAAATTCGCATGATACTGTTGGATGAAATACCACCACATGTGATTCAGACAACTCGTTTTGGAGTAGGTAACATGGTCGAATGTGCTCCAAAAATACATTTACAAGTTGTTATTGTTATTTTAAAGAAAGGTCTTTTTTGTATTTGTTGAATTGCGTTCTTTCGTAAAGTTTGGACAACAGGTAGTCGAAAATAAGGTGATTGTAAGGGTTTATGTAAATCTATCGCCTTGCAAGAATCCTACTAAAGTACCATCATGCAAGGTTTCTGCAACATTAGGATGCTAATGAATACATCGATAAATAGTCTGGTACGCAAATCTAAACTAAACTCTTGTAGCTAGCTAGTCTAGATGTGTTACTATATATTATATAATTAGGGTAAAATCGCGGCTTCGCCAGCATGGGATTCATTTGCGATGCAAATCCTTCAAAATTTACCATTTTAACGTACACAATGCCTATACGAATAATTTTAAAGTATTATTAAAATAATTGCCTATTTTTAAGTTAATATGCTCATTTGCGACTACTAATTTAGTTAGATTAGATCAATTTCTCTCTGATTGGTTAGTTCTTCAAACTGGCATGCCGCAGGGTGGTATTTTATCTCCTCTTATCTTCTCTCTGTTTATTAATCTCCTTACAACTTACATCAACTGCTCTTATCATTTTTACGCTGACGACTTGCAGCTCTATTGTCAAACCAGACTGGATGATATAAAAGATGCTTTTGCAACTATTAATAACAATCTGGCTAGATCATCATCTAAATGTCAGGCGATCGTTATAGGTAGCTTACGCCTTGTCACTAATGTGGGCTTAACATCTTTGCCTCCCGTTCTATTCAATGACATCGATATTCCTTACCGCCATCATGTAAAAGACCTTGGTCTTTATATTGATTCCACATTAAGCTGGTCCGTGCATATCTCTGAAATCAGCCGCTCAGTCACAGCCACGTTAAGGTGCCTCAATCGACTTCGAAATTTCCTTCCCATCAAGAATAAGATATTACTTGTGCAGGTTTTGGTCTTTCCCATAATTGATTATGCAGACGTATGTTATTCCGACCTTAACGAAATTCATCTGAATAAACACCGTCTCTTAAATAACTCTTTGCGCTTCATTTTCTGTCTTCGTAAGTTCGATCATATTTCTCAGTATCGTGATAAATTTAAATGGTTTACTATTCGACAACGTAGAGTCTGACTTCCGATTACTTTCTTCTCTTTTCTCTATTCTTTTTGACCCTCTCTCTCCTGATTATTTGAAAGGGAGGTTCAAATTTTTGTGTCAATGTGCGATAATCACAATCGTCAGCTGCACACACTAACGATTCTCCGTTCCGTTCAAGCTATCCGATTATGGAACAAAGTACCTAAGCATATAAGGAAAGCCACCTCTAAACCTACTTTCAAGTCTCGTCTCCGTGAGCATATCTTGTCAGAAAGCTCCTATTTCTCTTCATCTCTGACATCTATAATGCATTATTATTCATATGTAATATGTGTATATGTGTGTGTGTGTGTAAGTATGTATATATGTGTGTGTATGTATATATATATATATATATATATATATACATACATATATATATATATATATATATATATATACATACATATATATATATATAGCCCACATATATACATACTTACACACACACACACATATACACATATTACATATGAATAATAATGCATTATAGATGTCAGAGATGAAGAGAAATAGGAGCTTTCTGACAAGATATGCTCACGGAGACGAGACTTGAAAGTAGGTTTAGAGGTGGCTTTCCTTATATGCTTAGGTACTTTGTTCCATAATCGGATAGCTTGAACGGAACGGAGAATCGTTAGTGTGTGCAGCTGACGATTGTGATTATCGCACATTGACACAAAAATTTGAACCTCCCTTTCAAATAATCAGGAGAGAGAGGGTCAAAAAGAATAGAGAAAAGAGAAGAAAGTAATCGGAAGTCAGACTCTACGTTGTCGAATAGTAAACCATTTAAATTTATCACGATACTGAGAAATATGATCGAACTTACGAAGACAGAAAATGAAGCGCAAAGAGTTATTTAAGAGACGGTGTTTATTCAGATGAATTTCGTTAAGGTCGGAATAACATACGTCTGCATAATCAATTATGGGAAAGACCAAAACCTGCACAAGTAATATCTTATTCTTGATGGGAAGGAAATTTCGAAGTCGATTGAGGCACCTTAACGTGGCTGTGACTGAGCGGCTGATTTCAGAGATATGCACGGACCAGCTTAATGTGGAATCAATATAAAGACCAAGGTCTTTTACATGATGGCGGTAAGGAATATCGATGTCATTGAATAGAACGGGAGGCAAAGATGTTAAGCCCACATTAGTGACAAGGCGTAAGCTACCTATAACGATCGCCTGACATTTAGATGATGATCTAGCCAGATTGTTATTAATAGTTGCAAAAGCATCTTTTATATCATCCAGTCTGGTTTGACAATAGAGCTGCAAGTCGTCAGCGTAAAAATGATAAGAGCAGTTGATGTAAGTTGTAAGGAGATTAATAAACAGAGAGAAGATAAGAGGAGATAAAATACCACCCTGCGGCATGCCAGTTTGAAGAACTAACCAATCAGAGAGAAATTGATCTAATCTAACTAAATTAGTAGTCGCAAATGAGCATATTAACTTAAAAATAGGCAATTATTTTAATAATACTTTAAAATTATTCGTATAGGCATTGTGTACGTTAAAATGGTAAATTTTGAAGGATTTGCATCGCAAATGAATCCCATGCTGGCGAAGCCGCGATTTTACCCTAATTATATAATATATAGTAACACATCTAGACTAGCTAGCTACAAGAGTTTAGTTTAGATTTGCGTACCAGACTATTTATCGATGTATTCATTAGCATCCTAATGTTGCAGAAACCTTGCATGATGGTACTTTAGTAGGATTCTTGCAAGGCGATAGATTTACATAAACCCTTACAATCACCTTATTTTCGACTACCTGTTGTCCAAACTTTACGAAAGAACGCAATTCAACAAATACAAAAAAGACCTTTCTTTAAAATAACAATAACAACTTGTAAATGTATTTTTGGAGCACATTCGACCATGTTACCTACTCCAAAACGAGTTGTCTGAATCACATGTGGTGGTATTTCATCCAACAGTATCATGCGAATTTTATAACGACCTTAATCGCCGTGTACTGGTTGAATTATCAACAAAAATTACGTACATGAAAAATCTGTGGTGGTAGCCCAGATATACGATTAGCCAATAATGATACCTTTCTGAAAGTTTCCACTTCGTGCCCTCCACGCCGATTCCCTGAGGAGCATCGCCGACACGATTGCTCGCAGGGAATCGGCGTCTGACTTCGCAGACCAAGACCTGCCTCTCCGCGCTCCACGCGAGGCACGCCTCCAACGTATGCTGGGAAATATCTCGGTTCGAGCCACAGTGGTGGCATCACCGTCGATTGGCGCCCGATCTTACACAGGTATTCTCCAAAACAACCGTGACCGGTCATTACCTGCGTAAGTCGGAAGGTGACTCATCGCTAACTAGTTCTAAACTCTAGTCTATATCAGATTTTTTAAATATCGAATTTAATAGTTTGTGTCTATATACACACATAATAATAATAATGTCCTCCAAACCGATTTCGGCCACGGCGGCCAATCTCAAGAGAGAGTAGCCAACTACGCAGGAGATATTATAGTGCACAAGGGTGGGCGGAAAGACAGGTGCACTCTCTATTCCCTAACTCTCATAATCCGATGGGACGGCAATCCGACACGACCGGAAAGAGTTCAGGCGCAGGACCACGTGCTTTCCGAGGCACGGGAGTGTACACACTTCCAACTTCTAGACACCGGGCTGCTACTGAGAATTTTCTGACAGAAAAACCCAATAATTTTTTTATTGGCCCGACCTGGGAATTGAACCCAGGACCTCCGGGTCTTCGGGCGGGGTCGGGCGGCCTTATATCAAGCCACTAGACCAACGAGTTGTAGTTGTAGTTGTAGTTCGCTTGTATAATATATGTATATACCACTTTGACTGAAATCTATGAGTCATCATAGATTTCAGCATAGTTTCTCATTTCGTGACATAGATTAAAATTCCTCAATAAGAACGGATTTTACGCAAATCCTATCCAAATCAAATTCTTCACTATATTAAACTTGAAACATAAGTTTTAAACAAAATTTAATAAAAGAATTAAACAGTTAACTCTTTTTACCCGTACAGTCAGAACAGGCAGCTAACTATATAAAGCCTTATAAAATGAAATTCTTAAAAATTCGATTAAATTAATGCCAAAATTGAAATAACGACAAAAAAAACAAAGAAGAACGTTTTCATTACAATAGGACTCGAACATGACAAATTTTAGCTCCATAATTTAAATTCTCCGCTGTAGAGACAGCTGTCGTTTCGACGCAAACCCGTTCATGTAAAAGTTTTATTGTAAAAATATATTTATGCTAGAAACATGACAATAATTTATTGTCATAGACGGAATTATAAGTAAATATATTTAATAACATTATGGATATATTATATACATTACATTGTTTGTTTTATTTATAAATGTGTTTTTTTTATTACCCATTAATAAAAAAATTTAGATATCTTCAATAAAGTCAACAAACTTTTATTTTGTATAGGTTGATTACCTAGTAAAGCTTTTGATATTTTATGGCTTTCTTTTTAAATAAGAATTCCTAAAAATAATATGGCAATTTTATTATATTTGTAATGTACAATAATATGCATAAAACAAATAGATAAAAGAAAGAGGCGAGATAGTCTAGTGGTGTAGAACGCGTAAAACTTAACCGACGATTGGGGGTTCAAACTCAGGCAATAACGCTGAAATTTCATGTGCTCAATTTGTCTTTATAATTCATCACGTGTAATTTAAATAGGTATTAATGAAATAGTTTTCATTAATATTCTATTGCGACAGGACGAAATTCGAGCAAGATTGTGTGTTATGGGAAATAATTTTTACTTATTACATGAACACCAAAATGTGTAATATCTATATATTACTATATATATATATATATATATATATATATATATATGTATATATATAGATATAACAAACATAAGGGTGACAGTTGTATAGCAATGGGAAGGCTTAATGTCAAACAGCCAATCCCAGCAGAAGTTTGACATGAAGAGTGCGTGCCAGAGGGCGCGACTTGACAAATAGACACGTCACGGGCTTGATAAATATTCGTGTTCTGTATTGTTAATAGAATTAACTGCCGTGATTAATAGATTGTGGTTCACTGTATTTTATGTCGTTTTATCATGTAGCTTGGTTCTATTTTCTTCACATTCTTACAGTCTTTCAATCTCTGTAACGGTTTTTTAAAGCGCTTATCAACATGTTATTTTTAATTGAATTTAAAAGAAACCCAAGATTTCGTTTATAATGCTATTTTATTTTTTATACAGATTGTTGATGATTAATAAATTTTAACCACGAGATGAGTTAATTCAATCTTTGAGTAACGTTTAATGCAAAATATCAAATTATACTACTGCAGAACAATCGTGACAGAACGTGTCTTGCATGTCCAAATAAAACAGGATTGAATGAAAGTATTGTTTATGTACAAATAAAATAGAACATAACGAATGGGGAAACGGGAAGAGGTGAGCGAGGAACACAATGCCTTTCAAATCCAAGAACAGTTGTCTCTTCAGTTAAATTGAATAAGTTTCCTGCAGAACAATGTTATTAGGCATTCCATTGGGGATACTATATCGAAAAAGATTTAAATCTAATATGTTTAAAGCATATTTTTTGGATATATTTTTGCAAATAAATGCTTAATGTTAATTAATCAATTTAATCAGCATTCAGACACATTTATTTTGTTATTTTATAAGATATATGAAAATATAATCGATATTACCTTTTCTATTCTAAATAGAGATTAAATAGGGAGAGTTTTTATGTAATGACTTCCTGAAATACTACTTAACCAATATTTATATCTACACAAAACTTATATCAGAAGATGCAACGCGTTTCGGAGAAGGTATAATATTATAATATAAATAGCTGCGCTTCGCAGTTTCAACTGGTTTAAATCTAAATTATTGACGTGGTAAGCGTAAATTTCATGTCATGATATTATATTTCATAAAATTGAAATTCTAATAATATTATGCTTCTAAACTGTTTATCTTCATCAAATGTTAACAGGAAAGCTGAAATTTTAAACTGGTAATTATTGAAAAATACTTCTCGTAGTTTAAAATGTAATCTTTAATAAAAATTATAATTTCTATACTCAAATATTCAAATAAAACATTAGCAAAGTAACTCGTTCATATTTTTCGTATGAATGGTAACAAGATAAATAACGAACAGGTAGAGTAATGTAAACCAACGCGAATAGCAATAGCTGACGTCTGATAAAAGGACGTATTTAATAGTAAAAGCAACAGTGACCGGTTAAGTTGGCGTGTTAATTGCAAACATTGCTCTCTCCATAGTACTCTATAGTGGTAGTGGGTACTGAGAGTGAAATTTGCCGCATTTTATTCATATAAGGTCTGATGGTTTTGTGAAACTCGTGAAATTAAGTAGCTTGTTGAGCTTACTTTTTATAACTACATACTATCTTATGGATGATGAAAACATAGTTGAAAATAAATAATGGAAAAATTATTAAATCATGCACTGGTTACATGATTGTAAGCTAAGCAGGTATGTTTACCTAACGTGCCTCTCAGAAATTTTACTGAAGCGATAATATATAACGTTACTGTGTTCTAATGCATAAGGTAATTGATCGATTAAACTAAACAGGTACTGTTGAACAGTTCAAAAAATCTTAAGCGAATGACCATAGTTTGTCGATTGCATTTTCAAATATGATGATACTATTCTAGCATGTATACTAGCATTTATTATGGACTTTCCGTAGTTCCATTGTAATTAAAACTGCTTGGGAAGCACGTAAAGTGGTTAGTTCTGCGCTCTTTCTCGTGAGAGTAAAGAAGTAGAGAGTGCGCTTGTGTCGCGGCACAATTGTGCACCATAAGATGTCCTGCGAAGCTGGTTAGTTTCAGAACATCCACCAACCAGCAGGACGTCATAATCATCAGTTGTAACTAGAAAAAAATTATCGCGTTGAATATAAATTTCTAAACTTTAAAGTTACGCTTCTAAATCGGCACTAGCTTTTGGAACTTAGGTATGTATATTCTTTCGAATTTATGTATTGTTTTTATACTAATTTAAGTTTCATAGTAGAAGGCAAGTGATTACCATTATTGATAAGGGAGCTTCTCATACTTCATATCGAAAGTCACACCGTTTTTTACAAAAAAAAATTGCTGTCAATTGCAATGCAGCGCAATGCTGTCAATTGCTAAATAAAGGGATATATTACTCCTTATTTAAACTATTTATTATGCATTATTTTTTGTCATGGTATTTATTTTCATGTACTTCAATTTAATTTTTATAACTCGTTATGTAATAATTTTAAAAATTAAAGGTAAAAAATATAGCCTCATACATACATACGGATAGATTTTAATGGGGATACTGATAATTTTCATTACAGGCAATCAGGGCAAAGCACATTCTTATTCAATTTCTAAGCAAATGTTTGTTTTGTAATAATTTAGTAAATAAAGTAAACTATCTTTCTGAAAATATTTATTATAACAAACATATGCAAAATTAAACAAAAAGTAGTAAATTCCGAAGAGGAAAAAATATAAATTAAAATGTAACTGCGCCCAGATTTCAAAAATAAAGAAATACTTTACAAATTGCCAATGTCTTCCTGAGTTTCTGTGGCAATTTCATCGTCAGGTTATGAGGAAGTGTCAAAACACCGTGATATATAAAGCCTTGTGGCTTCATGCCAGGGTTGTCAACTCGTTCTTGAGACACACACGTTTATAGAATCGCAAATAATTCAAGTTTTTTTTTAATTCTCACAGTTTGTTTATTTAAGACAAAAGAAATTTATTAAGATTATGTAAATTGTAATGAATATATATTTTAATTTTATATAATTATATTATTTGATATAATTGAATTAAGATTAACCGGAAATTAGATTAAATTTATAATAATAAAAAATATATATTAAATAGGTAAATAGTTATTGTTCTTGAAAGATGGGACTAACAAATCACAGCTCTTCTGATTTTATTGTCCTTCGCTTAATTCTAAACTAAAGACCGCAGTTTCCAAAAACATTCTTCATATTTTCAGTCTGCATGTCACAAAAGGGAAGCTAAACATAAATCCGCTTGTGAAACGAGAGCGCGACGCGTAACCGATGCATACGTACTATTTTAGCGCATCGTATTTTGTTAGTTACAGCGAAGTGATATATCGATGGTGGGTTGCTTTGTGTTAACTAGATGTAGCTGTCTTATATATAGACAGAATAAATATTCTACAGCGAACTAATCTTTAAAATTGATCTTCTATTTTTATCTGCCATCTATAAATTGGAAATCAGATTTTTTGTAGGTAGTTCTCTAGCTACAGCAATAGGTTTATTAGGACTTATTGCAGAAACGGTTTAATTAAAAGTAACGAGCAAAACCCGAAAAACTAATTGTAAATAACCACTAAGAGAACCTCGAACTTTCATTCCTTCATCACTTAAATGAATAAAATTCTACCGATATCCCATCAATTTAAAGTTCGAGACTCAATCGCTGAGTCACCTGCGGAGCAACTTAAATCGATTCGTTTATCGATGCTTCACGAACGATTAACCTTTAACAGTCGTTTTATTACATCATTTATTAAGGGGATAGTTAAACTATTTAAGTTTTACAAAGTTTCTATTTTCTAATTCTTAGAGGTAAGCTAATAATATTCTTAATCTTAAATAATAAACTTAATAATAATCGAACGAATATGTTAACTTGTACTGCTTTTCTTATGTTTACGAAAGAACTGTAACGTTGACGTCTGATGAACGCCTATGAAACAAGTTGTATCACTTGGTGATAGGGCTCTGGGCAAATCCATCTGGGTCAATACTAGCTACTACTCATCAGACATTTTACCGCCAAGCAGCAACACTTAGTATTTTTGTGTTCCGATTTGAAGGATGAGTGTGTTAGTGTAACTACAGGCATAAGGGCCATAGCACCTTGGTTCCCAGTTAATTGTTCTTACAGTGTCAATATCTATGGGCGGTGGTGACCATCATTACTGAATGAAAAAAAGATAGTCGGTAAAGGGCTTGAAATTGTATTTCTTAAGACTGAAATTTTAGATAAAGGATTGTATAGAAGAGTGCCATTTTTTATGTTACAAGTATGGGAATCGGTATAAGGGCTTGCTTTATAAGTAATCCACTAGTTATAGCGCTTTTGCAAATTTATTTCTTAAGGAGGTCATATTGGGTACAGTTTGCGTGGAATTGCTTCATTATTTATGTTACGAGAATTAGCGAAGAGTTTGAAATTCAATGGATTGAATTTAAGGTTAAATAGTAGTAAAAGTAAAAGTAACAGCCTGTAAATGTCCCACTGCTGGGTTAAGGCCTCCACTCCCTTTTTGAGGAGAAGGCTTGGAGCTTATTCCACCACGCTGCTCCAATGGGGGTTGCTATATGTGTGTATATAGACACAAACTATTAAATTCGATATTTAAAAAATCTGATATAGACTAGAGTTTAGAACTAGTTAGCGATGAGTCACCTTCCGACTTACGCAGGTAATGACCGGTCACGGTTGTTTTGGAGAATACCTGTGTAAGATCGGGCGCCAATCGACGGTGATGCCACCACTGTGGCTCGAACCGAGATATTTCCCAGCATACGTTGGAGGCGTGCCTCGCGTGGAGCGCGGAGAGGCAGGTCTTGGTCTGCGAAGTCAGACGCCGATTCCCTGCGAGCAATCGTGTCGGCGATGCTCCTCAGGGAATCGGCGTGGAGGGCACGAAGTGGAAACTTTCAGAAAGGTATCATTATTGGCTAATCGTATATCTGGGCTACCACCACAGATTTTTCATGTACGTAATTTTTGTTGATAATTCAACCAGTACACGGCGATTAAGGTCGTTATAAAATTCGCATGATACTGTTGGATGAAATACCACCACATGTGATTCAGACAACTCGTTTTGGAGTAGGTAACATGGTCGAATGTGCTCCAAAAATACATTTACAAGTTGTTATTGTTATTTTAAAGAAAGGTCTTTTTTGTATTTGTTGAATTGCGTTCTTTCGTAAAGTTTGGACAACAGGTAGTCGAAAATAAGGTGATTGTAAGGGTTTATGTAAATCTATCGCCTTGCAAGAATCCTACTAAAGTACCATCATGCAAGGTTTCTGCAACATTAGGATGCTAATGAATACATCGATAAATAGTCTGGTACGCAAATCTAAACTAAACTCTTGTAGCTAGCTAGTCTAGATGTGTTACTATATATTATATAATTAGGGTAAAATCGCGGCTTCGCCAGCATGGGATTCATTTGCGATGCAAATCCTTCAAAATTTACCATTTTAACGTACACAATGCCTATACGAATAATTTTAAAGTATTATTAAAATAATTGCCTATTTTTAAGTTAATATGCTCATTTGCGACTACTAATTTAGTTAGATTAGATCAATTTCTCTCTGATTGGTTAGTTCTTCAAACTGGCATGCCGCAGGGTGGTATTTTATCTCCTCTTATCTTCTCTCTGTTTATTAATCTCCTTACAACTTACATCAACTGCTCTTATCATTTTTACGCTGACGACTTGCAGCTCTATTGTCAAACCAGACTGGATGATATAAAAGATGCTTTTGCAACTATTAATAACAATCTGGCTAGATCATCATCTAAATGTCAGGCGATCGTTATAGGTAGCTTACGCCTTGTCACTAATGTGGGCTTAACATCTTTGCCTCCCGTTCTATTCAATGACATCGATATTCCTTACCGCCATCATGTAAAAGACCTTGGTCTTTATATTGATTCCACATTAAGCTGGTCCGTGCATATCTCTGAAATCAGCCGCTCAGTCACAGCCACGTTAAGGTGCCTCAATCGACTTCGAAATTTCCTTCCCATCAAGAATAAGATATTACTTGTGCAGGTTTTGGTCTTTCCCATAATTGATTATGCAGACGTATGTTATTCCGACCTTAACGAAATTCATCTGAATAAACACCGTCTCTTAAATAACTCTTTGCGCTTCATTTTCTGTCTTCGTAAGTTCGATCATATTTCTCAGTATCGTGATAAATTTAAATGGTTTACTATTCGACAACGTAGAGTCTGACTTCCGATTACTTTCTTCTCTTTTCTCTATTCTTTTTGACCCTCTCTCTCCTGATTATTTGAAAGGGAGGTTCAAATTTTTGTGTCAATGTGCGATAATCACAATCGTCAGCTGCACACACTAACGATTCTCCGTTCCGTTCAAGCTATCCGATTATGGAACAAAGTACCTAAGCATATAAGGAAAGCCACCTCTAAACCTACTTTCAAGTCTCGTCTCCGTGAGCATATCTTGTCAGAAAGCTCCTATTTCTCTTCATGTCTGACATCTATAATGCATTATTATTCATATGTAATATGTGTATATGTGTGTGTGTGTGTAAGTATGTATATATGTGTGTGTATGTATATATATATATATATATATATATATACATACACACATACATAGTATTTTATATATTATATATATATATTATATAAAGTATTTTATATATTATATAAAGGTTGACTGGTAGAGAATGCCTTTAGGCATTAAGTACGCCTTTTGTCATATTACTCAATGTGGTAGGCAAAAAGTTTTTAAATAAATAATTAAAAAAACCTATAAAAACCACCTGTTACCTAAAAATTTAAATACATATACAGATATAACGTTTGTTATATATTTAAATAGTATTTAGTACATCACCTACGGTTACTAAAAATATTTGTTTCTTGCATTATACTGAGAACATATTATATAATAAGTGTACTGTTCATAAGTAAGCTAAGCTTTAATAATTATTAACGAGTTTACAAAAATTATTTTGTTTGATTAATATGAAGATTCAAATTTTAAAGAAAAATGAACATAAATTTTTCGAACGTAACTTTATTCACTCAATATAAATCCACGCAAATAGTATAATATAAACATAGATTATAGTTTATTATATACATTTGGTTGTAAAAATAAATCAGATATTTAATCTGAAATAATAAGTGAGCTTTTAATTTACAATGAAATAAAGTAAGTATTTTCTTTCTCGTTAAAGTAATAAGATTATGGTATAAAAATATTAAAGCTATTATATATCAGTAATAATAAAATTATATCAATAATATACTGCGAAACTAATGTCACCGAAAAATTATAAGTAAAAAGGAATCGATCTTTTCGATACGAAGGCTATCGAAAAGATTCGATTCCTTCATTTCCTAACCCTCATTATCCGATAAGACGGCAATCGGACGACGGGAAAGAGTTCAGGCGCAGCACCGACGACTTTTCGTGCTTTCCGAGGCACGGGGATAGGAGTGAGTGGGATCACCCTTCCAACTCCCAAATTCCGGGCTGCTACTGAGAAATTTTGACAGAAAAACCTAATTACTTTTTATTGGCTCGACCTGGTACTTAAACCCAGTGCCTCGGGATCTGCAGAACAACGAGGCAGTCACTTAGCACTTTACTGTATGGGTGAGTAGATCGATTGGCGAATGTTTATACCTTATTGACTAAAAAATGCACTTAACAAAATCCTCATTTTACTCGTACGAAATCGGGCCGGGTAGCCAGTGTTACATAAAATTACAAATCAAAAACAAAATAAACAAAATCATGAGCTTGTTACAAGATCTTATGCCGCTTAAGTGATGTGTCTGTCTGTGACAATCGTTACATTGAAAAACTCATTATATTTCAAAATAAGTTGCAAGTAATAAATAAACACCAACAGAAAATTCCTTGTAATAAAGAAAGATAACAATTATTATACAAACACACCAAGTTGTATATAATTTGACTAAATGTGAAAAATATATAACATCTATTAACAGCACTAAACTTCAGAAACAACTGTGGTTTTCGTAATATACTTGTGCATTCGCTTGTGGAACACAAACGAAAATGTTTCAGCTCTTTTCCCGTCTAAGTTACATTGAGCATATTAAAGCGCTTTAATATATTATAGCCGCTAGTACTTATCTAATGAAGAGTATAGAAATCACGCTGCATACGCAATCACCCAACCACCAGTCACTATATTTCACGCGGGGCTCAAAGTAAGTGGCTATAAAAGTGATAAAATATCTATTTAACTTTTTCTCCGCAGCGTTTTTCCGCTTTTACTCCGAGGAATGTTCGTTTCCTTCCAAGGAACGTTTGGTGTCGGGTAATTGCTGTTTATGTTAACTCGAATAAACGTGAAAACTTTCTGTAGTTTGTTGTTTTTTTTAATTACAAACATTGTTTTTTTAATGTATTTCGATTTATTTATTTGCGCTTAACGCCAAAATTATTTAGCGACTGACATTTGTGTCTCATTTGGGTGATAATTTATTTGGGAGGCTTATTTGAAGTCTAGATATAAAAAAGTTGTATTTGGCAAACAGAATGTTTTCTTTAATTTATTTAAGTATTATGATTGGAGCGGATTTGTTAAATGATGTCTTGTTAAATGGTATTTTAAACGTCAATTATGTTAAGAAGTTCGCGGTGAATAGGTACCTACTTGATTTAGTACCTTAGTAAAGTAAACCCTAAGTAGTAAAACCTTTCATTCCATTTTAACATACATAATGCCTTTTACATAGTGTGTATTATTACATATGATAATTTTTTTTATTACATTTACAGATTAGTGGGATAAATTCATTTTGAGTGTAGTGTATTCATTGTGTGTGTAAAATTATAGGCTTGGAATACCTAGAATGGACCTTATGGCTTGCAGTTTAGTTTTGAAATTATATATTTACAAGAATTGTAAAAATATAACAAAAAATTAATTGATCTTGGCTGTGAAATAATGGTAATATTTCATTTATAGTTCGATGTATAAATTTGTAACATATTTTCTTGATATACCTACTTATAGTAGTATTATATACAGCCAGTACTTCTCTTATATAAATCCAGGATGAGATATATTTAGTCTTTATATTTACGCACATTATACAAATATAAAATATTTATAAGTATACAATATGGGGGTGTATCAAAAAAAATGACCGTTTTATCATATTTAATATTTAAAAGTCTATAAATATTTTAATCCTATTTTATACTTACCAATACTATATAATCCCTTTAGAGCATTCTCTAAACTTCTTTATTCGCATCCGAATTTAAAAAAAGCCTGGTTTAGTTATTTGTTTTAGAGAAGAAACATGATAGTTTTCTACGAAATTCTCGTAATTTTAAGGCATTACTGAAAAAAAAAAATTACAGCCGCTGAATCAATTCGTGTAATTATTAAATATAAAGGAGAAAGTGTCCTTGATCAGTGCCTTGCGCGGCGTTGTTTTGAAAAATGTAGCAGTGGAGATACGACCTTGGAAAGGAAGGACTCCGGGCGACCATTAATGGATATTGATGAGGTACTGCAGAAAGCCTGTTAAGTCAGATCCGTCTACAAGCACTCGTAAACTTACCAGGGAGCGTAGTGTGTGTATGAAAAATACTGTAAATTGCCATCTAAGCTCCATAAGGAAGGTGAAAAAGAGCAGTAGACTGGTCCCTCACTAACTTATTCCTCAGTAATCAGCTAAGAGGTTAGCAATTTGTGAAAATTTATTGAAAAACCTTGCTGATATGAGATTTTACCGGAAGATTATCACCTGTGATGAGAAGTGTGCTTACTAGCAAAATCCGAATACCCGTGAGCAATAGCTAGGTCGCGATCAAACTGTTTTTCCGGTTGCTGCAAGGGGGCAATTTGATATAAGCCCATGCTTTGCGTTTTTTGAAATTTTGAAGGTGTTATCCATCACGAATTTGTTCTTGATGGATGGTCTATGAACTCTGAACTCTATTGCGAACAACTGGATAAATTGTACGCCAAATTATCAGAGCGTTATCCTGCTTTGACCAAACGAAAAGGAGTTTTATTCCAACAAGATAATGCTCGTCCTCACACTTGCCGTCGAAAAAAAGAAAAATTCATGGGTTCGAACTCCTGCCTCATCCACCATATAGTCCATACCTCGCACCATCGGATACTACTTCTTTCGATCCATAGACCATTTTCTTTAAGGGAAAATATTTATAATTGAGTAATTTACATCAGTTTATATGATTTGGTATTATATTTTTACAATTAACAATTTGAGATTTTTATAAAATCAGTTTTTTCTTCTGAATGCTAAATATATTATTAGAGCGCGAGAGATAAAACAATATTATATAACATTGACAAATAGTGGCATGGTGTACTCAATTTGTGGCAATTAAACGTGACATTGTGCAGTAGTGAGTGTGTTTATTGTATTTTCGTGTGAGTATTCAAATACAGGTGAGTTTATATTTATTAATTAGTAGGTATATTTTTGGTTACAATCAAATCAATTGAAACACGGTATTAACGAAAACGAAAAGCACAGGAGACATA
The DNA here is from genome assembly GCF_905147045.1 of Nymphalis io. Classification (NCBI taxonomy): domain Eukaryota; kingdom Metazoa; phylum Arthropoda; class Insecta; order Lepidoptera; family Nymphalidae; genus Nymphalis; species Nymphalis io. The sequence continues at coordinate 5,498,285 of NC_065893.1, read as the reverse complement.
TTTTATATGACAGCACTTTCTCATCTATACTAAAGTGCAAATCAAAAGTAATTTATCGAAATTTGTGACCAAATTCTCTGTACACTTACTCTCAGTGAGGCCGGACACGACGCGGCTGTCTATCAAAAAGCACTTTTGCGTGCGGTAGCACCATGTGGTGCGCGATTTACCACTCGCAGCATTTACATGTTGACCGCGTCAAAAGTGCGTAAATCTAGATGTGCACGTATATATAGCTTCAAAGATTATTTAAATTATAATACACCTTGTCAGCATTGAAATTAACCATTGGTCTGCAAGTAAAACTGTATTTTTTTGTCATAATACAAAGCTTAATCCAGAATAGATCGTCCAAAATTTATCACTATCAATTTTAATAATATAAAGACATATCATCACTAAAATAAATAACACGTCAATGACCATTTATAAGGATCCCAAATGTTTAGTTTCACTTTAGTTAAATAATAAATAATCATAATGACACTTTGTTTATCTAAAGCGGTGTAAAGATGTAGTCAAATAGTATTATACTGAGCTGACAAATGGATTCTGCTATTAAATTCGGACATTTTGTTGCACCGACTTTAATTTAGCTCCACTGTTTAAACTCTTAAAAGGACGATTTTAACTGTTTTTGCGCTATTAATGTGATTTTTAGTGTATGAATGCTCAACAAAGATTTTAAAAGATACTTTTTTGATAAACGGTAGGTACTATTACAGACAGTAATTAATTATTCAAATAAAAAGGTTTAGTTAATAAAAAGTAATAATATTTATACTAAATATTTTATAATAAATATTTGTAATCGTTTTAAAAACAATAAATATTAAATACCGCTTAGCCGTACCCGAGTTCCCCGATATAAGCACAGAAATAATTTATTATTGAATAAAATAATACGTTGTTAAAAAGTTCACAAGAAAAACATTTTACAGTTATGAAATTTTGTTAATAATACTTTCCCACTACATGAACTCTTTAAAGCCACTTGGGTTAATTCCAGCACTAAAACTGTTGAGCAGAGTGTAACGGAGAAATTAATAAAATTAACACAATAATTTGACCACGAGAGAGTGCGGATAAAGTTCTGCGATGAAGGAGTTTTGCATTGAATATGTTATGTAGCACTGGATAGTTATTAAACATTTATTTAATTTTACTCTTTGAGAAATGTTTTGCTGGTCGTTATATGTTTAAACGACAGTACTAAATTTAATTACTGAATTTTTGAAATGTACATGATATGATTGTGTCATCATATTAAACAGATTAGTTTCAGCTGAAATATAACAGATGAATATGAAACAGTTATTCACAAAAAAACCTTTAAGAGCACTTAGTATAGTTAAAAGCGCTTTTCAATTTTTGAATACATTTCAGAACCCTTTATATAAATAAAAACATATAACAAATAGGTAACTCTTGTCGAAAAACTACAATTAAGCGCATGTTAAGTACTATATATGGATTTTTGTAAGAACTAGTCATATTCTTGTTCCAAAGATACGGCCAAGAGGCCCTTCGGCTGGCCGGGCCCCTAGGCCGGTGCCTCGTAGGCCTGTGCATACATCGTAAGTTTTAGGTATTACGTAATTAATGTCGTTTGTGAATAAACAACTTTTTAAATTATAATATACTTTGAAAATGAAATAAGCAAAAAAAGCGTATAAAGCATGTTTTATATTATGTTAATTTTAATTTATTTCATAAGCGTTAATAACAATAAAGTCTTCTGCTTCAATAATTAATTAATAAAGATTTTGATTTCAGGAAATATTTATTACTCGAATCTAATTGATGAAATGAAAATATTTAATTAAAAATCGATTAAAATATGTAGCCTTCGTAAGAAAAATATAGATTTTATCGAACAATGCCACATATGTATATTCATATGTCTCGGAAACTGCCAAGCTATAGTGTAATATGCTAGACATATTGTATCACAATGTTGGAAATGGAATCTTTAGAATTTTATCCTACGCATATATGTTTCCTCACGATGTTTTCCTTCACTGCCATGCACGAGGTGAATTATAAGCCATAATGTACAGACATGGGCATGTTACAATTTTATTATATGTATAGATGTTGTACAAAATATAATTAAAAATTATTTACTTTGACGTTAAAAACGCTATTAACCGAGTCATTTTAATAGAGATGGCCGCTACCAAGTCATTAAACCTCCCGGAAGTTCCAATTATGTTTTCTGCATCCGTTTATCCAATTAAAACTGTATTGTCTGGAACTACGTGCTATTTGCTATCGATTAATATACAATTTCTTTCGCTGTCGATGGAACTGATTATGAAGGCTTTAAAATAATTAAACTCTAAAACAATGAATGTGGCCTGAGACAGTTTCAACTGCGCTATGAAAATACTTATTTGTTTTATACAAAAAATGATTAATACATAACCACAATATATAATAGCATCTCATAAACTAAAACCGACTTACCGCGTCGCCGAAGTACGTCTGTCGTTATTCTTGCTTTGCAAACTACTCCGATTAGTTGACATTTCAGTGTTTGTATGTAACGTCTAACGAGAAAAGATTACCTTCTGTTTTCTTTATAAGTTAAGTTTGTTTTTTTTGCTTATGAAACTAGATAGATAAATATTGAGACTACTAACACATCGAACTAATACACACAAATGCAACTTATCATATTAAAATAATAGACGATGGATGGTATCAATCAAGCGTCTACTATACGTCTAAGGTTGATAATGATACTGACCGATTTTTGCAACTGCGTAGGCCATATTATAATGCACAAGTGTACGCGCAAACACTCTCATAATCCAATGGAACGACATATCTGACAACACCGATAAGAGTTAAGGCGCAGGAGGAACAACGACTTGACAACACGAGAGTGTAAGCATTGTGTAAACTTGCAGTCTCCGGATATCGCTATTGAGAATTTTTCGACAGAAAAATCTAATAACTTATATTCACCCAATCCATGGGTAAAAGCCACGATAGCCACGATATAGAACTCGGGATCGGCGGGCGTTATAAGCTAGATACTAAAATGTTTTGAATAATCCTTAAAAAAAGAAATGCTTGCAACCGTAACAAGCCATTTGTATTAGCCATTGTTGTTTGTATCTAAAGAAATTTGATACTGAACACCGTTGTTCAACCATCATTTCGCCATGGTTCCAGATTTTTAGACTGCAGTTTCATTTATTCGTATATATATATCTCTAATACCTGCAGAATTCATTTTTTCAGTAGCACAATAATTAAAAATGATGCAATTAAAAAGGGATAATATTTTGTTGATTTTATTAATTCTTAAAAGACTTATTTTTGGTCATTCATCAAAAATCTTAGCATGTATTTTATGTATTTATGGAGGCAAAGAGACCATCACAATTTTTATTATTAGAGACAATAAAGTTTCATTTAATTTTTACAATTATATTAATAAATATTGCAGTTACAGTAAGTTTTTTTAAAACGAAGAAATCAAGCACTGAGTCTTGAAAACGAAGTTACACGTTTTTATAGATCGTCTATTGTTTTTTTTTAACAATAGTAAGTAAAATTGACCCTATTCTTGTTTATCTTTTTAGCCTGTTTAGTTCCTCCAATAGAACTAGCTGGAGGTATAACAGGGATAAAACGCCCTCGTCCCCTTTAACTATATTGGTGTACAAGTCAATTTAGATCGTATCCGAGCCGCCTCTAGATCAACATTGTACGTAGCCTCTAATAACAGCGAACAAACAGACATACAACTCTTGATTGGTTTACGAATTATTAAAATATATTGTATCACTGTTAGATTTTATCAGCGAAGCAATCGACTACGTAAAAAGGGTGTATTTTATTAAAAATATCTGGTAATCTAATTCATTGCTTGTTGAAAGTTGAAAGTATCCATTTATATTCAAATAATTAAATCAGTAAAGTCAGTAAATACCCACGGTCTACTTGTCTACGGGACTATGTAGGCGCATATTTTTCGACGTAGTAGTTTGGATCTTATTCCACAACACTACTACGATGCGGGTTGCTACCAACGTACGTACTACGTGATACGTAGGTATCTATATGCTATGTCGATAAACAGGTATCTTTATTATTTTTATTTATATAATGTTTCTATAAAAATGGTCGTTTGAGTTATAACTCGACTTTGGGTGTATTGTTAAAATACAGACGGATCAAAGCCAAATTATTACACGATAACATGCGAGGAGCGATGGTGTAATAGCATTTGTCCATAGCAATTAGCGCTGTAAGAAATATTAACCAATCTTATATCAGTAATACGCTATCAACCTTGAGAACTAAAATGGTATGTCCCTTGTATGTACTTGCACTGATTCAGTCATCCTTCATACCGGAAATCAAAAATTCAAAGGATTTCTGTTTGGCGGTGACCTGCTAACTTCCTAGACGGCATAAAGCCATATCACTAAGTGTTCAGGCGTATATTTTATATTAGTGTGTTTTTGATGTATTAGATATTATAAGACTGCATTTTATAAATCGTTTTTGATTGATAATTTGGTCTACTTATTCCTGTCTGTATTTATACTTTATCTGTACTCAATTAGTGTCTGTATTTACACTTCGTAAGATTATCTACTTTTGTTGTTAATTTTAAGTGATTAGTGATAAGTTGGTGTTGTTACTATTTCAAGAAATAAATAAAAATAGTTTAATAGCCCCTCAAAATGAATTAAATCGTTTTAAATGTACTATTGTAGTATGTACAAAATTGGCTATTGAGTTAAAGTTATTTTGTAGGATTATTTCTGGTAGAACCTGGGTTTAGCTACTCGAGCGTTGGTTGGAAAAATTAATCAGTCTCGGATAATAGTTCCACACAGGTTAGCTACGTGACGCCACATTCACGTGTAATATCTGACAAAAAATACTGGCTATAAAAAATTTACACTAAAGAAATATATAAGATTACAACCTCCATTTTTTTTCATAAATAAATTCAAATTACGTAAGAAAAGCCTTTTAGGTAACAACGAACTATATTAAAGCAATATTTTCATAGCAAGGTGGCGTCCTTTGATACATTGCATCTTCATAAATTAATCTTTTCTTTCGACCTGATATAAAGAAAGAAAGAGCTTATTTTCCTTCTAACCCCGACGTGCGTTACGTCATCGATCTTTTACAGAGAGCAGATCGATGGGTTATTTACGATACCCTTGTTGATGGTCTTCGTCTGCTGAATTGAAATTAATGTCCTAACATTCGTTAAATATCTAATAAATGTTGAATATTTAATGATAACACTTATTTATTCAAATCTTTTTTACCTTTCTTAAATATGAAAATCAAATGACTTCTGCTTTTTGTAAAATATGTGTTTCTTTACTTAAATGAGCAAATCAAATCATAAAAAAGTGACTGACATATCAACGCACAACCTAAACTACTTCATCACACACACACACACATGCACACAGACTCCTTTTACGCAGTAGGTTAGCACTATAGAAAATTAACCCGCCATGGGATTGATAAAGAGAATGAAAGTTGGTATGACTTTCCTTCATTTTTGAAGAATGAGCTATGGAAATTGGTATTTCGCAATTCTGAATAATGACGTGAATATAGCCGTAAAGCTAGTATTGTATATAAAAAACAATAACATTATTAATAATTCATTAAAAACTCCTAGAATAAACAGTGACGAGTTTTTTATACTTCCATCTCCTTAAATATCTAATATACAATTTTTTGTGCGCGCTATGAGAAATTTATCAACGATATATCAATTAACAAATATATTTTTGTCTGTAAATGTAAAAATATATATTTTAGGCCCACATTTGTACCATGACCGTGAACCGTCAGCTTACAACACAATTTTATTCAGTTTCTATATTTTCCATTATCCCAATAATTTAATATAAAATTTATTTCATTATAGTGATTGACAAAAGATGAAAAACAGTTCAATGCAATATTTTCATTAATAAAAAGTTACTTTCGATTTTATGACAAAGAATAAACAATATGAACATAATTTACGATTTGATACGTGTAAGACATATGTAAATTTTACTTTTATTCACAAGACGTTGATTGCCCAACAATGCTGTACAACTCAATCCCCTACTCAGAATGCGAGGCAATACAGAGAAATGTCCCATAAAACACACATCGTAACCGGCGCTTGCAAAACATTGGAATTGAATTTTTAGCACTCCCCCGTGGTATTGCATGAATGGTAAATTTTGGATATTATGTACATAAAAATTTAGTGATATTTCAATGACCAAAAACAGATACATTTGGCGAATTTTTTTATGGCTTATTAAACAATTTTAAACCCCTGTCTGATGTTTTTCTTAATATAATTTATCTTACTTGTTACTATTTAATTAAGTTAAGCAACGAACAACTAACTGTCTACTAATACATGATTACCTAGTGTCAGAAACATATACATATGTTTGTATATCTTTGGTTGTGAGTGCAATCCCGGGTAGCACCAATAAGAAATCATGTGGATAATTTGTTTTTAAAGATGATTAATATTGCTGTTATAACTTTGGTTACGATTTGGTTTGAGCAATTTTCCGAATAATGATTTTTTTTATTTATGACATTGTTGATTCTTTTATAATAAGAGAAATTTAGTCGGGGAGAGTGGGGGACCTAGTATGTCTGATCTGTAGAAATTGATCAGTATACCATGTGATGCATAGGTTTTTGCATAGGTACCCACTTCCTATATATCTTATCGTATAATATATCTTATCGTATAATATTATGAATACATACCGACTTGTATTCATGATATTATACCAGCTATACTCATTTGTATACTTTGTTAGCAAAGATAATAAAAAACGGTTCGGAACTTAAATTACAATGTTTGACTTGAACTTTATTGCCTTTTTCACATTCTACCACACGATAATGAAAAAACACCATACATAAGAGATATTATTAGAGGACTAGAGAGTTGATAAACGGTCTCTCTCGCACGGTGTTAACACGATGATTTATACTGCACAATTTTCTTAACTGGTACAGCGGATTTATGGTGTTGCAGGGTATTCCGAGCACATAATGTTTTAACGCGATTCATGACATTGGTTTACGGTTGACATGTAAAATACAAACGTACTTAAAGTTATTGAGTATAGTATTGTTTATTATTAGAGGATAAATTATTGACGACCTTTATTCTTCTAATTTTCATTTTTGTTTTGAAGTTTCATATAAAACATTTATAGTGTCATTATAAGAGAGTCTTGAACATAGTAAAAATATGTAAACTGTACACCTCCTTTCCGGAAGAGATCACTCTCTTAGCGATGACAACGCCTTTTGTACATACCATTATTATGATTTCTTTATAACTGTATGTTTTTTTACCTCTTTTGGTATACAATAAAGCATATTCTATTTTAGATTGACCGATTGACTTTGGAAATTGTCACTGTTACTCCTTCCCCGATGTAGACGCTTACTCAGAACGGTAAATTATCTTTCTCACAAGGAACAACAAAAAATAAAATGTGGTCATTCAACAAAGGAAAATTAAGAAGGGAGGATCGGCCTGAAAATATCAAACATATTTCATTGCATCACGTCCCAACCTAATATCGCCGACAATCATAAAATGAAACATCATAAGGGGAATAAAAACTGAAAAGATGCCGTAACGACCCAAGCCGGGGTCTTTACAAATCGGTGGTCATCACTCAGGGTTATAGAGGCCTCTGGGTTCCGAAAGATAAGTTGTCGCATTGTGTTGGTATTAGGTATTGGATCGATGTCCAATTCCTTATGAATTGAAGTCTCTATTTCCGGTAAATAATATGTGATAAAACGTAATTGAAAACATTTACACAACATAATTTGGAGAAATCGAAAATACTCAAAATTAATCAGTAAGTAGAAATATTTGACTTAAAAATTTGTTGATTTGTTGACTAATTTGTTCTATCAACAAAAAATATTCATATGATCCGTAAATAGATCTCTCCTCGAACCTCATGCTGAAAACGAAGAACAACAATTTTATGAAGTACACAATAATTTTATATACGTCATCTCTTCTTCTTCTTCTATACATATAATAAAATTGTAACAGGTGGTTGTGCATTAAGGATATTGTAAAAAACTAATATGGGGGCTTCATTAAAGCAACAGGAGCTACAAATATAGTTTTTAGAATTTTTGTCTGACTGTCTGTCTGTATGTTTGAACCCGTATCACGCGAAAATAACTGCATGGTATTGAACTCGGTTTTTTTTATCTCTAGCAATATACCGGTGCTAGAGGTCAAACTTAAAATATAGGCTCCATTTCGCCACATTAAAATATTTTATTCCTATTCTTTTTAATTTAATATTACCCAGAGCCACACTTACATGAACAGATATGTTAGTCATTGTGTATAGTTGTTTCTAAAAAAAACCATAGATAGCCATATTCATATTTTGAGGTTTGTCTCAATCAATCTCAACAACTCATCTCATACAATAATAGCAAAACAATATTAAGCGTTGTTTCATCGACAACATTATTAAAAAAAATGTAGCCATAGAATCGAATAGAAGGACAAACAAAGTTAAACAAAAATTTCAAATAAGGACAGGGCTACCTAGGTAGCTTAGCTTTCGCAAAATATAATTATTTATCTATATTAATATTATAAAGAAGTGATATTTAATTTTTTGTGTGCTTGCTTGTAATGAATAAACTTATAAAGATTAGAGAGATCCCTATAAAATTGCAATAATATAACTCAGTGTATCATATTTTTCCTATAAAAGTCGATATTTGACGAGCGCTGCGAATATTATTGATGATGTCTTAAATAATGTATTGCATGTTTATAGTACTCATTATTATCAACAAAAAAGCCCGCGAGGCTATACAGTACACAGTAACAGTAACAGCCTGTTAATGTCCCACTGCTCCAATCAATTCATCCAATTGTGATTAACTTTTCGTGAGGTACTACGTAGGCCCGTGAAGGTTCCTGGACAAAAAAAAAACAATATTTATAATTATCCTTAAATATAAACGTTCTTCGTAAACACTTAATCTACCCGTGCGAAGCCTAAATCGGACTAATATGCTATAAAAGACAAACGTCATACATATTTTATTTGTATATATATATATATATATATATATATATATATATATATATATATATATTAATTTAATTTTATTTGTATATATATATATATATATATATATATACATATAAAATTAATCATCATAAAATATAATCTTGATTTTGTTTGTTGTCTTACGGTGAGTTTGTAAGGTAGTTTACTCCAGGCAGAATAGTAAGTGTTATGTTGATGATAATTTCTTGACAAAAACTCAATAAATATCTTCAAACTCCAAAAAATATCGTTTTGGAATATAAAACATTTTGACTTACACTCAAAAAATTACTAAATTTCCTCTAATATATACATTTTTTCATTTATACCCGTAATTTTGTTTGTTATTGAGACTAAAAATGGATAAATAATTTTATTTAAAAATAATCTATATCAACCTTTTAATTTTTTGTAAAATAATTTTGTTTTATTGCTATAACGATGCTTTTGGCGCTTACTACATTTTCTTTCTACGAAAAACCACATTTTTTGTCACATGTCACCCATACTTCAAAAATATTTATTTCTTAAATCAGTCGCTGCGGTGCTCTTGAGACGAGAGGGCTTGAAAAATTGATAGCGCTTTGTATTAATTATTATTATAGTTATGATATTTCAATTGAAGTAACTATACCATGTTCGTTGCGCGCGCGTGTTTACATAAAATTAATTAGCTTATTTTAATACAATACATAGATGTCATTAGTAATTATAAAAAATTGGTTTCTTTTTTTGTTTGGGATCATAAGGAATAAACGTTTATCATAGACAAGTACGAAAAGGTTTCTAGCCTTTGGTAGTATTTTTAATTGTATTCATCAACCTTCGAGTAAGTATATTTATTTTTACGTGTTGTTTTTTTGAATTGCCTGGCATTTAATGTTTCGTCCTTTAAGCCGGGATTTTCTCTCCAATTTGGATATTTAACAAATATTTACGGTGTTTGTAGATCGTAGCCGTAAACATACGTCAAGCTTTAAGGGTGGTGTTTATAAATACAAATGTTAAATCCAGTAAACCACGATTAAATGTCTCAACTCACTAACAGTCTCTGGGTTAAGGTATTATTAACTTAATAAAAAATTAAGGTGTTATTACGTGAAAACATATTTTTAAATATAATATAATTATACATTCTTTTGAAATATAATAAGACTATAAAACAATCTATAGTCGATATAAATATTTTTTCCATTTAATATGGGGGTGTATAAAAAAAAATGACCGTTTTATCATATTTAAGATTTAAAAGTCTGTAAATATTTTATTCCTATTTTATACTTACCAATACTTAATAATTCCTTTAGAGCATTCTCTAAGCTTGATTCTTATCCGACTTTTAAAAAAAAGCCTGGTTTAGTTATTTGTTTCAGAGAAGAAAAATAACAGTTTTCTACGAAATTCTCGTAATTATAAGGCATTACTGGAAAAAAAAAATTACAGCCGCTCAAGCAACTCGTAAAATTATTAAATATGAAGGGGAAGGTGTCCTTGATCAGTACACTGCGCGGCGTTGATTTGAAAAAAATAGCAGTGGAGATACGACGTTGGAAAGGAAGAAGGACTCCAGGTGACCATTAATGGATATTGATGAGGTTCTGCAGAAAGCCTGTTAAGTCAAATCCGTCTACAAGTACTCGCGAACATGCCAGGGAGCGTGGTGTGTCGAAAAATACTGTAAGTCACCATCTAAGCTCCATGAGGAAGGTGAAAAAGAACAGTAGACTGGTCCGTCATTAACTTATTTCACGGCAATCAGCTAAGAGGTTACCAATTTGTGAAAATTTATTGAAAAACGTTGCTGATATGAGATTTTACCGGAAGATTATCGCCTGTGATGAAAAGTGGGCTTACTGGCGAAATCCGAATACCCGTGAACAATGGCTAGGTCGCGGTCAAACTGCTTTTCCGGTTGCTGCAAGGGGGCAATTTGATAAAAGCCCATGCTTTGCCTTTTTTGGAATTTTGAAGGTGTTATCCATCACAAATTTGTTCTTGATGGATGCTCTATGAACTCTGGACTCTACTGCGAACAACTGGATAAATTGTACACCAAATTATCAGAGCGTTATCCCGCTTTGACCAACCGAAAAGGAGTTTTATTCCAACAAGATAATGCTCGTCCTCACACTTGCGTCGAGCCAAAGAAAAGTTTGAAGAACTTCATGGGTTCGAACTCCTGCCTCATCTACCATATAGTCCAGACCTCGCACTATCAGATTACTACTTCTTTCGATCCATACACTATTTTCTTCAAGGGTAAATATTTGACAATTTTGCATAAGTTGAAATTGCGGTTCAAAATTCTTTGACAGCAGTCCCAAGGAATGGTATCAGCGTGGGATCGAGCAATTGGCTAGCAGATGGCTAATGACGGTTGATAACAATGGACTAAACTTCAAGTATTAATTTTATGTTATATCAAAGAAATAATAATACAAATAATTGGTTAAAAGATGGTCATTCTTTTTGATACACCCTATTAAATTAATAAATTATCCACAGCTGGACCAATACCTCCTCTTCTCTTGAGTAGAAAGCTTAGACTTTTTTCCGCCACGCGGCTTTAACTTGGTTCACACGTAGCAGAATTTATGTATCACGGTGTTTTCCTTCACCGTCGAGCAAGATGAATTATAAACACAAATGCTTAACTAGAAAATTCAAATGTCTTTTCTAATCACTAAGCCGTCTTGGTTAATACTTCTAATCAAAACGCATTTTTACTTAATGAATAGGTACTCTACTAGCGCTTTGAAGTTTATCATTATTTCTCATGAATTTTATCAATATTATTTCATTAAATTCTAAGGAATAGACTTTCTTGAGTTGTGAAACAAACTTAAGTAACAATAAAATCATATTTTCCATAGGTGCCCGTATCGTATTTATTTATGAAGTATAAGAATAATTACAAGAATTCTGATTATTTCTTTAACGACAATTTTTCACCCTAAATTGTGACCTGTTCAGGCTTTCTTCTCAACAAATATGATAAATATTTAACTAAACTACATTTCTATTTTTTGTACATGTATGGCATTTTTTTAGGAATATTAGTAATGTTGTACTAACAAAATATTCAACAATTTGATGATGTTCACAATTATCCCTACAGTTTATTATATTAATTCTCTTAGAACAGGATTCCCAACGTGTACTGAAAATCTTATTAATTACATAAATATTCTAAATAAATAATACTTAAAACTATATTTATAATTTGAACGACTTACGAAAGTAATTATTAAAACGTGTAAGTAAATAAAATTTTATTAGCCTTTTGAGAAAAATACTACTATCTCTGAAAATAATATGTAAGCTCTTTTGAATATAAAAAGCTTCAGTATTCCTTAAGGAGTCATAATTATTTCACAAATATTACTTTATCTTTATTTCATAGCTGTAAAATTTATATTTTTACTACCTAACTTTCGCTAAGAAAATTCAATAAATATTATTATGATACAGTATTAATTATCCTTAATATACTTATGATATTATATTTAACAACATGTCTATAAATATTTTTTGTTCCACTAAAAGGTAAGTTATTTTAATTCATGTAAAAAGCAAACTAACCTTTTATTAATAAAATGCAAATGATTAGTAAGCAAAAAAAATCCAACAAATGTTTGGTAAAGTTCGTGCTAGTATCACGTTCTACGCGCACTCGGGATTTGCAGCGCCGCAACCAGATAAGTGAATTGTAGAGAGCACTTCATACGTGACGTGCGATCCTTTCACACTAATGCAATTAAACCGCTGTAATATATAATAAGTAATTAGCTGTTCAAGTATATGTCTCGATATGAAATCATATTACACTAGTCCTTAGAACTAATAATAGAAAAGTAAGACTGCTTTATTTTTTTATGGAACAACGGGCAAAAGGGCTGGAGACTTACCTTGGAAATTGACAACCGCCTCCCACGGACATCTGAATAAACAAAAGGTTGTGAATATTCAGAGGAAAATTGTGGTTAATATCCACTTAATTTATGCATACGCGTATATCTTAATGATCTTAAGAGTTCTAGAAGATTAACACTGAAAACGATAATTTAAACAATAATTATTTTTTATTTATAAAGTTTTATATATTGCAGCGCATAGAAACGCTATATCTAATAGAAAATATGATAATGATGGGTTTTAGGTTTGAATTTATATCGGTTTTAAAGTAAAAAAAATATATTTTTCGGTTTTTACTTTATTTTGTGCTATTGAAATACACTATTAAATAATATTCGCAATAAATATGTACTAGTGTGAAAATTCGTATCACCAAGTCTACGTACAATTTCTCCAGGTCTCAGACTTGACTGAATAGAACGTTAGTTCAAACTTCTCGGGGCAAGTTAAACGACGTGTCTTTGAACTTGATTTTAGATTTGTATTACTGATCTGACTGGCCTAGTGGTTAGAACGCTTGAATCTTAACCGATGTTCGTGGGTTCAATCCCGGGCAAGCACCATTGAATTTTTATGTGCTTAATTTGTGTTTATAATTCATCTCGTGCTTGACGGTGAAGGAAAACATCGTGAGGAAACGTGCATGTGTCTAATTTCATTGAAATTCTGCCACATGTTTATTCTACCAACCCGCATTGGAGCAGCGTGGTAGAAGAAGCTCCAAACCTTCTCCTCAAAAGAGAGAGGAGGCCTTAGCCCAGCAGTGGGACATTAACAGCTTGTTACTGTTGCTGTGTTACTGTTAGTAGCTTATACCCACGGCTTCAAAACCTTGTAAAAAATGTAAATCAATTTCATCGGAAAGTTATAGGCAGGCGTAATTGAAAATATCGTTAAAATTAAATAAACCAAACAGATGGAGAAATTAATACCACAATTTGAGAATAACTATATAAAGCTAACTACAAGTAGCATAGTTTTGTAAAAATGGACGACACCATTAGATATACTACCTTAATTAAAGTAATAATAATAATAATGTCCTCAAGACCGATTTCCCTAACTCTTATAATCCGATGTGACGGAAATACGAGACGACCAGAAAGAGTTCAGGGGCAGGACCAACGGCTTTACGTGCTTTTCTAGGCACGAGAGTGTACACACTTCCAACTTCCAGACTCCGGGCTGTTACTAAGAATTTTTCTGCCAGAAAAACCTGTTAACTAATTAAAGTAATATAATATGAGTATCTTGAATCTGAACTTAGTTTTATACATAATGCATGCCTGGGTAGTAATATAATTATTTTAACATTATATTTAGCCATAAATAACATTAATAACTCTAATAACCGTCAAAGTTTGACGTCATATCGAAATCAGAATTCAAATTTTGGTCGGCACTCAAACTTTTCTGTGCCGTTTACTTCTAACGACGAATCGGCAGTTTAGTAAAATCGGAATCCGTTTACCGGCAATCCAAAACCGATTTAATCACAGGAAACATGCCAAGTTCTCTAACAAAGTTTATTTAAACTTTGCTATTGGAACAAATTGCAGCAACGTGGCCCGCGGCTAGATATTAATGGCAAAATCATGAAACTGAACCAAACTTATTATTTTTCAATAAGCCGCAATCGATAGTAGAGTAGTGATAAAAGCATCGTTTTTTTAATTTAAAAAATTAAAAACAGTGAAAGTAATTCCAATCCTTTCATTTAATTAAATGTTAATTCATACCATATGTATAAGAGACCTTACATTGAATTATATTGAATTACTTATGAAGTTAGCTACTCATATTATTATCAAACTTAAAATATTATATATTATTTGTTGTTCTATTTGTTCTAATTTTGAAAATACTTAAGATTTTTTCCGTTCTGTAAGAAGTTTGAAAGGAATTTCCGTATAAAAGTAATAAAGTTATTCGCTTACATTTTTATACCAGTTAAACTTTCCTATCTGAATGCAGAACACACTCTTCTGCAATTTGTGAGACAATTTGCATAAAAACTTTTAAAGTAAATGGCTCTCTTTTTCTTTTACCTTAAATTTAAGGTAAACTAGGATTAGTGTTCGTATCATTATATATATATAATTTAAATGATTTATTTAAATTTTGAATCAGCATCAGTCGAATACATTTCAAAAATACAACTACAAATACTACCTGGAATATTATAATTTTATGAAATATCTAACAGCAGATTTAAAAACAACAAATGAAAATAGGAACGTGGAACGTCAGAAGTTTGAAGAGTCCTGAAAAAGTCTACAATATCTACAAAGAAATGCAACGAATGAAGATTAACATCATGGGACTAAGTGAGATCAGATGGATAGGCAAAGGTAAACATCAAATAGATAATAACTACACCACGTATTACTCTGGTTCCGAGAATAGCTCCAACAAGTATGGAGTGGGAGTAATCATAAACTCAAAATGCATTAATACACCTGATAACTTAGTACCAAAATCAAACCGAACCATGTTACTTCAAATAGAAGCCAAGCCAATATCAACATTCTTCAAGTGTATGCTCCCACTACAGATGGGTCAGAACAAGAAGTTCGAAACTTTTATAAAGAAATAGAAGATCTGCTCCAAATGACAAAAAATCACGAAATAAATCTAGTGATTGGCGATTTTAATGCTAAAGTAGGGAAAGGAGAAGTGCCAAAAGTAGCCGGGAAGTTCGGACTTGGGGAAAGGAATGAGAGAGGAGATGCCCTTGTACAATTCTGCCAAGAGAGTGATTTTGCTATCATAAACACTTATTTTCAATTACCACCAAGGAGGTTGTATGCATGGACGTCACCTAAGCATACCCCTCAGCAAATTAAAAGAAATCAGATAGATTACATCCTGATCAATAATCGCATTCGTAATTGTGTCAAAAGTGCTAAAACCTATCCTGGGGCTGATATAAGATTTGACCATAATCCAGTTGTAGCGACAATATCATGTAGACTCACACAACTAAAGAAGAGAACACAGTACCACGCAATAGACGTGAGGAAACTTTAAGAACTTAACATCCAAGATAAAGTGGCGAAAGAAATAAACGAGTGGGCAGCAGATGAGAAACCTGGGATAATGCGTACGGTGGAGGAAGAGTGGTGTTCAATGAAGAACAAAATATTAATCATCAATAAGACAGACTTGAAAAGAGATTGGATTTCTAAGCAGAGTTGGATGACAGAAAAAATATATGGTCTTATCGAAGAAAGGAGAATCTACAAGAATTCTGACAATAGTAAGTATACTGAGATTGACAAGAAAATTCAGCGTGAAGTTAGTTATGCTAGAGATGCTTGGTATCAGTGCAAGTGTGATTTTGTGGAGGACCTTTATGCTAAACATGATGCATTTAACTTGCATAAGGAAATAAAATCTTTGGTAGGACACAAAAAGACCACTCACCAACTTACGGATGAAAATAATATTCCCATATTAGATATATCAGGAAAAAGACATCTATGGGAACAATACATTTCATCAATGTTTGCCGACGATTTTCGAAGCATAGCGGTAAATTGGACCCAAATGAGGGATATCCTATCCTGAAAAATGAAGTCACAAACGCTCTTAAAAAATCTAAAACGGGAAATCAACCGGACTAGATAATGTTCACATAGAGGTACTCAAACTTATTGAAGACGAAAATATTGACTTCCTAGTTAAATTCTTTAACTTGGTATACGACTCTGGCCACTTACCCAAAGACTGGCTAACCTCAACTTTTATTACGCTTCCTAAGAAGACCAACGCAAGAAGGTGCGAAGAGTTTCGAACGATTAGCCTCATGAGCCAAGTATTGAAAATATTTCTGAATATCATCCACGAGCGAATAAGAGCTAAATGCGACAAACATCTCGCAGATAGTCAGTTTGGTTTTCGAATAGGAGTGGGCACGAGAGAGGCTCTTTTTGCAATGCAGGTTCTCGTACAAAAATGCAGAGACATGCAACAAGACGTTTTCCTTTGTTTCATCGATTACGAAAAAGCCTTTGACAGAGTACTGCATGACCGTCTAATTGCAATATTACATGATATCGGCTTAGATGACAAAGATGTACGTATTATCCAGAATCTGTATTGGAACCAGAAGGCTACTGTACGAGTTGACAATGAGGAGACTGATGAGGTAGAAATATGAGAGGAGTCCGACAGGGCTGTATATTATCACCCACGCTATTTAATTTGTACTCGGAACAAATAATAGCAGAAGCAATTGAAGGCCAAGAATGTGAAGTCAAAATAAATGGCCGGTATATTAACAACATCAGATACGCTGACGATACAGTCCTACTAGCATCATCTCCTGAAGAGCTGCAATTAATTATGAGCCGTGTTAATGAGTGCAGTGAAAACGCTGGTCTGAGGATGAACCTATCAAAAACGAAGATCATGGTGTTATCTAAACATAGCTTCGATGACATTGCTATCATTGTAGCAGGCCAAAAAATTGAGAGGGTGCGCAAGTACAAATATCTGGGGACATGGCTTAATGACACCTGGAGCTGTGAACAGGAAGTAAAGACTCGCATCGAAATAGCTCGAAGTGCCTTCTGCACGTTGAAAAAAGTACTCTGCAATCGCAGACTTAAGATCCCTGTGCGCATACGACTGTATACATTATTACATACATTGTTACATCTGGCCTATACTTCTTTACGGATGCGAGGCAGATGCTTCTTTACGGAGGCGTAGACAATTAAAGAAGACCTCAAAAAACGTATAGAAGCTTTCGAGATGTGGGCATATAAACGTATGTTGGCCATTAGTTGGACTCAAAAGGTCTCGAACGTGGAAGTTCTGCGACGCGTCAACCAAAAACGGCAACTTTTGGAGACAGTCAAGAAGAGAAAAGTTGCATATCTCGGACACGTGCTTAGGCATGAAAGATATGAACTTATGCAACTGATTATAATGGGAAAAGTTGCCGGAAGGAGAGCTGTTGGGTGCAGAAAAAAGTCTTGGCTTTGCAACATCCGTGAATGGACGGGAATCGCGAGTGCTGCCGAACTGTTTCGCCTCGCGAAGAACAAGAAGGAGTATTTAAAGCTGACTGCCAACCTTCGCTAGTCGGAGTGGCACTCGAAGAAGAAGATAGATAATCATATTCGTAATGAAAAATTGTTTTAAAAACATTAAGAAGGAAAGTCTGAACACGATTTTCAATTGTTCAATTTGCATACAATGATAATGAAAAAAAAAACAAAAGGTCAACTTTATAGATAATTTTATTATGTTTATGTCAAACAAGAAAAAGCTGAAACAAAGTAACTGGAATTAAGCGGACAAGAAATAGAGTGACAGGTGGATTTGTGAAAATGTATTGTGTTCAGTACTGAATATGCCCAGTAGTTTATTCTAGGCTGAATTTAGGACGTTAATTTTGAAACAATTCGGGATTTAGAATGATTAATATAAACGTACGTTTCAGTCTGCCTCCATCCTATTCATACATAGGATTACAATAAATAAAGTCAATTACAATAAATGTTATCGTTGCTATAAGCGTGATATGTAAATAAAAGCAAAAAATATAAAAAAACGCTACCAAAATATTTTATAATAATAAAACTTTTTTTACAAAATTCAACTAGCAGTATATAAAATTCTCGTAAATTACCAAATTGTCGATTTGTACCTGACTCTCATACTTTATAAACAATCATAAATTAATAAAACTATGTATATTAAGAAAGTTTAATAAATACGTATAAGAACAAGAAGACCGTTATTTGTCAAATAAGTGTGATTTCAAATCTAGTGAAATTAAGTAACAGTAGACACTAGGAACAGCCAGGTGGACGTTACTTAAATATTTTACCCGACAAGTCCTAGTTTCATCCTTACTAAGCTCGTATTCACGTACGGAAAACTAAGAGGGGTTGAATTCGTTAAACGTTACCTAACCAGATTCAAACTTAAATTCGGTTACCTTCGCCCGGCAATTAGCCGGGGCAGGTGAGGACATGGCGAATAAGCCGGGCGAAGCGTTAGATACACTGCGTTGTTTTAGTTAATTAGATTTCGTGGTTTCTTAGAAATTAGTTTTGTAAATACAAAACAACGGGTAGAACACGATGTTGTTACTCTTTGTTTAAGTTTTTAATGAATATTCCTAGTCGCGTATGTAATTTAAATAACGAACGCTTATGTTTGTTTAGTGTAACGGTACTATATTTACATATAATGATTCATTGATACAATACATAATATAATTATATAAATGCTCGTCTGAGTAGGTACCACCCACTCATCAGATATTCTACCACAAAACAGCAGTACTTGGTAGTGTTGTGTTCCGGTTTTAAGGGTGAGTGAGCTAGTGTAATTACAGGCACAAGGGACATAACATCTTAGTTCCCAAGGTTGGTGGCGCATTGGTGATGTAAGCGATGGTTAAAATTTCTTACAATGCCAATGTCTATGGGCGTTGATTGGTTGGTGACCACTTACCGTCAGGTGGCCCATATGCTCGTTCGCCATCCTATTCTATAAATAAAAATCACATTGAGTTTACAACTAACCAAATATCCAATGAAATATTTTTATAGCTACTAAGAGATGGATGCAAAAGGCACGGGGGTGGAGAAATATGAAAAGGTTGCTTAGGTTAGGCTACGCCACAGAGGCGACTACAAATATTAATTATATTTATTTACGCGGCTAATTGTTTTAAATATAGTAAATTTAATAGTTTTTATACGGATGACTTGAAAATTTACATGAATATAAATAGAATCCAAGATTCTAAATGTTTACAAAGTGATCTAAATAAATTTACGAAATGGTGTAATGAAAATCGCATGAAACTAAATGAAATAAAATGTTACAGTATTACATTTAGTAGAAAAATCTCAGAAATTAATTATTATTATAACATAAATAATTGTATTCTAAAGAAACTAAACCAAATAAAAGATTTAGGAATAATAATCGATTCAAAAATGAATTTTATCCCGCATATTGACGAAATTATAAGTAAGTCATTGATAGCGCTAGGGTTTATCAAAGAAAAACAAAAAAAATTAAGAAATCAAACTCAATGGTTACTTTGTATAATTCATTCCTAAGTAGTAAGTTAAAATACTTCTCTGTTGCATGGAATCCGTTTTATCAAATTCATAAGGATAGGTTGGAAAGAGTACAGAAAAAGTTTTTAAAATTACTGTCTTATAAGGACAAGAATAAAAATTAATTGAAAAAATACACTAATTTGTTAAAACATTATAACATGAGCATACTTGCAAGTCGCAGAGATGTGATGGATTTGTGTTTTCTACATAAAATCATATTAGGTAATATAGACTGCCTCGATCTTCTCATTGAAATAAAATTAGCTATACCGAGACAGAGTACAAGATTTGTGAACATACTGACTTTTAAATGTTGGTAACGAACAAATATAGGCATAACAGCGCCTTTAAATAAGGCCCTTAAAACGTATAATAATGTTTATAAAGAGGCGGATTTAGATTTTTTTGGTAATGGCATGGAAACATACAAATTTAAAGTAAAATAATACTTTGACGGATTGCATATTTAAATTTAAAAGTTAAATTACTGCTGCCACGAATGGTTCATTAATTAACTCTTTTTTGTGTTTTTGTGTATAAATTTTTTATTATAATATGTTAGTTTAAATTTTTGTTATTTATTTATATATATATATATATATATTCTTCTTTAATTGATTTTTATACATGTTGTTTTGCTTATGTGATATCTTTAAAAATGTTAAGTTGGAGTGAGCGAAGCTGAAATTGTGAAATTGCACGATGAGTTAACCTATCATTACGATTTATATTGGCTTCCTATAAAATAAAATAAAAATCATGATATATATAAATATATATTATGTACTATAATAACGTATAAATTATTTTACTAAACGGTATTAGAACCTGGAACAATTATTCATATAAAGTTTAGTTGTAGTAGCTATATTTATTATTATTTATATTATTTTATATAACAGTAACAGCCTGAGAATGTCCCACTACTGGGCTAAGGCCTCCTCTCCTTTTTTGAATAGAAGGTTTAGAGCTTATTCCACCATGCTGCTCCAATGCGGGTTGGTGGAATACACGTGTGGCAGAATTTCAGTGAAACGATGTTTTCTTTCACCCTCAAGCACGAGATGAATTATAAACACAAATTAAGCACATGAAAATTCAGCGGTACTTGCCCGGGTTTATTTTATGTATGTAGCAGTAATAAATGCATTGTCTTACTATAAGCATTAAGATAATTCACCTAAAGCATATTTTAATGTTTAAATAGACACAAAATGTTTTTCTTCTATCGTTATGATTAGTGCATTTGCGAAAACATCTTTACCCAACGGTAATATGTCGGATTACACGAAACCGCAGCTAAAAGGTACTCAGTAGATTAAGCGCATTATTGGCTCACACGGCATTAATCCATCTATCAGGTTGAAGTCACGCGTCGTGAAACACTGATTTGATGTCAGCGGCGATCCAGTGATACGAGACAATGGTGGTTATAATCCCTTAATTAGAACATAGGACGTAACAAATAGCATTAACCAAATTTGTTTTCGAAACCAAAACTTAAGCATTTATAAACTATGTAGTATGGCTTGGTGTGAGTTTGTCTGAGCTAGTTACATTCAAGTCTTTTATTCTACTGCGTAATATTCTTTTGTTATGTTTTGCTAAGTGTAAGTGAGCTGGATGCAATTATGTAGGCACATGAGATATAACATCTTAGATTTCATGTAGACATTGCCTTGATAAAATTTAAGGTATAGTTTATATTAGACTACGATATTCACCATTTTTTTTTCAGCATTTTGCCGTCCACTGCTGGACGTAAGCCTCCCCCATAGAACACCAACCATCCCGATCTTGGGCAGTCCGTATCCATCCCGAACCTGCCACCTTTTTTAAATCCATCAGCCCATCTTGTCACAGGGGATCCTACACTACGTTTGCCTAAGCGTGGTCTCCACTCTAACAGGTGTCGGCTCCATCAGCCATCAATGCGCCTGGAGACATGACCAGCCCACTTCCACTTCAGCGAGCTAATTCTACGCGCGATGTCGGTGACTTTAGTTCTCTGGCGAATGTCCTCATTTCGGATTCTATCTGCCAGAGAAACCCCAAGCATCGCACGTTCCATTGCTCGCTGAGCGACCTTAAATTTGTGGACCAGTCCGACGGTAAGTGTCCACGTTTCGGCACCGTAAGTCATCACAGGTAAGACGCACTCATTGAAGACCCTGGTCTTAAGCGACTGGGGGATCGACGATTTGCCATAATTTAGGTCTTTTCAATGTTCATCCCGAGACCTACTTGTCTTGAAGAATCACTCAGGCTGTTTATCATCTCTTCCAAATCCTGCAGAGTCTCCACCATGATGACAACGTCGTCGGCAAATCACAGATGTGTAATGTGTTGGCCATTTATATTAATGCCGCGTCCGTTCTAATCGAGACTAATCTAATCTTGAAGACGTCCTCCAATGCATTGGTAAAGTGTTTCGGTGAGATCACATCTCCCTGTCTTACCCCGTGATGCAATTGGATTGGAATTGTGCTCTGATCTTGTACTTGGACGGTCATGGTTGCGGCTTCGTACAAATACTTCACCACCTGGACATATCGACAGTCAATTAGGCATCTCTGCACGGATTCCAGAACAGCCCAGGTCTCGATGGTATCGAAGGCTTTTTCGTAGTCCACAAACGCTAGGCATAGAGGCTGATTATATTCCTCGGTCTTCTGTTTTATTTGTCTTAGTGTGTGTATGTGGTCTACGGTACTGAAGCCTTTTCGAAACACAGCCTGTTCCACGGGTTGGAAGTCATCGAATTTTCGGGCAAGATGATTCGTGATTACCCTAGAAAACAATTTGTAAACATGGTTTAAAAGTGAAATGGGGCGGTAGTTTTTCAGAAGAGCTTTATCGCACTTCTTGAAAAACAGCACCACCACACTTCTGCTCCATATCTTCGTTGTTATAGCATTGTGGAGGACGGAATTAAAGATGTTAGCCAGCTGTCTCAGAACTGGTGTGCATCCTACTTTGTGTAGCTCTGAGGTAATTCCGTCATCTCCTGGAGCCTTGTTGTTTCCAAGTTGCCCGAGAGCAATCCTAATCTCGCCCAAATCGATGTCGGGAAGATCGTCTGATAGGTGGCGTGTTAGTTTGGCTCGTGGGTCATCCGCACTGTGGGACTCAGGTGGAGGTACTCGTGATGAGTATAAATCGCCATAGTACTTTTCGACTTCAGCTAGAATCTCTGGTTTTGAGGTGACGGTTGTGCCTTGTATGGTTCTGAGTTTTGTCAGGTGACAAGAGGAGGTATGTGACTTTGCAGGAACCTTTGAGCCCCTATTGAGTCATCATTAGATCTTTAAAAATTATTTAAAGTTTAGGTCTATTAAACTATAGTACATAAAGCATATAATTCTATGTGTTTACTTCAGTACATCCATGCAAACCTACATTTTATGCATTTTTACAAGAAGTGATAACGCTACGGGCTTGCACAAAAGCTTAGCACTACCTAGTAAGAATCATAAAAATGTCAAAAAGACTTCAAATAAGCTCTATTAACGTTTTAAAGTGTTTTCCTTTGTTCTATGTGCTAAATAAGCTTCCTTGTTTAATTTCAAGTAGAATTCTCGCAACAATAGTAATGGAATGCCAGAATTTTTACTCAAAATGTAACCTTTTGTTTTTCAAATTGCGATTCTATAAAATTCAAAGAGTTAAAAAGGTTATTTTATAAATAATAAAATATAATATTGTGCTAACAAAATAATGATTTTTTTAATATTGCTGGTATGTATGTACAGTACAGTAAGAGTCTGTTATTATCCCACTGCTGGGCTAAGGCCTCCTAGGCTTTTGAAGCTTTAAGGCTTTTGAGGAGAAGGCCTAGAGAATAGCCGAGATTGCCTAGTGGTTAGTGAATCTTAACCGATGCATATAAATATACAAAAAAATAGGGTTTTGCTGACAGAGTTTTAAGGACTTATACATAACGTAAGTTATCTGTTGCGCTAGTTAAACAAATACAATTTGTGTCTCAACGAATAGTTTAAAAAATGTTGTTTTTTGTTTAATGCGAATGTTATTTTGTGTATATTTACCAATTTCTCAGGTCACTCGAGATAGCCAGTTAAATTTCACCTGGAGGTGGCCCCATATACTTTTCTTTAACGTACAAAATCTCCGCCTGGAGTTCCCAGGGCCGATCGCCCGCGAGAAGTGTAGCCGCCGTCCACGACCCCCTACGGTAACCAAGTATCGCCCCCACCGGTATGACCCTCTGTGGTCTCCGCAGAAGGGCCTTGTTCTGAGTGGTGAGAGCATCCAGAATCACCACACAGGCGTATAGACGCCGGCATGGTGATTCCGGGTTGCGAGTAGTAGTAGTAAGTTTGTACATTTACATACCTACCATGGTATGTAAATGTACAAAATTTCTTCTAGGGATTTGCTCCAACTTAAAAGTGATTTTTGAGCTATTTTCAATTTATATTTATTTGTAATATTTTTTTATCTATACAATATACTATAATAATATTATAAAGAGGTAAAGTTTGTGAGGTTGTAGGGGGTAATCTCTGGATCTACCGAACCAATTTTGAAAATTATTTTATCAATAGAAAGTCACATTATTTGGAGTATTATATATTAACCTGAAAAATAAAAAGACTTTTTTGTGGTAGTCGAATTTGCAAAGTAAGTCGGAGAAAAACGGTCGAAAAAAAACGTTTCTCACGAACGCTGCCTTAACGATGAGAGATATATGATTTAGTTCAAGTTGGTAAAAGTTGTAGAGCTTAAAAATGCCTACAAAAAGTCAGCGACAGCATATGTCTAACTTTTATATTTAACTCACAAAAAGTAGTTTTTTATATTAAAAAAATAACATTAAATCGTTATGTCATTTTTATTGGTCATATTATCAACAATTATAAATTCTTATCAGAATAAGTAAGCTTATCGTCTCCAGTGTTAAAACAAAAGCCTTTTCCCTTTTATTTCATATAATTTTGGTATATGGTTAAAAATATAATACGATATAGGCATGGAACTGCGACTGTATCGTAATCTATTGGGTTATATTCTATTTTCACCAACACCAAGGAAATTTTATTTAGTTAAAATTAGTTTTTACAGAGTGTTTTTTGGTTGCATAGCTTAAAAGATAACTTAAAATATCAAATACGCGAGACAATTTTATTAATGTTTGGCCATAGCGACTTTTGGCAGTCAGGAAATAAATCATAGCACTCAGTACTAACCAAACCACAATCATAATATCATCACAAGTAAAATGTTTACCGCCCAACGAAGTTACACGGGTCAGCTAGTTCGAAATAAACATATTAATATTCCTTTTTTACATAATAAGTCTTATTGAGTCGAGTGAGACTGAAAATATCTCATCAGTTAAAGATGGAACGGCAATGCATTCCTTTAATTTTTAAGGTATATCAATTTACTTGATAACTGTAGTCGTTTAATAATAATGAATAATATAGAAGAAAATTGTTGTACAAACATTTTTAAACTTTTTATTTAGAACTTTTTTAATCGCTTATAATTATAAAGTTTTTATCACCATAAATACTGAATTAAAAAAATCTGAATAATAAGCTCAAGAATACAAGAGAAAAATAGCCATTTAAAATTTTTATCTTAACTGTCACCTCTGGAATGTGTAATTTAAGTTTGAACGTAAAACCTCGCCCCGAGAAAAATTCACGACCGTGAGCTCATAGCGTAATATGCTTTAGTTTGATGAAGTCACGTACCGCACTTTTAGAGTTTTTATGAAGGTAACTAGCATCATGAAACGACTAAAAATTTAGCAGGAAGCTTCAAGTGGAGCTGATTCTTTGGATGCACTCGGAAATATTTATCAGCTATTTCATGGATGACCTTAAATATGTACACAGTTATTTACGAAGTTTAATTTAACATTTTTGTTTATTGAATTTAATATAATAGACGAATGGTAATAATAACCTGCCTTTTATATTGAATAACATATTTAGTTTTATTTTTATTTTTTTGGTATTGTAATATTAAATTCTTCAATTTTTACAGTGGTTAAACACCACTGCTTTGCGTTTTTAATACCGTATTTACTTAACTTCCTGTTTCCGAAGACTGTATTGCAATAACATAAATAAATCCAAAGATTCCCTCTGTGGCACTACGCTGGAGAAACAAAGCAAAATCGCCATGCTAGGGATCGAGGTTTGGTGCGACCTTAGTCCAAGGGATTACATCGAGGCTGTTATAAAAACAGTCTCACGGAAACTCGGAGCTCCGAACAAGGTGCGGCGTTTTTCCTGTGCCTGTTGTACAAACAAAGGTACTTGCGTTGAATATTGCTCACGACTTTGGGATTGCTCCGCTAAGTACCTACTGGAGGCCTTGGATCGGTTGCAGTGACTTGAGGTTTGGATTATTGGCGATGTAAAGGTCACAAACACCCTCGAGCCTTTACAATTGCGTCGCGAGATAGCAGCACTGAGCGCTTTCTATTGACTGTATCATGGCGAGTGCTCATTATTCTCCCTAATTCCTGCTTCCCCCTTCTTTCACAAGTCTACGCATGCTGGCTGTCAATGTCACCGCCTAACTGAGACATCAATTCCATCGCGCAAAAAGAAATTTGGCAACTCCTTTCTTTGTCGCACTTTCAAAAGATGGAATACTTTACCAGCTCACGTGTTCCCCTCCTCTTCGACCGGGTCCCTTCAAACGAGGCGTGAAGAGGCATCTTGCAGGCCGGCAATGTGGGGGCTACTAGTGCAGAACATTCTTCCCTTCTGTACTGGCGGTCGTCGCGTTTGGACTCTACTATCACTTACCATCAGGTGGAGGTTTTTTTATATTTGCCGGGAAGGCAAATGACTATCATTTGCCATCCCGGCAAATATAAAAAAAGAAGATTAATTTTTGAAAGTTACTTTGTTCGAATGACTAATATAATTATAAATAGAATATATTATACCTTTAAACAAAACAAATTAATAAGATTTTTATTAATATTAATAGTAATTCTTAAATAGGTTTGAAAAATATTTTAAAATATACGATGAGACTTTCAGAGACAATTCACTTTTACTCACCCTATATTAAATTTAATATCAATAGCACGCTTGATGAAACGCCACCCCCGTTTTCCGACAACTAATTAATTAGGGTTAAATACTCAATTAACTGATCAAATTGAACTGCTGAGACAGAATCCAAATATACTGTCTTAATCAGCGATTTTAAATACCTAATATTAATTTAGTTTATTAAGTCGTATTAATTCGATAAATTATAATAATTGATTACCATCACGAAATTACTACAATTGTTTATTTCAAATATTTGGTTCTTACCTATGAAACTGCTTAATTGGTTATTTGTTTTCTCGCCGTTAAATTTTTCTTTGAAATAGCTATTTCTGTGATCCTCGACAAATCGAATTTTCTTCTTATTTTCGAATATAACAGTTCAGCCTTGCCGCCAAAGCAGCACAGAGGGCACGCATGATAAACCTCGTGTAAGTGAGTATATGGCCAACCTGTGGCGGCATTGCTCATTAAAGCTTCTAGCTTCTGCTTTAGTCCATTCCTTCACGATAACTCTTGACCATACACCGCACATTTTTTAGTTGATTTCCATATATTTTTCGGATTTTGTTAATTTTATCCCTGATTACTCTCTGATAAACTATGAAATCAACAGTTAATAACTTCAAAGTGGATGCTAAAAATTATAACAATATATACATTAATACCACACACAAAACACACTGTGATTAATCCCTTGACTAACCTAACTTACCTTCGTTAAAATATAATTAAATGCTCATTTTTAAAATTTAAATATTGGATTGACTCGTGATTTCGTGTAGTTAGCATATAGCAAGTGACTTCCATATCTTTATATGGAGCCCTTTTGCTATGTACTGTTAGTTTAACCGTCTTCTTTTAGAGCGTCAGAGATCATATTATGTTTAACAGATTATAGAGAAGTCAAATAAAACCATGTTTTCATCTTTTGAAATACGTTTTTATTATAAGTATTAGGTCCTTACATATGAAATTAGAATTTTGTCGTACTGACCACTTTGATCTGAAATATCTCCTCTTTGGTTAAGAATTTCAAATTCAAATTAATAAATTCATTTAGCTGGTACATTTGAGTTTTGAAAACAGTCATTCATTTGTTTTTTCCCCATTATTTTTTTCTTTGGTTTCGCTTATTACCGCACAATGGAAAAAATGAAATATCGGTATATTTACGAGTACGAGTTCTACCGTGGCACCAGTGCTGCAGAAACAGTTCGAAGGATTACTGTTGTGTACGGCGCTGGTGTCGCAAAAGAAAGTACGGTACAATTTTGGTTTCAACGTTTTCGTTCTGGAAATTTCGACCTTCAGAACCAACCCCGTGGATGTCCGGAGACCAAAGTGGAAAATGCAGAATTAAAGGCTATTGTGGAAGCGGATCCATCACATAGCACTTTAAAGATAGCTGCAGGCTTCGGGTTAAGTGATAAAACTGTATTAAGCCACTTGAATCAAATCGGGAAAGTAAAAAAACTTGAACTATGGGTACCTTATGAATTGAGTGAATCGAACTTGCAAACACGCGACGACTGCTGTGATACTTTGCTCAACCGATACAATAATGAAGGGATTTTAAATCGAATCATTACTTGTGATGAAAAGTGGATATTGTACGATAATCGGAAGTGCTTAATAGCATTTTACATATTATCAAATTAAAATTTAGTTTAATTGAAAATTCACAACGCAATACCACACACTGCATAACAAACAATCACTAAGATATATGAGCTACATTTGGAATGTCTGCGACATCCACCGAACTCCCCGGACCTAGCTCCAACAGATTACCATTTTTCCGGAATTTGGACAACTTCTTACAACAAAAAAAATTCAACTCCGATGCGTCAGTCCAAACCGCCTTCAAAGAGTTTATAGATTCTCGCCCCCATGGTTTGTTTAGTAAAGGGATCAATGAACTACCTATAAGATGACAAAAGTGCATAGATAACAACGATGCATACTTTGATTAATGAAATATATTTTACAAAAAAAAATTGACCTTATATTCCTCCCGTACAAAACGCCAATTTTAAAATGTAAGGACTTAATACTTTGTTTTATGTATTTCTTCATTAATGCACATACAATTAATTAAGGCAAATCGTAAGTTATTTGAAGTTATGAGTCCGTTCCCATTTCCTTTAACACCTCTTACGAGTAGCTGAAGGGCCTCACTCCTTCCCATACATACTTATTTAGCTAATATAAAAAAATATGAACTAGATGAAATCTCTGGTGACATTAATAGATGTAAAACATCTTGAAATAATGCTTTGACCGTTGCATTTTTTACACATAGCAAAGATACCTGTGAAGCTTAAGTTTTACAAGACATATTTTGATAGACAACCCACCATATTTCTCTATTAATAATGATACGAAATAATTGTATTTCGATTGTATAACACATGTACGTAGATCAATCGTTCAATCAATTTTGAACATCAAGCAGTGAGATTCACAGGCTGTCAGAAAAACGTGGATTAGTTATACACATTTATATTTAATTCAAAGAGACCATAATTAAAGTTTATTGCCTGAAGCGATTTCGAGTTTTATAAATTGGTATCTTACAAAGCTAAGGTGTTTAATGTACATACATTTGCTAATAATTAATTATGCCTTCAATTACATAGAGAATATGAGTTTAATATGTACATAATATAATAAGAATACATTTCAAAAGATCACCTCTATAATTGTTTTGAATATTGTACCATAAATTGCTGGCCATTAAATAATCATATTAGAAAAACGCTTAGGAGTTTGTTCAAACAACAAACTTTAGCGAAGTCATTACTACATAATTCACGGCCACGTAATTAATTGCGCGAGGTAAATTGCATGTAATTTTATTTGCTGCCCGTCATCTAAATCGCGAAAAAACTTGCGAGGTAATTTAATATAATAAAGACCAGAATTTTTCCCGGAAAAGTGAGCTATAACCTGCAAATCTCTACTAGTTGCTGTCCAATTATATTCACTTGTGTTTTATTTTAATTGGGATTTATAACATTAAAATTCCGCAGCTCTATGATATACGATTTGCTCCATTTCTCTAACAAATTGCCTTAAAGAACATGAAATATTCCGATGCGGCTGCTAAAATAAGTATTGCTCTTTCTCGTAAATAACAACAAAATTAGAAGTACGGTGTTAAAGCAGATTAATTTTGTTATTATTAAGAAATTAATAAATATTCAATTTTGAATAATTTATAAAAAAAAATGTTTTTGCGTTAATTAAATACTCGAGGAGGAGCTTATTGTGGAATAAGCTCCTCCACGCTGCTCCAATGCGAGTTGTTCGAATACACTCGTGGCAGAATTTCAGTGAAATTAGGCACATGCAGGCTTTCCATTTGACGATGTTTTTCTTCACCGCTAAGTACGAGGTGAATGATAAACGTAATTTAAACACATGAAAATTCAGTGGTGCTTGCCCTGGCTTGAACCCACGATCATCGATTAAGATTCACGCGGTCTAACCACTAGGCCATCTCGGCTTATAAACTTCTCCTTAAAAAAAGAAAGGAGGCCTTAGCCTAGCAGTAGGAAATTCAAATGCTGTTACTGTTGCTAATTAATGATTTTGTGGTTAAGACTAGTAATAGTAAATTATTATGCGTTCTATTTGTAAATACAATTTCCAGGAATATTTAAATTTACACGTTATAGCACTAAGGGCATTTCACCGTTCTTAGGAATTCAGATAAGAAAATAAGCATGATAGTAGTCTCCTTCTCCGTTAGACTGTATCTACTACTACAACCAATACATACCAATCCCTAGTCCGTCAATGGGCGAGCAACCATGTGATCTAAGGTAATATTATGTATATTGTACCTTTAAATGTCAAAACTAACTTGCCATTACCATCCACACCAGAAATAACACAAATCTCTACGACTGGTAATTACATAAGTCAAAAATGCTTTTTATACAAAAGGATAGAGGAAATCTAATTAAATTAATGTCGCATGAATAAATGCAAAATAAGATAAAAGCAAATGACTTAATTTTATCGTATCTAAACTCAATTATCTGATTATACAATGCTATTATAAAAGTAATAAGGTAATTGCTTTAATAACAGTACACCGTGGTGTAGTTATTACACAATTGTACGAAAATAAATTCAATAAATTTATAATTAATATATATATATTGTAATTTACTTACTGTGACATTATAACTTATATAATGCTTGTTTTGCCGAAAACCGAATAATAATTATTTACCACATACTTACATAAAATTTTGTAGCTATTTAGTCAAACAATTTGTGAGTACAGCTTAAATTCAATTAAAAATTAATATGTTACAGTTATTAATATGTTATGCATAACAATTGTTTTATTACAAACTTATAAGGTTCTATTCGTCTGATGGTGGTAGAGCTTTGTCCAAGCTCGTCTGGGTAGGTACCACCCACTCATCAGATATTCTACCGCAAAACAGCAGTACTTGTTATTGTTGTGTTCCGGTTTGAAGGGTGATTGAGCCAGTGTAATTACAGGCACAAGAGACATAACAACTTAGTTCCCAAAGTTGGTGGCGCATTGGCGATGTAAGTGATGGTTAACATTTCTTACAATGCCAATGTCTATGTGCGTTGATGACCACTTAACATCTGGTGGCCCATATGCTCTTCTGCCTATCTATTCTATAATAAAACATTACACTAAAAATTTAAATCATAAATATTATAAGTGTAATGTTATTATGTATCGTTTCAATATTTTTATTTAAATTAAACATTTAATTTTTGAAGAACGGTCTCCACCAATTCCAACAACAATTAAACGCAAGCATTAATTAAATTTACCTCACCCCGCACTGTTCCTTCTGCCTTATTTCCCTTTTGCTTATTCAGCGGGAGGAACATGGATATAAGCTTTAGATTTTCTGGAAATTGTGATTTTTTTCCGTAATTTAATTGCTTTGATGTTAAGCCGTCGTTTTAACAGCGTAGCAATAATTTGTATTCAATGAATAATGGTAACCGTAAATAATATTTTTGTTATTTTGGTTTGACAAGTTTTTTATTTAGAAACTGATATATTATTTTCCTACATTTTTGTCAACATGAAATGCTTATTATTTTTCACAATAGCACGCTACAAAAATATAGGCAATATTTACTGGTGGTAGAGCTTTGTGCAAGCTCGTCTGGATAGGTACCACCCACTCATCAGATATTCTACCGCAAAACAGCAGTACTTGTTATTGTTGTGTTCCGGTTTGAAGGGTGATTGAACCAGTGTAACTACAGGCACAAGGGACATAACATCTTAGTTCCCAAGGTTGGTGGCGCATTGGTGATGTAAGCGATGGTTAACATTTCTTACAATGCCAATGTCTAAGGGCGTTTGGTGACCACTTAACATCAGGTGGCCCATATGCTCGTCCGCCTTCCTATTCTATAAAAAAAATATATATATAGGCAGCCTAGCAAATGGGCCAAATGGTTAGTGGCCACCACTGGAACTAAGAAATTATGTCCCTATTGACTGTAGTTACATTGACTCACTTTTCTTTTTAACCGGAATACAACCATATTAAATATTGCTGTTAAAATTAAATACTTCCATTTAATTACTCTTGGTGCCAAACAAATGTATATAAATGATCAAAACTTTTGAAAAAATGGCAAAACTACTTATTCTTTAACCATCTAGTTTTCATAGTTCATGGTTTTGTTACGATTTTATTGTAGGCAATTTACGAAGCGATATACGGTCCTCTTAACGCCGACCCTCGTATAATTTGGATTGTGGGACTACTAAGAAAGAAACAATGCTAATTAAATAATGGTTATTAATATAGAATTGTAATCATTCTGATCTGTGTTTTTATTGCCCAAAGTTATATACTCATTTGATCCCAAGCGAAAGAGATGACCTACTTTTTGTCTTTGTTTTGTTTTGAGATAATCGTATTTCTTGAAAAAAAAGTCCCGTTATAAATTTTTATTCCATATTAGTACTTATCAATATGAGCAAAACCGGTTACAAAAAAGCTTATGATTTCATAAATTATTACAAAACTTACTGTTGAATATGTGAATAATATATAATATTATTCATAATTATTTGAGGATAATTACTGAGCGCAATAAAAGACGTCCATTCGGTTGAGCGTTTAATAGCGAGAGACCACCATACATGGGTTTACAATTACCCACAGTTATAAAAGTAATATTCTAAAACTACCCCATACATTACACTTACAACAATAACAGGAAAATTTTCTAACAATAATTCGATAACAGTAGTCGTTGTAATAAAATCTTAGCCATAACTCGTAAGTAGCTTTACCTCAAAATCTGAATATAAATGCTAATACGGAGAGATCCATAATTTCAATTGCAATGCTTCCTTTGAGAGATTATTATAATTTACTCTCAATCCTTTCAAGGAAAGTTACAGTCTCAGAACTCGCGCGCGAATAAATATTAATGTGTAATTAAAGCTTAACGTCTTAGTAAATTCTGCGTCAAAAGTTTTATTTTCGTATTAAAATTTTACGAATACAATTAACCAAACGATTATTTATCGACATTTAAAAAAATGAGTTGCTCAAATTATTCTTAAAGGATTGCAGTGAAACCTCATTTAACGTAGACAAACTAAATTACATAGATACTTTAGTATTTTCGGTTAATACAATAACTATACTAAAATGAAAAAAAAAATCCTCTAACATATGAATAGTCAAAATAAAATCTAAAAAACATTTGTTGTTTGGTGATTATAAAGAGCTATCCGTTTATTTATAATCACGGAAATAGAGACTTCGTCCGCGATATTTTTATAGTTATACGTACTACAGTTGTGTCACAATATATTTGCAACAATTTTAAATATATTCAGTCAGAATTCAGACACAATTATTATATAACCATGAAAAGATAAGGTAATAAAACTAAATTTTCGACTCCGCAAAGTCCTGATGCAAAATAAGTTTTCGAATCCGAAAAGTCTCAAAAAACCTTCGCAGTGCAAAGTACTCGTTTCCATTTAAATAAAACAATTTTTTTTTAACTTTGCCAATTAATAAATTGATGAGTTAGGCATATTACTCAATACAAGATTATATAGATATTGATTGAACAGTTTACTTACTGCGTGAATAAAATTTATTGTAAAAAAAAAATAAGTATATTCAACCTTTTTGAACCTTAATTCAAATCCTTCGTTCGTGACAAATAGTTCTTTTTTCAAGCAGACAAGGCAGCGATAACGGCTTAGATTTAATGCAGACATGAGACAAGACAGTCACTTATATTTATTGTAAGCGATACAAAAACCTATATAAAATCATTTTATTCAGCTTTAATACAACTTAAATATATTAAAACATTAATAGCATTTATATTTGAATGTAAATAAATGCTTTGGTTGTAAAATAAAATTAAAGATTAAAGAACAATATTAAGCTTATATTATTAGCTTGTATATTATGCATAATGTTATTTCTAAAATATATTAATTAAAAAGGTGAGTGTGTGAGTATTTCTCAAATACGGTGAGTGTGAAATACCCTACGCGTGATCAAGCCGAAATGGATAAGAAAAAATATAAATGAACCAAGTGTCACCAAAAAGAGATTCGAAAAAGCTCGTTATTCTGATAAATTGAAAATCTCACTTTATTTGACTCCAACGTTCTGCATTCAATCTCGCTTGTAATAAATGTTCAAAATAAATTTAAATCTATACTAGATTAGGTACGTATTTCAATGATTATTTATTAAAAAAAAAACCATTATTTTAGTCAGATAATAAAAATGATTCAAAGAATTATAGGCTCATATTTATTATATGTATAGTAAAATATTTAAAAAAAATCATGCTTTTTCCATTCTCAGCAGTTCGGATACACCAATGGTCGTTGTAGTTGACGTGTAGGATACACGTTATTTTATTGTTATTATTTATTAATAGGTTATTGAGAATGTTTATGACGCTTTGGCCTCTCCTAAATCACAAAATGCTTACAAATTAACTTGATTGTTTAAAAAAAATGTAATTTACATAGCTATCTAATGTCATTATAGCATATATATTTATTGTGACATTATTTTTTTTGCGACATAATTTTTCACTTTCCCCAATTGCAAAATTTATTAATGATCGCATGAGTAATTAAGGGATGATATATAATTGCTACACTTTATCAAGAAAACAATTACACTGCAATATGCACTAGTTATTAAAAATCATTGAACGTTTAATATATTATTATTAACAATAAACTAACAACTTTTATATCTCTTTCGTTTTTCTTGTATGAATTCTCCAAATTATCATTATTTTTGTTACATTATATAGGCCTACTTATTTAGACTATATTTTTATTAGATTTATATCAAAATCATTGTCGATATTTTCAAATTTAATCAAAATTTCGTGTTTATTCTTTTATAATAGCTCAACAGTAATGCATGAACGTGAAGTATCTTTCATGAATATTAAATTTACGATAATCATTTACAAGTAATTAGGAGCGGCTCTGTGCTCCGGACTATTAAACGCAGACTCCATCACATTAAATGTTTATATCCTACCATGCCAGTGAGCTGTTTAATTAATTGTTAAAATGTTCATCAAATATATTACAAATGGCTATTACATTGTAAGCGTTGTATACTAATGAGGTTTTTGTCTTGAAAATCGGTCAGGATCGTGTCATGAGAACATTAACTATAATGCAAATATACCTAATATATATAGTTCCAAAATGGTAATTTCTTCTAATATATTTATTTAAATATAAGACAATATATTTAATAAAATAGGCATTAAGTAGACGTGCATATTATTATATTTTCTATGTTTCAAAAAGTGTATGATGTTTTGTTGATTTGTACACAATATCTTTAAACTTAAATTTTTATTATAACATCCATTGATTACTAGAAAAAAATCCATAAACTATTTGACCTTAAGCCTTGAATTTTTTTAGCATATACAGGTCCGGTGGGGCTCTTTAATATTTCATACCTAACACCTATATCAAATTGCAGCTCTATGTGAATTATTGTACGCTTACCACTATTTTTGTTTCTATGTCTACCGGACTAGGTGATAATAAATTTCGGTACAAATTGATATAAAATAAAGTACCTTTTACCTTTATATTTCGTGAATTTGCCAATTTTAAATGTATTAATGAGCCATCTACACAACATACTATGTAATTAAACGTATCACTTGAAGCCAAAGCTCATTTTGATTTAAAAATTAATAACTTGGTTGCTAATAAATAACGCCAGGGCAGTGACAACCAGACGGTCGTACCGAATGTTCAATACCCGTCTTGCAACAGCTGTAAGAACTGCTGAAAAAGAGATATTGGTATTATATTACTTTATTTTATATTAATTCAAAGCCATCTTTATAAAATGATAAATCTTTAGTTTTTTTTTTTCATAGAAATTGACATTTTCGAAACGTAAATTCCAATTAGTTGACAATTTTTGCTATTCTTAAAAAAAGCTAAGCTCTTGACCAACGCACATTATCAACACAATTTTTTTTCTTTGGTGGAGGTGCAGCCAGCCCCGGATAGGAATGTTTACGCCACAGTTCACAGAAACACGCGAAAGTCCCCTTTACCCTACCCGATTATATTTTTCATTAACCAATGGCCGATGAAATAACAATACCAAAAATTAAAATAGAATTTATATATTCAAACTGCGAATTAATAAACCAAGAGTAAGCATTTACAATTAAAACTATTTCCATCGTTGCAGTGTTGTTTCAATCGTTTTTTTTTTTTGTGTGAATATAATAATTATTGAAAATATTTATATAGAAGCACAGGTAAGTTTTACTAGTTTAAGTTAGACAGATATTAAGACAAATGTTTTGTTTATTGTTAAAAGCCCTCCTGTGGGTACATTTTTCCCTGCAGGTATTATTCGAAAATACAAACATTTTGAGAATCATAACTTGTGTATAAACTCATAAAAACAACACACTAAAATACATTTACTCAAAAACATATTTGTTGATGTAAAATTAATTCGTTTTAATTGTCACGATTTAAACGCGACAACCAGTTTGAATTTGCGTCATACGATTAAAACAGAACCTCATCTGCTCTAACAGCCATCGGTTCTTTGACTATTATTATATATTACTATTGTATGCTATTTTAAAATTAAAATTAAATTTTTACAAAACGCAAATTAAAATAATATAATATCCTCTTCGTATGATAGACAGTATATTTATTGTTTTTACATTTTCATTGCTCAAGTCTCACGAGATTTTGTAGTCCTTACAGAATAATGACGTCATATGTTTGAGTAAATAGAAAACGAACTGTTTCCAACTCTACCTCTTTCTATAAACCCGATGCGAAAACCTGAGAATATAAACGTACCATGTTCTTTTTTACCGTTTAGCTATTCTCGATCTTGTTATTTGAGATCTCAAGTTCATTTTTGTTTGTTATAAAACATTGACATAACATAAAAAATATTTATACATGATGTGTTACTCGGGAGTTTGATTACAATTTAAGCGTTGTAACAAATTGTAAAACGCGCTGACGTGAATTCTGCACACGTCTCTACTCTGTTTGGTACCTTCTTTTATCCTTCCGGTAGTATTCTAATGACATGTTACCCCTCACGTTAAAATTGGTACCATAGAACATTACGTTACAACTGCGTAGTTTGTTTTAGTGTCCTTTACCTAAACGTGTATAAATAAATTAGAATATACGACCACAAGCAAATTTAAATGGCGTTGGTTTTTTTTACCTATACTATCAATTAATCCATGCCCATAATATATATAATAAAGTAAACATAATATATACACATATACTTATATATATGAAAAAAATAATTGTATATAAATTAGGTAGGCGGACGGTCAAATGGCCTACTTGATGGTAAATGGTCACCACTGCCTAATGACTTTGTTGACGTAAGAAATATTAAACATTCCTTACATCGCCAATGCGCCATCAACTTGAGAACTAAGATCTTATGTCCCTTGTGCCTGTAGTTGCCTGGCTTATGCACCCTTCCAACCGGAACATTACAATAGTAAGTATAGCTGTTTGGTGGTAGAATATCTGATGAGTGGGTGGTATCTACCCAGATAGTCATGCACAGAGCCCTACCACCAAGTAACAATCATACGCATATTAGACCGATTTATCTTGAGAATATTCTACAACTCTGCCCTTATATATGTAAATATACATATATGTGACTTCATCATATTTTTCTTCTCCACTAAACACAAAATAAATTGTAAACTACAATTAAACCATTATAGTTCATTAAATATATAAATATACATATATGTGACTTCATCATATTTTTCTTCTCCACTAAACACAAAATAAATTGTAAACTACAATTAAACCATTATAGTTAACCAAACATAAAAAATAAAAATAACCACATTTCAAAATAAAGCAAAATTAGAATTGAAATTTGTATTTCCCAGAGACCTTAATTTAGGTTAAATTAGCGCTTTGAAGAAGATTTATACTGTTGTCCGAAATTAAATGCTTAAACAGTTACCTATTCAGGAGGGCTTAACTAACAAAAGCCCTAACTGAATTTTGATTACACGGCGGTTCAATTAAACCCAGCGCCCTCTTTAAGGATGAAAGAAAACCTCGTTATATCCTCGAGCCCGTAATAAACGTTTAATATTCCATCACAAAACTCACTCAACCGTTGTAAGGCATCCAAGATGCAAAATCCTTTGGGAAAAGTATTAGAAAAATATAAGAGACTGATAGAGCTCATCGTTAGAAAATCCCGAGCAACTCTCTTGGGTGTCCGACGTTGCGAGATATTTTCACGGTATTTTAGCAATTTTAACGAGCATACCATACTTACTTCAATGCACGGCTTTAAGGATGTGTGATCTACTTTGTCATATTATCATGTGGATTTAGTTTTTATTACCATTGTTACAGGCTAGTCATTATGATGGTAAAGACTCAAGCAAAGTTTCAGTAAACATCCAAAGCTATTATAGTAACATTAAACAACTAACGTCTGTTCCTTAGAAATATTTTTATTACATCATTTAATATGTTATGAAAAAATTTATTTGGTATTAAGTCTATGTGCAAACCGTCTAGTTCCAACTACACAATAATTACCCAGTTGTAGTGTTTAGCACTACTAAGTATTATTGTATTCCAGTTTAAGTGAGCCAGTGTAATGACAGCGCAAGGACTATAACTCCTACGTTAGTAGATTGTGGCCGATTGATAATGTACAGAATGTTTAATATTTCTTACAGCACTAAAGATTATGGGCGGTGGTGACCACTTACCATAAGGTGGGTCATTTACAGGTCCACCTTTTTATTGTAAATAAATAAAATAGATATTTTGACTATTTGGAAAAGAACTTTGATAATAATTGTACAGCGGAAATTATATCAATACCTACTCAATATTATTATGTGCTTTTCAAGGTAATTTATCTGATCAGATTATATTAGTTCAATCAAACATTGCTATTGGTAAATTTTATCATTTTTTATAATCAGAATGGATTTTTATGAAAATTATAATATTTATAGCTTACTAGATCTATATAAATTTGAATCAGTTTCATAAAAAAATATCTTTTTTTTCCTCAATAATAATGTATAAAATAATGTATAAATTTTTGTTTTTAACATCTTTTTCATTATGTATTAATGTACCTCTTAATTTTGTTTGCTTTTAATCAAATAATTAATATTCAAAAATTTTAAATGTTCTCCGATATTTATATTTTACTCATTTTATACCAATCAAGTGATAATTTTATAATAATTTAATTGTTAATGTCTTTTCTATTTGTTATAAATATTAAGATTTTTAAAATTATTATTTTTTTGTTAACTCGAAATGTTGATATATTTTGCATCACCTATAATTTAGGAGATACTTGTATTGTATAACGTCATGTTAAAAGAATCAATTGTATTTATTAGTGTACTTCTTGTTGGTGTTGATATTATAATAAATAAAAAAATAAATAACTCCGCCCGCTGGTGGGTAGGAGGTCAGGTGTAGCTTATGTACTTTACTGTACTCCTGAAAACCAGTATGCAACATTTCATAATGATAGATTGAATTGTTGAATAATAATAGGTAGTGACGTGAAAGGATAACAAATAAACAAACTTACTTGCGCATTCATAATATTAGTTAGAATATTAAAATACAACGTAAGCAGTTTTTTTTTCTTGTGGAATTGTAATGACTCTTTATATACACTAATAAACCTATACTATTAAAAAATTTACAAATGGGACATGTAATCGTACAAAATGTAAAAAAATGCATTTGCAAAAAACTCAATAACTAAGAATATATATGTATGTTTTATCAAATTTCAATATATTTCGCCTTTCGTTATTATTTTAAAAGCATCAGAGCGAGCTGTTTTCACACTATTCACTTCGCACCCTACCTTACTTCTTCAAACACTTTCGTGATTAAAATTTCT
Organism: Nymphalis io; assembly: GCF_905147045.1. NCBI lineage: Eukaryota > Metazoa > Arthropoda > Insecta > Lepidoptera > Nymphalidae > Nymphalis > Nymphalis io. The sequence continues at coordinate 5,457,597 of NC_065893.1, read as the reverse complement.
GTCTTTTCCAGAGTAAATAAAAAGCAATACAAAACTTCTGCGCCGAAATTCACTAAAATATTTCATAGCTTTAAAAATGTTATGTTAGATTTCCCCAGTGATCGAAATTTTATCAGTTTCATGTTTGTAGTTGTTAAGGAAGGCAAATTCTATGCAATAATAATATAATCCGCCACATGCAGGTTTCTCCGCCTTGCACGAAATGAATTGTGTTAACGCAAATTAAGCACATCAAAATCAGCGTTGCTAAAACTTAGAATCATCGGATATGATTATTATGTTCTAACCACTGGGCCATTAGCTCTCATCAAACATTATTATTTCCCAAATTTAGTTCAAAATTTTCTGCTTTTCTGCTTTAAATACTTGATTTTATCTAATAACCATGTACAAATCGACTTCCGATAAACAAAACAGTATTTTAGGAAGAGATGTTTCAAAAGCAATTTATTCCGGAGCCACCTGGGAGCATAGCTGATCATCAATCGTAAGCCCTCGAGGGTAGTTTCTTGATAGTGTGATACAAGTCAACTAATTAAAGATAACACTCAATCAAACCCTTGCGTATAGCAAGTAAATGCAATAGTAGCAACCATTATTTTATAAAGTTTAAAAAAATTATGTAATTTCTCAGGATATATATCTTTATTCATTCTTAAAAGCTTAAAAAAAGTATTAGGTTAAATGTTTAACAGGTATTTTCTGATGTGAAACATTTATTGGCGTACCTCGAGGGTAAGATGTATTCGTAAGCTGTGAATGCCAAGAAAATACTCAACCATAAGATATATCCGTTATTATAATTGTACTCGTTATGATTATATAACATTTTTTATATTACTAAGCGAAACATATATGTACATTTTTGGGCTTGGTATCAACTTGAGTTATTTTGTACTTCTAAGTGATTTTTCTGTAGTTCTGGGATTTGGAATAAAATAAGCAATTAAAAAATTCAATTCAAATAATGTTTTTACTATTTTTTTACAAAATAATGGAGACAATATCTACATATGTGCCGTGTAGCTTAAGCACAGTAGAATAGAAAATGTCTTGAGAATTGTGTTAAACCGTAAAAAGTTAAATATTTTTTGCAATGAAACTTTGGAAAAACAAGTTTCTGAATTACGCTGATGTTTGGTTGACCCCGATATATAGTTTCGAATTTTTAACAGAGTTGACGTTTTTGAAAAGTTTTGTTTTAAGCAATTTTATATTTGGTCACAAGTGTTAACCGCAACTAAAGAAGTGGTATTTTGTTTCGTGAGTGTATAAGCTGTCTAAGGTATTTTTTGTTAAGTGCATCCAATAAGTGCATCAACATTTAACAAATATGGTGACGGGAAACCAGACAAGCAAAAGTGTTCCCAAGAAAAGTTAACGGCAAGCGGCCTGACGAATAACCTACCAAATATTTTCCATGCAGTTTACACATAGCAAACACACACAACACATAGCATAGCATAGCAAGCCGAGATGGCCTAGTGGTTAGAACGTGTGAATTTTAACCGATGACCGTGGGTTCAAACCCGGGCAAACACCGAAAATTGAAATTCAGTTTCATGTGCTTAATTAAATATTAATGATAACCTCAAAAATATTATACTTAAAAGTGAATTTATGTACGAAAGATTATAATCAATATTATATCACGATTTTTTCTAAATAAACATATATCATAATATATATGTGTGTTTGAAACATATAGAGGACCCTTTCAAAAGTATAACGTAGATTAAAATAAAACCTATAAATAAGAAATGCTATCTTACTCGTTAGATAAAATGAACAGAAAATATAAATTTATTATTAAAACCATTACTTCAGAATTTTAGTAAAATATTAACCACTGGTGGTAGGGCTTTGTGCAAGCTCGTCTGGGTAGGTACCACCCACTCATCAGATATTCTACCGCAAAACAGCAATACTTGATATTGTTGTGTTCCGGTTTGAAGGGTGAGTGAGCCAGTGTAATTACAGGCACAAGGGACATAAAATCTTAGTTCCCAAGGTTGGTGGCGCATTGGATATGTAAGCGATGGTTGACATTTCTTACAATGCCAATGTCTAAGAGCGTTGGTGACCACTTACCATCAGGTGGCCCATATGCTCGTCCGCCTTCCTATTCTATAAAAAAAAAAAAAAAACCAAATACTCAAAAGTGTCAGAGCCAGTGAAAAAACTGCCGACAATTTTGATATGAAATGAAACTAAAATATACAATAGCGTGTCTGGTAGTTTATTTTAATGCTCTGGGAATGACGTTCATGTGGAAAAAACAATGTTTGGATAGAGTTCGAAATCATTCTGTCAACTACACGCGTTAAATTGTAACCGTTGTTCCACATTTCACAAAATAATGACTTCTGCTTGTTGCTCTAGAAATATATGTCTTTAAAACTACGCATTCAATAGAAATATATTTCATCCTGGTATGCGTTTCATGTGTAAGGTTTTTATGGTAAATAAAAGTATTTCTGTTGTTTAAAAGGTTCTTGTATGCAGGCTATGGGCTGAAATTGTTTCTCTTTCTAGGCGGGCGTCATTATATTTGGAACTTTTATATATTAAAAATGAATGTCATAGAAATTCTTCACTAAAGTAAGTAAACTTCTACGCAAAGAAATATAAGCCAGTGATCAAAATTAGAGAGCCATGGTTGAAGTTCAGCGTTAAATTTTCCTTTGATATTTAAGAAAACTAACAATAGATTATAATCTGACATACATAACACAATTACGATGAAAGCAGATACTTCAAAAAATTAAATGCAAGAATAACTGAATAACGTATTTATTTTATATTTCTTAAAAAGAGAGCAAATTAATTCGCTCATTTCCAAAAGCAATCCATAAACAATATAGTGGAATAAAATTCTACCCCGACTTACGGACCTAAAACAATAAATGTTATCCCATAAAACACCGTTTACTGTCCAATGGATGTCCTGTAAAGTCTCTTCATACAATATTTATGTGGTGCGACGAGAACTCACAATATTCACAATGCCTTTTTTCTTTTTACTGCCTTTAAATAATTTACGCCTTCACAAAGAACAGTTGAAATATTAAATTGGTATCTGAAGCGAAAAATATAGTGATTTATTTTCTTTGTTGACAATCGGAGACTGACCTAGTTTGAAATGAAGGTAGATATTTTAAATATTATTTTCACGAAGTCTCTTAAAATAGACAATCATTTAGTCATAAAAAAACAAAATTTCTCTTATTAGTCAAGTATTTAATATAAATAATTATTGCATATTACAATAACATAGTGTATAAGTCCATCGCTTCTATATTCTATATATGAAGTAACACATGTTAAAAATATCACATTTGATATGTAATCGTTGTTTTTCCAATTAAAAAAATATTATTTTCAAATGAAAACAAGCCATTAGAAATATCACAATAACTATTTCTGAACTGGTCAACAGTAATCTAGGAACGAACGAAACAACAGCTTGTATCCAAGGTTCGTTTATTACTCCAATCTAATATACATATATATAATATGTATATTAAATGAAAATATATAATATTTATATGAACGGAGAAGCCTACACATACACTTATAACTTTACTTCTTTATTATTATAACATCATAAGAATACATAGTTACGTTGTATATATCAAGTTATTTTAATACTCAAATGACTGCTTAGACTATTAAAACTCTTACATAAGCAAGAAAGCAAGATTATGTATTTGTTTTAAGATTATGGAGCTGAAAGCGCTTATTACTTATTTTTTTAAGTCACAAACAAAATTATAAGAATGTGGTTAAGAGATGCTTAACTCTATTATTTCAATAAAATTAATTTTAAGAAAACGACTAACATTAGGTTATCCACAAATAAATGGTCCAATAATTTTCGTCTTATACTTACTCCTTGACTAAGCTCTTCAAGATTTATTTGTTTTATCTCCATTCCTTTGTTGTGCTTTCGCTACGAAAATAACGAATTAGTTACAATTTTACAGAACGGACCATAACCACGACAATGGCGGTAGTCTTTACCATTAAATATTCAAAATAACCTAAATCACATACTGGTTACAAAAGTAGTGCTTCGTGTTAACTGAAATTTAAACTACATAGTTTTTTTTTTCAATACTATTCTATTAGTGTCGCAATAATAATATATATTTTTTATAGAATAATAATAATGTCCACCAGACCGATTTCGGCCACGGCGGCCAATCGCAAGAGAGATATTATAGTGCACAAGTGTGTGCGCGAACACAGGTACACTCTCTATTCCCTAACTCTCATAATCCGATGGGACGGCAATCCGACACGACTGGAAAGAGTTCAGGCGCAGGACCAACGTGCTTTCCAAGGCTCGGGAGTGTACACACTTCCAATTTCTAGACTCCGGGCTGCTAATGAGAATTTTCTGACAGAGAAATCCAATGACTTTTTATAGGCCCGACTTAGGAATTGAACCCAGGACCTCCAGGTCTGCGGTCTTATATCAAGCCACTAGACCAACGAGGCAGTCCAGTTTTATAGAATAGGAAGGCGGACGAGCATATGGGCCACCAGATGTTAAGTGGTCACCAACGCACATAGACATTGGCATTGTAAGAAATCTTAACCATCACTTACATCGGCAATGCGTCACCAACTTTGGGAACTAAGATGTTATGTCCCTTGTGCCTGTAATTACACTGGCTCAATCACCCTTCAAACCGGAACCCAACAATACTAAGTACTGCTGTTTTGCGGTAGAACATCTGATGAGTGGGTGTTACCTACCCAGACGAGCTTGCACAAAGCTTAACATTTAGTTATATTTACTGGTGGTAAGTAATATCATCTGTTCATTTTCGTCTCTTGGATGATACCGTGATATAATAGATACTTATTGATATCGACAATGAGACCAATGATACCACACTTGAACCTAAAGGTTCTTTATCTACCTTCTTTTTTAATTGCCTTCTCACGTTTAAAAGTTGGCCGAGAACATTTTGAAAACCTCCCTATCTGTTGCCAAGTGAAATAGTTGTTAGACTTTGTTCTTTTTTATAATAACTTACTTAACTCTGATTTTTCCCATATACAGCATACCTATTCACCTCAAATTTTCCCATCAAAATAAGTTGTATCAACGTGAAGGTATGTAATCAAGGTACTCTATCTTAGGTTTTTCAACGCTTGCATCTGTTTTCGAGGTACCTGACTCTTTAGGACAGTTTCGTTTCTTTCGTTTTTCAACCCAACTTATACAAAGCATACATGAAAGCACCACATCTCGAACGCCTCAAACCGTTTCTAGTATCTTGTTTAATAACCCAAGCTACACAACGACAGGCATGATGGAAAGAAAGAAATCTTAACTAGGAGCATTATCTATATTTATTTGGCGACAACAATGAACTTTCTTCGTTTTATTAAAAGCAGCTCGAGCAAGCTCTATGTCCTAATTTCGTGGTCTTCATCGTTTCATTCACTCAAGAACCGAAATTTTTACCATCTACACTTATGTTCGGACTTTTCTTAAAACGACCATGAGTTTTGGCTTGTCGATATAAATAGATAATCTAGTTTTTTCATTGTTTTCTTTCAATTTATTTAAGTTTGTAATTCGTTTTTATAAGCTACAATTAGGACTGTATCGGTTGCGTGTTGTAAATCATTATCAAAGATTGAACCATTTGTAAATGTTATAAATCTTATTTGCCTCCGACATGACAGCCTCCAAGTAAATATCAAAGAGCAGTGATGAGAGAATGCAACCTTGCCAAACAATATTTTATTTGGATTTTCGTTATTCAATTACATTTCAGATTAACTGACTAATCTAGACTAATCTAGACTGATATCTACTTGGATTAATCGAAAATTATTTAATGAATGTTATAGAAAATGTTAATATACAGTTAAATGTTAATATACATGTAGAAAAAATATTAAAAACCTTATTTAACCTTTAATTGATTCTCGAAAGCATGATACTTTAAATTAACAAACATCAGTTAGTTTTCTACCACCATAAGATACTTATATTATTATAAAATACAGAAATAAAGTTGATCTTTTATAAAGATGAAAATTGTATCGCAAAGGAAAAGGAAAGGTGCAATTTCACAACTTATTTCCCATCGTTGAGTTGTTCAGAACTTTGTATTAAAGACACTTTTGTATACTTCTCGATGTTAGTCTTATCAAGCTTTATATTATTTTGTTGTGACATTATTTTTCAACATTGAAAGAAGTTGACAAAAATTTCATATTTAAATAGTAATTATTTAATAGTAGTTATATAAGTTTGTCATAATAATAAGAGAAAATATAGCAAACAGATCGGTCGTTTTATTCTCAAAAACAAAAATAAACTTTTTGTAAAAGCCAAATTAAAAGCTTTTAAGAGATTATGATTTGTAGTATTCTTATAACCTCATCATATCAATTATATCGGTAAAAGCTAATAACTTACCTAGTGCCTATTAAAAAAATGCTAAATATTTTCGATTATAACGTCCACCGGCCCAACTTTCGGCCACGGTGCCAATCTCAAAGATAAGCCATAAGCTGAGGAAATAATAATAGTGATCAAAGACACAGATTCTCTATATTTCTTCACTCTTTTTATTTTGATGAGACGGCAATCCGATGTTACCGATTACTTACTAACTCCGGGCTGGTACTGAGAAATTCTAACGTTATACAGGTCAAATTTGTTCAAATAAAAACCTGTACTTCCGCATCTGCCTCTTAATAAAATAGATGCTAATATTGTTAAAAATATAAATATTCTTCTAAACGTCAGTATAATTATGTCTGTTATGAACATGGCAATACAAGACTTATGATGAAAATTTGTTGTGTACAACATGATATACATATAACACAACAAATGAATATTATTTACGACTGTCGTCGTTACACAACAATATTTTAGGCTTAGTAAATATGATTGAGTGTGATTCATCATTCATATTCATTATATTAGAATTATTTGTAATTTGAAACTGGCGTCATAAGTAAAAAACTATTAAACTCTAAAAATACGCTAATGAATTGAAAACAAACAAATTAATTAAATTACTTAATACTTACAAACGTAAAAGTTATATACGAATACGTTAACTGTGACGGGACATTGCTCGATGTAATACGAACGGTTATTTACTTAGGCTGACTCCAGTATAAAATATTCAAAGTACCTTATACAAACATAATATTTTATGGCCTGTCTACGAACCTGGTTAGCCATTGTCAAAAATTATACAAAGCTGTCCCTTACATAAGTTCTTTTCGTTCAAATATTTACCTTTTTCGCGTTAATATGAATGTTGTTGTACCAGAGATCATATTTTTTATATTGTAACGCAAGAATACGGAACATATGCTGTACGACGTTCAATATAAGTTTTTGAAAAAACCTATATATATCCTACATTGTTGTTGTTTAAGAACGACTTGTTATTACAAAACTACATATTATATATAACTAAAAATATTAACATAATAAAATCGCTGTCTTCCTCTGTCTGTATCTCCACTAACTTATTTTGTACTACACAACGGATTTTGATACGACTTTACCATTATACATCAGGTGGCCCAAATGGACCACAGCTAATGCCCGTCTGCCTACATATACCATAAAAAATTGGAGGGAGAGTGAGCCTCTATAAATACAGGCAGACGGAACAGGAAGGTTCTAACCACGCCAATGTCTGTGAGTGGTGATGATTCACCTACCGTCGGGTGGCCCATAACAATCACATCACAACACCGTTTCCATACAATTAATTACACTATAAAATAATTTCCGTTTGTTTTATGTTTTTATGGACACCTAGCAACGGATAGCGTTGGCCTTTTATTTCAACCGGTCTTAAATGCATGGTAATTAAGCAATGTACTGTCATCTTGTCGGTATGTCGAAAACCTCAGCAATTTGCGACCGGATGGTGATTATATGAGTACGAGCTAACGTGAAAAGAAATAATGCCGCAAACTACTTAGGTGAAAGGCCAGCTTTGTGCAAATTTCATTCAGCCAAGGTCTTTACAGAACAGACTCGTTTAAAAAAATAATGCTTTCTAGAATGCTGTAAATTGAACTAGCTGTATTGGAAAGTTCCATTGTTTTATTTATGTAAACATTTGAGCATAAGCAGCGTATCAGAATTGAAATATTATAATGCTAAAATTAATGATATTTTTTATAAATTAATTGAAAAACACTATATACTATATAGTTGGTGATGAAATGTCTTGTTTTTAACTGACTAGTTGTATTTTTTGCAAGCAATGACTTGATAAAGAAAACAGCGGCTGCAGTCTTAAGATCGCTACGAGGCCTAATATGAAATACATAAAATATGAAACGTAACGTAACTATGCTAATATTTAAATCAATCGGACCTAAGTTTAAGTTAATTTCACAAATATATATAAATAACTAGCTGACCCGGCAAACGTTGTTTTGCCATATAAATTATATCTACTGAATATTTTGGATTTTACATAAAAAGAAGCAAATTTATTGTGTGTGGTATGGGATTTATGACAGAAAAAGGAAAGGAGCGCTATAGACGATGATATAGCTCCATACCTTCTCGTCAAAAAGGGAGAGGAGGCCCTAGCCCAGTAGTGGGACATTCACAGGCTGTTACTTTACTTTACTATAAAGCACCACCCTGCGATTTTTTTCATGCGTTTATTTATTATTGTTTTCTTAGGTTATGACTACAGATTTTGTGTATGATTGGTGACAAACCGTACATTCGTCCCACATTATGAGACAGAACTTTTGAAAAAGGTGGTCCGTTTTTTTGTTTTTTTTTTTTATAGTATATTTTATAGTAAAAAATCGTTAAATATTTTGCAAACGAAGATTCGATGAGGTTCACTATAAGTAATTATTTTGATATTGTTCATACAAAAATACTAAAATCGTGATTACAAAATGGGATGATGGGTTATGAGAGTGAAAATTTGGGGTTATACAGGGTTACAGGGTAATATGTAACGATCCTTTTAAAGGGTTATAGTTCAGGACAATAGCTATCAAATGACCCCCAAAATGCTTATTCAAAAGTGTATCGTTTTCGAGTTATTAATTTTTTAATATTTTTTTTACTTAAAGGATGTTTAAGATTCTAAAATTCAATAAAAAAAAAATCAACGTATTTTCCCTATTTTTTTTTGTATTTCTTGCTAGGGTACAAAATATTATGGACAGACGAGTCAAAGTTTGACAAAGATGGTATTACTAACTACCACAATATTCGATATTGGTCTCAAAAAGAACAGGGAAACTTAAATGGTGAAAGTTATGAAAGCTTGCTTAGAGAAATCCTGCATGAGTTACTCGAAAATGTTTCGCTGAAACTTAGGCAGAGAATGATATTCCAGCATGATGGTTGCCCCGCACACTTTCGAATGTCCGTAAGACAGTGGCTAGACAGCAATTATCGTAATAGATGGATTGGCAGAGGAGGACCAATCCCATGGCCAGCGAGAAGTCCAGATTTGACTCCGATGGACTATTATGTCTGGGGGCATATGAAAAGCCTGATTTATGATGTTTCACCAGTACAAACAATTGAAGAACTCAAAACAAGAATAATGAATGCTGCAAATTCTATTCGACATAGCTTGAGTAGTGTTGTAGTAAAAAGTGAATTAAGAAAAAGAATGCGTATTTGTATACGAAATAGGGGATCTCATTTTGAACAAGAATTATGAATAATAAACAGTGTAATTTCGAAAGTATGGAGTAACTAAAAAGATTAAGTATTTTGTTTTTGATTTAAATTCAAAATTGCAATGACAGCTCTGGTTTATCTCTCCTTTTTTACCTATTACCCCTATTAAAAATAATCTTTAACTACTTTGCATTGAGGTCCTTTTGTCTTTGATCCAGATTTAATTTCTTAACAATAGCATTTCTTAGAATTTCCTACCTGGTCTCTTTGTTATCTAATTTTCTCCTGAGTTTATGATTGTTACTGTACTTTTTATGTACCGATGGATAGCTAAGGAAACGCAGATGTTTTTAAAATGATCCGCACGATAAGAGCCATAGTGATTTTTACAAAAAAATTGCGAGTAACTTAAAGAATCAAAATTAAAAATCGAAAAGTTGTACAGTTTTGGATCTGTAATTTAAAAATGCTTGAAGATTGTTTTTGTTTTATAACTGGTTATTATTAACTAGGATGTACCCTAGCAAGAAATACAAAAAAAAATAGGGTATTTTCCCTATTTTTTTGATTCGTTGATTTTTTTTTTATTGAATTTTAGAATCTTAAACATCCTTTAAATAAAAAAATATTAAAAAATTAATAACTCGAAAACGATACACTTTTGCATAAGCATTTTGGGGGTCATTTGATAGCTATTGTCCTGAACTATAACCCTTTAAAAGGATCGTGACATATTACCCTGTAACCCTGTATGTATTTTTTGATGCTAAAATAAAATACAAATTAACAAAATGCCTAACTAATAGGAAAAAAAATTCTGGATAGGGATACCCATATCAGCTAGCGGTATGAAATATACTTTACAACCTATTCTCATACCTCCCAAATATACATAACAAATTTCATAAAAATTCGTGTCGTTTCGGAGGAGTTCGACCACAAACACCGTGAGACGAGATTTTCATATATTAAATGGCATGCCATTAAATTAGTCGCATAATTGATGATTTTAATTAAGGCCCTACCACAAGTAAAACTAGTTACTCCATTTTAATTTCTAGTACTATACAAGTTACATAACATTTTGTTTTCGATTCGTGCTTTTGTTTGTACATGTGAGTGCACTTGAAACTACAATAATTTCTCTGAAGATTATCTGCAAACCAGTATGTCTCGTACCTACATAATGTACTTAGCGTTTTCGTTATGCAATAAAAACCTGTACAGTTTATAAATGCAAAGTCAACTATATCAGGTAACTATTTTAAACAAAAAGTCATTCTTATAGATATAAAAACGTATAATGTTATTAAGATAAATCTAATATTTTAATATTTTTGTTACTTTTCGATTTCCTCGTTGGTCTAGTGGCTAGATATAATCTCGCAGATCCTAAGGTCCTGGTTTTCCTGACCCTAAGGTCAAATTCCAGGACGGGCCAATAAAAAGTTATTAAGATTTTCTGTCAAAAATTCTAAGTGGCAGTCTGGAGTCTGAACACAAGCATGTCATGCCGTTCGCCATCACGGCATACAACATCCAAAGCGTACCAAATGTATGACATAAAAATAAAGTTGAAGTTGAAGGTTGACACTGTAATGGAAATAGCTGAAGCGGACACACTAGGCACATATTAAATTTTTTATTGCAATATTTGCCATCACAAATTTTGAATTTGAATAGATATTGGTAGTAATATTTATTTCCGCTACTTATGTCAGCTGCTGATACATCGTCAACAGTCCACAAAGTGAAATTCTGAACAGTAATATATTTCAAAAAAGATTATTTATTATGACAATAATAACCGACTTTCCTTAATTAAATTATTTAAAATAGAATAAATCATTTAAAAAGATAAATATCATACTCACCACTTCTCTTTGGGAAATTATTTTTGATATCATACATAAATAGCGTTGATATTTAGAATGTTAATTTTTCAAATTAAAAATAATTTGTTATTTGAAATTGCAAATCATGTAAAAAATATTTTTAGTCATAAATATTATTAAGGATAATTGCGTATAAAAAATTACATACTAATTTCATGTTCAATTATTCCCACTTACTATGGATAACAGAAAGGCTTTTCAATTATGACTTTAACTTTAAATTAAAAAAGTTTTCAACAATTTAGATCCGGGCAGTCTGAAAACAACCTTTTTAATCAAGATTCAATCATCTATTTTGCTATTTTATTAAAGAAACCATCTTCATCTTGAAATTTTATCTCAATGAAATATAATATTTTTGATTCTGAAATATTAATAAATTTACTTTAATTGATAAATGAAAACAAAAGTTTACACTTACAAAATAAAGACCATTATTTTTATTTTATCAAATAGTAACGATAAAAATACTTAGATCGTAATAACAATTTAAATTAAATAATTATTCCTGGAATCACATAGGTATCCCTTTATACACAATAATAAGAATAATAAAATAGAGGAAGTAAGTTTTCAAATACAAACTCATACTATTAAAAGTTCAAAAGATTCTGGGAACCGAAACGTTCGAAATTAATATAGAAGAGGCATAGATCACTAGATATTCTGATAAGCCAGGCAAACATTTTCTCTTACGTAAGTTGTAAGACGAATAAGTCTGCAGAAGTTTGCACAATCAATCGCAAGTTGCACGATGGATTGTGTGCTCCGGGTGAAGTTGGTAGGACTTAAGTTTGTTTCGGTCTGCATCAGCAATTTGAGGAGCCAATTGAACTTAAAATTACCTTAATGTATTGCTTCTACACGTTAGTCATTTCTCATTGAAAAATATTTTAATATGTGAATAACGCATTTTATCAATTATATACCTATCAAAAAGCCGTGGAAGCAAGACTTACCACGTTATCAAATACACTTAATGACACCTTCTGATAGAATGAATGCCCACAAAATGGTAATTCATGGGCAAAAAAGGGCATAACTATTTGGATCCTTGTATCACATCAACATAATTTTGATAAAAGAATAACAAAAATCATAAAATAAAATAGCATAATTTTTCAAATAACATTTTATATTTACATTAAAAAACATTGTTACAAATGTAACTACTTTATTAAAAATTGTATGCACCATTATACACATTAAAAGGTACCGAGATGAATGTGAAAAAAAGCTTTGAATAAAAAAAAAATTATTACAATATCCAGCATAAAATAAAAATGTAATTTTATTAATGGAATGGATGTATCTATCAGTGCATATCTATACATTTTTTAAATTTATTGGAATAGAGAACTAACGACAAATAAGTTAGCAACAATAAGCACTTAATACCTTTATTAGTTGTTACTTTTTTATCGTGGGGTAATTTTCGTGGATCTCTGAGATGATTGAGGGTTATGTCGGAATCCTACCAACTACAGGTACGTTCGCACAGTCGTCCCTGCCGACGAACGTTCATATGCTGAACTTTCCCTTTGGGAATCTTCTTTAAATCTGACTATATATAAGGAATCCTAAGTGCAGTGTCTAACTTCATGACTGATGATTCCTTGTCTTCCAGGCAACGGATTCCCAGTATCCATTTAATAAAGGTTCACATTAAGAACATATACTTACTTGTCGCTGTCTCGTCAAACTTAAGTTTTTACCGTTATATCGATTTTAAGCATTTAAAGTTACATTTTTAATGTGGTTGATTTTCTGTACCGGATGAATAAATAGCGTTTTTGACATTCCAATTAGCAGTATCGCTTTACGCTCTAAGTACTAGGAAAATATTGGGATCAACCTGTTCGTACACATAAGAGCTATTACATAGATGAAGTCCTGACAAATACTAATTTAAAAAAATTTGCAAATCTATTGCAGGGTCACTTACGTAAATAATCATGAAATTCTTTCGTATTTTATTCCAAAGAACGGAATCATAAATATGTATAGAAGAAATCAAGCACGAGCCGCGTATAAAACGACGCCAGAAATGCGATCTCTCGGGAGACAAAGTTCACACAAGAATCACTATTAAATGGAAGTGTCAGGGTTGACGATAAATTGGAATAAAACTTCGATTTTTTGTGGTTAGATTAAACTACGTTGTGAGCTTAAAGTCACAAATTTTCAGTTAGTACTAAGAATATTGTATATAGTACTTATAAACTGAAGCTTCTATAGGCGCTATTTATATTTGATTACAAATTTACAGTGTATTATTTCGACATGTAATGTTCATTTTTGACACAAAACTATTTACAGGTGCACCGAGTCGCTGCGGTCTATTTTTCACCTTGTTATATAGAAGACAAATAATTAAGCTGAAAACTAATAAGCGTATCTTAATGTCGCATTTCAATGTTTCCTATTTCGTTATGCAACTGCATGAGTAGACTGTTTGGAAAAATAACTTTTGAATTACATGGAGTGTAAACAACAAAATCTAACGTTACTTAAAAACTATCAGCTATAAAGCACCTTGTATTCAAACATATTAGGTCCTTGCATATAAAATTAGCGTTTTGTCGTACTTTGATCTGAAATATCTCCTCTTTGTTTAAGAATTCCAAATTCAAATTTATAAATTCATTTAGCTGGTACATTTAAGTTAAGAAAATAGTTAGTCATTTGTTGTTTCCTCATTATTATTTTCTTTGGCGTCGCTAATTACCGCAATATGGACAACATGAAATATCGATATATTTACGAGTATGAGTTCTACCGTGGCACCAGTATTGCAGAAACAGCTCGAAGGATTAATGATGTGTGTTGCTGGTGTCGCAAAAGAAACACGGTACGTTTTTGGTTTTAACTTTCAAATCGGGAAACTAAAAAAACTTGAACGATGGGTACCTCATGAATTGAGTGAATCGAACTTGCAAACACGCGTCGACTGCTGTTTTACTTTGCTCAACCGACACAATAATGAAGGGATCATTACATGTGATGAAAAGTGGATACTATACGATAATCGGAAGCGCTCGTCGCAATTTGCCGGTGCCGGTGTCGTTCACAACAGCTTTCTAAAATCTGGCCAAACGATTATGGTAGATATCTTTTGTCAGCAACTGCAAACCATAAAGGACGAAGTAGCTGCTAAACAACTGAGATTGGTCAATCGCTCTAGGCCACTGCTGCTTCACGACAACGCAAGACCACACACTGCACAACAAACAACCACTAAGTTAGATGAGCTACAATTGGAATGTCTGCGACATCCACCGTATACCCCGGACCTTGCTTCAACAGATTACAATTTTGTCCAGAATTTGGACAACTTCATACACAGAAAAAAATTCAACTCCGATGCGGCAGTCCAAACCGCATTCAAAGAATTTATTGATTCTCGCCTCCATGGTTATTTTAGTAAAGGGATCAATGAACTACCTATGAGATGGCAAAAGTGCATAGATAACAACGGTGCATACTTTGATTAATTAAATATATTTTACAAAAAAAAATTACTTTATATTCCTCCCGTATAAAACGCCAATTTCATATGTAGTATAAGGACCTAATATTAATGGTCCATAACAGTATGAAATCATTTCTGGCTTGAAAAATGACGTCTTCATTAGATATGCATGATTAAAATATTTTAAATACAGTCTTCCAGTGGTTTTTATATTCTTGTTACGTGGTCTCGTAGCCGGTTTATTTGGCAATATTTGCATGGAAACGTTTTTTGCGGGTGTGCTTGTTTGTTTCGAGGATAGGTTGAGAAAGCTTCCTCGAATCTTGGTAGGAAATAGAAGCTTCAGATGTTTTTGTTTAATCTATTGCATACCTCCTGCCAATATAAAGAAAACTGTATATGTGAATAATTTAATTTAGCTATTTTTATTTATATCTAAGTGGAAACAACAAAAGCGCAATGGATCTGGTTTGAACCTACTGATTTCACACTGGCAACCTATACATAATGAGCCGCTTAAACATTTGCTGTTTAGCTTCATGTTTTACTGAGTCTTGGAGCCTAATTGAAAACGCAAACCAAAATATACCTATCCTTTTTTTGTTATATTTTTTAATTTTTGGCTTGGTTTGCTATATTTCTTTAAGCTTTTAAAGATCACATACATATATATGTATATTCCTACTTACTATGTATTCCTCAATTAATGATCATTATGAGATAATAGTGCTGTCCCGCGTGTTAGCGGGGTCGAGGTGCAGGTGATATGTATAAAAAGTAATGCAATTTAGCCGTGAAAGTATAACAGACGGACAGGCAGACAAATAGAGGTAATTTCGCCTTTTATCATAGCCCACAATACTTAACCTAGTTGTGATTCTAGTGTAGTAGTCTGTGGTTTTCTGCAATATGACAATTGACTTAATTACAAAACTTTTCTGTAAACCGGAGCTATTTAATATTATAATAACACTCATACATTATGCTCATACTTATACCTGTAGTTATATTATCTCACATAGCCTTAATTTGTAACAAAAGCTAAACAATTAATTAGTATTTCCTAGTAAAATATCCGGTGAATAGGCTGTACAAAAATGATTCTATCTACATTTGATCTTTCCTTACGAAAGTTATTAATTCTATGAAATAAAATTAAAAAAAATACATTACCGTTTTTTTACAATTATCTTTTTTTTACGAAACGATGTTTACCATAAAATTAACTAAATTTTGAAAAGATACCATAAATTCGATACAATAACCGAATTTTTCTTGTTCTACGACATCGTTGAGAGTCACCATAGTCCTTTATCCCGGTATTTGTTCCATTATCTCTCTCGAATATTAAATACAACCATTGTATTTAATATTATTTAATTTTTTATATTAAACACAACCTGCACCTACACCTTTATATTCACATTTACATAAGCAAGTAAATAAGCTTTGTATTAAAAGATATACTTTACATTACTACACTACTACTACATACTAACGGTACAATAAATAGGGCTCTTACCACCATTGGCATTACTGCTCTTATTGAGCCCCGTGGTAAGTCATGATGATGATGATGAGTCTGACACTGGTGCCCGAGGAAGGAGGATAGACCCTCATGTGGGTCATTTTAAACAATTTTAATTTACATGTAGTTTGTTTTCACGATTTCGTTTCTCGTTAGTAGCATAACAACAAAGCCTACCTAAATTTGTTGTGATTTTGGGAAATAATTAAATAAAAGTCACCGTATTCAATACGAAGTCGTGTTTTGTCAAATGTCACCGTATTCAATACGAAGTATTTAATGAGAATTACCAATAAAACTACCTTCTATCGAAGTTACATATACATATCTGTATTTCTTGGAGGCTTTCGCCGTTGAAAGGGTGTGGTCGAAATAGGTACCGTAAACTTACCTTGAGAATCAATTTGTTAAATATTTAACATTCCCAGGAGTGGTAGAACTTGAGTGGATGCTGATACCTAAGAGGCCTTAATGTTCGTAACGTTACGAACCGAAGTGCAACTTTATATCCATTAATATTTAATTACAAAATCTGTTGCTAATTCCGAACCACTTTATGGTTTAAGAAAACCACGTTTCGATCTCGATTTCGATATCGAAAAATAAAAATTGTAAAATATAAGTTAAAATAATTTTTAGTTTCAATTACAATTACATTTCTTATATCTCAAAACTCAGTAAAGCGTTCCGACAAAAACTAATCTTTAATGTTACTAATCAAGACATTGAGATAAATGAAAACCTTTTTATTTTACTTATAATATGGTTTTATTAATCATTGCATACAGACACATTGTAACGAGTTCTAGAAAGTTCAGTGCTTTATAAGAGTACTCTTAAATACCATTTATTTTTACAATTAACTCACGTTCGTATGAAAAAAGTAAACACTTAACGTATGAACACCCAACCTCGTATTATTATTTAGACAAAGAAAAACGTGAAGAGATCCAACTAACGAAGCTCTGGATGACATGACAGACAAAAATTTCACATTCCACTTGCTGCGACGAAAGAAAAGCGGTCTCAAAAAAAAAGTTAATTAATTACGTATGCAAATTGACGAAAAAGTCGTACCGAAGCGAGTACTGTGTGAAACGAGATAATGAGATTGTGCGAGGCACGTAGAACACTTGTGATTAAATCATTGCAATGGAAAAATATTCAAATTTGGTGATTTCGAAGGTTTGATGAAAAACTCCACAGCTTATCGTCAATGTTCATATATTTGGGGCTGCTCTCTATGAACTTATATTGACGCAAACCTGATAATGAGCTATTATACATTATTGTACATAACGTATTATATATGTATAGGCATATATAAATATCCTTCTCACTATTATTAAATTTCATTGAACACGATATGAGCTAATTATAAAAGAATAAATTATAATGAGCTTTTCTAAAAGCATATGCGTAAAAACTAGTTTTGCTAGAAAGCATAATGGCTCACAAATGTCTAAATTAACAACAAAATCAATAGAAAATTATAGTGTACAGAATTTTAAAAAGGCTAAAAAAGACCGATTAAAACAATATATTTAAATTATTATATATTTAATTAATCAAAGTATGCACCATTGTTATCTATGCACTTTTGCCATCTCATAGGTAGTTCATTGATCCCTTTACTAAGAAAAACATGGGGGCCAGAATCAATAAACTCTTTGATGGCGGTTTGGAATGCCGCATCAGACTTGAATTTTTTCCCTTGTAAGAAGTTGTCCAAATTCCGGAAAAAATGGTAATCTATTGGAACAAGGGAGTCCGAGGAGTACGGTGGATGTCGCAGACATTCCAATTGTAGCTTATCTAACTTAGTGGTTGTTTGTTGTGCAGTGTGTGGTCTTGCGTTGTCGTGAAGCAGCAGTGGTCTGTTTTGAATTTCGGTTGTTTAGCAGCTAGTTCTTCCTTCATGGTTTGCAGTTGTTACCAATAGATATCTTCCGTAATCGTTTAGCCAGATTTTAGAAAGCTGTAGTGAACGACATCGGCGCTAGTCCACCAAACCCTCACAAGTTATTTTTCTGAGTTTTCAGCCATTGCGACGAGCGCTTCCGATTATCGTACAGTATCCACTTTTTATCACAAGTAATGATTCGATTTAAAATCCCTTTATTATTGTGTCAGTTGAGCAAAGTAACACAGCAGTCGACGCGTGTTTGCAAGTTCGATTCACTCAATTCATGAGGTACCGATCGTTTAAGTTTTTTTTACTTTCCCGATTTGCTTCAAGTGGATCAATACAGTTTTATAACTTACCCCGAAGCCTGCAGCTATCTCTGAAGTGCTTTGTGATGGATCCACTTCCACAATAGCGTTTAATTCTTCATTTTCCTCTTTGGTCTCCGGTCGTCCACGGGGTTGATTCTGAAGGTCGAAATTTCCAGATCGAAAACGTTGAAACCAAAAACGATACTTTCTTTTGCGACACCAACCCCTTACACATCATTAATCCTTCGAGCTGTTTCTGCAATACTGGTGCGACGGTAGAACTCGTGCTCGTAAATATAACGATATTTCATGTTTTCCATTGTGCAGTAATAAGCGACGCGAAAGAAAAAAATAATGAGGAAAAAACAAATGAATGTCTGTTTTCAAAAATCAATTGTAAACCAACTCCAAAGAGGAGATATTTCAGATCAAAGTGGTCAGTACGACAAAACGCTAATTTCATATGAAAGGACCTAATATATACAAAATTAAAAATTAACAAGCAAACATAGTAAATAGTACATAATTTGCTATCAATATGATACAAGATAATTTTCGTAATAGCAATATGATAATTATAAGTATATTATTCGAATAACATTGATATGTCAAAAGTAGTGAGCTAGATCTATCAGCAACAATGCGATCGCTTACCAAACCGTTTGGAAAATCACTCGATTCTCACTCGAGGTTTCTTTTATTCTGCTGGTACGTATTTTCATGTATGCGACTATGATGCGGAGACCCGCTCGTTACACGTCATTAAGCGATACTTTACAGCAGACGGCCCTTGAGACCGCCTACTCCCCTCCCGCACTTAGTATCGGATAAATAGTGCCTCTAGATTCGCCATATAACAATAATGTATGTCTTAAATAAGTGTTGTGGAAATCATAGAATTGCGTACCCAGATTTGACTTAACTTAAATAATTATGCTGAGATCAATGATTACTCTGCACTTATGCTTTTTGATTCTTAAAATACGTATATAATTGTGTAGGAGAAAATACAACTTCAAGGATGTATTAATATACATTTAAAATTATTTATTTTTATGCAAATTTAGCTCTAAAATAATTACACACATTATTATCACTCTATGACGGTAATTTACATAACTGTGTTATATGTTAAACTTGGTAAAGCAACAAATTATATCAGTTTATATTCTCCTAACCACAATGTCTCATAACGAACCTGTCATACGCAAATTAGTAAACTTAGTATACGTAATATTTTATCTTGTAAGAATAATTTTCTTGGAAGATATTTTTATGTTAAATGTATTGCAAGTTAATTATGATACCTTTGGTTGGATATATAATTAATATATAATAAAATAAATAAGAAAAGGTAACGTACTCCTGAGAACATTTTATAGTGCGTTATGTCCAAGTATAAAATTATTTTGGATTTATTTTTTTATTTATTTGATCTCATCCAGTATATATTAATCTATGTACGCCAGCCAGACATAACGCGATTTTTGTGAGACTACCAAACGCACGCTACATTAAATAAAAAATCGCTCTCCCAGTTTAATTTGAACGAATTACGTGTCCCTACTAATTAATTAATTAAGCTCAACTTTGAAACGTGCGGATGAAACTAAAATAATTAAAATATTTTAAAAACTTGATACTTGAAAGAATCTTTATTCTTATTTGGGTAAGATCATGTTTTGAATACTCTTCGAGGCATTATATTTTATATATTTATAGTAACATAAAGTTTCACAGAAACATATATTAGATGTATACTCACTGTTACTTTTTAATAGTAGTATCTGTTTCAAAATTATATGGTATTATTATTATTATAAGATGCAATACTTAAAGTAATAGCCTGTGAATTTCCCACTGCTGGACTAAGGCCTACTCTCCCTTTTTGAGAAGAAGGTTTTGGAGCTTATTTCTCCAGGCTGCTCTAATGCGGGTTGGTGGAATACACATCTGGCAGAATTTCAGTGAAATTAGACACATGCAGGTTTTCTCACGATGTTTTCCTTCACTGTCAAGCACGAGATAAATTATAATCACAAATTAAGCATATGAAAATTCAGTGGCACTTTTTTATAGTATAGGTAGGTGGACGAGCATGTAGGCCGCCTGATGGTAAGTGGTCACCAACGCCCGTAGACATTAGCTTTGTAAGCAATGTTAACCATCGCTTACAACGCCAATGCGCCACCAACCTTGGGAACTAAGATGTTATGTAGTCAATAAACAAGACACATTATAATTTAAATGCAGAATGGAGTGAATTGAATTACATTCTATTAAAATTGTAACTCTTATATTGATGAAATTATACATTTCATTGTTTATCTTAATAATGATTTTTTTAATTAATACTTCTACTACTTCGTAATACGTTCCTGTTGATTAAAATTGTACAAAAAAGTACATAACAATTATTTTAATCAAGGGTATTAAAAGAGGTTTTCAGTTCAACAATTGCGTTTTCTGTAAAATTAAATTTTTCAGCAACAATGCGCATCATTAAGCCAATTTTGCTGGCTTCATAAAAGCTTTGAATGTTGTCATTTGTGACTTCAAAATTTCATTTTGTCTTTGTATTAAGAAATATTAAACAGTAGCTTGTAACATCTGTTATTTTTACCACGGACTTCGTGTTATGTATACATCTATGTCTAAAAAGAGTTTTTCGCTTTTAATCTGGATTACATACGAAAACATACGGTATTAATGAAAATATTATTTTAATTCCATTAACGAGATTACTTTATTCAGATAACAAATAAATTATTATAAACTGAAATAATGAATTTTCATACATTTTCTTCTTGCCACATTATCTAATCCAGACAAAGTTCTTGCCGCTTATCACAAAAACGCTAAGCTTGTCATCTCAGCGTAGTCGCACAAGCTTGTCACTGCATGCCTTAAATTAATATGAATCTCTAATTTAAGCAGCCCACGTGTTGCGAACTCACAACTTTCCAGACTACGCCAAATTGGATAAACATGTGCGGGAGCCCGGTTTTGTATACACACGAATGATTATTACAATCTAAAAAGGTGCGTTTTTTATCATGACTTGATAAATACTACTAGTAGTGGGTAGTGGGGGTAGTAATGGTTTATTGTAAGACCGTCTCAGTAGATACCACCACTCTTCAGTTCTTCTAAAGCCAAACAGCAATCCTTTGCATTACGGTGTTCCATTTTGAGGGGTTAGTAAGCCAGGGTAATAGGAGAAGGGACATAATCGAATCTCTGTTACTTTAATAAATACTTTTACGTATTATTATTATATCATATCGTTGGCGCCACATTTACGTTGTATGGATTACTTTTAAATTCTTTCAGTTTCAATTTCGAAGATGAGCTACCATCAGATGCAATTTGCCCATCCGTATAAATAATAATTTAAATTGTTATATAAATATAGGAGGCACACCAGTTCTGAGAGAGCTGGCTAACATCTTTAATTCCGTCCTCCACAATGGAGACATGGAGCAGAAGTGTGGTGGTGCTGTTTTTCAAAAAGGGCGATAAAGCTCTTCTGGAAAACTACCGCTCCATTTCACTTTTAAGCCATGTTTACAAATTATTTTCGAGGGTAATCACGAATCGTCTTGCCCGAAAATTCGATGATTTCCAACCCGTGGAACAGGCTGGGTTTCGAAAAGGCTTCAGTACCGTAGACCACATACACACACTAAGGCAAATAATACAGAAGACCGAGGAATATAATCAGCCTCTATGCCTAGCGTTTGTGGACTACGAAAAAGCCTTCGATACCATCGAGACCTGGGCTGTTCTGGAATCCATGCAGAGATGCCTAATTGACTGTCGGTATGTCCAGGTGGTGAAGTGTTTGTACGAAGCCGCAACCATGACCGTCCAAGTACAAGATCAGAGCACAAGACCAATCCAATTGCATCGCGGGGTAAGACAGGGAGATGTAATATCACCGAAACTCTTTACCAATGCATTGGAGGACGTCTTCAAGACGCTCGATTGGAACGGACGCGGCATTAATATAAATGACCAACACATTACACATCTGTGATTTGACGACGACATTGTCATCATGGCGGAGACTCTGCAGGATTTGGAAGAGATGCTAAACAGCCTGAGCGATTCTTCAAGACAAATAGGTCTCAGGATGAACATTGAAAAGACCAAAATTATGGCAAACCATAATGTATCCCCGAGACCAGTGGTCGTAAATGGCTCTCCACTTGAAGTTGTGCAGGAATATATCTACCCGGGCCAAACTATACAACTTGGCCGGCACAACTTTGAGAAGGAGGCTAAAAGAAGAATACGTTTGGGCTGGGCGGCATTCGGGAGGTTACGTCATATTTTTGAATCGTCGATCCCACAGTCGCTTAAGACCAGGTTCTTCAATCAGTGCGGCCTACCTGTAATGACTTACGGTGCCGAAACGTGGACACTTACCGTAGGACTGGTCCACAAATTTAGGGTCGCTCAGCGAGCAATGGAACGTGCGATGCTTGGGGTTTCTCTGGCAGATAGAATCCGAAATGAGGACATTCGCCAGAGAACTAAAGTCACCGATATCGCGCTTAGAATTAGCTCGCTGAAGTGGAAGTGGGCTGGTCATGTCTCCAGGCGCATTGATGGCCGATGGAGCCGACATGTGTTGGAGTGGAGACCACGCTTAGGCAATCGTAGTGTAGGACGCCCTGTGACAAGATGGGCCAACGATTTAAAAAAGGTGGCAGGTTCGGGATGGATGCGGACTGCCCAAGATCGGGATGGTTGGCGTTCTATGGGGGAGGCTTTCGTCCAGCAGTGGACGGCAAAAGAGTGAAAAATAAATAAATTATATATATATATAATTTTTTTTTTCACTCTATTATTATTATTATTTTTCTTTTTTTATTATATTGTAAAGAAAATAAATATATATATATATATATATATATATATATATATATATATATATGTATATGTATATACTAATAAAATATATATATATATTTATTAGTCCTATCCGAGAAGAAATTTTATGTGCACTTAAATCATTGAATAAAATATATAGTATTTTAAAGACAAATTGTCTACGTGGTCATGAAAATTGATTCGTATATTTCAGCTACGCGAGTTGTTCATTTGCAAGAACACGACATATGATAGAATGATAGATGCGTATACCGCAGGGCTCTTACAAAAGTTAAATAAAATAACTAGGTAATCTATTTACAAATTATTGTTTTTCATACAAGATAAACTATTTTTCCAATAAAAGTTGGAAAGTTTGGAATCGTAGGAGTATATACTAGTGCTGTCGTAATATCGTAGTCGGTGAGGTTATCCTAGAGTAATGAAAGTTAATTTTATTCGTTTTATAAATTTACCTCAAGGACTATTTTTTTATACAATTAAGATTTATTTTTATTTAGTTTTACTATTGTATATTTTTATAATTTGTTTAATATTTGACTCTATTTTAGTAATTATATTATTTTTGTAAATGTCAATAAATCGTTGTAACAACCTATACTTAAAAACTATGATTAACTAATATGTATATGACGACGGGATCGACGGCTGAACGATACTACTGTCTCCATCTTGAATAGGTGGTGCAGGGTCCATTACGTAGGTGGCGAAAATGATAGTGAACACTTTGTATAGCCTTACTTTATTTTCTTATAAAAACTTAAAAGTAAAGCTGGGTAAACCGACAGTTTCGTTTCGGAGAAGTGACCTGGTCTGCGTCCAAAATCGTAATGTGCCATTTCAATTCCTCACTTTCCAAGACGACTCTGTCCACGTGCCGCCTTTGCAATAACAAGTGACGTCACAGTGTTTACCCCTTCTCTGGTACTATGATACTCAAATCAGCAACTTAATATTAAACTATATCGCTTTCCACGACATATATTTAATACTAAGGTCTATTTTTTCAACATTTTTATCTCCACAGAAGTGTTGCTCGTGCCTTTTGTGTACCTAATTAATTACCAGGCAGCATCACAATCTAAGTTTCAGGATTAAGAATTTATGGGAATATTGTATTCATATACAACATAAATGTAAGTTTGCATTAGACCAGATTACTTCTTAATTCTCGAAATGTGCTAATTGATTTCCTGGGTGTTATTATTAGGTCCTTACATATGAAATTTGCGTTTTGTACGGGAGGAATATAAAGTCAATTTTTTTTTTTGTAAAATATATTTAATGAATCAAAGTATGCACCTTTGTTATCAATGCACTTTTGCCATCTCATAGGTAGTTCATTGATCCTTTTACTAAAAAAACACGGGGGCGAGAATCAATAAACTCTTTGAAGGCGGTTTGAATTCTTAACCAAAGAGGAGATATTCCAGATCAAAGTGGTCAGTACGACAAAACGGTAATTTCATATGTAAGGACCTAATATAATCAGCTCATCTCTATTATGTATCGCCATTTATAGGTCGTAATCTAGAATCTCCTTGGTAGTCGCCATTTGTGCCCTCTTTGATTGTATGGTTATTACTTACAATTACGTATGTACTTTTTATTAAAAATTACAATAAAATAAATTAATATAAAAATAAATGCGATCAGTTGGCAAATAATCTTTACAATATGCTTCAAAATATAAAATAAAAATATTTTAGTGTTTTCACATAAAAACTAAGTGGAATCAATTTGAAATTGCAATAAGAAAAAAAATATTAGAAGAAAGACAAATAGTATCTAGAAAGCTAGTGAAAAATTCACTAATTCTGTTCTAAAGGTTCTTTTCAGCGAACTTGCAAAGTAGAGATTATAAGATTTTTATTTTAAAAACATTAATGCCCTCGATGATTAATCCTATTTATGCTAAATACAGCTATTTATTTTATGAATTCTCAAAAGATTTTACTTTCAGAGAGTCTCTATAGTAGTTGACAAGTTACTTCTTTATTTTACGAAAATTTTACTTTTAGAGTCTCTCTATAGTAGTTAACAAAATTACTTCCTTTTTTACGTAAGAACACAAAGTATTTTTTTCACGTAAATATAATCATAGTTCGTCGCGTCTTGTATGGTTATTCGGTGAAAAACAAGCTTTATTGTCTGGACGTGCAGGAGAGAGCAATTTATTCTCATTAGACAGCCCAGCTTTCTCTATATATCTGGTGATATTATAGCAAGATAATGGGATGCAGAAATCTCGTAACAAGACTGCAATATAAATATACATTAAATTGATAATGCATTTAATTTGTAATCTTCTGTTATGCGATCATGATATTCATAAACGTTAAGACCAAGGGAAGCTATGGTTTTTTCTATGGACGTATCTGTAGATTTATTTTATCTTTCAAATATAAGTGTTATATTGAAACAAACGCAAATTACGTTTTTGAATATGTTAGTTGTTTGAATATGGTACTTTTTTTTGTCCTTTAATTCTATATATAATATTTAATCAGATATAAATGTCCAATGAACGTTACTTAATAGGAATAAATTGCAATACTAAAACTTATTTTTTCTAAATTCAATTAATTGTAGTCTTACTGCATAACATCAATAACAACAAAATTAAAAAAACAGATTAATACAATTACTTCTCTTTTAAAACTTGAATGTGTTTTTATTTATCGTTTAATATTTATAAGCTGTAATATCTAACAAAATTTTATACATTTATATGTTATAAACGTTTAAAATTTTGTTAAATATTCTTGTAGTTATTCTATCCTTTAGTACAAGTTAAGTGAACGGCAACTTATGTATACAAATTTCAATATAGTTGTCCGTTGAATACATTACAAGTTTATAGGTGAAGGCGCTGCATCTACATATCATAGGGTATGTTTGAACAATATATGTTATATTGTTTATAAATACAGTGCTATAAGATACTATAAGAACAATGTATACAATAACATGTACATTGTAACCATTTTCTTTTACAATACTATAAGAAAATGGTTACAATGTACATGTTATTGTTATTATGAAATATTTGTGAGCAATTAAAGAACAAAGATTAAGGACTGAACCCCACGGTGCAGAACTATGAATTGGAAAATAAATTATTGTGAAATAAGGACATAGATTATGACCGATATCAATATACCATGTAAATACAAAGAGTTGTAACTATATGATGAAGTCAATACTGTCAGTTTGTCGGTGATCATCATGTAGAAAAAAAATTGTTAACTTAGAATAGTTTTTTCTCGGGTGGAAATGCCTCCTCTGGTAAAATACTTCCAGTTGATAGACGAAATTCTTCAAGTTTTAGACCAAACGAAAAAAAAAGATAGCGAAATTTATGAGAGGAGGACAAATGACTCTACTCCACCTGATGGTAAGTGGTAGTAGAGTCCAAACGCGACGACAGTCAGTACAGTCTGGAAGAATGATCTTTACTAGCCGCCCCGCAAGATACCTCTTCACGCCTCAAGGAACCCGGGTTGTAAGAGGAGGGGAACACGTGAGTTGGTAAAAAATTCAAAAATAATACATAATATCTCATATATATACATGCAATTAAATACTATCAATTATTGCAGCCGAGATGGCCCAGTGGTAAGAGCGCGTGAATCTTAACCGATGATCGTGGGTTCAAATCTGGGCAAGCACTGGTAGCAGGGTTTTGTGTAAGCTCGCCTGGGTCGGTACCACCCACTCATCAGGTATTCTACCGCAAAACAGCAGTACTTGGTATTGTTGTGTTGCAGTTTGAAGGGTGAGCGATCAAGTGTTATTACAGGCACCAGGGACATAACATCTTAGTTCCCAAAGTTGGTGGCACATTGGCAATGAAAGCGATGGTTAACATTTCTTACAAAGCAATGTCTATGGGCGTTGGTGACCACTTACCATCAGGTGGCCCACATGCTCGTCCACCTACATATACTATAAAAAAGTGCCACTGAATTTTCATATGCTTAATTTGTGATTATAATTTATCTCGTGCTTGACGGTGAAGGAAAACATCGTGAGAAAACCTACATGTGTCTAATTTCACTGAAACTCTGCCACATGTGTATTCCACCAACCCGCAATAGAGCAGCCTGGAGAAATAAGCTCCAAAACCTTCTCGTTAAAAAGGGAGAGTAGGCCTTAGCCCAGCAGTAAGACATTCAGAGGTTGTTACTGTAAGTATTGCATCTGTTTATTAATTCACAAAAAATACTTATATATAAAATTTTATACAATATGTCAAATGTTAAATTTATATTCCACAAGACGAAACAAATGTGTTAAAAATTTCACAGATAAAGTTTAGATAAAGTTCCGCGAAGGTGATAACCTCTCCCAGGGTGGTGTCGGTTTTCTAGTCAAAAAGGATCTCATTAGCAGCATTGTGCAAATCAGTAGTGTGTCGAACCGGGTAGCGTACCTTGTCCTAAAACTTTCCGACAGGTACTCCCTGAAGGTCGTACAGGTATATGTTATTATGTTGTTATGGGAGACTTTAATGCTAAAGTGGGAGTACAAGATAGCGGTGAATCGAAAGTCGGACCTTACGGCTTGGGCTGCAGAAATCACAGGGGGCAAATGCTGGTAAACTTTCTCGAAGCGCAGGGGCTTTTTTTGATGAATTCCTTCTTTCAAAAGAAGCCTCAGAGGAGGTGGACCTGGCGAAGCCCCGATAACGTGACAAGGAACGAGATAGACTTTATCATTTCGAATAAAAGGCACATATTTAGAGATGTCTCAGTGATCAACAGGTTTAATACCGGAAGTGATCACCGCTTGGTTCGAGGCACTCTAAATATCAACTTAAAAGCCGAAAGATCGAGAATGATGAGGTCTACTCTCCGACCTACCATGCTCCAAGCTGCTCAAGGCTCCGAAAAGTTCCAAATGGAACTTCAAAATCAATTCACCGCGTTGGAAACCATAAGCAGCATTGACGAGAGAACCGACACGCTGGTCAAAATACTGCAAAACACATCCCGCAAGTGTTTTCCGCCACAGAGAAGAGACAACGCACCAAAACTCTCTGCTGAGACACTCGAGATCATGAGAAAACGACGAGAACTACCATCGTTTTTGTCAGATAAGGCCTTAAATCGAATAATAAAAAGGCTGACGCGACGCGATCTCCGACGCTCCAATACCCGTGCCATCAAGGCTGCGATTGAGCAAAATCGGGGATCGAAAGTGTTTGCTCGCAAGTTTGGGAGGCCGCGTCTGACAAAACTTAAAACTGAAAATGGTGGAGTCGTTACCTCTAGGCCTGAGATTGTCGGAGAAGTAGAGAGGTTTTATGGGCAGTTTTTCTCTTCAAGATCGGATAAACCCGTGGGAATCAGTATTGATGACCAGCGCGCCCCTCTTATGCGCCATTACTCCGAGGAGCTCCCGGTCGTTGACCAAGGAGAGATTAGGGTGGCTCTAGAACAGCTTAAAAACAACAAAGCTCCGGGATATGACGGAATCACAACAGAGTTGCTTAAGGCAGGCGGGACTCCGGTCCTGAAAGAGCTAACAAGCCTCTTTAATTCCGTCATCCAACATGGCAAGACCCCGGAAACGTGGAGCGGGAGTGAGGTGGTACTGTTTTTCAAGAAAGGTGATAAAACCCTCTTGAAAAACTACAGACCAATCTCCCTCCTGAGTCACGTGTATAAGCTGTTCTCAAGAGTCGTCACGAACCGTCTCGCCAGACGACTTGACGAGTTCCAGCCCCCAGAGCAAGCCGGCTTTCGATCAGGCTACAGCACCGTGGACCACATCCATACTGTTCGGCAGATTGTGCAGAAGACCGAAGAGTACAATCAGCCGCTGTGTATGGCATTTGTGGACTACGAGAAAGCCTTCGACTCCATTGAAACCTGGGCAGTGCTCGACTCATTGCAGAGATGTCATATCGATTGGAGATATATCGAGGTACTGAGATGTCTGTACAACGCCGCTACAATGACTGTCCACATCCAGGACTGTAAGACGAAGGCGATCCAACTGCGCAGAGGGGTGAGACAGGGGGATGTAATATCCCCGAAACTGTTCACCAACGCGTTGGAAGACGTTTTCAAAACGCTGGATTGGACTAGGTATGGAGTCAATGTAAACGGCGAGTACATCTCACACCTTCGATTTGCCGACGATATCGTCATCATAGCAGAGTCGCTGGAACAACTCACCGAAATGCTGCGTAGCCTAGGCGAGTCTTCCCGGCGTGTCGGTCTCGGTATGAACTTGGACAAGACCAAGGTCATGTTCAATAGGCATGTCGTGCCGGGACCGATATACGTCGAGGGGAAACCTCTCGAAGTTGTTAGTGAATATACCTACCTAGGACAGATAATACAAGTCGGTAGGAACAACTTCGAGAAGGAAGCCGATCGAAGAATTCGCTTGGGATGGGCAGCATTTGGCAACCTTCGTCAAGTCCTCAAGTCATCTATACCGCAATGTTTGAAGACGAAAGTCTTCAACCAATGCGTCTTACCTGCCATGACATACGGTGCCGAAACGTGGACACTAACTGCGGGACTAGTCCACAAATTCAAAGTCGCTCAGCGTGCTATGGAGCGAGCTATGCTCGGAGTATCTTTGAAGGATAAGATCAGAAATGAGATTATCCGGAAAAGAACCGGAGTCACCGACATAGCTTGCAAAATTAGCAGGCTGAAGTGGCAGTGGGCTGGTCACGTATGTCGTAGGACCGATGGCCGTTGGAGCAGACGAGTCCTAGAGTGGAGACCGCGAATCGGCAAGCGCAGCGTAGGGCGCCCTCCAGCCAGGTGGACCGACGACCTTAAGAAGGTGGCGGGCACCAACTGGATGCGGAAGGCGGAGGACAGGGAGCTTTGGCGCACCTTGGGAGAGGCCTATGTTCAGCAGTGGACAACGATTGGCTGTTGATTGATTGATTGATTGATTAGATAAAGTTCAGCGAAAATCATAAAAATTGCTACTTTATTCTTTCAAAACTGAGCCAAATCCCGGTTTTTGTATAAATTTTTCTCAAAGTATATCGATTTTTTGGGTGGGCAAAGCTCTAAAAAATTGGTTTCAGAGACTGGTTGTGCGATAAAGAAAATGTCAAGTATAGTGATATTTCTTTTAAGAATTGTACTTGCGGGGATGTGTTCGGGCGCACCGTGGCTAATCATCAGTGGCGGATTTACCAGCAGGCTGAGTAGGCTTCTGCCTAGGGCGGCAAATTTTTGGGGCGGCATATTTGGCGGCTAAAAGAATCAAAAAGATTTCTTCTTGAAGATTTTCTGATGTTTTACAAATAGAAGTCGGCAACAAATTTTGCCGATGACTTGTCATTGTTCATTAAGCGGTGCAGCAAAATTCCACATTCTAGCGCAAAACAACTCATGTAGGGGAAACGCGTAAACGCGTTTTTTTAGCGAGAAAATTAACGCCTCCAACCAGTAGTAGGACTAGCATGCAAAATATGACAGTTGTAGAGGCAAGGGCAGCAATAGCTTTACAGTCTATACCTTGACAATTTGTAAATCCTCCCCTGTTAATCATATTATTGTTCATGAATGTACCCACATACAGTTACAACTTGATTATTTAACGGGTAATAAACATAACGGTACTATTAGCATGATTTATCTGTCACATGAAAGTTTTTGTAACGATAGAAAAATCATATTTATATTAGATATTTATCATTAATAAAAATAGCGATGTACGTTTTGAAATTGTTTATAATAACTTAGTCGATTCGAGTCAGTGTCGATTTACTTTGACAAGTTTCTATCCCATTCGATAAGGGTGCGGATTGATATGGTTTATGATATTATTTTAATTATAAAAGTCATATATCCTGGAAAACCGATACTGTGCAAATATCGATTTTCAGCTTGTTTATTGTGTAAATGAAGTAAACAAAGACATATTTTATATTCAATAGAAATATAGAAAAAGAAAACGTTTCACATTTAAATTTTTTAAAAGAGCATAATATTTGCAAGACATTTCTCAAGAGACACTTGATACAACTGAATAAATATAGAGACTTCTACAGACTAAAAAAGCATAAATAAAACTATTGGATCAAACAATATTTAAGTAAATTTAATATGTAATATATGAAGCTTAAAATAAATTTCGAATATTTGATATTCGATTTATTTTTTAACGAAGTACAAAATTTCCTCTGTCCTGTCTATGCCGGAACCGGTCCGTGTACCAGTGACAAATACCCTGTTATATTTTCTTTTCCGTCTACAAGCGCTCACCATTCGTATAAATCGATTCTGTCAAACAGAAACTGATACAATGGGACAAAAAGGTAGTATTGATATACGATTGTTGCAAGTTTTTGGTAGGCAAACGTTGTCTAAACAAAAAGATTGTTTACATAAAAATCGCTTCTTTCTGGAAAATTATTATAACACAATGCAACAGTTACTGGTAGTTGTGATATATTATATTTTTCAATTAAATTATAAAGTATTCAAAGTCATATTCAAATGAGAATAATTACAATAAATTAAAATATACTCGTAAAGCACGAACATCTTTTAAAACAATGGAATATAAACCATTACGACGAAGAATTAAAACAGTAATATATATTCCAATTACTTTATTTTAATTAAATTCTCATTATTTAAGATTTATATTATACATTTTTTTTAATTAAAACAATCTAAACTATTTAAAATATTTAAAAAAATACATACATAATTTAAACGTATTTTTTAATTGACAATACATAATTTGCAATAAAAAACATTAACATTTTGTCTATCGAAGTTTTTATAATATTACGTTTTCAAACTATCTTAATAAATTAAAGTTACACAGAACGCTTGAAAGATAAAGCTATCTTCATCGAACAGGCCAACTGTGGACTGCAAGTTGTATGTTTGGCTATAATAAGTTGAGTTGCCAGTTGGTCTTACAAGTTACCAACTTCATGCCTCTTGAACTCTTAACTGCGATCTCGAGACAAGAAGCTCTCAAAGCAATTACTGCGACATAGCTCACCGACTTTCTTAAAATATACCGCCTACTTCTATATCTTCTAAGCCCTTTATGATTTTGTCATTTAATAAAATATTTATATTCACTAACGAATACATAAGTAATACCTAACAGGAACATAATAGAAACGAGATTTATCTTATAATTTATTTATACAGGATATACAAGTTTCTTATTTAAAAAAAATATTAGGGACCAAACTAGAGTTATACTTCGCAGGTGGTTTGCTCTGTTTTACAATTTTGTCATATTCGGATTTTAATAAAATTTACTTATCTACGTTTACTTTTCCAGGATTGTTATAACAACTATTCCCTTTAACCTCACATTTAATTTTATTTTCCTTTCCTGATGATGGAATTTTATTATACAATTAAGGAAATAACTACTGTACTTCCAAAATGATAATTGTTTACCTGTATTCATTTCGGCTATTTTCGACCTAATACTATTAGGTTTGTAAATAATTTGAAATTAAATACATACTTGAGATCACTTTTGCCGTCACCTTTTACTTTGATACAGGGTTAACTCGCCACATAAGATATTTTTACTAAATCTTTAAACGAAATTTGACTTAGCTATACTTGTTTGCTGAACTTGTTCACAAAATTTAACTAATTTTTTTTTGTAAATAAATTAACATTAAAACTAAATAAATTGGATTTTTAATAAAATAAAATGTGTTATTTTAGAAATTATTATTCTAAAGTATATTTAAAAGTAATAAAACTTAAGTTACATTTACTAAAAATTACAAAGCAACTTGTCTTTCGTATCATCTACAACATTGTTCATGCATGCCCTAGCATGTGCTTGAGGCTCCAGACACCCTTTTAATCTCAAAAGTATATTGTTACGGAGTAATTTAGATCCCATCTGAGGGAAGCATTAAGATTATAGCTAGGTAAAAAGGGCTTGAAACTCCATAAAACCCTCAGGAATACTTGTAATAACTATTTACTTTTCATACTGTCAAATTCTCACACTTGATAACATATGACGATAATAATAATAATAATAATAATAATGTCCTCCAGACCGATTTCGGCCACGGCGGCCAATCTCAAGAGAGATTAGCCAACTACGCAGGAGATATTATAGTGCTCAAGTGTGTGCGCAAACACAGGTGCACTCTCTATTCCCTAACTCTCATAATCCGATGGGACGGCAGTCCGACACGACCAGAAAGAGTTTAGGCGCAGGACCAAAGGCTTTACGTGCTTTCCGAGGCACGGGAGTATACACACTTCCAACTTCCAGACTCCGGGCTGCTACTGAGAATTTTCTGACAGAAAAACCCAATAACTTTTTATTGGCCCGACCTGGGAATTGAACCCAGGACCACCGGGTCTGCGGCCTTATATCAAGCCACTAGACCAACGAGGCAGTCATGACGATAATATAATAATACGGAAGATTCACTTTTCACATTCACAAAAATTAACTTTGCAAAAGTTTAGTCTGCTTATCGTATCTGGAACTATGCCTTCAGTTTACACTTAAGTTATTATAAAATGCAGCTGTTTATATATAATATGAATACATAATGTAATATTTAAACTTATTTAACTACATAAATAGAGGAATACTATAATAACAAATCCCATGTGAAAACATGGACAACTCAACCATTTTCTATTTTCGTGTACAAATTTCGTTACAGAATAGAAAAAAGGACTCATCAATGCGGAGACAAACGAGCGAGCGACGTTGTAACGGATCAAATTCAATTTGCGAGGTGAGGATTGAAAGGGTCCGAAATGACGGATGAAAACGGAACGGGACGATGCTTCGGATACGCTCCGATGAGTGCACTAGAAAAGTCGTACGATTGCATCGTTGCGCTGTGGTTACATGTGACTGACATGTGACTTACAAACAATAGATGTTGACGAAGACTGAAAGATTTTAATTTAAAGTTTAAAATTTGATTTCTTCGTTGCTTTTCTGTTAAGTCTTGTTTATATAGCTTGATATGGTTCTATGATTAAAGAATAAACTACTATGTTTAATAATTTCATTATATGAACATATTTTTATTTGCATTTAAAGCTTAAATCATGAAATAAGACTAGGAACTTCATGCTACTTATTAATATTAAAGATAGGATCCAAGCACATTAATAATTCACTCAACGTCAGCTATACGCCAAGCAAGAAGAATTTTTTAATTTACAATGTTGTGCACTTAGAAAATGACGGTCTAAATCTAACTAACGATCACATGTAAGTACATAAAAAATTAAAATCATTTATTTTATAATTTATATGAATAAACACTTTATTGAATTTTAAGACTACATCATCAGTCATAGAAATGAAACTATGATAAATAATTATAAATTTAAACAGCCAAGACTTGGTGGGACAGCATTGTGCAACCCCGTCTGGGTAGGTACCACACAATCATCAGATAATCTACCGCAAAAAAGCAATACTTAGTATTGTCCTATTCCGGTTTGAAGGGTGAGTGACCCAGAGTGCATGTACATTCACAAGGACTACATGCACAAGGGATATAAAATCTTAATTCGCAAGGTTGGTGGTGCATTGGCAACGTAAGGAACTGTTAATATGTCTTCAACACCAATATCTAAGGGCGATGGTGACCACTTACTATCAAGTGGCCCAAAAAAAAACTATTACCAGTGTCATATCACCCAAAGATCGCAGGCACTAATCTGGACAAGCGCAATTCAGTGTTCACGTGCTCAATTTGCGTTTATTATAATTTATCTCATGGTCAACGTTGATGGAGAACATCCTTTCATTATCAATATCCTGTTCAAATATCTTAGACTAGGATATCTAGGATTTAAAAAAAAAATATCTCAGACTTCGTTTTCTTACACATAAGCTATTATATAATATGTTGTATAGATTGAGTTACCCTGAGATGCAATACAACTGCCCTAACACTCCAGCTTAGAACATTTGAGCCTGAGTGCAGGCTGAGAGGAAATTCTAATTAAGTTAACTAAGTAGAACTGACCCTAGTAGTCGAGCTTAGACAATAATGTACGAGAATTTCATAGTTTCATTTGCGTTTATTGCTCTTGTTCTACAAACATATATTGCTAGTTAGGCAATTATAACTAGATGGTTTTTTGAATATATGACAAGTAAAACTATTATAACTCATAAAATATTTTTATTTCTACGTCTAGATGTCTACGATGTCGAACAGAGACCTACACATAACTAGAGTTATTTAACAAAATACTTGACGTACCGATAAAGTTATACGATGAAAATTTAAGCACCTTTTTTCGTCAAGTATAAATAATAACTCTTACGCGAGATTCATATAAAATTTTTTGTTCGCTATTTTACATCATTAAAAGAACAAGATAATTCAGAAGTTAAATAGAGTATAAGAACTTTCAATCATTTTCATTACAATGTTTATAATTTGAAATTACACCAGGAAACCTATTTACCATTAACTGATTATGTTATGAATAAAAATCATTTCATGTTGTGGTTTTATTAGGCAAAAAAAATGAAACACCCAGCCCGATTTTTTTTATAAATATAGTACACTATGTATTTAAAAATAAAGTATTGATCACATGATAAAAAAAATATTCATAAAGGTGAAATTTTCTGAACGTTGTAAACTTTGGAAACAAAATAGAATCCAAGCATTTATTTTTGTCTGTAATTAATTCCACTTTATAATTTTATTGGAATAAGTAAATGATTTGAACTTTTAATTGGAATCTATGAAATCTCTAATGGATTAATCGCACGGACGTTGTAAAAACGAATATTTAACTAATCAACTCGATGTCCGATGATCGTTAGAGCGAATATTTTCAGAGTCCAATTGACTGTTGATTGAGTGGTGAAATTAGTGATTGAGAATTTGGTATGAGTATAGGTTAAATCAAAATGGACATGAAGCGTAAATGATGAAATTTGGAGTTTTCAACCAGCTTCAATACAAAAAGACTTCATACTCGTGGTAAAATGGTGTAACCTTACTTGATACCAACTTAAAAATCTGATTTTATTAAATCGATATCGAATCAAATATATATAGATTATATCGATATGTTAGTATTTAATTTGACTTCGACAAATACATTCTTTTTTTAAAAATAATAAAGAAACACTACGAATGGTAAGTAATTGGGATGACCCCCAAATTAAAAAAAAAAAACTTTATATAATCTTAATAAGCATGTGGTAAAAAACCAGTGCAATATTGTAAATTAAAAAGTCTTAAAGCGATTGAGATAAGGTAATATTGATAGTTATGAATCTTACTGAGGATTGTTCTTAATCTTAATTACATATTTTTGTCTCCTAATGAATATAACAAATCATTTACTATTATAGGTATTATTATCATCATAATTTAAGCCTAAAATCAAGATTGAAACAATAAATATATTATTGTACAATACAATTTTATTGCAATTAAATTTTCTATGCAAAATTCCAGTTGAAAGTTTAGTTATATTTTTTGTAATATTATTGTATTTTTTAATATTTAGTATAGTATATATATAACTCAATAGTTATAATATGCTAAGATTTGTTATTATACTATACTTTATAATGAAAGCAATATCTCATTTTTCGTTGCATGAGATAACCTTAATAAGTAATGCATCTAGTCTTAAGTTATAACTTTTTTTTTAAATGTTGTATTGGTATAATTGCTACCAGAGAATCTTAATAAATAAAATAATATATAAAATACAAATTAGATATTATTAATATACAAGATTTTTTAATAGTAATATTTTAATGAAAAAATAATATTACTTGTCAAATATTCATAAGTTCACTGGATACTAAAACACAAGTGATCTTTAACAATGATTAACAATACAATCAGCGGGCGCCACTCCATACTAACGAGGAGCAATAAAACATGTCTTCACACGGAGGTATTATTTCTTTATCTCAGCGTGCCAGCTCCGTTTCCATTTGTGTCTCTCATCATAAAGCGAGGGAGGCTATATAAATTATTATTGTGAATCGTGAGCCGCAGAAAACTTTCTGTCTTCTATAACTTTAGAGTTAGTGTCTACAACATGAAGCTTTATTTGAGAACAATACATTGATAAGTAAATTTTAATCTATTTCCCAGTACTTACACACAGGTTGCGCTCTCACAGCGAAAAAGTCACCATTTTCCCCTCTTCCCTTCGTCTGTGGCACTACGCTGGAGATACAAAGCAAAATCGTCATGCTGGATTGACGTTCGGTGCGACTTTAGTTCAAGGGTTACAGCGAGGCTGTTATAAAAACAGCTTCACGGAAACTCGGAGTTCTGAACAAGGTGCGGCGTTTTTTCACGCCACAACAACTGTGCCTGTTGCACAAAACATAGGTACGGTCTTGCGTTGAATATTGCTCACACCTTTGGGATGGCTCCGCTAAGCAACTACTGGAGGCCTTGGATCGGTTGCAGCGACGTGCGGTCCGCATTATTGGCGACGTAAAGGTCACAAACACCCTCGAGCCTTTACAATTGCGTCGCGAGATAGCAGCACTGAGTGCTTTCTATCAACTGTATCACGGCGAGTGCTCTGAGGAATTATTCTCTATAATTCCTGCTTCCCCCTTCCTTCATTAGTCTACGCGTGCTAGCTCTCGATGTCACCGCCTAACTGTGACATCAATTCCATCGCGCACAAATAAAATTTGGCAACTCCTTTCTTTGTCGCACTTCCAAAACATGGAACTCTTTACCAGATCACGTGTTCCCCTCCTCTTACAACCCGGGTTCAAACGAGGCGTGAAGAGGCATCTTGCGGGCCGGCAAGGCGGGGGCGGCTAGTGCAGAACATTTTTCCCGACTGTACTGGCTGTCGTCGCGTTTGGACTCTACTACCACTTACCATCAGGTGGAGTAGAGTCATATTTGTTATATTTGCCCTACCGGCAAATATAAAAAAAGCTATTACTTAACTACATAGATACATATTTATTAATTACTGTTTTCTATGAGTATGTTACAATACCCTGTACGATTTGCGTTATTAAAATCATTCTTACCGGCTTAAGTGTACCAAAAAAATTAATGATTGCAGACATAAAACGGGAATCTTAGAAGAAATGAGCTTTACGTCTTTCCAAGTATAAAAGGTAAAAAAAGACTTCATTTAGTGAATGCCCTTTCACAGATGGAGAATTCAAACCGCTACCGCGAGTTCTGAGCACTTCACGGATTCAACTCCCTTTGAAGAAAATTCTACTTTTTTTGACAATCAGACTTTTTAAAATTCTCTATAAGATTCAGCTCTGAGGAGTACTTTCATTCTGTTACATAGATTCAAATTCAAATCTATAGAAAGGGATTTGGGTGCTTTACATCATTTTAGCATTCACTTTAAGTCTCGCTGAACCCAAGAGAAACCTTTTCTTATTTTATATAACATATTTAATTTACATTAATTACAAA
The DNA here is from genome assembly GCF_905147045.1 of Nymphalis io. Taxonomy (NCBI): domain Eukaryota; kingdom Metazoa; phylum Arthropoda; class Insecta; order Lepidoptera; family Nymphalidae; genus Nymphalis; species Nymphalis io. The sequence continues at coordinate 5,418,489 of NC_065893.1, read as the reverse complement.
ATATATTATGAAATAAACACACGGAATGTACGGGATGGTTGGCGTTCTACGGGGGAGGCTTTCGTCCAGCAGTGGACGGCAAAAGGCTGATACAAATACAAAAATACGTGCAGAGACCATAACTTTTTTGCTATAAATATTAGTCTCAAATGAAATGCTTATGCTCTGAAACTTTATTAAAATATCAATCCTTGATAAATTAACAGAGTTTGTCCAGTAAGTGATGATATATCATGAAACTATATTCAAGATGCATTTCTCTTTTGATGAATACCAAAACTAAAACACCTTTAAACTTGGGGAAACACTTACTAAACTTTAGCTGTACCTTACCAATGCTTTAAGAACCTTTTCAAGAGCGTTTTACTAAAATTCCTAAGATCAAAAGGTTTTCCAAGTGGTTGCTTGAAATTTCTATTATGCTTGTTCAAAGTTAAATTTACATTACCGCCTAGCCCGTTTTTTGTTTTCCTATACATTGCTCGGTATTCAAACCTTTACTTTTTATATGCCCGTAATGTCTCAATTGTTGAATAAACGTTCCTTAGATAAGAAATATCATTTTAAATGAAACTGTTAATGAAAATTATCTTGAAATGTTTTAAGACGAATATTTTTTAATTATAACGAAGTAATTGTAGATTATAAAAAAATATTTAGTAATCGTAAAACTTTCAATATATAATTAAAAGAATTTTTATTATTTAAAGAATTTTTTAATCGTTAAAAAAGCTACACGTACCACCCATATTTATATTACAATTAATAACATAATCTATCTAGCAGGCAATAATGTCTATAGTTATATGTTCTGTTGTAACTTTTATATAAGAAATATAAAATCTGGTCATAAATAAGGACATTATAAAGTTCATTGATAAATAATAGAATAATTTTAATAATGGAAATGTTCCAAAGTGCACTAATCAGTTAGTCTATTCGGTTCAGTCGGACTATTGCAACCGCATTAATGACTGAAACCGTAGCATTACCAGCATTTAGATTAACTCCGAACACATACCTCAAAGAGACTGCGCAGTAATTACGAGAGATTACGCACGTAGCACAAATCTCACCAGAGCTGCACACGTGCTGAGATTAACATAATTGGATAAGGTGTTAATTTACCAAAATCCTCGCCCAGTTTGTCTTAACCCGGTTATATTCTTCTAAAAGTATCCATCCGATTAGTTTTTATGAGGAAAATAAATGTAACTTATAGGTCTTATATAAAAAAATATAAAAAATTGATAAATTTAATTCATACTGCATGTACGTGTTCTGTTATTTGTAATTTACAATTTAATACCACAATTTAATGAATTAAACTAATTGTTATATACATGTTTATTTTATGTGTAAAATGCCTCTCAATTTATTTTGATTCATTATAATGTTTTAGAATCAGTAAAGATTAATCCAAGACGTTCTATAACTTATAAGTAACCTAGCACTTAAGTGTTTATAAAGTAACTTTAATGTTACCTATAATTATTAAAAAGGGTTTGCTGTCTATAATATCTTTTTATCGTTCTTCATCCGTAACTTAAGCTCATCTGTATTTCTTAAGCTCTCGTCGAGGAAGGCACGTTTCAGTTTCACAAATCTAATTTTTTTCCCGAGAGAATTCCTTTTTGAGAACTATCGGAATCCCGTTCGGCCGGTATTGCCAATTCCGCTGAATGTTGCTATACGTTACAAACTTTTTGTTCTCACCGTCGTATATCGTACATGCTGTGGACGTCACAATATTCTTTATGATTCTTAATATTTCTATGTTCGCAAAATCCTTTCCAATTTAAACTTGCAAAAAATACCATCTCTTTTAAGATTACGCTGCGTTTGTTTCTGTAGACGTCTTAAGCACCTTTTAATGGATTTTAAGATAATAATTATTTGTATAATCTCTTCATTTTATGGTCTCTTAAAACGGAAATTATTAGCGAAATGTTTATGAAGGCTCGAGACTTATATAAATAATGGCTTTGTTTTAAAAACGTGACAAAAAGAAGATAGTCAGAGTCTTATAGCAACAATAAATTAATAAAAATGTCATCTAAAAAACTCAGACGGAATTAAACGCGTAAGCTGAGAGTATTTAGATATTAAAATAAATGCAGTGATTACAATTTTCACTTCGGTTATTACAAAGTATGATGTACACTTAAAATGTCATCACTGATTAATTTTTAACAATATAATGTCTTAAGGGAATTAACTGATTATATAAATATATTTTCTTTTTATACGACTGCCCAAAAAAGAAGAGTAATATTTTCAAGGTTCATATATGTATGAGTTTGACAGATTTAATACATGTAAATGATGTAAACAGATTTGGACGTATGGGGTATCGTTAGAATCTTTACATCATCCCGAGTGACATTGGCTATAAATTCATTCATCGTGTATTTTTTTAACTTTTAGAATAAAATTAGTATTTATTAGTTTTTCTTTTCTGGAATAGATATTTTAAACCAATAAAGTTTTTTTCACTATAGAAAGACGGAACTTTGAAGATAACATTCTTCGCTATATCATTTTTCATTATCAGTCTAAAAATTATCAAAAAAAATCTTCAGGTGAAAATACTAAAGTTAAAGCCTCTAGCATACGGTCCCAAGAAATATGAATCATAATTTAATCTGAAAAAAGGGTAGATGTCTATTTTCCGGACTCGCGCCTTACCAAAGGTGACCCATATTGAATGGGCTATCTCCATTATTCACATATTATTTTTGCGATTATAATATATACACAATATAATAGTATTGTCAGTTTTATCATTTGAAAACCTTTCCCAATACGAAGAATAGTCGCGATGATAAATACTTTTCGTGGAAATGTAGGGTTGCCATTGTGATAAGTACGTTATTTTTTATTCTTGTGGTGAATTAGATATATATTTTATTTTATTATAAAACGACAATTATGACTTATATTATGAAATCCCACTGATTTTGTTCATTCGTTTGACTTTGTCCTTATCGAGGCTACCTTAATGTCAAATATCGGACAAATCAGTTCAGTGATTAAGTTGCGATTAGGTAACAAACAAACGGATAGTTACTTTCGTATTTATAATTTAAGTATGGATCACCTGTTTTACCAGCAACGATATTAGCACAGTGGCATTATTAATTGAATGGCTTATCATGAGTTAGACACTGGTAATTGTAAATTAGGTGTGAAAAAATATGTAGTTTAAGCGTCTTAAGTTTATTAAAATGATCATAATATAAATGAAATTAAAACACATGTATAAGAGCATCACAAATTATGGACAATTATGCTAATTATATTTGGAATGCAGTCTCACTTGGAATGTGTGAACGGTTCTTTACACGTTATTAAGCAATACAATGAAATATATTGCAATTACATGGTCTCTTGAAATTTTAAAATAAGGATAAATATTGAAAACTATTATGTTATTTAAACAATTGCCGAGGTCGCAAAGAAAACAGATTATGTGGATCTAAATTAAAGATGTAAAATGATCAGGGCAAGCTTTATTGAGAACTTAATGTGCTTAATTAGTGATCACAACTAACAAGACACTTTAATGAGTTATATCATAGTTCTTCAATGAAATGCGAAATCATGAGTAACCCTGAAATGTCAGTCAAGTTTGATACATTTATAAACTTACTGCTAGTAGAACTTTGTGCAAGCTCGTCTGGGCCGGTACCACCCACTCATCAGATATTTTACCGCAAACCAGAAGTATTGAATACTTAGTATTGTTATTTTCCGGTTTGAAGGGTAAGTAGGCCAGAGTAATTCCAGGTAAAAGGGACATAACATCTTAATTCCCATTATTAGTAGCGCATTGACGATGTAAGCTATGGTTAATATTTTTTATAATGCCAATGTATTATATACAGAAGTATTGAATACTTAGTATTGTTATTTTCCGGTTTGAAGGGTGAGTAGGCCAGAGTAATTCCAGGTAAAAGGGACATAACATCTTAATTCCCATTATTAGTAGCGCATTGACGATGTAAGCTATGGTTAATATTTTTTATAATGCCAATGTCTGAGTTTGCTTTGCTCAACATCTGAGGTGAAAAAATTCCATCACAGTTCGCTTGTAACCAAGATGCAGAGTTCGTCTCAACCGGTAGCCCTGACCGGTAGGCCCTCCGGCCGTTTGTGTACATATAAGCTTATGTACTAAGTTTTTACTGTTGTTGTCATTTCACTGTACCTATTTTTTATATGCGGGCGTGAAAGTTAAAATCATAAATAATAATAACAATAATTATTCTTCCTTATCTCTAATGCTGCTTCGAGATATAATCAGGAGAAATGTAATAAATTATTTCTAAATTGAGAATGTATATTTAAACAAGGAAAAACTTCACGCTACTCGTTACATTTTAAAAATCTATTAAGATAAAATGTTCCTTATTTTCAAGGAAATTTTATGGTTTGTAAAATATTGGGGACATAAATAAGGCAGCTGTCGTGTATAGCACGTCCCCGCGTCGTACCTAAAGTCGTATTTTATCTTGGATTGTCTTATTCGTTGAAAATAAAAAATGGACCTAAAATTGCGGACGTGTACAATTTTGAACAAAAACGTCGTTCTAGTCCTGTGTCGACGTCATAGTAATTGGAACGTTTGAGCCCGACTGACGGTATCATTTCATCGAGTAAGCTGTATTGCTATTGTCACTACGACATTGCAGGATACGTTTTTATTACCTTCTTAGAATGAGCCAAATTAATTCATGAATGTAACTGCTTATTTTGTATGTTAAGTACATACAATAGTACATTATCCGTAAAAAAGGAGAAAATAAAAAAACAGGCTTTTGTTTCTTTAAATTATAAATTGTTTAATTTTGTAAGTGATATTACAAAATTAAACAATTTCAAATCATAGATTTTCCGCTTATAATTTAAATATTTATTAATAATCATTTAGGATTAATTTGAACATAATGTAAATCTTTATGTATCTACAGTCACAAGGGAGATGACTTCTTAGTTCCCAACGTTGGTGGCGTTTAAGATTGACGATGTAAAAGGTAGTTAATGAATGGAAGATAAAAATGTAGTTGTTTATGTGAACCAATCTTTAGGTAAGATCCATAACATGCTAAATAAAATTTAGTTAACTTATACAGTCCTAGAATAAATAATCAATACCTTTGTAACATTTAATTTCGTTTTGATAGTATCATTCGTGAAAACGAGCTCGTAAAACTAATTGACTACAAACAGTACCTCCCCAAATGAAATGGGATGAGTAGTTAGCGCCGGCGTTATCGCATTTTCATTGGTCCATAAAAGTCTTATATAAGCTGATCATATTCATTAAGTTGAAGTATAACTTTATTTACAGGAAATATATTTATAAATTTGAAAATATATAATAAATCAAGGCAGATGGTCTGATGACCGATAATGATGGTGAAGGTGGCAAGACCCGACTGGATGCGAAGGTGGAGAACCGGAAGCTTTGGCGCACATTGAAAAAGTTTGATTGATAGTGACGATGATAAATCAAACTAAAATTAATCAGTTATATGAACATCTAAACTATACACATTTACGTGTCTCATTTTATATTTTTCCTTTCTATTGTTCTATCTTGAACTTTATTTATAGTTGCATCGAATTCATCTTTAAAAATTAACACACCATGGTATTTCATATTTTTTGAATCAACTAAACTACAAATTATTTTAATTCCTTTACAAGCTTCCAACTTGTAGAAACAGACGTCAGTGTGTGCTTAGCATATAATATGTGAAGTTGAAGTGAAGTTAATTTTATTATTTATTAATAAGACAAATAATACTTTTAGACATCATAGTCGATGCGGCAGCGGTTGGAGATTGAGAGCTGAAGATCGAGCTCAGTGGCGTACCATTGGAGAGACCTATGTCCAGCAGTGGACGAGAAAATGTAATGGATTGTACGATAATTTCCATTATGATGTAAAATTTGATAATTACACTAACCAATAACAATTACAATTGTTTTTACTATCAGCACCATCTATTAGCTCATTTCTTTCTTAAGAACAATGGTAGCCGCTTCATACCTTGGTTTGATGCGGAGTGTTGACAGTTACCGTCTTTACAATATTTCGCGGGATCAAAACGAAAATAAATTGTACGATGACCTTTTTTTAGTGTACTGCTGATTTCAACTGTAATTACAAGTTTGATTTTGACTGTTGTACGATAATGTACGATGATGTTAAGGGCCCTGGTACGATAACTGGCTGGCTTTGGTTGTGAACCCTGGTCGTCAACAGTCGTCTAGTTCATTTATAGATAGCGTGCGGAACGGTCGTGTTCACATGCCGCAGATTATTAATTTTTTTTTTAATTTCTTTATATTAAACTTAACTTAAAAGTTCCTTAAATTTTGTAATTCATTTTCTATACTATACTCTTGTACATTTATAAGCACATGAAGCCATTGGTCCTACGTTTGATCTCTTTCCGGTCATGTTGAAGCCATCCCTTTGAAATATGAGTTTGAAGGATTATATCCTGGGCAATCGGCTGCTCTCTCTTCAGAATGACCACAGTGGCTGAAATTGGACAGGAGAACATCATCCACCCTTACAATAATAAACATTTGATGTACTTATTCCATGCAAAGGAAGTCTCAAATAAAAGCAAAATATATAAATGATATGAAATAATAAATACAAATTTTTAAATAAAATATTACTTTGTAACTGTAACCGATCACATAATAGGATTAATGTTAATGCAAAGCTGTAACATTTCTCAAATGTCAAACTCGTGTAATAAGTTCAGGCAAATGACATTGTCTTAAAAAGTATTTTAATTCGATGAAAGAGCAAGTCCCGCAAAGTTGAGACGTCGCGTCCCGACCGTTTCCCGACCGACGACAATACGTTGCAGAGCGATTTACATTTTTATGAAAACGTTTCACCGCTCTGGGTCGATAGGTAGTTTACAATTTACGTTGGTACCAAGTTTGATCCAACATACGAACCACGATTTATTTTATTTAAAAAATTAATAAAATGTATAAATACACTGGCTTCTGTAACATTTGGTCTGCTTCCAAATTGTTATCTCTTTTCTTTTATTTATTTCCCGGATATCACTTACACTTAAGTTTAAAAATAGATCTTTGTGAAAAACGTTTATCCCTTTTTAGATTAAATCGAAACAATATAAGCATTGTTAACAGTCATGATACAATGTTAATATTTTTATCAAATGCCAAAAATAGAGTAATATTAACGTAAGCTTAATCAAATTAATGTTGAAATATATATATCATTCTTCTTACTGCGGAATTTTAGCAAGCTTTAAAATATTTGATAATAAAATCGAATGGAACCACTATTTCGTTTATCATAAAATATTTAATAAAAATACTTTTAACTAAACATAACGAGCCAGAAAATATCTAACTTGGGAGTGTTAAAAGAGCAAGACAAACTTGCTTTAAAACGTTAAAAAGAGGACGTACACGATCCCGAGTGAAATAAGGAAACCGGGCTGCACATAAAATGTTAAACATCTGGACCGTTACGCTTCTAGGACACGCGGTTCTTTTCATTTCCCTGCACCCTTTCTCCTCGTCGTATTTTTTCACGCTTTACATCACCCTTGCTTGGCCGCCGGTTGGATGCGTAACTCACTGAATCTCCATTGCAATATATAAATGAATGTTCGTGGAAAACTAAAAGGAAATTTATAGCAGCCTTTCATTTTTAATTGTTTTATTTGCGCCTCTCTCGTCTCGAAGATACTATTTGACTGGAAATACTTGAACAGGTTATTGTGAATAAATCTTATAACAACGGAACTTGAATATATAAAAATAATAATATACCTCTTACCCTATCTATGTTCGGGTAACTGATTATGACATATTCAGTTTCTCGTTATCTTTTTGGGACTTATTTGTATACCTATGAAATAACACGAGAAAAAATCAGGTCAGGTACGCCTACTAATTGTTACACAAAAGTTTTTATACATCAGTGTAAAGTTTTACCAGTAACTTATATACTGATATGAACATTCCACCATGGAAATATTATTATTTTTATATTAAACTTAATAATAATAATAATTACAATTTATATTAAATTACTTTAATAAAATAATATTTTCTATATTTAACTGTTTGAAAATCGATTTCAATTAAGATATAGAACTAGAACTAGAATAAGAAAAATATAATATATATAGTATATAGATATATTTATTTAATTGATATATCATTAATAAGAAAAATATTGGAAGTCTTTATGATATGATATATTTATATTTAGTTTAAACAAACAAACTAAATCCAATTTAAAAGAAAATGCACTTACAAGTAATAAACTGCATTGAATATCTTATGAAGATTATTTCATTTCTAATTATAGTATTAATTATTAAGTACGGGAAGTTTAAAACGGTCTCAAGAATTTTTTACTTTAAAGATACTTGGACACTTAGCCATGAGGCCAAAAGATCTTGGAACTTAAGCAATTAGTGAGCTATAGTCAGACAGTAATTAAGGAGAAAATATTATTTGAACACTCGAAATGTAGGTGCATTTTCGTGCCATAACGAAAATTGCTCTTCGTTAACTTAATAATTTATTGACTAAATAACATGTATAAAGTGCACTCACTGCACTAGCGAAATTCAATATCAAGAAGCTTTTATTTATTAAAAAGCTGAATCATTCCGGTTGTTTGTTTATTAAATTTTAGATGTAAAAGACGTATAGATCGTTGCATAAAAGTTAAAAAAGAAATTTAAATAATATAGATTACGCCCGTTGCTTTTAATTTAATCCCATAGATTAAACTACGCCAGCCAAAATAACACTAAAGTAACACTTTATAATAAATATTAAACTATCTGAAATCCTTTATCCGTTATATTATTTAATAAATATAAAGGCTACGTAGATTGACATATTTATTTAAAAAATCTGAACTTGAAAAGTTTTTAATGTAAAAAATATGTACGCACGGACTGCCGATTTGTTTTCATAACAAACAAAATTGAGAATGGGTAGATAAATAACAATATTATAATTCAATAATATCCTTTGCAACTGCTCAGATATCTATATGTTTAGGTAGCTATTTCTGTATGCTTCTAATTTTAAAACATTGGATATATATCTTTATGTTGTATAGAAAAAGGATAAATATACAAAACTAGCATTATCCGGCAGTCGGTACGGCTGAATCCGCGGAAAGTTTCAAAAATACATTAGTGCTACGAGTATTTCAGCCCAACACTAAATAACAAAAACGTTAGCTACATTAAAAAAGAAAAGTCCAGTAAGACATCAATCAATCCTTTAAAGTTAAGTGCGGGCAAATTGCTAAGCATTTAATTAATTTGCGTTAAATCTTTTGTGGTACTTTACTTTGGTGGTGGGCTTTATGCAAGCTCGTCTGGGTAGGTACCACCCACTTATCAGATATTTTACCGTAAAACAGCAGCACTTGGAATTGTTTTGTTCCGGTTTGAAGGGTGAGTGAGCCAGTATAATTACAGGCGAAAGGGACATAATATCTTAGTTCATTGTTGTTGTAGTTGTTGGCGCATTGGCGATGTAAGCGATGATTAACATTTCTTACAATGCCAATGTATATGGGCGTTGGTGACCGCTTGTTACCAGGTGACCCATTCGCTCGCCCGTTTACCTATACGATAAAAAAAACTTATAAAGTGCGATATAAATATTGATTATAACTACAATATTCAAGGGTTATGTCAATACAAGTAACAACCTGTAAATTTTCCTCTGTTGGGCCATTTATAAAATACATTAAACTAAAACTTCGTATTTTAAATGTAAAGTAAGCTACATTATAAGCCGAGATGCTATCACAAGCGACATTCTAAGGGCGGAGCTCGTGCGAATAATGTCATGTCTAGTATTTCGTCCAAACCCAATAAAGCAGCAAAACCCAGTTTGGCCAACAGTAATTTTTACACATAATAAAATAATTTACCTGAAAAGATGCAAACATAATTTATCAATACGAATAAACAGAAAACGCTCAGTGGGACGAAGCCACGCATATTCTGCGACTAATCTTCAAGGCGCCAGTAAACCGTTTATTTAACTGCAGGTAGAATCATTCCTTCGAGGCTTAACGCTATCTCTTGGAAAATATGTACAAAAGTGGTACAAAACGGGACGATACTTAAGGCTGAGCGTGATTTATTTAAGGCTCCTTAGAGTTTCGAGGCCCATGTCAAGCTTGATTCCACTTTTTAGGACCATTAATATTCATTAGAAAACCCGGTTATTCGGATTTTAATTTAGCGGAAATATAAATGTACATAAAGTATACTTTATCGGCTTTTTGTAAAAAAATCCAATGACGTATTTTCCTTAATAGTTTCGTTAAAAATAATAATGGTATCATATATACGAACATATTTTTGGTCGTCATACTAATTTTCCCATAAAATCAGATTAACAATGCAATCTTATATACAAATGTTATATATAAAAATAATGACTACCCTTCGCATTCTATGCGTGGGACTCTACCCTGGGGACACGAGGCGAAGGGCGTGCGGTGACCGTCCGGGGTTGGCGGAGATAGAGTTAGAGCTTTGGCTGAGCGAGCCCAGTTTCGGAGGTGATAGGAGGACTTGGGATCCCTTTAAACAGGCCTGGTGATAATGGATCCGTCCTACTTGTCACCGGGCAGAGAGGCGTCCTATTGACGTTTCGGTACGTGATTGCACGGAATAGCCAGGTAAGAGGTGTCATCCTATACGAATGCGGTGGGCTTGTGGACACAGCGGACCACACCCTGATTAAATGTGTTGAATAGGTAGGTGCTCCAACCTGTGCTATTCTAGCGCACTTAGCGCTGGCGTGTCTCAAATCCCCCCCCCCCATCATCTCCAAATAAATAAAAAAAGATATATCTCAATCGTCAACTGCAATGCATATTTTATTATTCACAAATACTATTTACTTATGTAACAAAAAGATTTGGTTACGGTAGTGGGTATTGATACCATGTAAAGCCTTAAGCCTATTTAATTATATATTAATTATTTCAGAAGAATAAAATTACTCTGGTGCGAGCACATAAGCCATAAATATTACAAACTATCAACAATTCGTTTTTTAATAGCAGAGATTACGCTGTAAATAAATGAATATACTGAGATAATCCAATTTGATGGAAATCCAATAAGACTGGCAGGAGTTACACATGACTTTTAGTCATTTGAAATGTGAAATTCAATCTAGTTGAATTTCTTTTTAATCCAATTTTATTTTAGAATTTAGTCCATTCCTATTTTAGAAGACACAGATTTTGTCAAGTATGTATACTTACTTAGTAAGTATATACTAGGAGGGGATGCTCATAAATAAATAAATTCAATTTCCTGGTCGTAGCTCGTTTTCCAAAAGTGCAACTTCAAAAGATATCAGTTTTCATTTCAAATGTACAGAAAAATCCAAATGTATTAAGAAAATAATTTTTCACTAATATTTTATACAAAACAATTTCTTTTATAACAACCCAGAGCTGGAGACTTGTTGAGAGATTAAAACGAAATTACCTTATTTTTCAAACTGATATAACGTTTTTCATACTAACTGAAATCCTCTTACGCGGTGAAGAGTTTGTAGGAGAGACTATTATTTGAATTTTTTTTATTATATGATAACTCCAAGGTTACGTTCTCCCAGGAAGCAGTGCTTTATTGTATGTTACTAAAATATAAACGTTGTATTTCCACTAGATTGATGCAGTGGTCACGTGGTGGCGGTGAAATTTAGCGCTTACATTCGTGTGTAGGATCATGTAAACATTGTATAAGAAAACACATAATAGTTATGGAGAAGTTTTGACGTATGTTATTCAAATGTGTATCGTTCATTGGGTTTGTGTGTTTTTTTTTCATGATGACGCTTTATTTTCGATGAGGTTTTGTTAGTTAATTTTATGTAAGCAAAACTATAAAGAGCCAAACTTCTATTGAAGATATGATAAGAAATCTAAACAAAATATAATATTATCAAAATGTTTTATAAGTCAGAATCGTAAAAATATAATGTCGATACAAATGTAAGTTTGTTAAATTTACTTTTGAAGATAAAATAGTTTTGCGAGTCAATTCGCGGACAGCCGTTGACAGTCCATTTGCATTTTTATTGAAAGCGTTTAAAGAAACAGTGGATAGAACTGGCTGGAAAGCCATTGGGGAATTTAACGATTTCCTTACATTTAACTATTTCACATTTTGTGGACTCGTTTGTTTTTTTTAGTTTATTAAAAAAGATATAGAAGAATAGCTCATCTTATCTATACATCATCCGCGGATACGTCAACATATTTCCAAACGAGAAGTTTTAGTATTTTGAAAAATTAAATGCGAGTAGAGATGTAATAATCACTACATTCAGAGTAAAATGTAATTTTTTACTACCAAGAATTTTTAGAATGCTATAATAACGTTAAAACGCATACTAATAAATGAGCATCCTCTACTTTTATACCGAAATCCGACACACATTATACTTTTTCAAATGCAGACTGTATTTTTGAATACGTACTTAAACTGACTGAATGTCGTAAGCAACAATATAAAGCAACATGGAGTGCCATCATCTACTCTTTTCGGGTGCACAACCTCTCAAAGGCTCTCATCTTAATATCCATGTTTTAGTCTTATTCCATGTGACATTAGCGGGTTCTTGGGTACCGACACTAACCGAGGTATTATTCTGGAAGGTTAGTAGTAGTTTTTGCGAATTAATATTTGTAGTGAAAATCATAAATAAATACAGTTTGTCTAAAACAAACATTTAACATTAAGGAACACTACTAAGGGATTTGCTTAATTAAATTTAATGAAAACAAAATGTAGAATGTTTAAAAAATGTAATATTCATGTATAATTTAATATTCCCTAAATAATCATCTTAGACATCATAAGCAAAAGCCGACAAATACCTTTTTTTATTAAGTGTTTTATTCTTATTATAAAAGTTTACTACCGTCGGATTTATTTATGATTACAAAATTCAAAAGCATACCAAATTATTTTTAAATAAAATATGACATTAATTAACTTAATGAAGTTCCTCTTATTTATAGCCTTTATTTAGAAAAAAATCGATTTCTACTGACAATGATCATATGATTATCGCTACTATAACAATGATGTGCTAGTCAGATATATATTTACTTCATTTCATTGACCTAATATTCCTCCTCGACATCCATCTCCATTTCTTCGTTACGAAAATTTACACATCTTTAATAAATCCGTTAATATCTAATAAAGTATGATATAAAAGAACATTTCTTTATTTGCCAGCATTCATTCGCTTCAACGACATCCCAATAAAAACCTTTCTTTAGAATATAACGTATAAAATTATCCAGAATAAGCCCGGCAAATTTAGGATAGCGTATTTGGATGCAAGTTCTAGACAGTCTTGTAACATGATACGTTGTATATCAAAGGACACAATGGTTTTTCGTCTTCAGGCTCTGCTATTATGTCATTTTCATATGCATGTTTCTTACTTTTTTTGGCTGACGACGACAAAGATTTTACTCTTTGCTGGATTTTTTTTATACGAACAGACTGCTCTAGAAATTATTCTAGACAATACTTAAGAATATGAAAACTAAAACATATTACATACAAACTCTGAATGGACTTGAATTAACGCTGGATATAGATACAAGCTAATATCGTCCCTTTACTCGCTATCTATCATTACAGTTTAACTGAATTCAGCTTTAGCTGCAGTTTTCTTTCTTTTTAATTTAAAGGCATTAGTAACATTCCTTGATGTCTCTTTATTAAGTACAAACGACTATAGTAACGATAATATCCCAATTGCTAAATAAAAGTATTTGTACCCTAAAATGTATATATATCTATGACCCGCGTTATACTTCACATTACTTCACATGAAACACTTACTCATAATTATTTTAAAGTGGTTGTAAATTTACAGAATTCTACAAATAAATACCTTTAGTATAGATGCGTATAATTTATCCAAGAAAGGCGGAGAAGCCACCTATTTGTGGTGTCTTGTATACATCAATTAGTGGTTACACCGGAGGACTTGCTCAGCTAACAATGAAACTTACAAGTTACTCTGATTCAAATTTTGTACATAAATTGCATAATTAACTGGGTAAATACACTATTCCGGTTATTGCGGAATGTTAAATAAACAAAGAAACCTTTAACTACCAATATTTAATCTTATTCAAGGGCTTTGAGCTAGTTGATAAAATATGTTGTAAGCATTTATATAATTGGTTCAAATCCGGATAAAATCCAATACTGATTTGATTTATGTTTTTTATGTGATTGTAATAAACGTTCCGAATCAATTGCTATCAAATTGCCACTTGATAGCAATTGATTCGGAACGTAATTGTTTTTCCTGTTTTCGTATTCCACTTATCACATCGATCCATTAAGAATTTTGCGTGATCATATATATGGCACCGACAAATGTCAATTGATTTAAAGAAATTATGACGTCACAACGGTTACATTTCAACTTAGTAAGATAATTCAAAGCTCTCGCACAGGAACGTTTTTAAATAAAAAAAAAAAAAAATAAATTTTTACTTGAAAGTCTTAGCGATGACTTCTAATATATCTTAATTTGAGCATTGAACTTGATTATCGTTCATATTTATTATTTGTATAATAATAACAATAAAGATGATTTTTTAAATCACTATCATTATTTGTCCTATTGTTTCTTTACCAATATATACGATAAACTATTTTAATTCAGTAGAATTATACTCAAGCTAAGTTACGATATCCAATATGACGAAATTATCATCCCGACCACAGATTCCGACACAATTATGATTTATGAATAGAATACAAAAGTAAAATGTACCGTATATGAAATTTGTCTTCTTTTACACGTGTTTCAAAATGTTATCGTCAACAAACAATTTTAACACAATTTAATTTTCGCCATATTTATTTATATTATAATACTGGAACGTATTTTTATAATTTCTATTTTAAATATGTTTTTCCTCAATACAGTGAAATGAACCTGAATATCAAATAATCTAATCATGTGAATATACCAAAATTACAGATACCTTACGTATTATAATAATGATTAATGACACTATGCAAATGATTACAGGAATAAATTAATTTAATACAATCAAAAATATTGCAATAATCATTCAATAAAATCCACACATTTCCATGTGTTCTTACTTTTATCAGGAGATCTAGAGATCTAAATTATAATATTCTTAAGTAGCTTTGGCTTACATCCAAAGGAGATTTAAACTTAGGTCATTTTCATATCAGGCCACTTGGCCTTGAACTATTTGCTTATCCCCATTATGTAAGTCTACCGTCGCCTTAACGTATTGGGAAATCTTAATTTAAAGTTAATTGTCTTTTATGCAAGACGAGCAATAAAATTGAATTACTACAGCTCTTATCTAACGCGTTCTAAAAATGTCGACAATTTATTTTTACAATAATGTTAGGTATTATTTTAGCAGTTCTACTCAATCTCTCAGTATCGTAGTTAAATTATTTCTTCAATTGATGGCTTGCCAATAGATGGCTTTGTAACTTTTCTTAAAATAGTTGAGTGACTCTAATAGCGACAGTTGCAGACTAACGTCATAAACCCATAATATAAATACCATTGTAAATCTTCTTGGTCGCTCATTCATTTTGCTCAACTGTTGCCAAATGGAAATAAAGAGAAATTGTAATTGATAATCCTTTTTTTTATTTTACGTCCTAACATAATAACATACATACGGTGTTTTAAATACAGGCAAGTATCACTGAAAATCATCGTCTCGATGATCGATGCATCGTATTCCTTAACCTTAAAATCATCAGAGTCTGCATACATTTAAAAACTAAAATAAATACATCCTCTAAGTTTTAAGCTGCTGCTCATCCACCGGAGATTTATTTTATCACAGAACTCGAATATACGCATTAACTTATGTAACGTTTTATATTTTAGTTTTGTCTTAGTTTGGTTTATCTTAAAAGGCTATGAAACTGTAAACATGCATTCAAAACTTTCACGTCCTATTATATACACCAATATATTTTTAAAGTTGGCTGCACGAACAGTCTTTTTTAAAAAACATGTAGATGACCAAATAAAAACCAGAGCCCGTATAATGATGCATTGAAACGTCAAAAAAAATGCATCTTGTACATGAAAACACGTCGTCTGTCTGGTTCATTATCTGTGCAACGCCGATTCCTTTTCTAAAAAAAAAGCTTTCACTAGTTCTCGGCACACGTCGTCAAGGCCTCTCAAAAATTCATCGCCCGTCTGCAAGCCTTGAATGGGTTTGGGCGTCACCGCCCCTGACTTCTTTAGCATAATCTGCTTAATAAGTAATCTTATAGATGCTTAGAATTATATATTTTATTAAACTACAAGAAATAATGGTGACTGATTACGATTTCATGCCACCTAAAATAATAGTACGCTAAAACTATACTAAATATTCTTTAAGCTGAATGTGAATAATTATGCATATTTTTTTATTATAACACCATTTTGTATATATATTGGTCTAGGCATGTGCTGTACTATTTATAGTATATACACATTTAATTATATTTTTTTCGGTTCAAACGTAATATATTTTTTATGAAAAGAACTCATTGTTCAGTCAAAAAAATCGCAATTATCTTCGCTTCGTACAGATCATCCAACAGAAGCGACGTAGCAGCAAAAACGTTAGCATCAAAACTGCGCCGTACATAAATGACTTTCTTTTTTGCCTACGACACCGCAGATTTTCATCCAAAATGCGCCCAGACTTACATGAGGCTCTCAAAAATTCAACGACACGCGAATGTTACGCTCCTATTCCGTGCATTTCCTAACGAATTAAAGAAAGACTTGGTTTTCTATAGCGAAATTGCATTCAACCGGTTTTAGCGTTGATAATCCTTGGAAATTAAAATTAAAGGTTGTGTGCTAATGGTATTGCTTGCTTTTAAATTATGTTTTATTATTTCGTATTTTTAAGCTATATACATTTCAAAATCAGAAGCATGATACTACGTATGAGACGGAGGAACGTAATGTATATAAACGGCAGATTATTTTTTTTACTTATCCTTCGTAGTCCATTTTTACACCATTTTTTTATTATTCTATTATACATTCAACATTTGTTTAAATACAAATAATTAAAATAATTAACTCGATTTTTAATCCTAATTTCAGCTGGAAGAAGTTTACTCGTGGACAAAATGTAATGACTAAAAATCTAAAAACTTGTGATGCAATATGAAATGGATTTTTTCATTTATATTTTTTTATTTGTTACTTTCTACAGTCACCATTACAATTCTTTCATATACAAAGAAGTCGAGAAATACGTAACTTTATTTGTTAGGAAATATTTATATTATGAGAATTGAATAGGTACGCCAAAGAAACGACAACTGCATTTTCGGAAAAGACGCCTCCGGGGCCACAGACGATGTCTAATGAATATTTAACTTCATTATACTCAAAGTATTAAAGATCTCTTATTTAATATGAAATGATGACGCCACATCTAAAGATACTACAAAATACGCATTACATTGTAAGAACAAAAACTTCAAACCTTTTTCTCTTATTCTCGTGAGTACCATTTGTTATTTACTTTGTATCTTTCTAAAACATTATATTTAGAAATATTCTTTACATTAGTACAATTCTTTATAACGGAGTATACTATTCAGATCGAGGATGAAGATCAATAAATGAAATTTCTTAATAACATTCAATAAATAAAATTTAATAACATTTAATAAATAAATAAATAATGCTTTAAAATTACATAGTCGTAATATGTTTTGTTATTAATTTCAATAATATTGAGAATCAAATATTAAATAAAGTTCAAGACTATAAAATGAACAAAAAATTATAATGAACAGAATATTTTATAGAATTCACATTTTAACTAATTGCAAGTAATCTGTATTATTCGTTTACTAAATAACCCCTTATAATTGTGTAACTGCTTAATGAGAAAGACAAGAAGGCTTTAAAATACGTAATATGAATAAAATGGTAAAAACATATTCAATATATTTTAGTTATTTGTATATAGACTGCGTTTGTAGGTGACTAACTAGCGAGCTATTTATATGGAAATCAGTAAGTAGGTTAAGTGCGAAGGAGTCCTACTATATGAGTATTCTGTTCAAAGAGCGCCTACACACTCTTTTAGATATTACATTTGCGCTCTTTACAACAGAAGTGTACTACAATGATTTAAAAAAAATACATTTTACTGAGATTTTGATTTTCCATATTTAAGCCATGTCATATTTATTACTTAATTTATATTGTATTTTCAATTTATTACTTTATTAAAATCTAAGATAACGAAATAGAGAGCTATGCACCTTGCCTTGGGTGAAACCAGCCACTCGCAAGTTATTTTGTCACAGGCTATAAACGGTATCTACTGCTGCTATGGAGTAAATAATTGAGCTTAAAAAATGACAGTACAATGATAGCTACAATTATCTATCTTCCTACCTATATCTTATAATTGCAAAATTGACAATAAAAGAATAAACTGAAGTGAGCAATTGGACCTGGTAGTATTTACCACCACTAAGCATAACAGATATAAGAAAAATTATAAGCTTGTATAAAATATAATTAATTAAGGAACAAAGAGAAAAGAAATAATTATCATTTTAGCGAACTAAAGATTATTAATATAATTGAACCGAGTCAGCGTCTCGGGCACCCTTTTTCTTACGTTAGAGACTAAAAGCCTGCTATCCTGTACAAGTTACAAGTGAAATATTAGCCATACATAAAACATAACTCATAGTATACATATTATGTATATGGCTGTTGGTCGAGTGGCTTGCTTATATTACTGAAATTATCGGATTACAAGAGTAAAGTCATTAAGAAGTGGTAATGGCCGCAGTGACCGAAATCAATGAGGACATTATCATTTTCGTCATAAGTTTATTTTCTATTCGGGAGCCTTAATATGTCAAATATGCATATTTAAATATAACTATTTCATTTAATTACTCATTAAATACTTAAACATTGTTTTTCTTAAATAAAATAATTTATATAAACTAGCATCTCAATGTAACGCACATATAGGATAACATTGTAAAATATTATACAAATATATAACGTTTATTGCATAAAAAATCATCATAGATCTATATCATACTATGTGTAGATATGTGTCTGTATATATATGTGTGTAAACTGAGCATATATCATTTGAAAATATAACTTTAATTTTTAAGTGGAACTGCAACATTTCTATAAATATTATTTAAGTAATACTGTTCTTATTCTGAAACGAAATAGTTTCACTTCGATCAGAGGAATCGAATGATGTGCGCTTTTACTTTATATTTTACCAAAATGTACGAACTTCTCCAGAAGTTATTTAATATCGGAGGCATTTGTAGGGGACAAAATAAACGCAAATCTGTATAGAACAATGATTGTCTTTCGGCAGTTTACATAACATATATTCATCTTATCAATTATTTTTTACTGTTCAATCAAGTAAATACAGACAGATTTTTATTGAAGATTCTATTAATAGTTTTTCATAAATCTACGAACCTAGAGATTTACGCAATTATTATTCATATTTGGATCAATAATTTTATGTTTACAAAACACTTAATAAGGATTAGTTATTTGCTTGCAAACATGATAACATTTACCGTACCGACAATTTATTAAATTTTCAATAACATTTTTATAAATCTTCTTCTTCTTCTTCTGCCTAGCGTTTTCCCGGCCTAGTAACGCCAGGGTCCGCTTTCCTGCATCCTCCACTCTTTCCTCCACTTTGCCCGATCTAAAGCGTCCTCCTTAGTGAGATCGTGCTCTTTCATATCGTCCCTCACAACATCGAGCCAGCGCTTCTTGGGCCTGCCACGGGATCTAGGGCCTTCGACAACAAAGTCCAGGCATCGGTTCCAACATAGTCTGGTGGTCTGCAGCTAATGTGGCCAAACCAACGCAGACGGCTTTTCTGCAACTTATCCGCTACATCGCAAACTCCAAAGCTACCACGGATGTGCTCGTTACGAATGCGATCTAGTCGCGTAACGCCACACATCCACCTCAGCATCTTCATTTCCGCGACGTGAAGTTGCTGAACGTGTCTCTCGAGAGCTGGCCACGTCTCGCTGCCGTACAATAAGATTAGTCGGATGATGCATTTGTACACAAGGCCCTTTAATTTCACCAGTATCCTGTGATCACAGATTACCCCGGTGACTTCCCGCCATTTGGCCCAAGCTGCGTTTATTCGAGCTCTGACGTCGTGGTCGATTGTACCAGACTCGTGCAGTACGGACCCGAGGTATTTAAACTTTTCCGTCTTGATAACGGATTTTCCGCCTATCTTTATGGGTTCGGGGTCCGTACTGCCACAGGCCATATACTCGGTCTTCGCAACATTTAGCATCAGACCTCCCCTCTCTAGCACACCCTTCCACTGGTTCACCTTTTGCTCCAATACCTGTTTGTCCTCATCTACCAGTGCAATGTCATCAGCATATATCATGAGCCAGGGGGACGGCTCATGGGCTTTCACTGTGACAACGTCAAGCACTACACTAAACAGAAAAGGACTCAGGGCCGAGCCTTGGTGGACACCAACTGTGATCGGGAAAGGGTGTGTGTCGCCAACGGCGGTCCTTACTATTGATTCCGAATTATGGTACATGTCTCGAATAATGTCAATATAGATTTGTGGCACGTTCTTCATCTTCAAAGCCCACCATATAATTTGGCGTAGGACGCAGTCAAATGTCTTCTGCAGGTCTAGAAACGCCATGTACAGCGACTTCTTCTTTTCCCTGTGGGCCTCGGCCAGTATTTTTAGGGCGAAGATGGGTTCCACAGCCAGGGCGATACCCATATTGAAAATCCGAGACAGTACATTTTTGCCGGAGCCTTGAATCGATTACGCGTTCGAAGAGTTTCATGGTGTGGCACATAACCTTAATACCGCGGTAGCTTTCGCAGTCCTGTACACTACCTTTGGCTTTATATACTGGAGTAATGATACTAGTTGGGCATTTTCCGGCTAGTAAGTATTTGGTTAAAAGGGTCAGTAAGTAGGTTCACACCATGAGAACCCATCACTTTCCACGCTTCAATCGGCAAGTCGTCAAGGCCTACGGCTTTTCGGTTTTTCATTGTACGAAGACATTTCAGTACCTCGTCAGGTGTTACCGGTGCAACAATTCCGAGATTGGGAGGCAGTTCTGGAGAACACACAACACAGTAATGTCTCTCACATTACCGTGTTGTGTGTTAAGCAACACGTTAAAGTAGTCGCGCCACTTCTCCTTCAAATTAACTGCGTCGCAAACCAAAGTGCCATTTGAGTCCTTTACACAAAGACCTTTTGTAATGTCTTGTGTCACTTTCTCCCGAGCTTTTGCCAAACGGAAGATAGTCTTTTGGCCCTCGTTTGTCTAAAGCGTGTCATAAAGAGGTGACAACGTCTGGTAGCTGGCTTTGGCAACTGCTCGTTTGGTGGCACATTTAACTGCTTTATACGCGTCCCGGTCTTCAGGAGATTTGGTCTCTTGCCACTTTTTAAACTGTGTCTTTTTCTCTCGAACTGCCTCCTGTACTGAGCTGTTCCACCACCACGTCTCCTTGTCGATGACGCAGCCTCCCTTCGAAGTGCCAAGGACCTGTTTTCCAATGGTGTTCACTGTTGACTGGATCCTAGACCATTGACTATCGACTGATTCATCTGTGCCTGTGCTTAAGTTGGAGCTAGCTACGACTTTACAGAAGTCATGCTATTTTGGTCCATTCAACAGCCACCATTTAGTTTTAGGTCTGCGTCGTTCAGGCACCTTATTGCTTGGTACTACCAGCATGTAAATGACAAGGATGCAATGTTGTGTTGTGAGGCATTCCCCAGGAATTACTTTGCAGTTGGTCACTCTACCAATTTGGCTTCTTCTTATGAGCAAGTTGTCGATCTGGGTGGAGTGCGGCTCACTTTTATAGGTGATGAGGTGCTCGGGTTTCTTTTAGAAGAAAGTGTTAACAATGGCAAGGTCTGATAATAAGCAGGTGCTGAGAATTGAATCTCCCTCTGCATTCTCACGGCCATAGCCGTAGCCGCCATGTACACGTCCATATTCACGTGACTCCTCACCAACATGGCCGTTCAAATCCCCACCTATTACGATACTCTCGGTGTTCGGAATGTAGCGGAGCATGTCTTCCAAGTCATTCCAGAAGGATTCTTTCTCCGATTCAGAGCCGCCGACCTGTGGCGTGTAGGCGCTGATAAGATGAGTAATTACTCCTTCTATCAGTAGCTTCACCCGAAGAAGTCTGTCGCTCAGTCTATCGAATTCTAGAATACTGTTCTGGAATTCCTCTGACAGTACTACGGCCACACCGTTCTTTCCTAAGGGGGAGCCGGAGTAGATCAACTTGTAACCCAGTCCAATATCACAGGACTTGTTGCCCTTCCAACGAGTTTCTTGCAAGAATGCAGCATGAACCCTGTGCCTCGTCAGTACGTCCTCCAGTTCAAGGGAACGACCTGTGAGAGAGCCGATGTTCCAGGTGGCAAAGCGGAGCTTCTTTTTAGGTACTTGCTTCTTTAGCCGTGCCCGTACTTGACAGGGTAGCCCTTTCCCACTTGTCGCATGTTTAGGGCCGATACAAGCCGAGATGGCCCTGTGGTCAGAACACGTGAATCTTAAGCGATTATCGTGGGTTCAAACCCGGGCAAGCACCACTGAATTTTCATGTGCTTAATTTGTGATTATAATTCATCTCGTGCTTTACGGTGAAGGAAAACATCGTGAGGAAACCTGCATGTGTCTAATTTCACTGAAGTTCTGCCACATGTGAATTCTACCAACCCGCATTGGAGCAGCGTGGTGGAATAAGCTCCAAACCTTCTCCTCAAAAAGAGGAGAGGAGGCCTTTAGCCCAGCAGTGGGACATTCACAGGCTGTTACGGTTACGGTACGGCATGTTTAGGGCGATGTGCTTGCGCGTCGTTTTGCGGCGACGCCCTAGCCATTGTACCTAAAATTATTTTCTTCTTTTCCATGTTAAATGGCGGGTACTGTAGAGGGATGTTGAGGAAATTTGGTGGGAGTTCAAGGTATAGGGATACTTATGCCACGGAAGACATAGGGTGTAGCATAAGTAGCTCGGGGAAGGCGGGGTCGCGTACCCGTATGTATCTCTTATACCGGACAGGTACAAAATACAAACACCCCTGCCTGAATGGCTTTTATAAATACCTAACAAAAAAAATCGCTATCTTCCATAACTTACACATTGAACTTGAGTTTCTTTTCGAAGGTAGAGACGTACGTAAATTTCATTTGCCGTTGGAAAGTGCTGAGCGAGGAGCTTCAACGTAAACTCCACTTAATTACGCACAGAAATTGAAGTGCTTTTTCCTATAACTTAGTGTAATCAACCTTAATATTTTTTTACGCGTAAATATTGCTATGTCGCTTTTAAAGATTGCGATGTGGACATACTTAAAATATATCTATAGAATTAAACACATGATTTACATTTAGTTTCATGTTGTAGTTTACATCGACTATAAAGATATTCATTTATCTTCTTCTGTCTATATAAATAAAAATTAATGTTAATGTTAATTTTTTTTTCTTTACTAGTCCAAAAATTTTATTTTATTTTTGTTAGTCTGTGTTCCTTCAACGTATAACACATTTATAATGTAATTCCACCCTAGTGAAGACTAACAACTTTTTTTAATATTTGTGTAGCCTTTTCTTTTCAATGAAGATTTTTTTTATCAATATTTATTTATATAAACTTCAATTTTATATAAAATAGCATAAATAGTTGAATAATTTTGGTGCAATTACAAAAGACTGCTTTTCAAACTGGCAGCGGGGGTGTTGGAATCGCATACATTTTGGCACGACTACCGCTCTGAAGATCGGCTTTTACGATGCAGGAGCCAAATTAGTGGTAGTTATCCCGTCAGAAGAAACCATCGGTGATGCAACAGCTTTCAAATAATCTCAGCGCCATTTCTATGCTATGACGAGATTGGTTTATTTTTTATCAAATTACTTGAAATAAATTACTAAACATCTATTTTTAGTATATACATTAGTATATACATGTGTACATATATGTATATATAAATAAAAGGAAATATTTTTAACTAGAAAAAGACTTGACCATGTGGAATGCCACAAGTCTATTATCAATGCAACATGAAAACGTCCATTCAATTATTGGACTGCCCGCACCTATTTGCAGTACGAACCCGTATCAAATTTACGCATCGATGCTCTTCCAATAAAAGACTTTGTCAGATTTAACAATATGTCGGTATTCACTAATTCAAACACAAGTGACGCCTACTATGAATATATATCTGTTTTAATTATAATTTTATCTATCTATCTCCTGCTATACTAACAAAATATTCAATTCCTGGATCCTATATTTCATGAATCATTATTGCACATATCAGTAACCGAAAGTTTTTTAATTACGAACCGTCAAAGTTCATATAAATGCGTACGTCATAATAATTTTCCTTCAGTAAGAAACACGCGTTTTTGGAACGAATTTTTTTACGCGTACAGTAGAATGAAACGGTAGGAAATGTCGCATAACGAAATAGCGTTATACCTCTAAAATGCTAAAAAATGCGATGCGTTAGGCGTTAAAATTCAGTACTGCGTGAGCACTTCTGGAGATAGGATCTATGTCGAAATCTTTTTTTTTAAATTAAGTTGAATAATTAAATGTAAGCAAAATCTATCAAAATAATTTAATTTAAAATACTTACCTAACGTTCTTAAAAATACAAAAACAAAATTATAAAGGTAATACAAAACCAAATAAGAACCAATAACTACGGCTTACGAGCCGCTCGCAAGTCCCACGTTCGAACATTGGGCTATTGTCACAATTCCCATCATTAACTTTGTTTAATTGGAGGGGTGAATTACTAAAATTCCTTATATAAGTAAATTCCTTAAAATGGGGATTGCTATTTTTATAATAAAAAATGTTAACTGATTTTAAAAATTTAAATCGTTTCTTAATCTTTGATTAGAGAGAGTTGCGTAAAGGAGGTTAAGGAGCTTTTCGTGTGACAAAAATTCAGTAGTAGAATTAATTAAAATCTACGTTATAAAACACGTTTTGAGTTGAAAAAATATCACAAAGAACTTCGTTTCTGTCGCGGGGATTTTTTTTAATATAGAGTCCGTATATTAGTATCTAAAGTTGTCTTTTATATTGTGAAAGCAGAATCCGCCTTCAAATTGACACAAGCACGCCAATTTATTTGCAAAACCGCCAAAACAATACTGTAGGCTTATTAAAATTTTTCATGCTGACGTACATGCATTGCATAATTATAGGTCTTTGTACCGGCAGCCTGTTGTTTGACAAAGCAGACGCGTCCGGTCCTCATCTCAAGTTTGGCAAGAGTCTTCGTCAGCAGATGTCAAGTCATGTACATAGAAGACCCACAAAATAATAACAAATAAACATATTTTTTTACTGACATCGTAAATCTCTCTATGGATCTAATAGAATTAAAAAAATACTTGACGTATATTCATAAGTAAGAAAGTGGTAAGCAAATTGCAAATTTTAGATATGTAATATTTTTTTTTATAAAACTGAGTCTAAAGAGGTGCCTGTACGCTTCAAATAAAAACTTAACAATGTGCAATACTGTTAATTGATAATAAAAGCACCTTGGAATTCTATCGAACCCAACGCAAATAGAATAATCAAAATTGGTTCATATACATAAAAATATACATGAAATATACTGATTCAAAACGAATTGAGCATCTCGTCCCTTTTTTAAGATAGTTAATAAATCGCTTAAGATAATATTTAGGAAAAATGACTGGCGGCAAGTCTTAATGTTTTTATTTCAAGATCATTTATAATTGAAACAGTAACATAATATTCCTTTAAAATGATACATGCTTGTTTTACAGCAAAATCATTGCTTCATTCATGAGTTAAAGAGGTTACAGTCGACTATTCTTAAATTGTACATACATTAATAAATGTAATTTGATAAAAAACAATTTATTCCAACATCTCCGTAAACACCGTTTTAGTCAACGTGATGTGAACGTGCCGCTCCTTCGTCCGTATAAGGGCCGTCTACACACTGTAGGGTACTCGACCTTTCCCAATATAAAGAAAAGTCTGTTTTAACTTCATCTTCATTATACTTACGATTTTTGGTCAACAGTCCATGCCTTTTACCCATTGTTTCCAATAAAGATATTTATTCTCTGTCCCAGAGGATATATATTAATTAAATATTTTTGTTTCCACAATATTTAATTAAAATGGGGATACCTATGTACATACATATTAAAAAAAGAATGTATACGTACAATTAAAAAAAAAACTTCTCAAATTATTTTACTAATCTAAAAATAAAATCAATCGAACAGAATGCATTACTACTAATAAAACTATCAATTACCACTTACCTAGATAGTGGTTAAGAATTATTTGTCTCCAAAACATTAGTAATTTTTTTTAAATGATCATAAGAAGATATTTTTTATCTACATATATATCAAATAAGTAATAACAAAAGCATAAAAAAACCTTTACTCCAAACTTGGACTGATTTATGAATGAAAACAACACTCTCCGCACAAACGTGAATTTTAACACTGCAATGCTAAAAAAACTTTATCTCGTATTTCATTAACCTAGCATTTCCTATCATAGATTTTACTTTCAACTTTAAATAAACCTAGAACTCTTTACAAAAAGCCAGCCATCATTGAAACATTAACGATAATGATAAAACCCTTTTCTGACGTTCTTATGTAACAGACAGATAAAATAATTTAGCTTCTCGCTTTTAACTGGTTCCGTTAAATTAACTTTTAAATAATAAGAAATTATCCTTTAAAGCTCTTGACAATTTATTCAGAAATCATAAATCTACTTAAGAGTCGAGGTTTCTCAATCACAAAGCCATGGCCCGCCTTTTTGTGATATATTCTTTTTCTCACCATTCACTTCTTCCGAAGTGCCTACTTAGAATTGTACAAGATATTCTTATGGCCCATCCCGCCGGGAATCACTCGAACGTAATATTGTTTTCTTTCCTTCGACGAAACTGAATTGTACCCAGCTATGATCGAGCATTGTAAAATCCCCTATTTTATATTTTAAGTATCTTTGTCTGTTTGCCAAATTCGTGTAAAGTTTGTAGTATTCATAAAAAACTACCAATTATTACGTCTGTTATACATATAATGATCTATATTAATCACACTCAATGTAAGCTTTAAAACGTAGCAAATCAAATGTATTATCAGTTGTAGTCAAATAAAAGCACTCAATGTATTATTTACTAATTCACAATCTTCGTTTGACCAAAGTTAATAATCCTATAACAGCTAATAATAGTTTGAATCGAAGACTTAGATCGCAGAGAACCAACTCAAATTCGGTAATTGGGTAGAGATTTGTTGATCAAAAACTGCCAACACAGACGTTCTGTTCACCGAACATTACGAATTCCGATTTTGAAAACATTTTCAGCTTGGTATTCTATTAAAAAAATTTAAAATGTCGATGTCTGTAAACTCCAATTATTTTTAATATAAAGATATAGAAACGCTTAAAATAAATATTCATATTAAAACATACATTCTCTTAAAAATAAAAAAGCTTAGGTATATTTCTTATATTTCAATTTAAATCTTCACTGAGCGATTAGGTTCATTCAGATCATTTACATGTGTAGGTGTTTGTACGGAAATTGTTATGTCAATACATTCATATTCAATCTCAATCCAAAAATTGGATTCTAGACTCTAGAACTGACAAAAAATTTTCACATCCGACCACCAATTACTCGAACGGCCGTATATCACGGACATAGAAACGTTTTCTTTGGATGTCCTTCTTTGGAATCAAATTATCTTGATGAGAACTAATTAAGTGAATTAACAAATTTACCGCATTCTTTGTTAAAATAATTTATAACTTACAATGGTTTTTGTTTCAAAAGCTATTATAAAGACAAAATTATAAGCGTCGCTCCTTTTTAATGTATTTTATACTACAATGTATACTGCTGCATACTACTAAAGCAGTTAATTGTATACATATAAATTACCATTATATTTCTAGTTTTGTTACATTTCATATACTACGAAACTCTCTGAAATTGTTGAACACTTTTTTAATATTAAGTCCTATATATATTATTTACTAAAATAGGTACGTAATTAATTGCTTGTTGAAATAGATTGGCACTATAATGAGAAAAAAAAATCATGAAAAGAATACATTGATGATAATTTAAACATATTTTTTTCCCGAAAAACGTTGTTAAGCTTCAATGTTAAATATTGAAATCAGTCGAACCATTTTAAAGTTAGCTTTGAAGAAACACGAATAAAAATAGCATACACATATTAACTCCTTTTTTTATGCGATGAAAATATATTTATATCCACTTGAATTGACTTTATATAAAAAAGAAATAGCCAATAGATAATTGTTTCATTCCCAAGGTATGCTATCATCATTGCACACAAACATTACTTTGCATTTTTACTACTAATTTACTTTAAAACACCAACTTATTAACAGTCATACTACTTATGAAAAATATAAAATTATCAGGAATATTTTATACTTTTTCTTTTTTGACTAATTTCTTTTACATTTTGCATTAATCCTACGAGTGCAAAGAGAAAGTTATCACAACAAGTAAATAGAGTTGAGCTAAGGCTTTCTCCCGCTAAGGAGATAAATTTACCACACTGCTACGTTTTGGATTACTGATTCCATCACATACAATTTACTCACAATGTTCTCACCGCTGAATATAAGATGAAATTTTACCAAAATTCGCCATAGTTTTTAAAAGCTTTTATTAAAAACTTACTATCGTAATCTCAGTTTGCACTAACTATCACGTGCCTCTGCCTTTTGCTTAAGTAGCTTTAGAAGTGTCACTTTGCTTAGTTTTCCTTTTTTTAGTTTTTTATTTTTATTTCATAATAAAATATAACTAAATGAAAACTATTTCTGCGAAGCAACTCCTGAAATTACAACATAAAACAATGTTTAAAAGTGTAAACATTAAATATTACTGTTTAAAAAACTATAATTATTAAAACATTTTTTTAATTACTCTTTAACATATATGTATTTGATACTGTGAAAATTATTTTGTTTTATTTCTTTTTCGTCCCCGAAGGAATAAGCGAGTTGCAACTAATGTCTTTAACGCACACATTCTTCTTATCATATGAGTTCATTAACGGACACAAACTACATCACTATCTTTTATCCAAACCACGAATGTTTGACTAAAACATTAATTTCACAGGTGACATTTCCATCAACATTGAACCATCAAAATAGGAACGTAGCTATTAGGATAGATTTGGTTAGAGGGAACGTCCGCGATGGGTGACGTCTCCAAATATTACCATTTAAACAAGTTTTATGTAAATCACAACGAGGTCGGAAAACTTATTTTCAGGCCAAATTTTGAGTCTCGTTCTTCTTTCCGAGTTTAAAGGTATAAAGTTACAAGTCTTCTAATACGGCTTTAATAACTGTTGCTACTAAAAACCATTTTAAATTTAATAAGCAATTCTGTTTAGCATTTCGATGCTAATAAAAAAAACTGCTTTATATTTTATTTTTTTATTTGTCCGTACTGCGTAACCGCCGTTTAATAAAAAAGTCATGTATGTATACGTCATCTAATATGATATGTATAATGATAGCTGACTATATTATTAACTAGCTAATCGTCCCGGTTTCATGCAGTAATAGGAACGTGGACTAAAAAAATAAACTATTTCCAGAAAGGTTTTAAAGTTAAATAAAGGTGAAAATTATCTTCGGGCATGAGATATTTTAACGTTGAAATAAAGTTATAAAGTTCTTTGCAAGTTGTAAAGAGATGATAAAAGGTGGTGCTTTAAAAGTTAAATGCTATATTATAGTTTTATACTATCAGAATTTAACTTTTCCACTAATAACTTTATGCTAAATTTAAACATAACCTTTAATTGACTTATTTAAAGTAGTTAAATATAATTAAATTGTAATAACAAATAACAATTAATCACAAAAAATATGTATATAATTTTTCGGCGTTACTTATTATTTTAAAATATTTTTTGTTATAAAAAACTTTTAAAACTTAAACTTAACTTTAGAAACTTATGTTTAATCATAGTAAAAAAACCCACTTGTATTCCGATTTTCGGAACGAAAAATGAACCAGTCCAGTCCATTTGTTGAAATAATATGTATCTATTAACAAACGAACACGCCTATCCTCTAAACATCATTATAAAGATATATTATTATACTAAATACATTCAAGTACGTGTAAGTTGTTTATTTAAAAAACGATAAATATTTAATAGTTTGTACATAACAATTTCAATTTCTTTTTATTTTCAATAAGAATATTTTCGTGCTTCATACTTTTTAGCCGAGATGACTTTTTAGAGAAAGAAGTTAGAACGCGTGATTCTTAACCGATGATCGCGGGTTCAAACTCAGGTAAGCGCCATTGAATTTTCATGTGCTTAACATAAAGTTTATAATTCTTCTCGTAGTCCGCAAAAAGAACATCGTAAAGAATAATATCGTGAGGAAAATTGCATGTGTCTAATTTCATCGAATTTCTGCTACATTTTAATCCACGATAAAAAACATAATAATAAAGTATTTTTTGAAGAACAAAAGAACTAAACAAGATATGAGTTTCCCTATAGACACATTTATTATTAAAACATGTCTCTCTGGTTTATTAAACATAGGAGAAAGCATCTTAATTTCTTTTATAAATAGAATAAACGAATTTCCGTGGTTGAAAAGGTCTGGATAAGTCTACGCGGCGAACATTCAGAATTAAGAAGGCCGAATAAACCACTAAGCTATCAAAGTTTCCTGGAATGATTACAGGCTTGACATTACTATTCCCGTCGCATTACGTTACGTAAACTCGTCGGAGCAATAAAAACTTGAGGCGTAAAACAGGAAAGTTTAACGCGAATTGCAAAAAGTTTAAGTGGTGAGGAAGTAGATCTCAAAATTTCATTGTGAATATTATCTTAGCGAACAAACTGTTTCGAATTATTGATATCTTGATAAGTTTACAATTATAATCTTTATAACATATAGCAGGATTTATAATTATATCATATTATATTTTCTTAAAGTTAATAAGCCGAAATGGCCTAGTGGTTAGAACACGTGAATCTTAACCGATGATCATGGTTTCAACCCGGGCTAGCACCACTGAATTTTCATGTGCTTAATTTGTGATTATAATTCATCTCGTGCTTTACGGTGAAGGAAAATATCGTGAGGAAACCTGCATGTGTCTAATTTCATTGACATTCTGCCACATGTGTATTCTACCAACCCGCATTGGAGCACCGTGGTGGAATAAGCTCCAAACCTTCTCCCAAAAGGGAGAGGAGGCCTTAGCCCAGCAGTGGGACATTAACAGGCTATTACTGTTACTGTTACTATATTTTCTCAATATAGCTTATATAACTTTTAATTACAGTTTGTGGTTCATTAAGTGCCTCATTTTTTCTAATTATTCTATTTGTTTTGCAATTAAAATAATATCTTATTAAATTATAAGACGCTACCTTACGAGCACTTCGACACTTTTTTGGGTTCGTCGAATGATACCAGTCCTTAGAAAACTTCCAAGTAAAATTAATTTTAAGTATAGTTTTTAAATTTTAAATATTTTAGAAGAAATATAATTATAAAAGTTGTCTCTGAAAGCAAATTTATTTTATTTATAATCACTTTAAAACAGTTTGACGGTTTATATTGGGACAGCCCAATTATGTCAAAAAGGCATCCATTTCATTATATCCTAACTCATAATTTTTGAGTATTTTTGCATAACTTGGTATTAATTATTATAACTTCTTTTCTTTTTTTACAATTGGTGTTCTTTTTCATTGTTACTTATTTGACGATAGAATGATGATGAGTCATATATAAACATATCATATTTTGTTTTATTCACTATTATATATTTTCAATAAATTGTATGTAAATTTAATAAGTTCTGACTTTTTCAAATTGATTTTTTAAACGCTGCATTTTAAATAAGAAATGCTTTAAACTAAGTTTTTAACGCCTCATTCAAGTGAGCCCCGAGATGGCAAAGTGATTTATGGAAGCGAGTTTTATCTGCAATCTAAACCATTTAAATAAGAGAGCCATCCTTGTGATACGCATCTAAAAGACCTACAATTTCTATTTATTTTGAGGGAGCATGCGCAAGCAAGACTACAACTTTAATTTAACTTTTAAAATCTAAGTACTACTCGCACGATTCCAATATTATATTATGGGTTTCCCACCGCAACAGTTTTTTTTTAAATGGTATATATTCTGCGCTTAATTATCTATAACTATAACTTCACTAAAACTACTGTCAATACTTACAGAGTATAAATGGCAACTTTTATATAATAATAATAGATAATTTCCTGCAGACTGATTTCGACTAAGGCGGCTAATCTCAACAGAAATTAAACAACAGCGCAGGACATATTATAGTGCACAAGTGTGTGCGCAAACACAGGTATACACTCTATTCCTTCACTCTCATAATCCGATTGGATGGCAATCTAACACGACTGGAAAGAGTTCAGGCGTAGGACCAACGGTTTTACATGCTTTCCGATGGACAAGATTGTACACATTTCCAACTTCCAGACTCCGAGCTGCTACTGAGAATTTTTCGACAGTAAAACTCTAACTTTTTATTGGCCCGACAAATCCCAGTTTAACCCAGGACCTCCGGGTCTGTGACCTTACATGAAACCACTAGACCAACGAGGCAGCCTAAGTTATATGTACAGTATAAACCAATATTATATATGTTTCGATAAGGTCAATAGAATAAATTGTACTGAGATTATCGATTTTTTTTTCTTCAAGTTGATTTGCGATCTATAAATCTTAGATACAAAGTTTTCGAGTTCCGTTATAGTTTTAGAAACGTCTGCTTTGAAAGCGACCAGACCGCCAATAATTAATCCGACTATGTTGATGTACTAAACTTGTCCATCATGGCATGATGACCTATCGTAATGTGAAAGTTATATGTTAATCTGTTCAGTAAAAGCATAGATTAGGAAACAACTAACAAACAAAATACCTTTCCTCAACCGTGTAGAATATTAATATAATTTATATAAATATTCATTCAACCAAGTAATCGACGCACATTATACATTACATAGACAACTGGTCTCTTAAATGATAACGACATTAATGTATGGTTTGTTGTACTCGCTCCAATAGGAATACATTATGATATAAGATCATTAGGTATTCACATTTATAATAAGAGTTCCAATGACGCTTAATTCCTTATTCAATTGGAGTAATATAACCTCGAGTAATATGTTTACGCTCCATTGAAAATTGTTTTTGTAAATAGTTGGTGATAATAATGAAATATAAATAAAATAATAAGATATAAAGTTGTCATAATTTATAAATTTCAGGTGTGTATAGACCAGAACATTTTCTTGACAAAACACAAAACTACGAATCGGGCCGATTCGCAACATAGATTTCATGTGGCAAGGCGTTTCACTATAATAGTTTCATTAAATATATTTACATCATTTACGAATCGAATCGCAAGTTATTATGATGCGTCATGTGGGCTCACACATTTATGTGTTTTATATCGCATTTTTGTGTTTCAACCCATTGACGTAATATATAATAAAATCTTGTCTTGTGTTATGTCTTAACCGGGTGCGATTAAATAGAGTTTATATTCTATTATGCTTTTAAAGTTAACTTTATTAAATCCAGAACAATTAAGTTCTAAGGCAAATGTCAAAGGGTTTATAACCAATTGGACTGAGTTTAGGATCATTATCGCAGATCCACAGAAGGTCACTTAGTGTAGCTCGAAGTGAGGTCGAATCATACTGGATACAAAATAAAAAGCGGACAACATTGTCTATCCCTTAGTTTTTATAGGGCACTCACCCCGCAACTTGCAGTGAAATTGAAATTGTGATAATAGACCAAAAATTAAAAAAAATCTAAAAGTCATTAAACACATTGTTTCGCAAACAGAATTACTTAGTAATGTTGTATTTCAGTTTGAAAGTTATGTGAGCCAGTGTATAGTTATATTGGCTCACTTATCATAAGCACAAGTAACAAAACATCTTAATTCCCTGGTTTCTGGCACGTTAGCGATGTAAGAGGTGCTTAATATATTTTATTCTATCTTAAATACTTGTATAGCCAAATACCTAAATATTTTATATTATCAACGATTTCTAGTTATAAATGATTGCGCTATTGAAGCGTCAATAACAATTATTGGTTTCGACAGGTTATTTAAAAATATCTTTTAATATCGAATCGGCAGCTATGTGTATGATAGAATTTCAAATCAACGAGAGTAATACAACTGTCTATGTCGAATAGGTAATTTTATGAGAACTGATGATACAAGCAGTTATTCCCACTTATGA
This sequence comes from Nymphalis io, assembly GCF_905147045.1. Classification (NCBI taxonomy): domain Eukaryota; kingdom Metazoa; phylum Arthropoda; class Insecta; order Lepidoptera; family Nymphalidae; genus Nymphalis; species Nymphalis io. The sequence goes on along the minus strand of NC_065893.1, from coordinate 5,383,888 downwards.
CAACATATAATTTATTTAACAAACGCTTTTGGAAGAATAGCTTATATTATATATATATAATATAAGCTAACATACCATACATTAATATCTTATATAATAATGATAAAATATATATAAATACATTTGAACAATATAAATGCATAAGTAGTTTCATCAATTACCCGTAATACATTTAGTCCATGTTCAAAAAGTAAATGAAAATTTTAACTTTTAATGAAAATTAACGATACAAATTAACACAAAACGAGATGTAGATACTAAGAATGTAAAGATTAACGAACAATGGCCATGGGTATGTGAGTTCTTAGAAACGTAATTATTTCTGACACAAATTGCGAGAAACAAACTGAAGCCAACTGTTGCCTTAAAGAAATAAATACGAATTAAACGCAGGGAGAGAATTAATGCTTAATATTTAAATGATTGATTGTCTTTCGCTATGTATGAGAACATATTATTAAATATTTTTACAACACGGTAGATTGTATTTAATTAAATTTTACGATTATTTACAAACTTCTAATCGAAATAAAATATATCCGATCATTACCCAGTAGGGTTGTGTATGGGTCAAACTACCGGCTGGGGTAGGAAAGTAAACGGGTACGGTAGTATGTGAAAACGATCCCGTGGCGCTCCTCGCTAAGACCGAAAGGGTACCGCTGGTTTTTAAGTGGGTATTCCGTTATTCGGGGCGCACTTGGCGCTTTGGACTCCGGCGAGCCCCACATACCCCCTCACTATTCCTATGGGGGAAACGCATAATACGTTTTTTCAGCTTTAAAAAAAGGAAAGTATACGGGTGGCGTCTGCGAGCGGCGGTGTATGACACTGTCGCTTTACCATTTGTATTACGTATCGCTCATTAAAGTTTTTGTTGTTTTATTACACATTTACAAATTAGTTTACATAGATCGAAATAAAAATTATATATATTATATATATATATTGCATTTGATAGTTTGATGTTAAACTAAGTATAAAATTAAGGTCCTCAGTAGTCAAGTTACGAGTTTTTTTTTTTTTATAGAATCTGAAGGCGGTCGAGCATATAGGCCTGATGGTAAGTGGTCACCAACGCCCATAGACATTGGCATTGTAAGAAATGTTAACCATCGCTTACATTACCAATGCGCCACCAACCTTGGGAACTAAGATTTTATGTCCCTTGTGCCTATAATTACACTGGCTCACTCACTCTTCAAACCGGAACACAACAATACCAAGTACTGTTGTTTTGCGGTAGAATATCTGATGAGTGGGTGTTACCTACCCAGATGAGCTTGCACAAAACTCTACCACTAGTAAAACTTACTTTAAGCCACCATACTATTTAATACCACACGCTCAAAATGAAGAAACTCAGTAGTTATTTGTTTAACTAATAAAAGTGCATGTATATTTCTTTCGTGTCTTTCTTATTACCTTAAAAATACATATATGTACCTTCAAGTTTCATTTAATAAATAAACTAACAACATACTTCATTCAAATCTTGCTTCCCCCTTCCTTCTTAAGTCCATGCGAGCTGGTTCTCGATGTCACCGCCTAACTGTGACATCATTTCCGCGCACAAAGAAATTTGGCAACTCCTTTCTTTGTCGCACTACCAAAAAATGGAATTCCTTACCAGCTCACTTGTTCCCCTCCTCTTACAACCCGGGTTCCTTCAAACGAGGCGTGAAGAGGCATCTTGCGGGCCGGCAAGGCGGTGACGGCTAGTACAGAACATTCTTCCCGACTGTACTGGCCGTAAAGAAAGAGTCAAAGATTTATTATTTGAAGTAATGAATTTAGTGTAGAAGAAAATATATATCTACTTGGAGAGTACGTGGGGCTTGAGTACGCTACAACTAGATTTATTACTGCTTCGCTTCACTTAGTTGAACATCTAATTGATAAAATTAACTAACTCTGTCTTGTACTATTTCTATTAAAGAAGCTAGATCATTTCTTTATATTATCCTACCTAATCTATTCTCATATATTTCTCATTAAATTAAAATAAATATTCAATTTCATAAATGTAATAGATCTTTCGATATTATAAATAGTAAGAAGTAATTTCGAAAGTATCATTTACTTTACATGAAATATACATTCCGTACTCGAATCAACGCTTCAGTTGTTTGAAATAATCTTTCATTCATGCGTGAAAATATTTGTACATGTTGAAAATGTAATCTTCATTTGCAAGTATGATTCAAAATTTAATATCATATACAAAAATCAATATAAAAAATAAAATTACGGCATTATTTTCTTCAATGGTTGATGTCTTATTATATTAACGCAAAGATCTATCATTGAGTAAACAATCAAAACACTTAATTATTATTATATTCAATTGTATATAAACAAACTAGATCTGAATGTCAGACTACATTTTATATGAAAATTTATTAGTATTCAGTATCACAAGCCAATTTAAAACGCTGTACCCCTTATATACCTTGAATGCATATTAAATAAGACCGTCTTCAATCTACAGGATTTTCCTTGAAACATGCTAACTAGAAGAGACAAAATGAATCTTAATATTCATTTTTTATAAACTCAATTCAAGCTCAGAACAAAATTGTATTTTAGATATTTTTTGTACTTAACATTTTTCGTTTGCCTCTTGGTCTATAAGGACAATTTAGTGCGGATGCCAAGTGAATAAAACTACATTTGGGATAATTTTCTTAAAACTCATTTAATAAAAACACAGCTTAATTGTAAAATAATTGAATTTAACAAAACACGATGATTAAAGAAAATTATATAGACACGTATCATTGAAAACTAAAATGCAAATTTTACATTACCACGACAGTGATAATTATATTGTAATCATAAAATTACTATAAGAAATTAACAATGAGTCTGACAAGACAGTGTGATAAATATAGAAGAAATTGCTAACATATTTTTCCACCATCTCGTAATAAAATATCATCTATTTATTGGAAATATATGTATATTATATTAATTATGTAATCCAAAATTTGAAATCTAAATAATGGTTTCACTCGGTATTACCTCATTGACCAATCATCTCAGGGTTATGATTATTGTGTTAGCACTGTCTGGTACATTTATCACAAATCTGTAACTCTACCCATATCTCTTTATTAATTTGTTATCCAATTATATCGACTAAAGAGTCAGGTCTTATATGATACTTATAATGAGTATTATCATGTAACAATAGGTCTCCGACAGGGAGAAACACCATGCCTTGAGCACAGAACCCGTGTAGAAAGGTAGAGGACTCTTTCTGTGTATACGGTCTTTCTTGTCCAAGGGGTTCAGATAAACTTCTCCGCCACTGGAGGTAATATACGCCTGTTACGAGAATAGTAAGGCTTTGGACATGGCGCACCACATTCTAATAGGGTGTGCCACTTTGGGACCCCAGCGCCTTACCCTATATAGGGTACCCTATATAGGCGGCTATATTTGGAGGAGACCTGTCCGCCATCATGGTATATAAATAAATAATTTCTTATTTCTTAAGAATAAAATATTATATAAAATTATAATTTACTTCGAAAATAAAACAAAATTTGTAATATATTTTGTTAATGTAACAATAATTTATAGAAAGCTCTTCATGTTAATATTTATCCTTGTCTAAGACGGACAACCTGCATAGAGAATTAACTAAGGAATTGCCGGTGCGGTTTGCGTAATAGACTAAAATCTGGAATAAGCCGGTATTATTCGGATTTTAAGCAAATACCAGTAGTTGTAAACTTTAAATATGAAAATGAAAATTCATTGAACATTGCATGTATCTATTTGCATTTATAGCTTTGAGCGCAGTATTCTTAGTAGATATCCCACTGCTGAGCAAATATGCGCTCTCCGGCTGCTTTATTCGGAAGAGTCTATCTAGAAATTATTTTTTCTTTCTATGTTTACGGGGTCTATCGTAAACGCAAACGAAATTATGTATTTTGATGTTAAATATATTGTGACAATTTCATTTTTTTTAAATAAATGAAAATGTGCACAGAAAAGTCTCGAACATTACAACATATCTATGTATGTAATACAATAATGTGGAGATTAATTAACACGTACCCGCATGACAAGGCGCTCTCTGTTCCACGCCTTTCTTTGAAAAGAGATTCAACTAAAATATTTACTCTACGAAACATTGGTCTAAAACAAATTCAAGCCCATATATTGCCTAGCCTATTTTAATTAATAATTAACGAAATGTCAAACTTTTTTAAATAAGAACAGAGGAGGAAAATATATAAGAAGCTCTCAGGTTAAAAAGATAGCACTTAAATAACTAGAGAAATTTAAAACTTTAAAACTGAATACAAAATAAACCTATATTTAACTTACCAAATATTTACCTAAATTTAACAAACAAATATTTTAAGTTTTTATTCTGGCTTTTGTTATTAGGAAAAAAAGTGTACTGATCTGTCTTAAGAAACGATAGGAAGTGAATTAAAAAAAGTAAAAAACCGTAATTATTAAAATTCTGAGTAAATTAATACTATAAATAAAATTATTCCATCGTTTGTAAATCTATATAAATATATATGTAAGTCAAGTATCTCATAGTTTCTCCTATTGCCTAGAGCATCTTGGCAGGTATATTTAATAACTAATTTTACGGAAATCGACTAATAATAATATGGAAAATAATAATTGTGAAACTGCATTTGCACCGAAATCCTATATGGTTAATTTTATTTCTTTAATTGTATTCTTATCATATGATCTTTTAGAAAAATAAAGTGGTCAAAAATTGAGAAATATTTGTCAAATAAACCATTCTTGAGAAACGGTTGTACAAGCATACGAAGATTAGAGCAATATAATGACATATATTATTATTTAACAAAGTCATTACCGAGGAGAGGCGTTGATTCTGTATGGTAAAAATAAAATGTAAGACGAAGGGGTGAGAGATCACTGAATCTCCGTTTCGTGCCCTTAAATTTGATTAGCTGTGTAAACTATGTGAGCATTCAGACAACCCTTTATAACATTAATCAAAGGTTAGAGTTTAATTAATGAAGGAAGTGCTAAGTTTTACGAGGGATTTATGAGATTAAAATTTTGAAATTAATTCTAATTTGATAAAGAATCTGAATAAAAATAACAATTTTTCCTTCATAAAACTTCTTGACGAGCTACGGTCTCATCCTCAACGAAAATTCTACGGTGCTTAAGCCTTACACGGCTCTACGGCTTACCTACACTGTGTATCAGGTTTCCGTATTATGGTATTTATGTTTTATGCTGCACAGTGGACTCTGGGCTTACATAAATTTTGCTTGTCATCATTCACTTGGAACATGTTCATAATTTGAACATATTACTTTCGCTTAAGATGCATGTGATATGCAATTTTTGTTTTTTATTTCCAACATTATTATTGTGTATTTAATCACCGCATTTAATCTATTTCAACATTGTCTTTTAACTATATTATTCAAATGAATACTTTAGAAGATATAACCAATTACAAATTATGTGCAATCGAAAAAACATTTCTACTCCCGGTCAATGTTCTATCTATAGACATTGATCTATGTTGACCATAAAATAAGAGCACAAACCAATTTTGATATTATTAGTGTACCTCTTTTATAACATACCTTTATAAACTAATAAATAAAAACGTTATTAAATAAAGATTCCTACTTAATATTTTCTTGCTAAGCGTACTTCTCATTTTTTTTTATAAGTATATTACACCCGTGCGATCTGAGACGGGACTTATATATTGTAGTCGTACATTTAACCTTTCTGATGTTTATATTTAGCCTTTGTTTTCAAATATTTTTTTTAATTCCTCTGCCAACAGCTTACAGCTTAAAATGTGGTTACTGGGTACAAGATACACAAGTCTACGTCATTCACATTAGGTAAGTTGGCAGCAATTTGTGGCTTCTAACTCGATGGACGGACTGTCTTGGCGTAGTGCACTTAACTTTGCGGTCACTCGATATTACTGAACATTATTGTAACTGCTACTAGTGACTAAAGTTCATATCCTTTAATATTAATAGAAGACAATTTGTGTTATGAAATATTATAAAATAAAAATGTTTCAAATTCAAAAGGCCATTCTAGTATGTACAAATGTAATGAATTGAAATCATTTGTTTCAGATTTAAATTTATTGTATTTTATTTTATAACATCCCCAAATGGAATTAAGGAATATTTCGACGATTTTAGTTTCGGGGTTTTGCAAATATTAAAGCTTAAGACATTTATTTCCTAAAAAAGAACAAAGTCCACTTAAACTTAGGAAATACCATTAAAAATAAATTACTATAACATAACTTATAAGTCTATTATGTTTTGTGCCAGTAAATAACCATTGCACAAATAAAATTTTATTGATTAAGGTTATCCTTTATTTGTTTTATTAATAAACATTATTCCCGTCAGTGGACACACAAATTAAAAACACGTACTATGTGTACATATTAAAATTAGTTAAAAGTGAATTAACAATTAAAATATATATATATATATATATGTTTGTTATATATTTGTATATATATATATATATATATATATATATATATATATATATTTACTATTAATAGGCCAGCGTTTGACTGTTGACTTGCCTGATATTAAGCATCGACACGGTCTAAGATATAGCACGCTTGCCTATAAGAAACCTGTTTACTCTGGATTTAAAGACACCAACAAAGTACCTTTCGGGAAATACGGACTCAGGCAAAGCATTCCAAAGTTTATAAATTAGTATATAAATTATAATTAAAAATGTAACTTACGAAAATTACCTTCCTATTAGTTAACAGAAAAAATATAAATAAATAAAAATTAGAATATTACGCGTCATATAATTTTGTACGCTTAGTTTTCCCGTACCCATTCTTCCGTACACAATTATTTTTATCAAAATCGAAAACTTCAGCTATGCCTAAAAATATTACATAAACTCGTTTTCTTACAATGTATGTAAGTAACTATGCATAATTAGGTAATTCAAATGAACTATTTTTCCATATCGTGGGAAGGATATATTGACATTTCGAAATAAAAAAATCTGTTTTATAATACAATATATTTAACGTTATAGTCATATCAAACAGTATATAAGTCGTGTATTTTTTGTAAGAGTGTTATGTTTTTTCTTACTACTTGTTCTGTCAGTTTTTCTAACGGCAATGTATATGGAGAATTACGAAAAATTATATCTCCAAGAAGCTCACCGTATCGTACCGTAACAGTTCCTTGTATGTTATAATCAAATATCGCATTGTATGGATGGAATTTTTTCAAAGCCTTAAAAGTTCAACGATTAATAAACTCCATGAACTTCTGTCGTACCTACTTAATCTGCAGTTTTACACTTTGAGGGGAAATAAGGAATATTATAAATAAGTCAAAGACGAGGTTATTTAATGTTACTACAACTCCTCTACATATCATATGAATATAATATTCAAAAGTTAAGAGACATTTTTGATTAAAAAGCAAAATTTTGCGAGAAATTTCTTATGTAACCGCCTTTTTCGACTTTATAAAATATGTGTAACAGTAATTATTTGTGATTATAAGTTCGACCAATTACAAATAAACTTCAGTTGCCATTAAACTTCAGTTAAATTTAGAAATAAATAAATTTTGATTTTACATTATCTACAGAATATTTAATTTTATATGAATATTGATAGATTCTAGTAATAAATTTTGTTCACGTTTTATATTGCCTGCAAGCATGGAGAGACGTCATTCTATTCGTGTCGGTTGGGTTACCGCTGTTTTGAGGTTGAACAGATCAGACAGTACAAAGTTTTAGAATATGTTTTCGTTGAATTCAAACTGCAACAGCCAAATTTATTAAAACAATATATATCGTAATAAATAATCAACCTTAATTTTCGTATATTCTCGACATGCTTGGAGTTATTATTATTTTTTATAGTATAGGTAGGCGGACAAGCATATGGGCCAGTTGGTAGTAAGTGATCACCAACGCCCATAGACATTGCATTGCAATTGAATAAATTGAATAGGCATTGCAAGAAATATTAACCATCGCCAATGCGCCACCATTCTTGGGAACTAAGATGTTAGTTGTCTTGCGCCTGTGACTACACTGGTTCACTCACCCTTTAAACCGTAACACAAAAATACCAAGTACAGCTAGGATATATTGTTACGCGAATAAGATACTCAAAATAAGAGCGTATTGTTTTCAGGGTTCATGTACATATATATGTATTTATGTAAATTTATTTATTCCGTCATAACTTTGAAATGCCTGAATTTTGGATGTATAGGGTATCGTTAAAATCTACATCATCCCGACTGACACTGGCTTAGATTCATTCTTTAATTCATGTAGGCAGGACATTCGTGATTTTTTTTTTGTTTTGAGGAACGCTGTAATATCATAAAATGGCAAAATAGTAAAATTTTGCATGTCACACTACACCCTGCCTAATTAAATATTGATATCACTTAATATATGAAGTATATATATTATATTATCTACACTTTTAGAGTCTACTTATTTATTCGATTACTTACTTTTAATTACAGTATACGTTTTTGACCATAATATAGATAATCTATACAGAAAGTTTTATTGTATTCAGAATATTAAATTAATATTAGAACATATAAAAAGTGTAACGCTGTGTAATAAAGTTGGTAAAAGGCGCTTTTAGGGTGTTATCATGGCTAGTGCAGACTCATTCATTAGAAATACTAACAAAGAAATAAAGAAAACAAAAAAAATTACATTCAATAATTTTTCACCATATTTAAACATAACAATATTAAATATTTGATCTCAATTTGCAACGTAATAATCACAAATGTAGTTAGGCAAGTTTGAAAAAAGTTTTACCAATGTCCGCTAAAACTTCACAAATAGTGATTTGGGAAACTTTCTATCACGCCCTAGAGAAATAAGTTGACTCCTACTTTCTTAACGAAATGATTGTCTACGTGTACGTTGTTAGATGTTGGCCCCATTTGCTTGGGTTGGATTTTATTTACTCTCTCTCCCAAAGGATAATTCACTTTATAAGCATCGTATCGACCCATCGGGACCTATAAAGTATTTTTCGCTTTTAGCAGGGAATAAGTAAGGGCTGTAATTGTGTGGAAGCAAAATTAGGTCACAATAATTTTTCTATCTGCAGATTTCCCTCCGGCGTTCTCGATTGACTTGCGATTCATGTAACCATAGATAAATATAATACAGAATTCAAAGATTAGAATACTTAAAATTATTGTAAATATAATTGTTCGTGTTCAAGGAATACGAAACATTCTTCATGTATAAAATTATATACATATATATTTTATCTCAAGAATATGTGTAGGTATATATAATGAGTTTATTAATACTCATTGGTCCTATAATTTCTTACGGGCAACTTTATAACAATTATTATACATTTCATTTTTAATTAAAGGTATAAAACTTACTTTGCTAAACAAAATTTTATATTTATAAAAGAAAAAGAAAATTTTAAACTTAAAATTATATTCAACCAAACATTTAACAACATGGTTAAATAAAATAAAAATAAGACGCAAACCATACTTAGACAAAATGCACTTTAACTAATTCAAAGCTATCGTGAAAGTTTTTAAGAAATCCTGTTTGGTATTTAACTCTTACGGCTATTTTTGCTTAATATGAAGTACACTTAGGTTATAACTGCTTGCACAAAAAACTACGACGAAAAGTTTTAGAAGTTTCCTCCGGCCCTCAACGTATTTCTCTTAAGAATATATTCTTTAAAATTTATTATTTATTTGTATACATTAATTCGAATGATATCCATATAAATTTATTTCGCGTATCTCGAAAACAGCTCTAACAACAGTTTTGCTTTTTTATATCATTTATATAAGTTTCGTTTCTGAAAAAATGCAATTTTTCACAAAAAAAAAAACAGTTTTTTATAACTAATTATATTAAAACCGAGCCAAGTTTGGTCGCCCAGCTACTGGGTATTTGATAAGCGCAATACTATAAGCAAAGAGAGTCAATAATATGACCCGTTGGACTGTTTTAAATAAACGTCAAAATCCCTGAGACAAAAAAATCTGACATTGATAATGCTTACGAAATTATTTTGCTATCACAAAACACTAAAAAGTATACAAAAATTAAGGTTTTTTTTAATTGTATTACTAAAAGAACTTAAAAGTAAAAAATAAACAGTTTTAGTTATTTATTTTTTTATAAAAAGCTATATTTAAAAATAAAGCTTTTAATTATTCAAAATAAATCACAGATCTTTGCAATCAAAGCTTTAAAATTGTTACTAAATTTTTCGTTCAGAATTAAAAACATTTGGTTTCAATAAGGCGTCGCATTTAAGCATTATTATTTTACAACGCTGAATGTTAGACGTGGAAGGGCAAAGGAAGTTGCACTTCTAAATTACTTGAGCTGCGTAATAAGTGCGCTTATAACAACACGTGTGCGGAATATCCTAGCATCAGACGGTGTTATTACCTGCATGATAACTGTTATCTGTGTACCAGATGCTCTTTATGTTTAGAAACCAATATACTTTAATTAATTGTATGTAATTAAACTCTTAAAGATTCAATTCATGTTATTATTATTAAATAATTAAGTTAATTAAATTAATCAGATTAAGTTTTCAGTTAATTTCGTCACCTTACTCCCTCAGTCAATTTAAGTTAACTAAACAAAATATTAAACTGTAATTGCAAAGAAAAGCAAAATGGTAGCTTTTATTCTGGTTAACAAATATGACGCACCTGATTGCAAACGCCGCGAAAAGTAAATATTGTCCGTGCTAGGTCAGGACTTGTGGACGCAGCACTCGACCTCTTTCATCGGATATCCGCAGAGTCCGTCACTCGTGGATACTCGAGCATTGGGCAATATTGACTTGCTCTGAGCACTAGCTACTGATTCTCCTGTAATACACACACTGAATGACCGCTGTCGATTGCCCTTTAATCTGAAATGTAACTAGATTTAGCTAGTTAAAAATTATAATTTGAGTCTAGATGCCCAACATGACATTATTATATATTCCAATCCATGCAATAAATAAGAAAAATAAGACAATTATTTACTATCGATGTGCAATTCTTAGAACGAATCTACGTAGCTTCGTTTAATTGTCCATTAGTCAACGAAACGACTAATTACGCGTCCATTAGTGTAGAAACACTCGGAGCAGTAATGGGCATTCAACTGTGGCGGTTGAATACAAGTCTAAGAGTGTACAATATGCAAAATACTTTTTAAGAGCTTGTCCGATCTAAAAAAAGATTAAAGTGGAATTTCTTCGATCGTGCTAAATTTTTTTTATTCCTTTTTGTATGTACATTAAGAAGCCGCCTCCAGTGTTGGATTTTATTTTCAAATTTTCTCTGTAATGGCCCGGAAGTCATCAGTTGCACCAAATTGTGTGATATAAATATAATACAAATAAATATATATATATATATATATATATATATATATTTATTATCTATAGATATTATGTATACCTCCTGTGTAGATGATTAGTCTTTAAAATTAGCCTGCGTAGCCAAAATTTGACACTAAAATACTAGCAGTATTGTTCATACAATACATATAAATTACCAGATATCACGCGTGCGTATCAGAATGATTTTACAATCAGACAGATTAGGTTTAAAAAATACTAGCGTTTACTATTTAGTATTTTTAATTTTCTTTTTTCGCATAAAGGTTCCGTATTGTGCATTTGGCTTTGCACGATCATTTGGTACCTAAACATACATTTTTATGAGTATGCTCGTATATATCACTACAGTGACGTAAGACTTATTACCGGCCTAAATAATTTAACTATAAAAGTAAAAAATATTATAATTTCACCGAAACAAAAAATTTTAAAAATATGTGATGAATTTATTTTATTTTTCTTAAAAGTACAAGGAATGCTTTAAAAACTGCTTATTGTCCTATATTACAAATAACAAATCTAATAATACTACATAATTGTAAAACTGTTATCCTATAACATAACACAAGCTTAAATATTTTTGTACAAAATCCGTACAGGTGTCGTGATTTAAACTCGTATGTTATATTCTAGGCGTGAAACTCTCTAATAGCAATTTGGACGGTAAATAGGACGTCGCGCTTGGAACCTACTTTACAAGAATTCCAATAATGAAATAAGGAACAGCATCTCAGCTACTTCCTAGCATATTTTGAAGAGAAGCCATATTTTAGTGCACATAGTAATTACACTCAGTTATGAGTTAAATAGAATGTCATACTAATTGATATTTTATGATTTTATGCACGTATAGAACACCTGATGATGATTCTTAAATTAAACTAATAAAGTTTAAAAATATTTACATAAAACAATATTATACAATACTAGCCATGTACACGATGAGTTATCCCATCGGAAACATTACCAACAATTAGCAACCCACTGAATTTTCTTAAGTATCAGTGTTTTTTGTAACTCATTTTACCTCGGTTACGGTACACTATCCATGTAATCTCTGATACCAAAAACATTATCTGCAATTAAATACACATCATTTACGGCCAAAAAAGTTAATCAAATGATCAATGAAAAAATTCTTATGATTTTCAATAGTTTACAAACTTCCAATATATAAATACTTCAGAACCTGGGAAAACATCCTGTAGCAAAGTTCTTGACTTCGTGGTTAAGGAACACACAGAAATTATGGTGCTATATTTTAGTGTTAAGCTATTTAACAAATACACTTAATGGTAACGAAGCACTTTTGGTTTTTCAAAAATAAATAACTAAATTTTAACTATTAGAACACTGATATTATTTAATTGCATATATGACAAATATTCATACAAACGATCATCTCTTATTAAAGCCACTTAAGTAACGATTTTTTTAAATGCTGTTCTAAGTATATATTATTTTGAAAATAGGTAAACTTCTATACAAATTTACATCACCAATTTCACCCTCTATGGTAATCAATTTTCAAAAAGGCTTTTATAGGTGTCTTAAGTGTTATCATCTTAGGAGATGAATTTTCACAGCGGTCTTTACCATACGTAACCTATTCCATATTTCGGACATCAGAAATGAAGATATTTTGATACAAATTTTCATACGCCATTTAACTCTTTTAGGAGATGAATTTTGAAAAATCCTTTCTTAGTGCTCACCCACGTTCTACAAGAAATTTCTGTGCAAAAATGCACCTTCTTAGACCTAGCTATTCCGGCTGTATGTTGCTTGTCTATCACTTATTTAATAAAAATGTATTTTCGGATACACCAGTTCATTTTTTACTTTTTTTTTACAAATATACAAATTTGTTTCAATTGCATATACTAAGTTTCTGCACGAGATCCAGCATTCAATCCACGCATTATTGTTAGACATATACTCAGTAACAGGCTTTACTATGTGTGTATTGCTTAGCGTCTTACAATATGCAGTATTTGAGCAGATAAATTAATACTCTAAATATTATTTGCTTGCGCATGCAAAGTTTTTAATACAAAAACAATTTATATTACTAACATAAAGAAATCATTATTATTATATATAGTCTAGTAGGAAAATAGTGCAAGTTGTGAAAACATTTTGTCGACGGCGTCATGTTGACTCAACCGTTTGTTTCCTGCATACAGTGTGACATTGTTTTCATCCTGGTTTTCCGGTACATAACAACAACAATATTAGAATAAAGTGCATCGATTTTAAGTTACTATGCTTGTTCAAATTTTCGCGTAAACAATGAATAGTCGAGGAAGACACGCTAAAACATATGTAGTACTTGTTTTATCTCTATATATTGAATACGTAAAATATTAGATTTTTCTTTAAACTAGGTATAAAATTCTTCCGACTTATTATAAATTTCTAAGAAAAATATTTTTTCAGGGATAAGCATTTTGCAGCTTTCTCACGAGAACTCTTCAGGACGTCAGGCAATTTAGAATACAGCACTTTTGAATGAGAATGAGACATCTTATATCTTATTATCCTATATATTATTCTAAATTCCATAGGTGATGTAGCTTTACATAGTACTTTAAGGCTAAGGGAATTCTTCTGAATTAGCACGAGACTAATTTTATTATATTTACAACCGCCATCTACGGATCTATGAAATAGACCAAATACTTTTAATATTTGAGGATATAATACTTACCAAGTTTGTTTATTGTTTTTATGGTTTATGTATGCCAAGGATCGTGACACAGATTAAAAAATATTTCAAACACGTACAAAAACATCCAGTAATATATCTAAGCAAACTTAGTGACAGAAAATAAAATATTTTCCTATGTGTTTATTGAAACAAATATATAATCTGTATTTGTAATATAAACCTGGAGAGCTAATTTGATTAAATCCATTAATATCCGTAGCTCTATATAAATAATTCTTTTTGCGTTAGTCCATATATCACATACGTCCGTTTATTGCGGTAGGTTGTTACTTGACCCTACGACTCTGAAGCTAAAGTAAGCGCTTTAGTTCTTAGTTGCACACGGTTTTTTTTTGTACTCGTAGTCATCTTCCACGCATCCATAAGCCAGTTTATTATGTTCCATAAAAGTAGGTATTTGGAAAGATTTCTTCATTAATAATATATTTAAAAAATATACAATTACAACTAATAATAATTGTTTGATGTGATTTTCATTCGTTTACTCTTATCTTGTCATAATACTTTCGTCTATGAAGTTTATCTTTCATAACCACAACACTTTCTGAAACGCCCAGAGGTCTTAAATTACTATATGAGATTTTGCAACTTCCCACTTTGTGTAACATGTCAACATAACTGTTAAACTTTCTCAAGTTATATACGGTCATCCGCAGCTTTACCACCTAAGTTTTATCCCCTCGTAATATATTTAGGTCACCTTAGGGATTGTAATATATGTACAAATGAAAATAACATCTACACACTATACTAACACAATAGATAGAACGCTATGTTGAAGGCACAGATAAGGACAGACAATTATTTGTATTAACTGAACAAGCATAAAATTATAAAACCGATTTGATATTGCATAGTCATTGATATCCTCCTGACCGATTTCGGTCACGGCGGCCAATCTAAATGGAGCTTACCCATCTGTGCAGGACATATTATAGTGCACAAATGTGTGCGCAAATACAGGCGCAATAGTTTCTTCACTCTTGTAATTCGATGATAGGGCAATCCGACATGACCGGAAAGAGTTCAGACGAAAGACCTACGGTTTAACGTGCTTTCCGAGGCATGGAAGAGTACACTTCCAACTATCACTCTTCGGACTGGAAAAATGCAATAACTTTTTATTGCTTTATTTATTACTAGGACCTCGGGATCTGCGGTATGATATCTAGCCAACGAGACGGTCATTATGCTTAGTATAATTTAAAAAATTTATATATGTGTATTTATAGAGCGGAGGCCTTAGCTCAGCAGTGGGACATTCACAGGCTGTTACTGTTACTGTGTATTTATACCAAGTGTTTAAAGATTTAACCGGAGTAGACTTTTTTCAATGTATGCTTTCATTACTGGTTACTATTATTTATGTGCATTTATTTACGAATAGAATAATACGAGCTCATAGTCCTTAACATAACAACATACATACAGCGCTGAGATAGAGATAATCTGTTAATGGTTTTTGTAGGGGTTAAGTTTTGTACTTCCAGTTCAAATTAAATACTTAATATTGTATGTACTAATAAGCCGAGACGACCCAATAGTTCTGACTACTGGGTCATCTCGGCTTTTTAGTACACGCGTTCAGACGTGTGAATCTTAATAATATTAATATAATAATATCCTGGGACATTATTCACACACGGCCATCTGATCCCAAACTAAGCAAAGCTTGTACTATGAAAACCAGACAAC
Organism: Nymphalis io; assembly: GCF_905147045.1. Lineage (NCBI taxonomy): Eukaryota > Metazoa > Arthropoda > Insecta > Lepidoptera > Nymphalidae > Nymphalis > Nymphalis io. The sequence goes on along the minus strand of NC_065893.1, from coordinate 5,368,019 downwards.
TGATATACTACATATATTACTTTTCTTTTGTAAATGCATACTTATATAGATAATTACACCCAAACTCAGGACAAAAAGACATGTTCATGCACACAAATGTCTGTCTTGGGTAGGAATTGAGCCCACAACCTTCGACGTGAAAGGCAAGTATCTACCAACCACGCCAACCGGCCCGTCATAATAATCTTAACCGATTATCGTGGGTTCAAACCCGGGCAAGCACCACTGAATTTCTATGTGCTTAATTTGTGATTATAATTCATCTCGTGCTTAATGATGAAGGAAAACGGCATGTGTCTTATTTCACTGAAATTCTGCCACATGTGTATTTCACCAACCCGGTTTGGAGCAGCGTTGAGGAATAAGCTCCAAACCGTCTCCTCAAAAAAAGAGAGGAGGCCTTAGCCCAGCAGTGGGTAATTCACAGGCTATTAATTTTATGTATTATATTATATTTTCGACGGTTGTGTTTAATTAAAAAATAAACGAATCAAATTTTCTCCATAGAAAAAAAACACGAAATGTTCACTAATCATTATTCTGTTTTGATTCATACTCTTAATGCTATAGGTTATTGAGAAAAATTTGATAATTTATTATATTTATAAATCAATTATCACAAAAATTCAATGGAGCAGTTTCAGATTTATCCTGTGATCTTCGGTTTAAATCCACCGAATTATTGAGTCAACTTGGTTCAAAAAAAACATTCCACGAAATAAATTAAATATACTATAGCTATATTATTTATTATACGAAATTTTATTTATAAAATTTTGCCATCAAAGTAACCTAAAATAGCATAAACTTTCATGATGTATTTTCTTATATTGGATTGTATTTGAAATTGTTTTAGGTATTAGATTTGGCCAAACCGCGCTAAATGTGAAATACATGTAATTAAACATTCATTAAAATACCGCTGCAATTAGTAGGGCTTAACGACTACCCGCTCAGGGCAGTCTTAGAGAAATTAACCTTGGCTTATCCCCTACTATGGAATCGAAAATCAAATATAATAGGTATTTATTCATAATGAGTACTTTCAACATATAAATATTATTATTTTTATTTCTTAAACTCGCAATACAGGTGTTTTTGTCCTTTTAAATTTCAAAAACTTTTTATCGTAGTAAAGATTTATTAGATTTTGGTAGACAATAAAATTAAATAGTTTAAGGTTATAGAGCATTCATTCCGCACAACAAGTTTAATGCCTTATTATTGTTGCCATTTTTATATCTTAAATTATTAGGTAATTTAAATACAATTATTTTATTGACTCTTACTAAACAATTGAGTAAAAGTCAAAATTACTAATATCTCGCTTTTGTTTGCAAGTTAAGAATCATGAATTCACTCGGGTAATCAAAAAAGACACAAACAGTAAGCACGTTTGAAAAAGGTTTTTCGGAGATCGACTTTATCCATAATTCATGGGGTTCCCCTTAAGGAATAGACAGTTAGATGTCGCCGAGATCACTGACACAACTTCTATACAATGGGGAATAATCCAATTGCTTCAAACTAAGACAATATATTTTTTGCTAAACTGCATTTTTTTTAAACATTAGTTGTATCAAAAATATATCCCGATGATATGCCTTTGTGCAAATTTATCTGGATACCCATGAGTTATCCCCCCGCCAAACTACAATACTTTGTGTTTCTGGATTTCGGTGTGAAGACTACTAACTCATCAAACCGGGGTAATTACAGGTCTAAGGCGCACAGTTACTATGGTTGGCGGTGCGTTAACTATCTAAGAACTGCTATATATTTCTTACTTTATATTATTTACTTAAATGTTCATAGTTCTTGTTCATAAACATCATAAAATAAGATTTATAATTTGTCTAAACATATTTTGATTAACTTATAATAACACTTATGTACATATATTGTATATTGCAATCTGTTTGGCTTATAACTATTTATAATTACACAAAAATGAAATATAACTTATGAAATTTTACATTCCATAACAAAATAATAATTAGTTTTGTTATATGCGTATAAAATATGAACCATTCTGTCAAACAAGCAATCCAGTTGATTCCACTTTGATTCAACTTAATTGCAAAACCATATAAAACAACTCTATATGTTTGATTTGATCGCGGGACCCTAAAACTGTCGTCGCCTGGGGTGAAAATAAATCTTGCAAGATACAAGAAGGACGCCGCCTGCACAGTAACTGAAAATCAACATTGCCACAGCGACCCTTGTTTGTCCATTAGCTTGCCGCGAACTAAGCAAACACAAGGCGATTTGTTGCCAAAGATTCCATTCTTACTAACGTTTTGGCACTTTTTATTTTCCTGAGTCACTTTACTTTTTATTAAAAGAGAAATAACTTGACTTATTGTTTTTAAATTATTTAATAAGTTTTAAAAACTTCAGACGTAACAAATAAAGTTATTGTAAGGGTTTGTTGAATAAATTACATTGTTTTGATTATTTTCTGTGGGTGTGATAAATAGATAATAACGAATACAATATATGTATGAAGTAATAAGCTTAATATGGAAACTAGATCCATCAAATTAATATTTTATATATTTAAGAAAGCAGACAAGCAAAAAGCTTAATTGAAATTTTGACTTTGAATTTGAATTGAAAGGTGACTTTCACATTTCAGTGTTCACATTGACAACATCAGAAACGTAAACCACGCAACTAACATCAACGCGAAGTCAACCACGAATCAAATCGGAAAGTATTACTGTTTGGAAGAAGAATAGCTTCCGTATGTTTAGTTCATTACCACACTTACGCAGACAAAGCACTATATATATAAAAGAACCTGTCCTCCTGCCGCTGCGACAGAGCATGCCCTTTGGTGTATTATAATATGTTACTACAAAGATAATACAAACTAAAACATAGTAATTTTATTCTCTTTGATATAAACATCCAATGAACAATGTCACTGAAGTAATCGCCTCTATACTGGCTGTCGTCTATAATAGCATGTACGTGAATATCATCGTTTTTAGACATGAGAAAAGAGTATAAAATTCTACTCTATTCAGTAGACATCGTGTTATAATAAAATTGAAGTTGTCGACTTTGACTGTAAATAACATTGCTATGTTGAGAACCGCTGTCAAATGCTGCAAGCAGCACGATGTATCTTCTTGGCAAATAGCCATATCAATTGATTAATCCAATTCCCGTATCTGAAATGAGAGTTTATATACTTCTAGTAACTTGGGAATGAAGGATGGACGAAATATTAAATAAAAAAGACTAAAATTTCATTTTATGGAATTTAAATTTCAAACATTTTAGTACCTAATGTATTGGTGATACGTTATATACCTTCATAAAAACAATATCATTCCTATAATTAAAACGTTATTTTTATATTGATATTCCTTAATAGTTAAATGTAATATCCGTAAAGAAGATACATTTTAAAAAAGTCGTACAAACTTAATAAACATTATACTCTTTGGCGAAGATCAAAAGCAAATATGATGTTTATGATATAACGTCATAATAAAGAAGGCTTGAAAAGTTTTATAAAGATTTTTTTAAACAAAATATAAAATATAAATTGTATTAGTTAAAAAACGAGTTTTTCGGTAGAAATAAAATAAATGAGCTATTAAAATAACGGTACAGCTATGTGGATTAAAAAGCCGGAAACATTATGTTATGATGATGTAAATTTCAGTAATCCCAACATTTTAAATCAGGAGCCCTTAAGATTTCGGAGATGTCCTGTAATTGTAACCTTAGGTAAAAAATATATAATTTGTATCTATTTTTTTAATAAATATATAATTAAGTACTTAAGCGTTGTTTAATAACTCTCAGCTGATTCGCAAATCACAACAGTCGATGTACAAAAGATGCTAGAAGCTGGTATGAATGTAGCCAAATTTAAAATGTCAAGTAGTACGAGAGGGGATAAAATAAGGCTTCTAGGAAAAATTGACAAGGCAGCAAAAGAGTGCTGTAAAAAATATAATGTTACTGATTGGCCTATAGCTACTTGTATAGAGTTAAAGACTTGTATAGTAAAAACAGGCTTATTGGAAACCGTAAGTATTTTGTAAGACATACCACGCACCCTATCATATAATCATGAAAGCTGATCATTTAATCAAATTACTGCTGGATATATGCCTCTCCAATGATACGCCAAAGCTCCCAGTTCTCCACCTCTCATATCAAGTAGGACCCCTCCACCTCCATCAGGTCATCGATCCACCTGACTGGAATCAACGCTGATTATTTTAAAATCTGCTTCAATGGCCTTCAACATACGTAATCAGCCCACAGGCACTTTAGTCTGCTAATCATACTAGCTATGTCAGTACGTCAGGTTCTTCTCCGGATAATTTAGTTTCTTTTTTATATGAGAGGAGTCAAATGGCAGGAGGCTCACCTGATGCAAAGTGGCTATCAACGCTTTTTGACATCTATAACACTTGCAGATGCTTGCAGATGCGTTGCTAGCCGATAAGAAATGATAAGCCTCTTTTATTGAAAGCTTTATGCTTGAAAGATACTCCGTTAATCACTACATAGCACTCAGTGGTCACTCAGTGACCTTGAATTTTGCATCCCATATTCACCTAATTACAATGTATTTTATTAAAAATTATATTGTTCGTTAGTTGTTTCACTCAATTAATAATTAAATATAAATAATATTTAAAATGATTAAACCTTTCCAGGAAAGTGAATTCATTTCACTTCAAAAAAACTCTGAAATTATTTTGACACACAACGTCACGTACTTTAACAAATGCAACGCTGGGCGAATTTTTGTCGACAATCCTTTTTTAGTAGTCGATGTGAAGGCCGGGACGGAAATATCGTTAGCTGCTGATGAAATTATTTTAAAATGTACTGGTGTAATAGATGATAAATCTATAAAATGCGTTGTATCCAAAGGCGGTAAACTTACTAGCCTTTGTAATGTGTGCACTAGAAATATAAAACATTCGAGACCACTGATAACGAAAAAAGACATCGAAATAATAAAATTTGCTTTAGAATATCAAGTAAGAAACAGTTTATTTATTTAATTTAACGTAACTATTAATTTATTCGAGAAAATTAAAGTTATAGGTAGCACATCAGAACAAATGGTCGAATTGTTATTTTTTTCAAGTTTAAAGATTTCAAGTTTGGTGAACCAAACTTAGTATATAAGATAGAAGGGCAATATGACATATTTCGTATATTTAATTATAGTATTATTAAAAATAAAAAAACGCTCAAAATTATAGAACTTTATAATAAAACTAGAATTAATATATGTATACATTTCCATATTAAAAAAATCCTTAAAACCTATTTTTTACAGATTGATACTATAATAATCAATTACGTTCGTCATCCCAATACAATAAAAAGAATAAAACAATTTGTTAAGACAATGAAACTAAAAAAACCATTTTTATTATGCGGCATATGTACTCAAGAGGGTCTTGAAAATATTGATGATATAATAAAGGTGTTAAAATGTTATTACTTAAAAAGAAACCATCGTTGAAATATTTTTATGTCAGTTATTTTCAAATGTTATCGCGATGTTATTTGGAGGAATTGGCTTAAATTTATAAACCTATTCAACAATATTATTATTAATTATTATGTCTTTACTGGTCTCTTTTCTCTTTAAATCCCTATTGTTAAAACTATTCATATAATGAATTAATTTATACTTATAAGTCCAATGAATTAATTTAATTAAATAGATTTAACATGTAATATTTTAGGAAACCGATGGTTTGATATTGTCCAGAGAATATTTACCTTACGAAATTGAAGCATCAAAACAGTATCGAATGACTCAAATTCAAAAAAATGTTGTGGGCAAATGTTTACAGGTAAAATTATAATAATAACTATTGTCAATCTATGCTAAGGTGAGATGAAGTCTCCATGACCAAATTTCCGCAGACCTAAGGAATAATATACTAATTATTATATAACTAGTACATTCAAAAAAGTTATTAAATAATATTATTTTATAGGCAGGCAAGCCATTGTATATATCTGGCGGCGTCTTTGAAAATGCTCTCAAAACTGGTGATTTCATCAACTGTGAAATATCAGATGTGACTAACTCTTTATTGGAGGGAGTTAGTGGCTTTATATTAAAAGATTGTTATGACACAGACATCATAGTAGAAGTGTTAAAAGGAATGAATGAATTATGTTATACTGTTGAACCGTTGATATTAAATAAGAAGACAAACTTCACTAGAGTAATCAATGAGGTGATTATATACAAACAAAAACAATATCTTATTTTGGTAATAATTTGATTTAGTATAGTAACAATATATACTGTCCAGCTTAAAGTACCAGTTAACGCTGCAGAGGCTGCTGCAATATCTTGTGTTACTATTGCTAATCAGATAAATGCACGGGTGGTTATAATACCAACTGTTAGCGGCAAAACGATCAGATTTTTGCATTGGTTGAGGCCATCCTGCTTGATTATCACTATCAATACTGACGTACGTGTCATGCGCTATCTTCGAGTCTACAGAAGTGTAATGCCACTTATGTATAAAGGTTAGATATATGTTGTATTAATTTAAATATGTTACATTTTTATAGATCGGTTAATTCTGATAAGCCGGTTAGCGTCGTTGGTAGATACTTTCCTTTCACGGCGAAGGTTGTATGTTCGATTCCCATCCAGGACAGACATTTGTGTGCATGAACATATCTGTTTGTCCTTAGTCTGGGTGTAATTAACTATATAAGTATGTATTTACAAAAGAAAAGTAGTATATGTTCTATTTATATATGCGCCAGGAGGGCAAATGACTCTACTCCACCTGAGGGTAAGTGGTAGTAGAGTCCAAAAGCGACGACGGCCAGTACAGTCGGGAAGAATGTTCTGTACTAGCCGTCCCCGCCTTGCTGGCTCGCAAGATGCCTCTTCACGCTTCACGGAACCCGGGTTGTAAAAGGAGGGGAACACATAGCTAGTAAGGAATTCCATTTATTGAAAGTGCGACAAAGAAAGGAGTTGCCAAATTTCTTTGTGCTCGATGGAATTGATGTCATAGTTAGACGGTGACATCAAGAGCCAGCACGCGTAGACTTATCAAGGAAGGAGGAAACAGGAATTAGAGAGAATAATTCCTCAGAGCACTCGCCGGGATACAGTCGATAGAAAGCGCTCAGCGCTGCTATCTCTCGACGCAATTGTAAAGGCTCGAGGGTGTTTGTGACTTTTACGTCACCAATAATGCGGATCGCACGTCGCTGCAACCGGTCCAAGGCCTCCAGTAGGTACTTAGCGGAGCTATCCCAAAGGTGCGAGCAATATTCAATGCAAGACCGTACCTGTGTTTTGTACAACAGGCACAGTTGTTGTGGCGTGAAAAAACGCTGCACCTTGTTCAGAACTCCGAGTTTCCGTGAAGCTGTTTTTATAATAGCCTCGATGTAATCCCTTGGACTAAGGTCGCAGCGAACGTCCATCCCCAGCATGGCGATTTTGCTTTGTATCACCAGCGGAGTGCCACAGAGGGAGGGAAGAGGAGAAGAGAATGGAGACATTTTCGCTGTGAGAGCAACATTATCAGAACCCCATTTGGCGATGAGCTCTAACGTCCTATCGAGTTCAATGACAAGATTCTTCCGCCTCTCCTCAGTTTCCGCTCGCCCAGCCACTACACGCGTACCATGCACTGTATAGTGCATGGCGGATATCACGAACACATCGCGAAGAGAGAGAAAGTTGGAACAGGCGCGTTAACACAGGAGACAGCTCCACCGCGCACTTCTTCAGCTCTATGGTATTCCATCGAGACCGCTAGCTTTCCGTACATCAAGTGATTGCAGCTCCGCACGTACATCACGTTACCTGATTTTGATGTCAGGCATCGTGTGGCCACATGACGGTATTGTTGGTAACAGCGCACTACAATCATCGATCACGGAGTTATCGGCAAAGTGTTTAGCCTTCCTACAGGACTTGGAATTTTTACTGTAGTTTGCTTTCATACATATATTATATTATAAATTTGTACCTTTTTATAAAAACATTCAAATGAAATTACGTAAGTGTGAGAAATACTTCAAAGAGCGACTTTAATAGTCATTAGTGAGGTAGAAGTTCTTTTCAGTGTTTTTTATTTTAAAATTATATCTATGAACGCTTCACAGTGACTTTTATAATGTACGTACTATAATTTTAATATCTTGGTTCATTAAAATATTAAATGAATACATAGGTGAACAACATAACAATTGGGATAAGAATATTTCAGCGCGTATCTTCTTAGGCGTGGAATATGCAGTCAAAAGAAGTTGGCTTTTGTATGGGGATACGTACATAACACTTCAACGAGGATCCGAATTCAGCTCTTTTTGTGATACAGTCAGAATTTGGAAAGTCAGCATTACTAACAAACCCATAGTAGAGTACGTATTTTAATTTGTATTCAAAGATACGACCTGTTTAAAAAACATAATTATTATTGTATTAAGAAACATTGATAATGTACAAATAGACATTAAAAACGTCGACGACATGCGTAAAGAACATTAAATTATGCTCTAGAAAATATTCAATTATTTATTTCTTATAATTAATATCGCTCTATTAAGGATACATTTTATGATTTTCTTTTCAGATGTCCTGACGATGACGCAAATCCTTTTCTCTCTGACATGTATTTAGAGTAAATATTTTAACAAAAACATGTAATTTATAAAAAAATATATATTATTCTTTGTTTTATTTTAAGCATTTATGCTTTCTTTTAAATAAATTATTAACAAAAGTTCAATTATATTATTTATTATTAAAAAATATTAGGGAGAAACTTTGCGTTTGAAATTAATTTATTGTGTTACACGCAACAAATTACAACACTTTAATTAGATATCTAAATTTTACTCAGCAGGTTACTTCAAAAAGAGAATGTTTATAAGAATCTTAATATGTTGATTTTTTAATAAAATACAATTGTAAAATTAAAATAGACTTAATGAATATGGTGTCACGGGGTCTCGTGTGTACGGGGTTCGTTGCACCAAGTTACCGTTACATTAATAAAACTCATCATAAAGATTATAAAATTTTAATTATAAAATTTATAACATTAAAAAAAACAAGGGTGTGGGCCGTTGACAGTATCTGGTCAATTAAGTTAACATTAAAACAATAAAATATTATAAGTTAGTTGTAGTTGAGTTGGCATCGGCATTAAGTGATAGACTTAAATAAATAAATAAGCAGGATAGTGCAAGCGCTGAATGCATTGTCGCAATGAGTGAACAAATAAATAAAAGCAGTGCGAAGCAGCAACAGCAGGCCACCGATCAAGCAGCCTCCTCCACAAAACAGCAGAGCCTCCAACAGCTCCAAATCAGCCACAATTCCTCAATTGAGTCCACCGAAAAATATTATATTACTTTGTAATGCAATATACAAAGTATATATAAAATTATAGAAAAATAAACACTCCCTGTGAACAAAACAACTTATTACCTATCTTGCACACATACTAAGAAGGTTCTAAGAATGCCCTAGACACAGGTACAAAGAAAAATAAGTTAATAAAACCAAGTAAACCTAGACAATTGAGGTTATTAAGTTTAATTTTTAAAGTATCAAAACATGAAAAATTATTGCTTAATTAGCAATAAAATAATATTAGAAAGCTAGAACTATATTTAAATTAATGAAACAAATCTTTTAAGCAATTCGAATCACATTAGGATTCGACCCAGGTCACCTAATACATTGACAAAGTCTATGTTCAGTTTTTGAACAAAATATTAAGAAATTAATAAAAATAAATATTGAACCACGTGATATATTGTCTATTGAATGTAATTTATGCATCAACTCACCTCAGGAGTGTTTAAAAAACGCCGCACCTTGTTCAGAACTCCGAGTTTCCGTGAAGCTGTTTTTATAACAGCCTCGATGTAATCCCTTGGACTAAGGTCGCAGCGAACGTCAATCCCCAGCATGGCGATTTTGCTTTGTATCACCAGCGGAGTACCACAGAGGGAGGGAAGAGGGGAAAATGCTGACTTTTTCGCTGTGACAGCGCATACCTGTGTTTTCTGGGCATTAAACTCAACAAGATTGTCAGAGCCCCATTTGGCGATGAGCTCTAACGTCCTATCGAGTTCAATGACGAGATCCTTCCGCCTCTCCTCAGTTTCCGCCCGCCCAGCCACTGCGCGTCCGTGGTATCCACCATGCACTGTACTATCGTCTGCATAGCAATGTATGTTCCCAAGAGAGAGCATATCATTGATATGCAAAAGAAAGAGTGTCGGAGATAGCACAGATCCCTGGGGGACCCCAGCATTCACTACATAGAATTGTCAAGCGCAACCATCAACTAAAACACGAAGGCTACGCTTGTGTAGGAAGCTGGCAATCCAGGTGCATAGCTGAGCAGGCAGACCATATGCCGGCAGCTTGGAAAGAAGACTTCTGTGCCAGACCCTGTCGAAAGCCTTGGAGATATCGAGGCTGACAGCCAATGATTCTCCATGCTTGTCGATAGCTTCACCCCAGAGGTGTGTTACGTACGCTAGAAGATCACCTGTGGACCGTTTTGGTCGAAACCAGTACTGACGATCATTAATTAGACAGTGATCTTCTAGGTAATGGATCAGTTGGTTGTTTAAAATTCGTTCCATCACCTTACAAAGTACTGAGGTGATAGCTATTGGCCGATAATTTGCCGGGTCAGACCGATCCCCTTTTTTGGGAACCGCTTGCACATTAGCTCTTCTCCAAGCCTCCGGCACACATCCCGAAGAGAGAGAAAGTTGGAACAGGCGCGTTAACACAGGAGACAGCTCCGCTGCGCACTTCTTCAACACTATGGCTGGTGTTCCATCGGGACCGCTAGCTTTCCGTACATCAAGTGATTGCAGCTCCGCACGCACATCACGTTGCCTGATTTTGATGTCAGGCATCGTATGGCCACATGAAGGTATTGTAGGTGGCAGCGCACTACAATCATCGATGACGGAATTATCAGCAAAGAGTTTAGCCAGGAGATCAGCTTGCTCTTGCGGACTGTGAGCTAGCGATCCGTCCGGATTTCTGAGCGGTGGCAGCGACGGTTGGCAGAAATTGTTTTGCACAGACTTGGTCAGACGCCAGAAGCTACGGGAGCCCCTAGGATGCGAAACAAGATCATGACCAATCTGTACAATGCGCTGTGCATCCGCTCTCATGTATGCCTTTCTACAGGACTTGGAATTTTTATTGTAGTTTGCTTTCAGTGAGTCAATGTTGTACAAAACACAGGTACGGTCTTGCGTGGAATATATACATATATAATATACTAAATGTACAAACAATATATTCAATACCAATAATCCACTATTTTCAACGAATATACTTACAAAAAGGAATACATTTAATCGTTTAAAACTGACAGGCGTCGGTAGGCGACCGGCGTTTGCTCAACGATCAAAAAGACGACCGACCAGCGAACAACGTAGTGCTGCCATCTCTCAAACCGCACAGATAATAAAGTTGAAACAATGAATGCCGATTCGATAACCGTAATTTATTTTATAAACCGGTTAGGTTAATAAATACAATATTTTAATAAAAATTAAAATATTGAAAAATTAAATTTTTTAGGGTTTGCAATGGGGACAAAATTATGTATATTAAGTAAATGGACCTTAATTTTGAATATATGTTCATTTTCATGTGTGTTTAACTGGTTGAATATTAGTGGACTTAAATAATACCTCTATTTAAGCTCGTCGTAATATGTGTATAATTATTCTGTTTACAAGTTTTGAGCTTATTTGATTTTAAAGATAATTCACCAGCATGGTATTCACACCGTGTTCAACTTGTGCCTTGAAAGAGACTGATGGTCAGGGATTATATTTTATTTATTGAAAAATATGACACATTCGACAAATGTTTATCCAACATATGCAGGTTTCCTCACAATGTTTTCATTACCGCTGAGTACAAGATGAATTATAAAAACAAAGGAAGCACATGAAAATTCAGTCGTGCTTGTCGGGGTTTGAATATGCCGTATTATCGTATAAGATATTACATGTTCCAAGGACTTTAGCCATCTCTGCTTATTGCAAGAAAAGTTGCAATATTACCCCTTACGTCAAAAGTTAATATACTCTTTGTTTATGCCTTTTGATGGCAGCTACTAACGTCAGAAATATTAAATTTTATGTTACTTTATTTTTATAATTTATCGCTTGATTTTAAAATAACTTTGTTGTAAGTAATTTATTTTAGTAAAAGTTATTCAAATAAAATGGTGTGGCCAACCGAAGACGATCAAAAACTTGATGAGGTAATTCTAGGTTCTTCATCAAAATTTACATATTAACGAACCAATTAAAATACCGACTTTTCTTAAACAATAATAAGATTATTTTACCTATATATTTGTAAAAATAAACTGAAAACAATAAAATTACTCATAATCAGAAGCAAAAAAAAACAGATAAATCCGCTCTTAAAACAGGTCACTGTTAAAGATCATTAATGTTCAACATTTAAATTTCATGATAAGCAAACTCTAAACAAAAACTAAGGGAACATTAACAACAGTGCTCGCAAAGTTGGCAAAGCACTAACAAGGCGCACCCAGACTGCACCAAATGCCACAAATATTTATGAAATTATAAAACTAATTGATGTTTAGTTGTAATATGATTAAAATGTAAAGTAACTGCCGTTAAAAGTCCCACTGCTGGGGAAACGCCTCTTCTTCTCTTAAAGAAAAGATTTGTCGGTACCAAATCCTCCACGCTGCTTACAGCAGAATTTACATACTTATACTTTACAGTTTAATCTACCTCAGGATGACATAGAGGTTAATCAAAAATCTGATGATAAATGGTCACCTCAGTCACATTGTAAGAAGAGAAGTCATTGTTTGAATTTTAAATACCAACCACGGAAATATATTATATGATGTACTTTGCACCTCTAATAATAAACATATTCTGTAGTATGACGCCATGGACTTGCCGGGTCAGCAACTACCGGCCGCGCAGGCTCGTACACCTTTAGATCACATATTAAATCTAGACATCAAGTCACCAGCAGGTTGTCAGAGACTAACTGGAATTATAGCAACTATGGGTAAATATAACTTCCTCAGTAATGTATGTTGCGAGTGTATAACATGTTTTTACTTAAATAATTAAAAAAATAAAAAATAATTTGCTTATTAACTAAGAAACAATTCGAGTCTCTTCCCACCTTACTTAACTCTCGTAAGACAATTTAGCCAAGTGTTATGTAATATTATACTGAACTATATATTGATATTATACACCCTTTCGATAACCACAATTTCGATGTTCATCAGCCGGATGTCCCATGACGACCACATTTTAATTTTCATACATCGATTTCAATATCGTGTCCTATCTCTCAAATCACTCTAAATTGCAATGCGTGATATATAAAACGCAAAAATAAAATATTTTATTTATTATTACAATCAATACTGCGTGACAAACAAATTAAACCAAAAAAAATATATTTTTTTCATTCTTTTAATAGTATGTGTGGTTACTGTAGTGACAGTAACCATTATCCTGTTAACACTAATTAGATATTAAAAGATAGAGCTAAGTCATCGCGTACTGACTTTATAAAGGCCTATTAATATTTAACTAAATGTGTCGCGTTTTTCTAATACCCAAAAAAAAAATTATTTATCTTGTTTATGAATATAAATTTGGATGGAATGGTTGGATGAAGTTTAGCACCCTAAATTAAATATTTCGTGAAATGCTTAGTATTTATTAGCATCGATTACGAGACAACGAGAGTCTCTAAGTTCTAAATATATTTTTTTATATATTACAATTTAGTCCTTGCGATATATATATATATAGACATTAATATATATATATATACATGTAAAGTGATATGGAAACATGAATATAGCGAAATATAACAAAATGTGCAAGACAGCATTAAAAATATATCCGTAAATAATTATAATTATGTGAAATATAAAATTTTATATTAGTTGATATTAGTTACATAATTCCATGGAGATTTAATAAATTGAAATCAATTGGTTTTTCATAAAAGATAAATTTTATATGCGTATGAAATTTATACGCATACAATATTTAGTGAAATAATTAAATTAAAATAATTTTAGGAAATAATAAAACGTGAATATTTACTGGTGATAGAGATTCTTGCAAGCTTGTCTGGGTAGGTACCACCCACATCATATATTCTACCGCAAAATAGCAGTACTTGGTATTATAATGTTCCGGTTTGAAGGGTGAGTGTGCCAGTGTAATTACAGGCACAAGGGTCATAACATCTTAATTCCCGAGGTTGATGGCGCATTGGTGATGTAAGCGGTGGTTAACATTTCTTACAATGCCAATGTATATGGGCGTTGGTGACCACTTACCATCAGGTGGCCCGTACGCTCGTCCACCTTCCTAATCTATAAAAAAATAACCTGTTAATTCATTTAGCAGTTTTATATAGTATATACCTATGAATATCTATTTACAGTATATATTGTTTTATCTTAAAGGGAAATCTACCGCCGATGTCCAAGTTATGGAGAAGATAATGTCAGCTGGTATGAATATTGCTCTCCTGAATTTGTCTTTTGGAACCAAAGACGAACATATAGAAACTATCAAAACGCTACGACAAACAGCAAAAAACTATAGTATAAAGATGGAAAAAGTTTTTCCCTTAGCCATTGCTGCCCGACTGCCCGGCCGAAAGATTAGAACTGGTTTTATTTCGGAAGTGTGTTTCTAATTATTTATTTTATTTTATTTTGGGTAAGGCTTTTAAAGACACATCCAAAAACTATGCTTATAGAATTTCGCATTGAAAAACATAATGAATCCATACGATTGTCATAAAAAATAACTTTTATATTTTTAATAACATGTTTTTATTCTATTTATATATAATTACATATTAATAAGTATATATATATTCTTTAAAAAATATATATATATATATATATATATAAGTGACTTTTATAATTTTATATATATATATAAATATAAAAGTCACTTTGCTTTTTACTTTTCATTGATGTTATATTCTGAAAGGAAAATGAGCCAATAGAACTACAGCCGTCTCTTATGGCTTATATAACAATAACGGTTCTATATCTTTAGCAGTATACGTAAGACTCATCCTCACTCAACGAAAGTGAGTTTGTTTTTTTCTGTTTGTTACGCTTTCACATCTAAACTACTCAACCGATTATCATGAAATTTTTCATACAATATTTACATAAAATTGATACATCTACGCAAAGATATTATCAGCTATCAGAAGAATTACACAGCATGATAAAAAAACAGCAGTCCGATATTAAAATTCAAGTATATGGAGCTCTCTCCGTTTTTTTTACAATTAATAATCAAGGCTTTCTTCTTTGAACCTGGAGTTTACTGAATGTGAAATTCTCCTATTTCATTACAGTCTCGAATTCCCCTTGCGTTAAGAGACAACAGTTATAAGTTTGTAGCTGTTTTATCAAAGTAGTACACGTATTGCCATTTTATTCACAGTCTTACGGTGATAGCGTGGAACTTATCGCGGGAGAAGTAGTACGGTTAACGACAGACGAAACCTATAAAGACAGGTGTTCAACTTACACTGTCTATGTTGACTTCATGCACTTTGCAGAGCAGATGAGCAAAGGCAATTACATTTTATTAGACAATGAGGCTATACAGCTCAAAGTTGAAATGATATCGTCAACAACTTTAACTTGTAAAATTGAAAGAGGTGGTTTCCTTGGGTCGTGCAAAGATGTCTTCGTACCTAATGTAACATTCGATATGCCCAATTATACTGAAACTGATAAAATGTATATTGAACTAGCAGTGCGTAATCAAGTAAGTAACCGTTCTAAGCTTTTTTTGTAGTTGTAAAAAGTATATAAATAAAATATCTTAATATGTTGATTGGTCATTATAAAATCAATATTTGTCTTCAAGTTTCTGATTCCGTCTTTCTTTGTAGAAATAAAAATAAATTTGTTAATATAATCATATCATTAAAAACACCGTTTTAAAGATTTTACTATTATTGGATACAAAGTAACTCACCAACAAAAATTAGTTAATGTAGTAAAGTGTCAGTTCTTTTCAGTTGGACATTCTTGTCGCGTCTTTCGTAAACTCGGCTAATGCTATTACTGAGCTCAGGCACTTAATGGGAGAGAAAGGAAAGAAAATAGCTATTGTCGCCAACATCCAAACTATCGAAGGTTTTTGCAACTTCGATGACATTCTATCAGTAAGTGCTAACTTGCGTTATACGAGTAGAACAGACTTCTGACATATGAATTGAGCAAGATTTTATTATTTTATGGGATATATCGTGCGCTTAAATAGCATATATAACGTTATAAGGTTAGTGAAGCATATTAATCAAAACTTAATTAAATAGATCAGTAATTTTATTTCAGAAAAAATATATGTAAATACATACGAAGAATTTCGTTTAAAGATTTATAATCATAATAAAATTTTGCTTTAAATATATATCTGTAACATTAGGTCACGTTCGGTTATCCTTATCCCATTTATTGGTAGAGTATGCCATTGCGGGAAACAAAAATTTCCTCCTTCTACTTATTATAATAATCCTAAAAAAAATCACTAAAATAATTTACAACGTCTCGCGAGTCATCGACGCGAGTTTGCCTCTGCTACCGCTACTGGGCGGACCGCACGTAGTATCCGAGGATTCCATTCTGATCGCGCGCGGATTATAAATAAACTTTTCTATTATTATACCTGTAACCACATGTCCACACATAATATGAAAGATATTTTAGGGATTAACATTACTTAACGATTGATTGGCGCAGTGGTAATTGCCATGTGTACAAACTGCAATGTCTATTCGTATTCATGACAAATAAATTTGTCATGCCAATGCCAATGTGTGTTGTCGGGCGGTGGTTTATTGAAATTAAAATTCTGTTAAATTATTTCAGGTTACTAATGGCATTATGATTACAAGACAAGAATTAGGCTCGGACATTACGCCTAAAAAATTAGTAATAGCACAGAAAAATATGATTGCCCGAGCAAATAAAGTAATAACGTATTTAAGCAAACCTTATATTTTCAAATTTACTTAATTTCCATAAATTATTAACTTTTAAATGATTTTTAGGCAAACATCCCAATTTGTGTAAGTGCTCATCTTTTAAGTAGTATGCGTTATAAGGAAACACCTCTCAGATCGGAATTGCTTGACATAGCAAATTGTATCCTAGACGGCGCTGATGCCCTGGTACTTTCTGCGGAAACCGCAGTGGGTCAGTACCCGGCAGCCACCGTGGCATGTATGGCTACGATATGTAAGGAAGCAGAAGCATGTATATGGACTAAGCAAACATTCCAAGATCTTATTGATAAGGTTTGTCAACATTATTTGTTATTATTTCTAACATTATTTTATTAAAATCTACAAAGAGTTTAATCTGTACTGTACTTTTCTTCTTTTTAACATAATATATTTTTATCTATTTATATATAATTAAAATACACCGTTTAGCAAGTAATTATAAAACACGAAATAGCAACTCTTTTGCTAGTCAAAGCAGAAACTGAAATAAAATAAGGATGTTGACTGATTTTAGTGCTCAACAGTGCACATTAATTCTCTTGCCACTTATTTTTCGATCAGTACGTCTATTTACACAATAGTTTAATTATGGACTCTTCATTTAAAATCATATATTATTTAAAAATGTTAATACAACTTAATTAATGTAACATAAAGACTCCTCTACCCTGTGATCAAACAACTGGTGCCGCTTTATCCGCGGCGATGGCTGCTCAACGATCTTTGGCAGCTGCAATCGTCGTAGTCACCTCGTCGGGAAAATCTGCTCAAGTCGTGGCGAAGTACAGACCGCGCTGTCCCATCATAGCAGTCACCAGATACGCTGCAATCGCTCGCCAGCTGCACATGTGGAGAGGAATTATTCCTCTTGTATATGAAGGTAGCTATTTAAATAATGTTTTCAGTGCAAATATGTCGACTGAATTGTTTACGTTTTGTTTAAAACCTTACATTCTAATCTATATCTACCTAATCCATGTAACAAATAGACACAATATATATAAATTAATTCGTTTGACGCCTCCTGCAACACTCATCCATCAAAATTAAAAAAAGGTTATGAAAAACAAGTAAGCTTAACAAAATTAGAAGGGTGAAACAGCTTTTGAGGCACCCACTTTTAATTTCATTACCATAACATCATAACACAAAATTATAACGGTTTATTATATAACGATGTATTTAAAAATATTATAACCTGAAGATTTGCATTCATTATTTTTTTAATATTCAGCTGACCCAGCTACAGACTGGCAACAAGATCTTGATAGCCGAGTGAACTTCTGCACAAAATGGGCTATGGGACAAGGATTTGTTAGAATAGGTGATCCCATAGTTTTGGTTTCTGGCTGGAGACAAGGTTCCGGCTCTACAAATACTATGAGAATCATTTATGCAACTGCCGATATGGCAAACCAATAAGTTATACTTTTTTAAATATTATGTTTCTGAACATATTTTTTTGTACTTAACATATATATTTTATTAAACAACATAATGTTTTATTATCATTCACAACATAAATCTTTTGATTACATTATGTCGTGGCTACATCTTATTAAAACTTTATTAAAATATCGATACGCTTTTCGAGTAGAATAAAATAGTGTGATTTGGAATGACCTCACGAAGCGTTTGGGTGATGGAATGGCGGTGATCGACATCAAAGGGTTCACTCTGCTTGCTGGTCGACGAGGCAATTTGCAGAGCTCTCTGAGGTGCTCAAATTGAATTTATGTAACCTCGCCTTCACACTGAGCAGTAAACACATACAGTCGTAACAGTCTTTCAAAATTTCAGAGCATAAACATATTTAAATATATTTTACTATGTTTAGTTACTTATAAAAAAACGGCTTCAACTTTTTATTGTTAATTGTAACAACATTTAATCACAGAGCAATAATGACTTAATATAAGCAAATATTTCATTATACTCATACGAATTTCTCTATTTTTATAATTTTGTTTCTGATGATAAAACTCCTTTTTGTAATTAAGTGTATGAGACCCAATACTTTCTTGATATCTGTATGTCAGTTGGGAAATATTGAGCGGTAGGTATATAAGAGATGCCAGTTCGCGCCAAAAGGTATCGCCGTCGTCATTGCGGCTCCATACGATAGACGATTTAAGGCTTTGCTTGAAAATTCTCTTGGCTCACTTTTACATGCAATGTCAACATTTTTCAAGGAAATTTTTATTAAACTTCTCAAAATATGGAAATATATACGTGTCGTATTAGAAGAATAATACGTTATTATTTTTGTTTTTAAAACCATAATTTTATTTAAAACTTAATTACAATCAACAATTAAAAAAAATAACAAAACCAAAAATATAATAAATATTCTAAATTACTCTAATTGAAGAAATAAATCACACTTTTATAGTACACAAGAAACAATTATTATTGGAGTATGATATTAAAAATTTATAACTACAAGAAAAGCTTCGCATAATTTGTCTTATAATAAAAGCATTCAATCGATTTGTTTGATTTTGTTTCCAAGAGTTCAATGTGAAATATTTGCTAACACTTTACAGCATGCTGAAAAGAAATTTTACCAAGCAATAACGGTCTGCGCTATAAAGCTATATTTGGATGACAAAGGTGCAGCCCAAGTACAGCAGTGAACAGATCGCCTGGAACGGATGCAATTACCAACACCGATTACCGAGCTGGAGTCGATAGAATGGTGTAGGGCTGACATACAAAATTTAATACGAAAAATATCTTACCATATAAAATAAACTAGTTTCAAAGATCATAATGATCAATTTAAACAATAATAATAAGTAAAGCCGATAAGTTAGGAAAAGTTGATATAATACGGTAATTAAAAATATAAATATATTAAAATTTCCTAAGACATATGTAATATTTTTCATTAATATAAATTATATCAGATGTTCTAGTTCAGTTTCTAAAAAGAAGAACAACATCGCAAATAAGATGAAACGTTTCAGAATTCGAATTTCTGTTTGAGAAATATCCATCCATCCATCCATAGCCTGACGAAACCTAAGGAAATCCTAGCAGCTTTCATCATGAAAAGGGGGTAACAGCAATTTACACAATGCACAATATGTATTAAATGAAATTTGAATAATAAAATACTTTAAATAAATAAACATATGTACAGATAAAGTTTTTAGCATGCATGTCCTGAGGAGCAATAACATGAATTAATATATTAACATAATATATTTATGTATCAATTAAAGTAGTAACTTAGTAATGCTAGTTCACAGTTGAACTAGCTATTTTCTGTTGAGCCCACTTGTTCAATCCATTGGGCCATATAAACTCTGGATTGGCCCGAGTAAGATAAAAAAAATTGTACGATAATTTTCAATGTTCACTTCTTAAAAGAGAAAAAAAAGAATTTAAAGTATACTTTAAAGACATATAACATTTTTTTCCAACATAGTCTCATAGTTCCAATCTCAAACCTTTTATACTTTTTATCAAGGCAAGGTTATCAATTAGGTCCTGGCTAAGCGAATGCAAAATTTGATCGATCAGAGCCGTCCCCATCCCAATTAATGCGTCGTCCACATCGACGCCTCGCTTTCAAAGGACTAATCAATTTACTTCGTGATTCGGGGCAATTTTAACTTCGCTTTTCCTCTGACCTATTTACGCAAATTCTGAAGAAGTTAGTCAATTTTTTGCTGAAAATTCACTTTTTTTTTATTTGTGTTGTAATATTCTATGTTAGTCTTATTTTTCTTAAAAACTTCAAGCGCCAATAATATTAGGTCCTTACATATGAAATTGGCGTATTGTACGGGACGAATATAAAGTCAATTTTTTTTTGTAAAATATATTTAATTAATCAAAGTATACACCGTTGTTATCTATGCACTTTTGCCATCTCATAGGTAGTTCATTGATCCCTTTACTAAGAAAACTATGGGTTGCGAGAATTAATAATATCTTGGAAGGCGGTCTGGACTGCCGCATCGGAGTTGAATTTTTTTCCTTGTAAGAAATTGTCCAAATTCCGGAAAAAAATGGTAATCTGTTGGAGCAAGGTCCGGGGCGTACGGTGGATGTCGCAGACAGTCCAATTGTAGCTCACCTAACTAAGTGGTTGTTTGTTGTGCAGTGTGTGGTCTTGCGTTGTCGTGAAGCAGCAGTGGCCTAGAGCGATTGACCAATCTCGGTTGTTTAGTAGCTAGTTCTTCCTTCATGGTTTGCAGTCGCTGACAATAGATATCTGTCGTAATCGTTTGGCCAGATTTTAGAAAACTGTAGTGAACGACACCGGCGCTAGTCCACCAAACACTGACAAGTAACTTTTTCTGAGTCAATTTTCCTTTAGGGCAGGATTTGGCTGGGTCTCCAGGGTTCAGCCATTGTGACGAGCGTTTCCGATTATCGTTCAGTATCCACTTTTCATCACAAGTAATGATTCGATTTCAAATTCCTTCATTATTGTGTCGTTTGAGCAAAGTAACACAGCAGTCGACGCGTGTTTGCAAGTCAGATATACTCAATTCATGAGGGACCCATCGTTTAAGTTTTTTTACTCTCCCGATTTGCTTCAAGTGGATTAATACAGTTTTATCATTTACCCCGAAGCCTGCAGCTATCTCTGAAGTACTTTGTGATAAATCCGCTTCCACAATAGCCTTTAATTCTTCATTTTCCACTTTGGTCTCCGGCCGTCCACGGGGTTGGTTCTGAAGGTCGAAATTTCCAGAATGAAAACGTTGAAACCAAAAACGTTCCGTGCTTTCTTTTTCGACACTAGCGCCGTACACATCATTAATCCTTCGAGATGTTTCTGCAGCACTGGTGCCACGGTAGAACTCGTACTCGTAAATTTACCGATATTTCATGTTTTCCATTGTGCGGTAATAAGCGACGCCAAAGAGAAAACTAATGAGGAAAAAACAAATGAATGACTGTTTTCAAAACTCAAATGTACCAGCTAAATGAATTTATAATTTTGAATTTGTAATTCTTAACCAAAGAGGAGATATTTCAGATCAAAGTGGTCAGTACGACAAAACGCTAATTTCATATGTAAGGACCTTATATATTAGGAATAAGATTTAACTGCTTCGTTAGACTAGTAGCCTGATATAAGACCGCAAATACTGAGGTCCTGGGCTCAAACTCCAGGTTGTGCAAATAAAAAGATTACACTAAGTAGCAGCCCGGAGTCTTGAAGTTGAAACACTCCCGTGCCGGAAAGCACGTTGAGCCGTTAGTCCTACGCCCGAACTCTTTCCGGTCGCGACGATCGGCATACCATCGGATTATGAGAGTGAAGGAATAGAAAGTGCACCTATGTTTGCGTACATACTTGTGCAATATAAAATTATATATAATATTATATTTACTAGTGGGCTTTGTGCAAACTCGTCTGGGTAGGTACCACCCACTCATCAGATATTCTACCGCAAAATAGCAGTACTTGGTATTGTTGTATTCCGGTTTGAAGGGTGAGTGAGCCAGTGTAATTACAGACAAAAGGGACATAACATTTACAAGGAAGTTAATATTTCTTACAATGCCAATGTCTATGGACGTTGGTGACCACTTACCATCAGGTGACCCATACGCTCGTCCGCCTTCCTATTCTATAAACATATATGTGTATATATGTTGTAATATATATTTGGCTAATCTCTCATGATATCGACCACCCTAACCGAAATCGTTCATTATTAATATTTTATCAACATTACGATTATTGAAGTTGTTTTATTAGAATTATATTTCCTGAAAAAACAATATTGCATTATGCAATTTGTGTTTTTCTTCTCATTAATATTTTAATCTTACTATAATAAAATAACACTTTAAAATTCTCGGACATCTGAGCGTCGGCCCGCCTACTCTTAATCCATTTTTACTAAGTCCACCTTGCTAAGTATATAAGATAAAGAAATCTCTTTGATAGGCCCGACCCTTAAAGGAAAGGAACTCATAAAGGGGTCTTGCCTGGCCTCTGCCTTTTTTCTTTTTAAGCTTGGCACTTACCCGATTTTAACCGGTGTCGCGGTCGATTAGAGTCAGTTTAATAATTATGGTTTGTCCCGATTTGCTGAACAACGCTATAAAATATACTGTTTTAATATATAAGACTACCTAATTATATGAATCTTAAATCATCCAAACCTGCCTAGCCTTCTTAGGCTTCTAGAGTGATCACTCCTCTCGCTCTACCCAAGAACCGGAATTGTATTCAAGTGTTAAATATAATTTGTATTCGAACTGACAAACAACAACAATTTTTTTTTTTAGTTATTGCGAACCATAACACAGCATACAAACTATACAATTCATCAAAGCAAGTAAACGTCAATTATTAATATAATTAACGTTAACCTGCTTTAACGTTCATACATTTTCAAAAACAACGAATAAAACTAATTAAACAAAAGAAATTTACTAGGTAATTTGCTTTACACAATGACTCAAAGTTGGTCGAAACAGAGTCACTTGAAAGTAAAGAATGAGCATTAAAAGAGAAATATTACAAAATAAAAGTAGTTTACTGGTATTTTAAAGGCCACAGTCGTACTTTTCAGACGTAGTTAGATTATAAGAAGAAGAAGAAGGTAATAAACATAATGCTGTAAAAAAACACTACAAGCTCTTAAATGTACCACTGTTGAAAAACAAGTGGACAACAGGATTTTGAGCTATTATATATATATTAGGCACAAAATTTTTCAACAAGTTCATGCCGCGTTTTCTTTTAAAATCAAGCACGAGATGAATCATAAACTGAAATTTGGATGAATCATAAACATTTGGAACTCAGTATGCGAAATTATATTGTAGCTGCGCTCTTCAGCTTCATAAAAGCTGCGACCTCGATTTTATTTTTTTATTTAAAATCTGTAGGCAGATTAGTAAATGAGTTACCTGATAGTAAAAGTTAAATAATTAAACCCATATATCTTAGGACTGTTAAAAGCATTAACCATCTCTTACATCGTTATGAACCTTGGGAACCTAAATGCTATTTCCTTTGTGACATAATAAATGTATTGATATTAAAAAGCTTAGTTTATTCTTTTGAATATAATGCTACTGCTTTTCAATAATTTTGTCATTTGATTTTGATATGGAGTCGAAACTGAGTGATAGATTCATTTACCAACGAGCGCAAAGTCATACTAAGGAGTACCCTTGAGTTTTTTATTATTTAATTTTTTTATAAAAATTTAACAGCAGCGTCACGAAATATTCTCCAAAAATCCCCTGCAATATATAAATATTATGTCAATGGCTACTCCTATATACTTACCCAAACAAAAATATTCGCTTGCTCGAAGACACTATAAATTATTATGTGTTAATAATATTATAACAGAGTTTCAATTATAATTGCTTTACCAATGCAATCATTAGAGATTCCTTTGAAGCGACGGTAGACACCGCGCGTACTAACTAGTTTATGTCTAGCATACTGCTTGTTATACTGCAATAACCTTCCATACTAAATTAAGAGAGACGTGTGAAATTTGTTTATATAATTGGAATAATTCATGACCTTATCGGTAAATATTTAAAATAAATTCAGAGAATATTACGTGCATAGTACAAGTGTATAGTGATAGAAATAAACATATTAGGTTTTTTGTTAATTATGAAATTATTTTATTTGTGTTCCGATTAAACAAATAATAATAACATGATTATCCATAATAATAAATTTTATTTATTTATTTATGTATTTATTTAGTATCGTCTGTTGGGATACAATAAATTTGCCAAGTATATTATAATACATTTAAAAAGTTATTCCTTAAATATTCTCCTAATAATAGGTCCTACCAATAACAAAAATATTTAAAATATCAATAAGTAGTAAACTACAAATAGTTGAATAGTACGGTTTTTATTTTAATATATTTTTTTAATTATTTAAATTTTATAACGATATATAAAAATTTATCGGCCGCGGTGCCCTGTCAAATTTGAAGCATTAAACTATACACTTAATTTAAATTAATATCTTAAAAGTCACGGCACAATTAAAATTTACGCGCAAGAAAAAATACGATGGTGGTGGGCAACGGTGCGGCGGCGAAGTAGCCGTGTTCATCACATAATCTACCACCAAACAGCAATATTTAGTTCCCTCCTGATTTCAACGGAGTCCTAAACCGAGTCTTAGGACGATCGTCTCTCTTGAGCCTTGTGTGGCTCCCAACATCCGGCTGAGTTCAACTCGCCCATCCCGCCCGGTGACGCTGTAGAGGCCAGTAAGGCCAACAGTATCACACAAACCGATAAAAAAAAACATATTTAGTATTGTTGTTTCCGGTTTGAAAGTTGCATGAGCCAGTGTAACTACAGACACAAGGGATATAACAATTTAGTTCCCTAGGCTGGTGGAGCATTAGCGATGAAAACTATGGTTAATATTTTTTATAGTGCCAATGGTTATGAGCGTTGGTGAACTATTGCAATAAAAAAACAAATGGACCACCTTTTTCAAGAGGTCTGTCGCATAATGTGGGACGAATGTACGATGAGCCACTACTCAGAAATAGGTGTCATAAACAGAACCTACTAATATTTAAACGCAATAAAAAATACGCAGAACGTGTACTTTATGCCCTTAGAACTTCAATAATCATAATGTCCTCCAGACCAATTTCATATACGGCGACCAAACTCAAGAGAGATTAGCCAACTTCAAAGGACATATTAAAGTGCACATGTGTGTGCGCAAACACAGGTGCACTCTCTCTTCCCTAACCCTCATAATCAGATAAGACGGCAATCCGACATGACCGGAAAGAGTACAGGCGCAGAACCAATGTCTTTTCGTGCTTTCCGAGGCACGGGAGTGTTCACCCTTTCAACTTTTAGAAAAACCCAATAACTTTTTACTGGCCCGACCTGGAATTTATGCCCAGGAATGCAGACCAACGAGGCAGTCACTTAGTACTTTACTGTATGGGCGAATTGATCGATTGGCGAATGTTTATACCTTATAAATTAAAAAATGAACGGGATAAAATCATAACTTTACCCGTACGAAGTCGGGGCGGGCAGCTAGTTAATAATAAAATTATAATTAAAAATATTGAAAATGCCAAGGAAGTACATGTATTAAAGAAAAATAAATTATATCATTTAAATATTACAAAACAGTAAGAAGATTATTAATTTTTTGGT
Source organism: Nymphalis io (assembly GCF_905147045.1). NCBI lineage: Eukaryota > Metazoa > Arthropoda > Insecta > Lepidoptera > Nymphalidae > Nymphalis > Nymphalis io. The sequence goes on along the minus strand of NC_065893.1, from coordinate 5,341,738 downwards.
TTCATTATTAAAACAAACCTATGAAAAAAAAGAAAAATTCAAATACAACACAATACATATATAAGTTAATAATAATAATTAACTATTCTATAATAGGTCTATTTAAATATTTTATTATATAACTGAGCTAACCTGAGGCTCTTATAAAAATATCCACACAAGCTACTTCTTTAGAAATAATATTGTATAAATTATATAAGCGATTGATGATTTTGTTCTCTAATCTCTAAAATTGATACGAGCCACATTAAGTGTCAATCTATCTAAGAGCTCTTAGACTATAAATATCATGGCTTAAAATATTGTATAGTAAAGTAGTAAGAAATTCCTTATGGATTTAAGACAGATTCTATTGAAATGCTTAGTATATGACTGTAGGTTTAATTTCAATCCACAAGATAATTGCTTATGAAATGATTTTTGGATTTTCTCAATTCTGTCAATGTAAATATTGTAAAATTGTATTGTAAAAGATGCCCCGGGCATACCAGTCGACTATTCCAGTCGGCAACGAACATTGTTGATAGACATTTAAAATCTTTAGAACATCTTCCTATGGATCCAAGAGATCCATTGGCGTGTTATCATTTTATCAAAGTGAGAAACAAAGCCTAACCGTTAATAATTATTTGAATATTTATATGAAATAATAAGTCGGCTCCATATGTATAGTTTAGATAAAGTACTAGTATGTGATTTTACCTAAATCTACATTATGAGAAGCATACCTTTATAACATTTAAATAATCATACATTCATTTTAAAGTATGTAAAAACTATATAATAATAGTTATACTTATCGGAAGAAACTTAAGATTTGAATTTTATGATTACAATTTATATTATGTTTCCGATGTCGAAAAGATTTTTTTTATAATAGAATGATTTTAACTGATTTTTATTTAGTTTTCATTTGTTTCATATACTTGACGGGCCGGTTGACGTGGTTAGTAGATAGTTGCCTTTCACACCGAAGGTTCGATTCCCACCCATGACAGACATTTGTGTGCATGAACATGTCTGTTTGTCTTAAGTCTGGGTGTAATAATCTATATAACTACGTATTTATAAAAGAAAAGTAGTATATGTAGTATATCGGTTGTCTAATTTCTATAGTACAAACTTTGCTTCGTTTGGGATCAGATGGCCGTGTGTGAATAATGTCTCAGAATTTTATTATTATTATTATTATATAGTATATGGGATGGATAGGATTTTTAATCACTTGTTATATAACTTTATTAAACATTTAAAAAAATGTTTATCCCTATTCTCATCGTACTATCATAAGTACGTAGGGAGACTGTATAATTTTAAATTAAAACGTAGGTACTTAGTGAATCCATTGTCGTTATTTTTAATGTTAATCAACTAGATATCTTTGACGTATCACAAATTTACTAAATTCACCATTTACCACATATTCAAATCCGATTTTGAAAATTTTGTTCATATCATACTTAACATAATATATTTGCTTAAACTTATGCATTTTCTATAATTACGAGTAACCCTGAAAAAAATTACAATCATTTTACGACGTAAAATACGTAATACAAACTTACGAGATTTGAAACGTGCACTTTGACTAAACAATTTCGCCTCGCCTTTCAGCTCTAGTGGCTAGCGGGCTCTCGACACGAGCTCTGACGATGATAGGGCACAATCCCTCTATGACCGCGATCCTCGTCAGCGACTTTTTGCATTTTTCCTCTTTGCACCTAATCCAGGTGAGAAAACGTGAAAAAGGTTGAGGTTGGCATTCAATACACTCAATACAGCGTCATACCTTTTAATGATGTTTGATTCGTAGACTGGTCAAATATGAAAATCACATAAAACAATTATTATTACTACTAGGTAACCTACTTGCCCTAATACTTTTAATAACATTAAATATACTGGAGTCGAACTTATATGACAAATGTTAATAGAGTGATATAAAAGTATTTAATATTGGACAACAGTAAACAATATTGTACATAAGCATATCAAATTAAACGAAACAACGTGGAAGTGGAAATTGCAGATATATCACAAGTTGAGCGATGAATAGTTAATACAATGGTTATATTTTCCTCTGGCCGCATAAATCAAGCCCGTGACTAATGAGGCACGTTACAATACATTCGTATTACGTGAAACCGAACGTAGCTTTACTCAGCAATTCAGCACTACGCGTCAAGTGTAATGATACGTAAGGTTATTCCGTGCTGAAAAAAATATAATTTGCTAAAAATTATTTCGCTGTTGTATACAAAAAGTCTTAACAAACATTTAATAAAATATTTTTTAACAAATTTCAAACCCCTTATTTTTTTTACCAAGAGTTAAGTTTCAAGAAATTTTTAAATTATTTGTTTCGAATTGTTTATTTTCATACAAATATTTATATATTTTGTTCTTTATCTGCACATACCTAAGATATTTAATATATAAACGGTGTAATGTTAGGACAATTATTTAAGCATTGATCCAAACAAACTATCAAATTTAAAATAATTGTTCAATTAAACAATTTTAAAATAAAAAGAAATACTTATTCATTATAAACATCTTACAGTAACAGCCTGTTAATGTTCCACTGCTAGGTTAAGGCCTCCTCTCCCTTTTGAGGAAAGTTAGGTTTGGAGCTTATTCCACCACGCTGCTCCAATGCGGTTTGGTAAAATACACAGGTGGCATAATTTCAATAAAATTAGACAATTGCAGGTTTCCCCACGATATTTTCCTTCACCACCAAGCACGAGATGAATTATAAACACAAATTAAGCACATGAAAATTCAGTGGTACCTGTCCGGGTTTGAACCCACGATCATCGGTTAAGATTCACGCGTTCTAACCACTAGGCCATCTCAGCTTCATAACCATAAGCATCTTAGCACGATATAAATTATATATAGGTATCAGTTAACACTACTACAATATATCGAAATAAATAAAATTCAATATAAACATCCGTTTAATAGAGCAGCATAAATTATACAGTAGGTATATATATACTAATATTTATACCTAAATAATACATAAATAATATTAGTAGACACTTCCAAATTATTACATTATTTAAAGAGCTTTCAAAGAAAAAATTAAGTATCTGCATCAGTTATATTTTCTTACATTCGAAAACAAAAAAAATATGAATTTGTTGAACCTTTGTGTGTACACTTAATATTACTTTTAATCGTCATTCAAGACGCTAGTGATATAACAACAGTTATTGGGATAATTTTATTATGTTTTAACTAAAAAAGATAAAACAAAAACCTGTTATTGCTATTTCTGCACTTATGTAGTGATTATCTTTTTGACTTTTCCTCTTTTAAGCTACAAAAAAAAACTTGGAACAAAAAGTGCAATTAGTCGCCAACGAACGGTCTTACTAATTAATTTAATCAAGTTTCTTTATTTCAGACTCTATTTACATTCAACCCACTCTTTAGACGTTTTAAAATAAAATTAATTCACTTTATTAGGCAAAATTCGCTAAAATTTTACGATAGATAGTAAGACTTCTAAATTTAGCATACTGTAGCAGTTAAACATTTTAGTGATAAAAACAAACAAATCTTCGATATCAGCAAAACAACATATCCATAAAATATAACATGGTAAAGGATACAAATTACATTTAAAAAATTCTACAATTATTAACAACATCCTTAAAACTTGAAATAATATCTTTACGTTTTTAAAACTTACAGCAAAAAAATATGAAGGTATTAACAAAGAATCCATTAATCCCAATTATAAATTGGAAAATTGTTGTTTACACCTCCAACATTGTAGCGTGCAGTACTAGTCTCAAACTGGATTGCAAAAATGAATGTTTGTTTTGGTTTGGATTCTCTAGCCACAATGCAATCCAGTGGATTGCGGACAAATTCAATTTTCTCCGCGCCAATAACAGAAACAATAACTGGAGGACTGGGGGAGGATTAAGCGAGAAGAAATCGGAAATAAACAAACTCACCTTGTTAAACATCGTCCAATAGCCGCATAAAGTCTAATTGACAACTTGGAAAACAATTTTCCGAAATGCTCACAAAAGATGTATTCAAAATTTGGATTTTTTAGTCTTTTATTCATCTATTCACTATCTTCTTCTTTATTCTTATTAATAAAAAGGAAATTTAAAGAAATATTGACTCAGTTTTTAATATACTATATATATGATAAATTGGTGTACTTATGTTTAGAAAACTACATAAGCTTTTCCAGATTTTTACGTAGATAGGTACATATTGATTTTACCAGGACAAGCATAAACTTGTTATCTCTATTACCCGACTAGTTATGGTTAGTTTTTTATTGGTGTACACTGTACATAGCCGTAACATAAGGAATCCAGAAAACGTATAAAATTGTTCAATTGAGTAATTGAAAACATTCTAAAGAAAACTTTTGTGCTAATAATAAACCATGTAAATAAAATAATCGCCTTCAGATCGCGCAAAATACATTATTAATTTTATTGTAATTGATAATCCGTAACCGTAATCCGTAACAGCCTGTGAATGTCCCACTGCTGGGCTAAAGGCCTCCTCTCCTCTTTTTAAGGAGAAGGTTTGGAGCTTATTCCACCACGCTGCTCCAATGCGGGTTGGTAGAATTCACATGTGGCAGAACTTCAGTGAAATTAGACACATGCAGGTTTCCTCACGATGTTTTCCTTCACCGTAAAGCACGAGATGAATTATAATCACAAATTAAGCACATGAAAATTCAGTGGTGCTTGCCCGGGTTTGAACCCACGATCATCGGTTAAGATTCACGCGTTCTTACCACAGGGCCATCTCGGCGTCAAAATTGATAATAATTATTGTTATTGAGAAAAACATATTTATTTCCGAACCGATACATTGTATAGAACCAATACAAAGGTAATACTTCTATTTTGATTATAGATTTTGACTTTCTTACAATGTAACATATTATGAGATAACACGGCAGAAAAAGTCAAAATAATAAATAAATTATAAGCTTACAATAACATTAAATAAATGGTCATTAAAGGTAAAAGTGGCAAATTATAAAATAATATAAGACTTTTACCTCGAACACTCAGACGGCAGTTAAGATTCAAAGGGGCGTATCACAAGACGGATACTCTCGACCTTTATGAGAACATCCTAAGCCACTATAGGGGTTCAAAACCACGTATCTCAATTTTTATTCTGTCTTACGCTCTGGCGTTAGCGGCCGTTTTATTTGAAATTGGAATTTTAATGTGTTTTAATGTTTTATAGAAAAAAAATCAGCGAATTTGTAGGCAACTTAATAAAATAAAAAAAGATGTTTGTCTTCTGTTGTCCGCATTATGTCATAGACAGTGCAAAAACATTACCTTTTTTTACTTTTCGAGCCGTTTACTACATGAAACATTCGTATATCGTCATAAATTCATAAAAAAGGTTTTCGAAAACTAATGAAATATTTCTAGTTCTGAAAACAACATGTTCGATCGCAGTAGCTACGATCAAATAATGAACGAATTTACGTTACTAAGAAATATCAAGAATTATAAAATAGACCATTTTCATTATCATCAGCTTCGAAAGTTAATACGAAATAATATAAGACGACAGACCCTTCCAAGATTTCTACTAAGCTTAGTGATAGTATATAATGTATAATAACTTGTAAGATAAGCAGTACATCGTTGATGTACTCCGACGGCACGTTGCAGACTCTCTAGGGACATAAACACTATTAAAAGTTTCCCTAGCACTGTGAAAACTCTGACGCAACTAGTTTGTATATAGTTTCTATCCTAACACCAAACACTCAGGGTATAAGGTATATTTCAGAAGAAAAGGTACCATATCTGATGATAATTTATACCTAAGCTTACAAAATAAAACTCGAAGCACAAAAAATACCAATATATCATATTTCTTTTATTTATTTATCCAAGTGTCTTGTTTTCTAAACAGCTGTAGTTATGTCGTAAAGTCTCAGGCTCTAATTAGTCGAGCCAGTAGAAGTCATTGAGTTTTGCTTTCAAAATATTCTAAGTAATAGTGATGGTTACATTCCCGTGCCTTATTTTTTTATAGAATAGGAAGGCGGACTATCATATGGGCCACCTGATGGTAAGTGGTCACCAACGTCTATAGACATTGGTATTGTAAGAAATGTTAACCATCGTTTACATAGCCAATACGCCACCAACCTTGGGAACTTAGATGTTATAGAAGAACGTTATTAGTATGTATCCGTTGAAATTGCCCGCCGTTCCCGTTAACAATCTAGAGGGGATCAGCATCATTGTATCTACGCTTCTTTCTCGAATATCGAATCGAAACTTATTTTAACATATTTATGATAAAAACAGACATATTAATTAAATCCTGACATATGAAGGCAACCTTTTCACAAAACATATTTTTAAAAGATTTTCAACATTAACATCCACGAAAATAATATATTTATATTATTACTACTATAACAAAATTCGCAATTCATATATACCAAGGCCCCAAGAGAATATCTATCCTTAAATTTTCGATGAAAACAAAGAATCCCAGAATACAGGTTCGCAGCGAATGAAAATTTACATCCTAATTTCCCTGGTGAATATTGCTGAAACTATTCGTCAATCATGTCAAAATTCAAAATATAAAGCTATTTGGCCATACTTTTATTATATATATTTTATTATTTAGACCATGAATAGCTCCTTTCTTTCACCGTCTCCTTGTATAGCATTAAAATTATCTATAATTAAAAATATTGTTTAAAAAAACATTATATAAAAATAATATTTACTGACTCTTTTTTTAATCTCTCGTCGATGATATGTTCACTTTCTACCTCTTGAAAGCTTATTAGGCATCGCATGCAGCGCAGTTCATAAAATCCACTAATTGCAAACGATAACTAAAACGCTATTTCTGATTGCCGCTACCGTCTCGCTGTAGTGGTGCTCGAGACGGGAATTCGTCACCTGTTGAAAAATAATTAGGCAAAAAAATCTGTACTAAAACAAAAAATCAGGTGCTGTAGTTAACAGCAGGTTCTGTGTTAACCACTCGACGGCAACTTAAAAATTTCAAGCGAATTTTTGGTTTGAATTTCGCATTGAACCTAAATGTATATGTATTACGACACAAGTGTGCTCATTCGTCTGTCGAATTGACAAATACACAGCGCAATAGACATACGTATATATAACATACAGATAAAAATGAATGAACTAAGTTGATGATATTGTTATTGTTAATAAAAGACACGCTAAAACAGGATAAGTAGATATCTATTACAGATAATTGATTAAAAAAAATAGATAACGTTTGTTTTTTTGTTCTGTTGATTAAATTTTGATACTACGAATAGGACAAAATAATTATGATTATCATCTATAAAACCTTTATATAATTTTTATTGTTAGAAATAACTTAAATATACGGTGAAGAGGTCGATAATCATATACCTAATTTACCGAAGATATAAATAAATATATTTTTTGTATATGGTACTTTATAACATTATATTTAATATTAATATTTATTATTGATTAATGTATGTATGTTTGAAAAATATAAATATTTTTCTGGAAATTGTGGCACATACTAATAGAATCAGAAACCACCAACCTAGTTACGAATGTTTCCCGACTTCACAGGGTAAAAATTAATTTGTTGGATAATGTATACCCTTATACAATAGGATCTTAAATAAAGTCGGAAATTACTTAATCACAAAATTAAAAATGTTAGTGAACGTTTGCGTGTTAAAGGATATCATAAAACTAATGACTTATTAGATGGTAACACACCTTGGGAACGAAACGATCGCCTACATGCCTTTTCAAGTAGAATAAAATCTTGCTAAGTTTTTTTCGCCGGTTCTCCTCAGGTTGAAACGTATTCTGTTTAAGTCTTTCGCGCAATTTAGTTGTGTGAACGTCAACTACAGCAGCGTAAAATGAAGTATTGGAAATGTCAATTTTGTGCTGTCAAAATTGATAAATCAAAACCAAATACCAATAACAAGTATTACAGTATTGGTATATAGTGTATAATCTATGCATAATAAGCTTACTCTAATGTAAACATATTAATTTTTTATATATTTTGTCATATTATATTGGTTTACACCACAAACGTATAAAATGGACCAAGAGACCGCTAAAAAGTTACTCGTTGAAGGTGGAACATTTGTGTTCCTTGGTGTGCCCCATGAGACACAATTTGGTATTGATATGCAATGTTGGAATACCGACGAAGATTTTCGAGGAATAAAAATGATACCACCGGGTCTTCACTACGTTCACTATTCTGCTGTGAGTAAAGAAACCGGAGACATTTCACCAAGGTAGTTTTGTTAAGTTGTTTTTGTTATACATAATTTATTTTATTTACATTTGAAACCAGATTTTAGTTATTTTATCTCTAAATAAATAAAAGATAAAGAATTATTTTAATTATGTTTTATAAAATTGAAATTTTTTACAGATCAGGATTTATGCATTACTTTCATAACAAGGAGTTTGTTGTCAAAATTTGGGATAAAAAACTAGAAGATATTAGTAAGGACGAAATTAGTGAAGAAAGCATTCAGCGCTTAAAAGATAATTTGCTTAACATAGACAAGCACTTGGCCCCTTATCCTTATGAAATATGGCAAAAATGGAAACAATTGTCATCTCAAATTACAGGTATAGACTAATTTGAAATATATTATAATAACTATTTTTTTAAAAGCGTTAGATAATTCCTAAGGTAGCAGCTAACAGGTATCTAATTAGATATTTATTTAAATACCTATTCCATACTTGTTTATTTATATACTACACTTCATGTGTTACAGCTGAATTAGCACAGAAACTTTCACCTCTAAATGGTTTTATCAGAGCTTCTGTGGACTTACTGCCAATGAGTGATAAGGATAGACCAAGAGGAAATAAACCAAAACAGTCACTGGAACCTGATACTGAATCAAAAGAAGTTCAAGGTCAGTCAACATCAGGTCAATCTGATGTTAAAAGAACTAGAAGAATTACAGAAGAAGAAAAGGAAAGAGCCATGTTACCTGATTTAAAGCCAGCCCCAGGTAAAAAATATATACTCAATAGAAAATGTGACTATAAAAATTGTTATATTTATATTGTATACTTATTCATTCTCACTTTCTATCTTATGATAAATATAGAAATGGAGACTAAACCTATTCATTTTTAATAACATCAGTGTTTTAATAACTAATGTCAAACAATTTTCTTTATTTTGTTAACTATTAGCTTCAGAACTATCAATAAATTAAAATTATCATTAACAGTATCATTATTTATGTAAAAGTTGGTAAACAATAATATTTATTTTAATACTCTTACTTGTTTTATAGGAGAAGCAATGAGATTTACAGAATTACCCCAAGATAAATACCCTCCAGGTTCAACACCAGGGGAGATCACAAAGCACTATTTAGACCAAACATATTCTTTAGAACTCATGATTGCACAGCATGATGAGTAAGTTTAAATTATATCAATTTTTATTACAAATAAAAACCAATGTACATGATTGTAATACTACACATTCAAGTTAACAGGTTCTTTTTTGCACTACAAAATCAATACTATTGTACTTGTGGTAGGGCTTTGTGTAAGCCTTGTGATCTGGGTAGGTACCACCAACTCATCGGAAATTCTATCACCTAACAGCAATACTAATTATTATTGTATTCCAGTATAAAGAATGAGTTAGTGTACCTACAGGTACATGAGACATAACATCTTAGTTCACAAGGTTGCTGGTGCTTTGGCAATGTAAGGAATGGTTAATATTTCTTACAGTGCCAATGTCTATGGACAATGGTGACCACTTACCATTAGGTGGTCTATTTGCCCATCCGTGCCTAACTATTCCATTAAACAAAAACTATTATCATAAGTTATTTTTACTTAATAGGGTTTGTTGTGCAATGATTTTTTTTTATATTATGCACTTTTATTAATGCCTGATTAAAAAAATATATTCAAACCAATATGATAGAGATATAACATTTGAGTTGAAATTACATAACTTGTAATGTAAATAAGTTAAACCTCCTTTTTTCTTTTACAGCCGAATGTATGATTTTAAAACTATATTTATATTAATGTAATTTATGAATTAACTTTAAGGCCTCTACATATTATCGGCGAGCTTCAGATTGCATACTTATGTTTCCTTATTGGACATTCTCTTGAAGCTTTCGAACATTGGAAGAACCTCGTAATTTTACTGTGTTCCTGTGATCAAGCCATTCGCAAATACAGAAATGTTTATTTCCACTTTATTAAAACAATTGAGATACAAATTGATGAAATACCAGGTGACTTTCTAGCAGATATTGTGATGAATAAGAACGTAATATACAAGAAATTACGATATTTTTTTCGTACAGCATTCGTAAATAAGAAAGTTGATGGTCAGTTACTGACTATGATTGAGAGATTTATTGAAAACTTAACTCTAAAACTTAAGTGGGATTTTACAGGGCTAAATGATTGTGAAGAAGATGAAAAACCTGTACTAGTTCTATTTGACGATTGTATAGCCATTGATGAACACTGTACATTAAGTTTGTAAACTATTTATTTTACTCTATTCAAAATAAATGTAAGCAACTGAACTAATAGCTTTTGTGTGTTTATAAATAAGTAACCTAAATAAAAATAGATACCCAAGGGAACAATAATTCAAATCATTTAAGTTGATCATTATTCCAAAATATTGCAAATACTAAATTAAATAATGAATGTCAACCTATAATATTAGAAAATTGATGAAAAAAAATTTTTAAAAATAGCTTAATATTTATTTTTTCTTCTTAATTACTTTATTTAATGTCTTCTTATTTTGCTTCTCGAACTTTGCCTTTTTTGGCGTTATTGGTGCATCTGAAATGTAATAAAAAATATTTGGAGATTTCAATATTTAAATACTTCATAGAGAAATAAAATGATAACTATTGTGAACATAAAATTGTGTTCGAGAATGAAAATTCTATTCACTTTTAAATATATTCATTATACTTATATTGAATTAATCAAGCAATATCAATAACATATTAACAGCTTTGTACTATATTGTAAAAGACAAACAATTGGTCCAACTGATGGTAAATAGCCACATTTGCCTAGAGTCTAGACTTTATTATAAATATAAAATATTTATGTGCCCGCTGTTTGGCAAAAATCTATATTTATGACACCAATTATAAAGCTGAAACTTACTAATGATTTTATTCCTTTTTTCTGCTATAACTTTAGCAAATTCTTTGCCTTGTTTATTCTTCAATGTTGCCTTTGATGTACCATTATCAATATGGAAAGCAATAGGAGCACTGAAAACAAAACAGTTTTAGTAAGCAAAATATAATTATTAGTGATTGCTTTTCTATATTACTGCTAAATAATTTATAATCATGAATATAATAGATCATGAATATGAAATAATTTTTGTTTGTCACCAACTGAAAATGCTTTTGCTGGGGCAGTGTAGTTCCCAGCACCATATCAGAGGTTGAAGCACATGCTTTGTAGATGGCTCTTAAAATAAATTACATTAGTTGCCTCTTACAACACCCATATGTTGAGTTACAACTTGGAGTGGGTCTGTTTTACCATGCTGTAACACTACAACACTTTAAATTCATCCTAAATTATTTTTATAAACGAATACCCCAGTGTAAAAAGAAAGATCTTACTTTTTTTTTTTTAAATGTGTCTTGTTCTGTATTATTCCCTTATTCAAACTATCACTCTCATCAGCTGATGATACATCTTCATCTTCATCATCATTATCATCATCATCATCATCATCATCATTCTCCATCATCTTTTCAAATTCATCAGAATCAAAATTAACACTTTCATCACTGTCATCATCATCATCTGAATTGTTAATGTTTATAAAATTGTCTGCCTTAAGGTCAGTCTCTTTTAGCTTTTGGTTTTTATTTGTTTGTTTTTTTTTATGAATTTCCTGAACTAAATTTTTGCTTTCTTGTAATGGTTGATTTTCAATAGATTTTGTGTCTTTTGTATTTTTGTTAAGTTGTTTTTTATTTATCTCTTTTTTTAAATTCACAGTGTTATTTTTTACTGTGGGTTCAATTTTAATTTTTTTCAGTTGGTTCTTTGTTATATTTTCTTCAACTTTAACTTTCTCTTTTAATTCTATTCCTTTATTTAAACTCACATCTTTGACTATAACCTCCTTTTTTTCTATTTTTTCTTTTAAACCCTCAGGAATGTCTACCGGCATAAAGAAGTCATAGTCTATACCCAATGCTTTCAATTTTTTTTTGTTTCTCGAGAGACTGCAACATGATAAAAATGAACATCATTAGTAAAAAAAAAATATTAATTAAAAGATAATAGAGAAAAAGATATGGCTATACTTGGATAATAGTTTCTCTGCAACCAAAAGCTCTTCCTGGTCACTTTTATCAGCATTTATTACCTACAAAGATAATAATGGGATTGAAGTGCTTAATAATTATACAATTTACATGATTTTTATACCAAATTTGGTGGATTTTTTTATATTATTCAGTCATTTTCGCAATAAATACCTTTTTCATTTTCAGAGTGTGCTCTCTTGCTGGATTATTTTGATTATTCCAGTTTTTTCTTAGAGCATGCAATTTTTGTTTTTCAGGGGGTATATATACAGCTGTAACAATCATTTCATTTTATTAACAGATCATTTCACATAATAATGAATATTAGAGATTAACTTTAAACACCTTTTATCAATCTCTTTCCCATTAAATAATTGTTCATAGTTTCTGCAACAATTTCAGCAACAGATGGCTCTTTAAATTCAACAAAAGCATAACCTTTTGAGTTTCCAGTACGGCTAGATCTTATGACTCTAGCATTAGTTACTACTCCAAACTGTTTGAAGTACTCTGTCATTTGGTGCTAAAATGAAATGCAAAAGAATCAGTCGAGCGAAAATCATATTAATTAAATAGAAATAAATTCTAATTTTAAACATATCTACTAACTCACCTCATAAAATCCATGTGGAATGTGGGAAAGATACACCAAACCTTTCTTTTCACGTTTCTTGAATATCTTGGGTTTTTTTCCCTCTGTATTTGCTTTCTTAATTTTTTCTTCTTTAATTACTTTCTTTTTTTTTGGCTTTTCGGATTTTGGTTTTTTAGTTGGTTCTTGTTCCTTTATAAGCTCTGTTTTGTTAACTGCGTCTGATGTTCCCAATTTCTTAGTCTTTTTCTACATTAAAAAAAGTATGGATTAGGAAGTTAGGTTAATACAAAGTTATTCACGTGGTTTTAAATATAATACCTTCAAAAGTTTTTTTATTCCTCTGACAGACTTAACAAATTGTTTTTGTTTACTGGAATCTAAAGCAACGCTCTCTTCCATGTTTAAAGTTATATTGTATTATATTACTTTACGACAGCAACTAGCGGCTTAAGAAAGGCGAAGCATGGAACATAAATTATGACAATTGACAAGACAACTGGCAACTGCTGAACTGACATTAAAACAATCCATGGCAGATATGACAGTCAGTATATGGTACAGTTAGTCTGTGAAAACGATTGACGCTTAGACATAATTTAATAAACTTATTCCATTATATAGCAAAATCATGCAAATACAAAAAATACGTAACATATTATAAAATTGTCGATGATTATTATTAATACATGATAAATAAAAATAATGATAAATTAACCACCGTTCCTTTGTAAACATTCGTAATCAAACGGTTTTAATTATTTTTTGGCCCTTTCTAGCTCTTTTCAAAGTGCTGAGCCGCCCTTCTTGTTCTTCGTTTCTTGACGAACCAAGGTGCCAAAGCTGAATGAGACGGGGTGGTCCATTTTTTATCTGTATATTCAGCAACATACGATACCTACCATACGTAGACAGAGAAACTAATAGACGCAATGCATAGACAGAGAAAAAAATAGACCAACGGGCCGTGAAACCGTGATTGAGACAGAGATAGTTTGTCAGTGTTGCGTATAATGTTGCCATAGAAACTGCATTCCCTGTTTTGGGAGATAAATAATTTTCAGAATTTAATTAAAACAAAATGAGGTTATTAAATATTAATTTTTATATTTATTACACATTTTTTTAATTAAAATATTTTTTGTTTTCCAACTGCACCCAAAAAACGTTTCATTGTTTGTTTTTGTTTCCGTTATCAATAGTACTTCAGCATCTTTTATGATACAGAATTAGCATTGTCCTCAGATGTTGAAATCTAAACCACTCAATTAAATTATTAATGAAGAATGGTTGCCCCATATATTTCTATGTTAACCTCTTGACTTGGAATCTAATATTATTATAAATTCATGAAGAATGTTAAATAATGTTGTCGTTAGGAAATTATAAGTAGGAGAACGAATAAATTAAAATAACGTATTTATAAATAACGAAGCACTTTAGGTTATTATTGCACTCCGTATTTATTTGTTTACATTGTCGACGAGTCGATATTTTTTATCGAAAATCGTGACATTTTATTTAGCTGAAGCTGGCAGCACTTATATGATAAATAATTATAGGTTATAAATGATAAAAACTGGAAAATCCTTTTATCTTCATTTCATTCATAATTTATCATGTAAGTGCTACCAGCATCAGCTAAAGAAAATGTCCCAATTTTCGATAAAAAATATCGACTCGTCGACAATGTAAACAAATAAATACGGAGTGCAATAATAACCTAAAGTGCTTCGTTATTTATAAATACGTTATTTTAATTTATTCGTTCTCCTACTTATAATTTCCTAACGACAACATTATTTAACATTCTTCATGAATTTATAATAATATTAGATTCCAAGTCAAGAGGTTAACATAGAAATATATGGGGTAACCATTCTTCATTAATAATTTAATTGAGTAGACAATGCAAACAAATAAATATGGAGTCCAATAATAACCTAAACTGCTTCGTTATATGTAAAAATGTTATTTTTATTTATTCGTTCTCTTTTTTATAATTTCCTAACGACAACACTATTTAACATTCTTCATGAATTTATAATATTATTAAATTCCGAGTCAAGAGGTTAACATAGAAATCTATGTGGCAACCATTCTTTAGTAATAATTTAATTGAATGTTTTAAATTTCAACTTCTAAGGAGAATGCTAATCCAGTACCATATAAAGATGCTGAAGTACTATTGATAACGGAAACAAAAATAAACAATGCAACAGTTTTGGAGTGTAGTTGGAAAACAAAAAAATATTTTAATTAAAAAAAAATATAATAAATTTTAAAAAGTAAAATTTAATAAACTTATTTTGTTTTAATGAAATCCTGAAAATTATTTATCTCCCAAAACGAGGAATGCAGTTACTATGGCAACATTATACGCACACATTGACAAACTATCTCTGTCTCAATCGCGGTTTCACGGTCTTTTGGTCTATTTGGTTCTCTGTCTACGGATTTCACGGCCCCTTGGTCTATTTTAGGCATGGGCGGTACAAATCGTATATAGATACAATATCTATATATCGGTACAACATCTAATATCTAGATATCGGAGCTCACAGTATCTATATATTCGGATATCCACTGATATCGTTTCTGTATAATCTGTATACGGTATTGTTATGGTACTAAATCTAATATCTAGATATCGAAGCGCACGCACAGTATTTGTAATATTCGGATATCCACCGATATCGGTTTTGTATACTCTGCATACAGTATATCCGATATCGAATATCGTTGTAAATTTGTAAATATCAATTGTCAAACGAGTAGGCGCGAACGCGAGTAGTGAAATATCGATATATCGAACTTATTATTTAGAAATATCTATATTTAGTACTATTTATTATTATTATGTTATTTATGTTTATCTATATCTTAAAGTGAAAAGATATATATCTCTTTTTTCTTCTTAATGATATAGTTTGCGCAATGTCTAATATTTAATAATTACATATTTCTATATTGTATTTGATTTAATAAAAATATAATCGGTTTCAGAACAATTCATAAATACGATTCACGCTTAGGTTATCTGTTGATATTTTTTAAAATATCGGATATTCGTTATCTACGTAGACAGAGAAACAAAGTTTAGTTTCTCTGTCTACGGATATCTACATATTTTAACCGTTAAGGATATTATCATATTTTTACTGGTATCGGTTGTTTGACCTTGGGTGTCATTTTAGAAATTGCTATTATTTTTATGATCTATTTTATTTTCGTTTTATGTTTTCGCGGTCGCGTTGTTAGCTTTGTAATTTAATTACTCGTTTTTTTTTTAATTTTAAGTGTTTTTCGTAACTCATGTATTTTTTCTTGTTTAGGTAGATGTATATAATAATTTATGATGTGTGTCAAATAATGTACATATTGTATTGAACTTTTCAAGGAAATGAGGTATTTAGGGCAAGTGTTAATATTCATTAAATGTAATTTTAAGAATGATTTTTAGTTAGATTAATGTTTGTGTTAAATACAATGAAGAATTGTCTCGTCCCAATACGAGCGTAATTTTCGATAAATCCAACTGTAGGCAAAAAAGACAAGGGCTCTTCAGGCATTTTACAGATATTTTTAAAAGTCAAATTAGATCAAAAGAGATACGAGTTATTACTCTTTCGACAACAGTTAAAAGAGATGTATATACGAAGAAATGAACTTAAATACGCCGGCATTACAAAAAAACATCGCTATTACGCAGCCTCATAAGCATGAAAAAAGTATGAAGGAAAGTTCATTTCACTGATTTTTAAATTCGGAACTGCAACATATCTATTAATAAACAAATATTTACTTATTTAACCATGTTATTATCAATAACAAAAATAAACCAATACATAATATATGCGATAAACACAAATATTAATATTAATCTGATATCATCTGGTACTGATTCGATTTCCGAGTACCATAGACTCGATACAATATCTAGATATTGAAATATATAGATACGATATCCGATATTCAAAACCGATATCTAGATACGATACGATATCGCTTCAAAGCGATATTACCCATGCCTAGTCTATTTGTTTCTCTGTCTATGCCTATGTATTTCTCTGTCTACGATACCATATGATACCTATTGATTTTTTCAATTGTCAAATGTCAAATAAACGTTTTATGTTCTAACATTTCTAAGTTCATAATAAAATCATCAACAATCTAAGTTACAAAATAACTATTGTTGCAGGATTAACTCAGTTAACCTTCACTCTTTAAAGCTGGAGTCACCTAATGCTGAGAATTACTTTGTATACAGAGCAAAAAGAACTACAATGGCAACCGGTACTCTTAGCCAATATATTCAGACGGTGGAAAGAATGTTTAGACTTGGAGAAGGCCACGAACTGGCGCGACTTTTGTCCCTTAAAGATGCACATGTTGTTAATAGAAACCTACGATCCAGTGATATTGCTACCATGGTGGAAGGGAATTGCGTAGCTCCCCTCGATGAGCTTATTATCTGCCATTTATTATGTGTGAAGGTATAAATAACACTTAATTTTCTATTTATTATAATTTAACGAACTATATGTACTGTAATTAACGTTTTTAGATATTGATAATAAGCTTTACTGTCCAATTTTGAACAAATTTATCATTTCTTGAAATGTAGTACAGTGTAATCCGTTTATTATGAATCCGCCTATATTGAAACCATACTTGTCCATGACCGTGCTTCAGTTCATGTGTCTCCATTAAACTAATTAGCTAACAATAATATGAATTTCTTTATTTTCTAAGACTGTATGACTTCTGTTTAGTATGACATTTTGTCACTCCTCTTCATGTCCAGTCCAATAGCTGGTTCTACTATGATATATTTATATTAAAAATAAATGTTTTATAATTTGATTTATTAAGTGTAACAGTTGCCCAATGCATTACTTCTATTAAACACATGATATAACTAGTCATCATAATTATATCGAAGCTGATTGTTGTTGCAGGCCATCTGTGAAAAAGAATTCTTGGAAGCTTACAGTCACCAAAGTCAATGTGTCGTAACTATTGTGAAGATTCTGCAAAATCAAAAGGAACAAAATTGGTGTCTTCCTTTAATGTACACTGTGTGTTTGGATTTAAGACTGGTTGCACAAAAAGCTGAAACAGGTAAATACTGTTTCATTTATTTTAAACCATAAACTAATATCACCTTTACAATTCTGCCATCTTTTGTAGAAGACCTTATTAAAACTTAACAGTTTTAGTTGCTTAGTTTTGTAATTATATGGGGAGGTACTGACTTTTGGAGAGGATGGTTAGCCATCCTCAAAACAGGATATCTTATAATCTAGCTAGGATGACCCAAACTGGACTCTGAAATGTCTTTGTTAACTTCAATTATTGCTTAATTTTTCTCTCATCTAGACAAAGTAAATATAATGTGATATAAACTCTTATGTGAATATTTTTTTTATTATTATTTTTATTCATTAAATAGTTGTCAGAGCATTTCAATTTGCTTAAAAAATATACTGAAACTATTATTACATAGTGTTAGAACATGTGATGAGTGGATGGTACCTATTGAGACTTGCACGAAGCCCTATCAAGTATCCAATTCAAACCAATAGACAAGTCTGTTGCAAATAGTTTTATCTCTTGTATTACATTAATATTATTTTATGCATCATGGATCAGTTCTATAGATAGAACTCCCTTCCCTCACTGACTCAATCTATTGAGGAAATAAGCACTCCTTTACGAATAAAGGGCTGGCTAATTATTTTGCCTTAGGTTACAAAGCTTACTAGTTGCTGGAAATTCAAAATCATAATCATATCAGACCTACCACCATTTTATAGATTAGTTGCATGTCACGCATGCAAGAAAGTAGTTGATTGTGAACTAACTAACTTTCCAATTTAAACATGGAATGAAAGTTTGAAATGTAACATTTATTGAAACATGTGAATGGAACAAATCATTAAAAATATCTCAATAATTTTTTTTGTTTACATTTTAGCCCAAAGTAATGGCAAGATTTTGGAAAAAGCTGCTGAGAGCTTGCTTTCCTGCTTTAGAGTATGTGCAGCCGACAACAGAACATCTGATGACGATACTAAACGACTCGGCATGTTGTATCTCGTCAATCAACTTCTCAAAGTTTATTTCCGCATCAATAAACTGCATTTATGTAAACCGCTCATAAGAGCCATTGACTCTTCGCCCCTCTGGTACCAGTTTCCATTGGCTCAGCAAATAACATACAGATACTTTGTAGGACGTAAAGCAATGTTTGATTCTGATTATAGAATGGCAGATGAATATTTATCTTTTGCATTCCAAAAATGCCATAGAAAAAGTCATAAGAATAAAAGACTTATATTAACATACCTAATACCAGTTAAAATGTTGCTTGGCTATATGCCAACTAGGGGTCTATTGCAGAAATATGATCTGCTACAGTTCTGGGACTTGACGTCCGTTGTTAAGAATGGTGACTTGAGAGGCATTGACAGAATAATGGAAATGCACGAAAGTTTTTTCATTAAGGCAGGTATTTACTTAATTGTCGAGAAATTGAAAATAATTGCATACAGGAACCTTTTTCGGAAAGTATTTTTGGCTGAAAATACACATCAGATTGAAATAGCCAGTTTTCAAGCTGCTTTGCAAATAAGTGGGCAAGAGGATGTGGACTCCGATGAAACACTGTGCATTGTAGCCAATTTGATATTTCTCGGTAAGATTAAAGGTTACATGTCATACCAACACAAAAAAGTCGTCGTTAGCAAGCAAAATGCATTCCCGCCATTATCGACTTTGTAATTCTTTGTGCAGAATAAATGTGAATTGTATCTTTTGAATAGTTCTTAACAAAATTGTCATTCTTAAACCCAATTCCCACATACTTTTTTGCATTAATTTTAATTTAAAGTGGTATTGCAAATGAAACACTAATGACATTAAAACTTTTTTATTAAATTCATAATATATTTCAAAGAATAATATAGATATAATAAATTTTACGCCGATTCCTTAGCATCAATCCTAACAATGCTGAATTAAGTCTTGCAATATATTTAATTTCTAATAGATTTCTCTAAGTCTTCAAGTAGATTTTCAAGTTATTACTATTAAATAGATAAGAATTTTAAGATAGAAACTTACATTGTGATGTGCTTTGTGATATCGGTTAAAGAGAAAACAAATAAAGTTAACAGAGTAATGATATGTCTCTGTAGCAGTACTTCTGATATGCACTTGCAACTGTTTAAAATTATATTCTCTCATAAGTGTTTCAATTTATTGAACAAGTTATTCTTAATATTCGATGCAGATTGAAAGTTATTCCAATGATCAGAAAGCACATTATAATGTTTAATTATGAAATAGAAAAATATGTATTACAAGTTTCTGAGTAAATATTACAATTTTTTTCTATATATGTATAATACTTTATTATAAGAATTCTATTATAAATAATTTACATTAACATTTATCCTTTAAAGATACTTACGGATAAGCCACTTAGGTTTAAAAAAAAACCAATTATATTTTAAACATAATTGTGTATGTTTCTTACAGTCAGTGATGTCAGTTTAATTTAAATAGTATTAATAATACTGTATTATCCATTTTCCAAGTGTTTTAGTTGCCAGTTATAAAATTGCTTATCTGTAAATATCTTAAATCTCATTCTTTTACCGATATATAATATGTCTATATCGATAATACTTATAAAATGGTCTGAAATTTTAACAATTATGTAGACTGTAATCATTATATTTCGTCTACTAAAGTAATAAATGTCTATTAACCATATAAAAATGTATGTGTTAATGTAACTTGAATATTTATTAAATCTAACCAGTAGATGTTTAAAACGAAACTCTTGTTTTCATCTGCTACCTTATAACATATAAATAAATAATATTAAGTATGACGTAATTGTCACAAGCAATATTGATTATTTCCTACGCTAATAATAATCGGCTATATTTTTATAGTATTTTAACCATCGAAAAGCTCAAATTAATCTTACGATCTACGTTTTGGCATTATGTAATGTATGTATTTCCTAAGGAAATATTAGCAAAACTAAGATAGAGATCAAATCAAATGGCAGGAGACTTGAAATGCGAAGTTATACGTTTGATTTAGTTTCTCTCGGCAAAGGAGGATTTATGCATAGGCGGTCCTTTTAGGAGTTCATCTTTGTAAGCTGCCAGGATCGCTCGGGACACGCTCGGTTCTGAGGCGCTCGTCTCCAAGAATTGATGCATTATTCTGTAAAAATATCACTCGTATTGAAAATGTTCCTTAGCTCTCATTATTGTCATTATTATATTATTATTATTATTATTATCATTATTCATCATACTTGGTTGGTACATAGATTATCATACCGAACAACTAAGCACGTACGCCAAGACGCAACAACATAAGTAGATAAATAATTCCATACACAAATTTAGAGTGAGACGAAATATTTATTATCTTCCTCGTGTAAAGTGATTTATTATTAAATTAAATTCATGTTACCGGTTAGACGGAGATAGGCCAAGTCCATCCCGCGCCTGCAGAAGTTCGGGGTGATCGTTGATCGTGTCTGTCAATGCTGCCATCATCACGTCTAGAACATTAATAATTATCACGAATGAATGACGTTGATCTGGTCACATGAGGTCGATAGTTTTCTAGTTACGTGACCGTGCTTATAATTTACTCGTTCCAGTTTAGACAAATTCAATGAAATGTTACACAGTACCGAGCACTTTCTTCTGTATGGTGCGCGACAGCTGTCCGCGCTGCGCTTCGAGCTCCAGAAATGCCATGAAGCGCTGCGTGGCCGCGCGCGCCGACACCGCCTCGCGCCCCAGCGACTGCGCGAACATCATCTGCAACGCGCGCACACCTCAACCAGTAATAAACATTTGCTCTCCGTGGCTATCGTTCACCCCTTTTCATCGATACGGTGACGTGTATCGACGAAAAGGTTAACGCGGATGTCGAGTTCATTACTCGCCCAGTTCCGCTCTATTTCCAAACTCGGTCGAGCAACAGCAACAAACCGGACTTACACTGCAAAATGGTAACGAGCTTAGCTTTCCCACCGGCATTTTAGGGGGTTTTTTTGCGAATTTTTATTATATTTCCATTTAACTGTAAGGGAAAACGAAGTATTACCGGCATGAGTAGAAAGTGAAAAATGGAAATAAAATTAACCGTTGAAAGACCGTACGGAGTCCGCCCTGCTTATCATTATTATTAAAATAAATATTAAATAAAATTAATGACGTAATATTTTAGGAAATTAGTTCGAAACAAGACAAATAAAGATGAATTATTATTAGTAATGATTACGTCGACGTTGAAATCTCACTACTCAATTGTTACGAAGGATATAATGAAGTGGACGTACCTTAGCCAGTTGGTAAATAATCTCCTCCAAGGTATACTCGGTGTACAAGGTGTCGGCCGCTCGTAGCTTGTCCATCATTTCCTCATACTCTTCCTCACTGATGACTGGAGTCTCACGATCGTAGTCAGACGTGCCTTGAGTTAGAAATTACAATTAAATAGAATGTTCTATATTTACTGCTCACTTCTCCTAAAAGAGTAAGCCCTTACACTTAGCCCAGCTGTGGGATAATAACAGGTTGTTACTTCATATTCATTAAAAAATGCATTCAAGTTACTTCGACATGATACATTATGATGACAGCTGTTTCTTTTGGAGACTTGGCACCACACATGTAGGTACATTTAGGAGATACCGTTATCCCTACAACAGCATTGTCAAAAAAAAAGTCCCGCGCTTATTTTAAGTCGTGATTTCGTTGGTGGACGGAAAGGATAAGCGCGACTTGTGATTGTTGAATGTGATTAATCATGTTATTTAGATTTTTGAGGCTAATTAAGTGAGTAATGTACATCAATTTGTATGATTTGGTTTTCTTATTATAAAGACCAATTTGAAGTTTTTATAAAAACTGTTTCAATTCTGGATGCTATATATATATCGTATAATTAATATACGAAAATATAGAGGTGCCTAATACACAACTAACTGGGGAAAAACGTTTAGATAAAAATAAAAGCTAGATCTCAAGGATAAATTAATATCCATATTGTATATATTGTGTCCGTTCTCCTTTTAAATTTAAAATAGTCTAAAAAATGTACTAAGAGTGTAAAACAAATACACTAATAATTTGAACAAGATATTTCGTATAGTAGTTATTGAAATGAAGAAATAACTTTCTTTATTTATTTTTAGTGTTAATGAGAAATGCTATCAAATGAACAAATTTTTGGTGCTGCGTAAAAACATGCATAAATGATGTGCTAGATAATCTACTTATATTTAGGCACGTCAAGTGACTAACCAAAAGAGAGCGTCTTATGTTTTTAAAACGATGTCCAACAAAATATAACAGTATAAATTACTGTTAACTCAAATTTTTTAAGTTGAAAGTTCTTTGCACAATACAAAAGGAACCCTTTCTGTGAGCGTGGTTTGACACACGACATTTAGCCGTTATTTTTATAAATACATAATGAGAATAACTATCGTATATAATCCAGTATGTAAACTTTATTTTATGAATTTTCTTAAAGTAACCATAAAATAACCCCAAATGGCGTAAAAAAGAAAAGAACTCGCTCAAGAGAAATAAGCAACGAAAATGGAAAAAGTTTTTAGGATATACGAGTAAGTTATATCGTATTACTTTTTGTTATAAAAGCTATATGAATAACGATTAGGGACAAATACCTTCCTTACAATTTCACAGTTTATATTGTAGTAGCGCTCGTCTTACTAAAAACAAACTCCTTTAAAGAAGACATCACATCATTAAAAAAAAAATTAGTTATTCACATTGATTTTATTGTATTCTGCAAGTAATGTTAAAAAGCAATTTTTTACAAAATAGTTCACATGTTCCTTTTGATTTTATATAAAAATATAATATAACTGATATTATAATGTTGTATAGGTCGGTAAAGGTCGCTGTAATTCGCAATTGCAGCGATAACGCTCGCGAGTAATCTCCGCTTTTGATAAATATTTGTATAGGTTATATGAATGTTTGCCGTCGTATTCCAATCGAAAGAGTAAAGATAAACAAACCTTAGATTTACATATTCCAAGCGAATTTCTTATAGTTCCGCCGTATTATTGTACAACAAACAGTTCTTGATTAATATACCTTTATTTATAACACAACATTATTCTACTAAACTTATAATATAGCCACTTTAATTTACCTTCCAAAGTTTCGATTATAAATACGCGGACATTCAAATATTTTTCGCAAATCCAACCGCGTTAATTTGATGTCAAAGTTGTTTATTTGTCTTTACGAGGAATAAATTAAAAAAGTAATTTGGTTGAAATAGCCTATAGATACTTATGTGTGTTGTGTTAAAGCAACCTTCTTAAACAAAGGGTTTCACTTATGATGTTATAATAGACCTAAAAAATAAAGACCGTAAAATTGAATTTGACTTACGTATGACATTCGTCTGAAGCATGGGATCGTTAGTCCGCTTCACGGGCTCAGGGCGCAGGTCGCTTGTAATGGGTAGTGAGGGTATCGCGCCGAGGTTGTTACTCATGTCCCACGTTTTTTCAGATATGGAACGGATGATGTCTGGGCTTCCACCGAACGGAAACGACTGGGGAGGTATCTGGTGGTATTGGTACTCCTAAGGAACAAATATGCAATTAATATGTATAACTAATTGGTTTTAAATCTAAATTTTTTTCGACCTATGAGTAATACAAATAAATTAGCTAATACACACAATGACTAAATCGGAAATAGACCAGTTTGCGCTAGCCACCACGGACCTCGGGCCAATAATTAGTGTTAGAAGTGTCAATTTTGAATTATTCTTTTCTTACCAATTACTTCATAATAAAATATATGGGGAATAGTGAAAAATTACGTCGCAAAAAAAATAGTGTTACAACGAATATGAATTCTATAATGACATTAGCTGAGTCAAAATTTAATATCATAACTGTAGAGGAATAAAAAAGTGTTGGTCTACGAGTGCCATTAAAAAGGGAAAAATAATTTTAGGCTAAGAGAGACCTTAGATACAATATCAGAAAGAATTTTCATGAATACAAATTATATATCGGATGAAAGCGAGGATGAACATAATTACTGAATATCTGGAGTTATAGAAATTAATGATTAAAAATTACGTCTATATACCATTTTTCATGTATCAAAAAAAACTTTATTTATCAAAAAATGTATATTATCTGCCGTTAATAGTGCCCCGGTACAAACGCAAAAATCTCTCCAAAGTCATTTAAGTGTGTGTAGGTGTGTATACCTTCATCAACCAACCGATCTATTCACCCGGATTAAATCGGGAATATATCGTAACCGTTATAAATTTGTCAAATTATCTTAAATTTGAAGTTAGCGCCGGTTTGCAATGTAGATTTTACCGAGAAGACCGGCAGAAATTGAGTAGTTATTGTTTTCTGACAATTAAGTAACACAGGTAATTAAATAGAATTTAATTATTATTTATTCTACACAGAAATCAACGACTACTAACTCTACATGTATCGACCTATATATATTTATATTTGACATCATTTGAGACTAAATTCATTTACTTAGGCACTGTCTAAATTACATTAAATATCCTCCTTATTATACCGATAACATTGCTTGAAGTCGATATTAAATATATAATCAATATAAAATATAGTAAGTATATACAGACAAACAAGATGTAGGTACTAATATACCAGTATTATGAATATAATATCTAGATGTACTTCTAATATATCAATGCTATTTCCTAGCGCAGTATGAAATTCATTGAACTGTTATAATTAAGTTATTTACTAGACCAAGAGTAATCAATATCGAAATACTGTATTCTCAAATTATTAACGTCACATCAACCTCTAAAGTAACGCGGTACATGTCGCCCGAATACGTATTAATTCGGGTCACTGATCGGCTGAGTCTGAATTGAAATATTGTGACAAATGCTCAAATGTCTTACAACTAGGTCAGGTTTAGTGCATAGGAAAAACAATTGAAAACCGTACGATACCTTTTGATGTTTTCTTTCAATAAATGAAAAATTCATGAACCGAAATTAATTACACTAGTATAAAACAGTAGGCTGTTGTTTTGTCCACCAAGCTGAAGCTACTAGACTGATTTTGATGAAACGATAAGTATATATATATATATATATATATATATTACTATGATGACAAGATCCGGAGTTATACAATAAAACTATATATGAAATAATAACTTAGTAATTAACTAAAATCTCAATGCTCAAGGCAGCAGGTATCAGCTAACATAATTAAGAGCTTAACGAGAATCTGTAGTTGTACAAATATCAAAAATTAAAATTATAACATAAGTTATAACAAGAAATACAAACAATGTACCTTAGCATTTTGTTCCATTATAAAGTTTCTCAGTTTTTCTTGTTGCGCGCTCTCCTCCGCTTCCTTTATATTCTGCGTGTAGTGAGCGCGGAGGTAATCGATATTGAACTTGATCTCCTGCAGAAACGCTATGGCCTCTTCTTTTGTCATCTAAAAATAACTTTCACATTAAGCCACCCTTATTAAATAACAGGACATAAATATATTACATATAGTTTATAGAATAAAATGCCTTGAATTTTGAGTGACTTAAAAAAAAGTCAAATGAATATTACGCATATTTAAAAACTCACCATTCCTTCTTGTAGAAACTCTTCGATAGCCGTTGTAACGCCCCGTTCGTCTCCGGTCCAGAAAACATACTCGGCCATATCCAGCGGAGAATATTGCACACCCGCGTATGAAGAGTAGTGATCCATCTGATAGAAGTTACACGTAATATAACTTTCACATTTTATACATAATATGTATTCGCGGTTGATTATTTTTATAAGTATATTTCTTATATTATTATTGATTTGTTATCCTTCCTATTGTTATATTTTATAATATACAGTATATTATAAATTCTAGCTGCTCCGGGTGGTTCCAACCGCACTAAGTTACTGCACCTATGTGTAATCTAATCGTGTGTTGTAGCATATTACTAAATAGTTTTTAATATAATCTTTCTAAATATGTATCTTTCGCCAAGGTGGTTGTACAAATTGGAGTGGTAAGTTTTAAGAAAAGTGCGTATATTTTTTTTTTTTTTATAGAATAGGAAGGTGGACGAGCATATGGGCCACCTGATGGTAAGTGGTCACCAAACGCCCTTAGACATTGGCATTCTAAGAAATGTCAACCATCGCTTATAGCCAATGCGCCACCAACCTTGGGAACTAAGATTTTATGTCCCTTGTGCCTGTAATTACACTGGCTCACTCACCCTTCAAACCGGAACACAACAATATCAAGTATTGCTGTTTTGCGGTAGAATATCTGATGAGTGGGTGGTACCTACCCAGACTAGCTTGCACAAAGCCCTACCACCAGTACTAGTATAGTACAACAACTACTAATTCTAATTTTTGCAGTACTAAACTGTTTCTTATATACGTGCTATAGCTTTTCTATTTAAACATCCGCTTAAACTATCACTTTGATAGTTATATTTATCTCAATTTTCTAAAGCAAGTATGATAAACTGTTTTTTCAAAAAATAATTCTGTCAAAAAATGTTATGACGAAACTCAAGTCTGGTCGACTCGTAAAATATGTTAACGACAACATTTACTTTAGTTACGCTTCGTAATTCTATTTTTAGCGTAATTGAAGGTAGCCGTGAGATTACTTTTATTGGGTTTAATATCTTGCGCTAATATTAACGGCTATTGCATTTATAGTTAACTTTTATAATATTTTTGTTATGTATAATATATTAATGTAATGTTTTATCATTTGCTTTTTGATATAATTCTATAATATTAGTTCGTATTTAATCGACACCTACTAAAGCAATACTAATACTAATTCGATTTTCTAAAAAAAAAGTTATTCTATTTTATGTATTCCACATAAATATAAAATATTAATAATTTACAAAGCCTAGATGGCCTCGTGGTTAGAACGCATGAATCTGTATCGATGATCGGGGGTTCAAACTCGAGAAAGTACCTCTGAATTTTTATGTGCCTAATTTGTGTCATTCATCTCGTGCTTGATGGTAAAGAAAAATAGCGTGACACCTGCATGTTTCACTGAAATTCTATTATAATGTGTATTCTACCAACCCGAATTGTGGTGGAATAAGCTCCAAACCTTCTTCTCAAAAGGGAGAGAGGGTCTTAGCCCAGCTGTGGGATATTTAGAGGCTTTCAGTAATAATTTACAAAAAAATCGCGCTTTCGTTTCTTTTTTTTGTGCCTACTGCGATTAAATTGTTTAAGTAAGCGCAGTGTTCATTTTTTTTCTAACAATGCACTCCAAAAACTATGTTAAGTGAGTGTCATATAATAAATGTTTTTTTGTTGTTTTTTTTTTTAATATTAATAATTTAATAAGTAATAAGTTTTTTTTTAATATTTTGTTGTTTTTTTTAATATTAATATGGTTTGTCTATAATATTAATATGCATTTGCCTTACATTACCGATTTGGCAATCGTTCTTTGACTAATACCAGCAACTTTCATATAGAAACAAACGATAACGCTGAGTTTAAGTATTTAACGAATTAAAAAAAAATATTGCGACAACAGTACGTTTTGAGAACTTAATCCTTACATTATTATTCATCTCCTTGGTAGTGTCGGCGTTGAATGCACGCCTTACAGCTGTGTGTCCATTTTGGGGAGTGTTCGTCCCAGACCCAGGTTGGATCAAGCGAGCTGCGCCGTGGAATATCTGTAAAAAGTTTATAATTAAATGCGTCCTTTTATATAACATCAAACTATTCATAAATCTTTAACTGACTTTAGCGGTTTGTTCCTCGGGTGCAATGGTTGTAGCAGCAGTCGCGTCTAGCATGCTTACGTGCGATCCATCTTGTACGAAAACTTTGTGAACATCCTCAGCGTGTAAATCAAGCTGAGTCTGTGCATGTACAAGAGGCTTCTCATCTCCCGTCGCATCAACTGAGGCGTGTTGCTCTAGCCGAGAAACAAGTTCACCGTTCGCTTTTACAGAATCTGTTAAATTAAAAGCTCCATTAATACTGAACATATTAATGTAGGAATTTAACTTCAAAGAAATATAAATCTTTATATAAATAAACGAAAGGTGTAAAAGGCTATAAGGAGCTTTATATTACATTACAACAGCTACGATTTACTATATTAGATTTCTCGTGATGTCATAAAGGCATACACGAGCTTGTAACGACAACTTATTTTTTTAAATTCTACATTTTTTATACTAAATGTACTAAAGAATAAAAAAATAGGCCTTTGCTTCGTTTCTAAGCTTTTTTTTAAATTAATTACTTGTATCACACATCAATACAAGTAGTGAATATGATGTTGTACAACGTCTTACGAAATAAACGATTAATAATAATAACTAGCATTGTCAATGATTTTAATTTACTCATTTTTTACACGAAATATAACAAATAATTAATGATCATCTGTTGTGCCTGTATACACAGGTTTTGACACGGTACTTTTTGTAAGCTTTTGGTTTAAATATCCTACTTTTATACTACATACTAAAAAAAATAAGACAGATTTCGATGTTCACGTATTACGATATTACGATAAGTTTAATTAGCCAGGTAATGTACATTAATATCAATGTTGAGTAATTAATCTAAACAGCTATATAATATGATGTCATTAAATTAGATATTAAAAATAAATATATATAAAAACGACAAATGTATTATTGACCTGAAAAAAAAGCTTACGCAAAATTCGTTAGCACTTTTATTATACACTCGGGTACTACGTATATTTCAAACATTCTAATGAAAGTCAAAGTTTATTTGTTTGATTTAAGCTTTATTAAGTTCTTTCATTAACCATTAAATAAAAGTACAACTTGTATGATTAATTTTTGTTATCGTTTTGTTACACAACAAAATTAACTTCATTAAAATGTTGATACTTTAGAGTGACGTGATAACAATTTTACAACTATTATTTTCTAACGAGTACAGCTCTGGTTCGGACACATCATCACGACGATGCCAAAAACAAAAAAAAAATATATCAAAATTATAGAGAGACTTCAATTGATTCTAACGTGTCGTACGCATTTAGCGTAAGCTACACTTGGCAGCTACCCGAAATCGTTACCACATAGAATATTGTTATCATATGGCTTCATAGTTATAAACACAGCTTTAAGGTGATATCAGACACATTCACTCTGTACTACTGTTTCTGTTTAATTACATAACTGTGTCGATCCAAATGTATTTACACCAAGAACAAATTACACACTTACCAAGTCGGTGAAATTCCATATGTTCACTTTGTATTCCAGGAACGGTCTCCTTACTTGTCTCTTCTGCGGAATAACGTTACATTAAGAAATAATTCCATTATATGATATAATTGTATGTGATGCTTTTGTCGAATTTATTTCACAGTATTTTACTTTAGAGTTTTTTTTTCGTCAAATAAAAGGCATTTAAGCTTTTTGCAAAAATTTTTTTTTCATATTAGTGTTTCTAATATAGGCTTAAACTAACACCGAGTTACACAAAAAACTGATAATTTTTAATTTTATATTTAAAATAGCTAGGCCAACTAAAAAAAATGTACCAGACGATATGTGGTACCACCGCCGCCGTGGTAGACATTGTCACTATAAGAAATAATAATATAAATAAATAAATTAACTATCCCTCATATCAGTATTGCGCCACCAACATTGTACCTTGATGTTATGTCCCTTGTGCATGTAGTTAAGTGTAACTATAGTAACTATTGTGGTTTGGCCGTGTCGCATGTGTTGAGCTGTTGGTATCTAGAAAGGCTTCTCTAAAGCCTTACCACCAAGTACAAAACAAACAAACGATATTCATTTAAAAGCAAAAATGTGTTTTTGACCGATAAAAGTATTTTTAAATATTTATAGTATCAAAAGTACAAACACGCTCAGTTTCATCTATATGTTTTTACCTAGCAACACAAATTTGATTTCAGTGGCAAATGACTCCTACCATAACTAATAATTTAATTGTCTTGTACGCTCGAGATGGTTTTTTTTAAAGGAATATAATAGGAAGGCGGTCGAGCACATGGGCCACCTGATGGTAAGTGGTCACCAACGCCCATAGACATTGGCATTGTAAGAAATGTTAACCATCGCTTCCATCACCAATACGCCACCAACCTTGGAAACTAAGATGTTATATCCCTTGTGCCTGTAATTACACTGGCTCACCCACCTTTCAAACCAAAACTCAACAATACCAAGTACTGCTGTTTTGCGGTAGAATATCTAATAAGTGGGTGGTACCTATCTGGTAGACGAGCTTAGACAAAGCTCTACCACCATCAGACAAATAGAACCTTATAAGTTTGTAATAAAACAATTGTTATGCATAACATATAAATAACTGTAACATATTAATTTTTAATTGAATTTAAGCTGTACTTACAAATTGTTTGACTGAATAGCTACAAAATTTTATGTAAGTATGTGTTAAATAATTATTATTCGGTTTTCGGCAAAACAAGCATTATCTAAGATATAATGTCACAGGTAATATTTTACAGCAAAAGTAGAGAACTACAGTCACTTTAGCTCCACTGCGTAACACCTCATAAATATTTACATCACGGTCGGACTTGTCAGATGAAAATCGTGAGATTTATGTTTCTACCAAATAAAAAATACACAGAGTTCATAAATTAATCCTACGTGTTTCTTCCTTTTGATTATTTCTTTAAATTTCATATTCATCGTAAACATGATAGCGAATAAATAAGGATTGAAAGAACATTTTACTTAAGGAAATGACCAAGATATAATTATATAAGATGATTACTATGTTCATATTGTAAGCTCAGTTATTTATTGTAATCTTTTGTTATATGCAGGAATGCATTAAGAAACGAATGTGTATTTCTTTTTAACGATATTACTCTTATACTTTAGTAGAATTTGTAAGTAAAAATTGAATGTAATTGAAGAGTAAACATATTTACGATAAATCGTCTGCACCACTTGTGAAAACTGATAATGTCGACAAAGATATTTACGATTTTAGTAAGTACGATAGTAGTAACTTTTTTATTTTACTACACAATATAAAATAAATAAATATTTTCTTCCAGTAGTTATTATTATGCTTCATATTTTCTGATAGCGAACCTCGACTTCGCTCGAATTGTGCGTGGGATTGACTCCGCCTCCAAGTCTCTTCTATAATTGGATGGTATTTATTTAATTAATAATCGTAACCAAATCAGTAATACCATTAATAGGGA
This sequence comes from Nymphalis io, assembly GCF_905147045.1. Classification (NCBI taxonomy): domain Eukaryota; kingdom Metazoa; phylum Arthropoda; class Insecta; order Lepidoptera; family Nymphalidae; genus Nymphalis; species Nymphalis io. Next base: position 5,309,419 of record NC_065893.1, on the reverse strand, counting down.
TCAATAGTGGTGATGGAACAAAAAAATATCAAGATATTGAGATCAATCGCTCAGACACATGCAAACCGAACACTGGATGATGTGTGTACGTGTATTCGTTAATATTAACAGGATGTACTAGCTAATTGTGTGATGAGATGGCCTAGTGGTAAGAACGCGTGAATCTTAACCGATGATCGTGGGTTCAAACCCGGGCAAGCACCACTGAATTTTCATGTGCTTAATTTGTGTTTATAATTCATCTCGTGCTTAACGGTGAAGGAAAACATCGTGAGGAAACCTGCATGTGTCTAATTTCATTGAAATTCTGCCACATGTGTATTCTACCAACCCGCATTGGAGCAGCGTGGTGGAATAAGCTCCAAACCTTCTCCTCAAAAGGGAGAGGAGGCCTTAGCCCAGCAGTGGGACATTAACAGGCTGTTACTGTTACTGTACTGTACTGTACTAGCTAATTCCAAGCTCCAAATTCCAATTCTCTTTTATATTCAAAATATTCTTTAATAATATTAATATTAAGTATTTACGTTAACTTGTTAAACAAATATCTATCAATGGTTAGAAACCTGAACCTCAGACCGAGGAACGCAATTAAAGAACTACTTATAACATAAGTTCATAAAATAATGTTACTACGACATAACTATTACTATGTGGTATTCGATAAAATAAAAAACTATATTTCGTCAAAAGACAAACAGGAGAAACAACAGAAACAATTTATTTTATTTTATTAATATACACTTTCTTCTCTGATCTAAAAAAAGCGCTAAAAAAGATCAATTTATGAGAAGCAAAGCTAAATGATAAACATGAGATAGTAAAGAGCGGTCGATGTGTGCCAAAAGTTTTTAACAAATTGATGAAAATGAAAAAACTTGTTATCTTTATGTTTTTGTATATATCCTTGATTTGGTCAAAGTCGAATTTACCTCATGACGTACCTACGTCATTACACGTATTTACGACTTACCGAGGAGAGCAGGACCCCCTTGTGCTTGTGCTTAATTTGTGTTTAGAATTCAGCTCGTGCTTAACGGTGAAGGAAAACATCATTAGGAAACCTGCATGTGTCTAATTTCATGGAAATTATGCCACATGTGTATTCTTCCAACCCGCATTAAAGCAGCGTGGTGGAATAAGCTCCAAACCTTCTTCTCAAAAGGGAGAGGAGGCCTGGAGTGGGACATCAACAGGCTGTTACTGTACTGTATATATCCTTGTAAAAAAATACATTTTTATACGTCTCGTTGACCACTACTATAACTGGATTTCGTTGCTTCTTAAATAATAAGAAACGTACTACGTACTACGTTATATATTTTTCTGAAACATTGTCTTACAATGAATTTTCGTTATTTAATAATAAATATGCGGTATACTTAATGTAAGACCTTTTTTTTTTATAGAATAGGAAGGCGGACGAGCATATGGGCCACCTGATGGTAAGTGGTCACCAACGCTCTTAGACATTGGCATTGTAAGAAATGTCAACCATCGCTTACATATCCAATGCGCCACCAACCTTGGGAACTAAGATTTTATGTCCCTTGTGCCTGTAATTACACTGGCTCACTCACCCTTCAAACCGGAACACAACAATATCAAGTATTGCTGTTTTGCGGTAGAATATCTGATGAGTGGGTGGTACCTACCCAGACTAGCTTGCACAAAGCCCTACCACCAGTAATATATGATTTTAAATAATTAAAAGGGTTTAAATAAAGGGCCGTTAATAAAAGGTAATCGAAAGATTCTTCGTAGCTAAGAGTACCTAATATCTTAAATAAGAAGATACTCGAAAATGTAATAGCCATTGTCGCTATCGGCTAATGTTGTTTAAATCGATAACACTATCATGTTTATCAAGCTTTAGCGTGACATCGATAAAATTTTATATAGCGGAAAATCATAAACAGGAAATTGCTTGTTATGCGAGGGCATTACAAGCAATTTCCTGTTGAGTATAATGTCTGAAAGCGCAAACGATCCCAGAAATCAACAGTGCTTTGGAAGTGTAAGGACGAACCGATATTATGCATGGTGATATTTTATTTTAGAGTATGAAATAACTTTCGGCAGATATAAAAAAAATTCAACAAACTATAAATCCGATCAATATGTAGTCAGGAGGATTTACCAGGTTTATTAAGCAAACTGCATGTTCATTATTTCATAAAACTGGATGTATTTATGTTTTTTACATATTTAATATAAAGATCAATTTTATTACTTTTCTTTCCGGAACTATATAATAAAATAAAAAAGTTATAAGGATAAATTTAATTTGCATAAAATCCAACCATAATTTCAAAACGTTTATCAAAAAGAGCAACTTAATTACGACTACGACGTAGCGCGTATGATTATGAAATCTAATTTAAGCTAATTTTACGGTTGTCGTACATTCATGACATAAAAATGTAACATTCATTACGTAGGATTTCTTTTCATTTTGTAAAAAAATTTTCGCATCAACTTACTTACCGAAGGTAGAATAAAAAACTTACCCCTTTTTAGATTTTCTAATTCTTTTACTGGACCATCCTGCAAGAGAAATAATATTCGATCAATTACTGATCTACAATCATATGTAAGGTACGCTACGAAACTTTCTTAACCATACCAAGTATTACATAAAATAATGTTATAAACTATACGATAACATGATTTCCACCAACCCGCATTAAAGCAGCGTGGTGGAATAAGCTCCAGACCTTCTCCTCAAAAAGTGGAGAGGAGGCCTTTAGCCCAGCAGTGGGACATTCACAAGCTGTTACGGATGATTTAACTTATCTTCCAAACATATGGAGATACATAGTATGTACTAACATAAAAATTGTAACTTTAGGATAATTCTGCTATAATTGGAGTAGGTTTAAAAAAACCTTCTACTCAAAAATTAGAAGGTTACTAAACTGAGGTAGCTTAGCAATGGACACATACCGACTGTAACTTTATTCTTAAGCCTAAGTGATCCTAAATTATTTAAGAGTGACACAAAATCGATGACATAACAACATCTATCATAAGCTTAAGGAGCTAGCAAGACAGGGCGCTAATTGAATCACTATAATTGATAAATTCTTAAAAGTAATTCAAGATTTCCTAATTTATCGAAAAGAATATAGTTTATTATTCTTTTTTAGTTAGTAATTTACCAAAATCTTATATTTTCTCACGTACAAATTCTACGAATAATTGATTCCAAAGTTCAAATTCTGACAACCACCTCGGCTGTTCACAACTACATCTAGCGATAGATGTAGAAATTTATAAATTGTAAAGGTAGATTTAATATTTTCATAGAAAAATTAAAAAAGTCCAAAACTTCTTCATTATTATAGCGATAAAAATAAAATGTGTGACCAAAAATAAAAGTAGAGACGTTAAGAGCGTGACTTCGATGTAATAAATCTTATTTGCATACTTTAAGCTACAAACCTCGCGCCAGGAATATTAAGAAACCTTAAAATTACTGAATCATTATAATGTTATGGCAATCGCCAATGTGTTTTTTATATCAAAACACATTGTAGCAAGACTATGCAAATGTATTTCTTGAATTAATGAAGTAAAACTTCTTATGTATAAGTGAATTCTATAAAAGTTTCACATTAAGTTAATAAAAGCCTCATGATGAGATTTTTATATACAAAAAAACAAATTATCGTGTTAAATTGAAATAAACATACTGTAATTATCCAATATCGACACACGTTACGTTACGTTAATATCAGCGTAATATTAAACATTATACTTTACCACTAAAGTAGACTTATGTAAACTGTTATAACGGTTGACGCTTAAGATGTGTTAACTTTTTAATACAGACGATGTTTTTGGCCCGTCGTACATTAACAATCACTGGTCTGACTGTCGGAGAATCACTTTAAATGTATACCTAAGTAATAATAATCATTTTTAATACTCTTTATTTATAGTAATAATAATATGGTTGAATTATATAAAATAAAATAACGCATAATTAGAAATTAAAGTATAAATGTTTTTATTTTCCTAATGACCCACACTGTGTACATAAAGGTTAAATTAATTCTAAACCCATTTTGTTATTATGTAATTCAATAACGCTCAGAAAAAATATAAATAATATATCTTTATGAAATAAACCAAAAGTATAATTATTTGATACTTACAGATTTTACTTCTCCAGGATCCTGATCTGAAATGAAAAAAAAAACATTTAAATAAGAGCATATAAAAGTAAAACATATTATATTGCATCACGTAATATTTAAAGTGCTAAAGTAAAGTCGAACCGCGGGGCAGGCCTCCTCACCTGTCCCATCACGTTCTAATACACGTTACACATTTAAATCCATACGATGTTTTCTTTCATTGCCGAGCACGACATGAATGATAAACACAAATTATGATAATTTATCTCTCATTATATCAATAGATCGAATTAAAAGCTACAAGTACATAGCTATATATTCAGTAAGATTAATGGAGTTGTGTTCTAAACTTAACCACTAATCGAATTTATATTTAGGTCAACAACGCATGACATCCAACAGATGACAGCGGCGAGTTAGATTGACACACAAATATTATGTTAACATATATCGCCAAAATTTTCCAACAACCACGTGTCGGTACGTTTTCCATCCAATATTTTAGCAAATATTTATTCTTTTTACTATATTTATTTATTTATTTATTTATTTAACACTTTTTGCACAACATATACATAAAATGAGTGAAGTAGGAAACAATCAAAGAAATAGAAAATAAAAAATGGTGCGCAAAGGCGGTCTTATCGCTTATAGCGATCTCTAACAGACAACCTTTGGTGAAAGAATTTTGTAAGAGAACAGGTAAGTGCATTTACATATAAAAAGGAGATACTAAATATTTAATAGACTACACATATCTACATCCCACTAACCACATATACATACATACATACACACACATACACATATACATTCATACAAATATACATATATATACATATATACACACACATATATAATTATTACTTAGCATATACATATTATATATAATTATAGAGTATAAAATTATATATAGATAAATTATAAACCACATACTATTTCATACATACATACATACCTTACTTGGAAATGGACAAATAATAGCTTTTCAAGCGGTATTTAAAAATACTCAATGAATTCGACTGCCGAATATCTGTAGGCAGTGCATTCCAAAGTTTGATGGTTTTTGCAGTAAAAGAGTTACTGTAGGTTTGTGTCCGGCTGCAGGGAGTAACTAGCTTATTATCATCCGAAGAACGCAGGTTGTGTGCGCTGTCGCAACCAAGAAATTTAAAGCGTTCTTTAAGGTAAGATGGTGTGTGATCGATATAAATAATAGAGTAGAGAAGAGATAAGGCGTGTAGATTTCTTCGTAGTCTGATTGGCAGCCACTTTAACTGAGACCGATACTCGGAGACATGATCAAACTTTCGCAGGCCAAAAATAAATCTTATGGCTATATTTTGCAGCCGTTCTAATTTATTTAGGAGGTCTTCAGTTAAATCCATGTAGTAGACATCAGCATAGTCCAGTATTGGTAACAGGAACGTATTAGCTAAACTGATCTTTGCCTTGATAGGCAATAGGTTTTTCCATCGCCTTAAGAAACCAATGATAGCGAAAATCTTACGACTCATTTCAGTGATTTGAGGTACCCAGGAAAAGGAAGCATCAAGAAGTAGTCCAAGATTTCTAACAGTCTCTTGCATGTGTAATATTTGGCCCTCAAATAAGATTGGAGGTAGATGTTTAACTTGGACCCTCGTCAGAAGCTTATGACTGCCAAATATAGCCACTTGCGACTTGCTCGGGTTCACTTTGAGACCGTAAGATTTACACCATTCGGATATCTTTGCCAAATCATGATTCAAGGTTGCAGCTGCCTCATCGATACTGTCTAAAGGAGCGGTAACGTAAATTTGTAGATCATCAGCATATAGATGATAAGAGGAGAAAATAAGTGAAGAGAGAGTATTAATGAATATAGAAAAGAGAAGAGGAGAGAGCACACCACCTTGCGGGACACCGGAAGGAATATCTAGATAGGATGAATATTTATTATTAGCCATTATGCATTGCTGTCGGTTAAACAGATAAGAGTGGAACCATTCAATGACAGTAGAATCTATGCTTAGCGATCTTAGGATTGCCAAGCATATGTCATAGTCGATGTTATTAAAGGCATTTGAAAAGTCAAGGAGAGCTAGTACAGTCACGGATTTGTTATCAATACACTGGCGAATGTCATCACATACCTTAACAAGAGCTGTAACTGTACTATGGCCTAATCTAAACCCAGATTGAAAAGGGCACAGGATTTTATTAATAGTGAGGAATTGGTTTAGTTGAGAGTGAACAACACGCTCTAACACCTTTGAAAGAAATGGAAGAACAGAAATAGGTCTAAAATGAGAAGGAAGCAAAGGATTGGAAATTATATATTATATAATTTCCAATCCTTTGCTATATTTATAATATGGTATCGCTTAACTTATAATATAATAAAATATTCAAAAGAAAATCTGTTCCAAAAGTTTAAAATTCAATTAGTTTCTATTTTAAAATTAAAAAGTAAAAGTAGATTTTTGTTACAGTAATAAAGTAGGCTTAGATCAAAGTCATAATCATACAAGAATCTCGAAGAACTCCCGCAGGAATAACACGTTCTGGATATAAGTGTATTCCTCGAGCCAATAAGAGCCTTTGTACGTACAATGATTTCTTACGATTAACATAATAGTTTTACATACTGCTTTCAATATAATCCTTTTATAAAACTACACTTAGTGGAGTTTTATATGACTACACAAAGATTTAATTAACTGAAAACTGTAGAGAAAGATAGATTTTTTTATGATCACAATTTACGTGAAATGTAAATTGACCGTATTTTACGTTCTAGTGGCTTAATGCAAGACCGCAGACCTTGGGTTCAATTCCCAGGTCGGGCCAATAAAAAGGTATCGGTTTTTCTGTCTTTTCTGTCAGAAAATTCTCAGTAGGAGTCCGGAGTCTGGAAGTTGGAAGCGCGTACACTCCCGTGCCTCGGAAAACGTGCCACGTAAAGCCGTTGATCCTGCGCCTAAACTTTTTCCGGTCGTGTCAGATTGCCGTCCCATTGGATTATGAGAGTTAGGGAATAGAGAGTGTACCTGTGTTTGCTCACACACTTGTGCACTATAATATCTCCACGCAGGAGATTGTTAATCTCTCTTGAGATTAGCCGCCGTGGCCGAAATCGCTCTGGAGGATATTATGTATGGCATAAGAAGCCAGCTCAGGTAGTCAGCTGGTCATCTTACCTGGGAAATTACCAAAATCAATGAACAATTCATTTTATAAACAATAACAGATAAATATATAATATAATATGTACATATAACAAAAAATTACGAGCGTATAATTTTCAAAAACAACCGTTTCAATATGTAAAAAAAAAATTAATATTAAAAACTAGAATTTTCATCAACATTTTAGGCCAACGTCTGACAACCGTAACCAATGAATTTCAATCTCCGTTGACAAACACTTTCAAAATCCGAAAAGGCAATATTACCCTTTTGGCATAATGAATTTCTCTGAAGTTGACACAGCTTTACAAAAATACCTCGTCTTTTAAGCTAGATAAGGAATATAGGGGAGTTTATTATTTTTATGATCAAAATACTATATGGATTTAATAATAATAGATTTTTCACAGCCGATGCACGATTAGTTATCTTTCCAATCTCCGAAAACAAAAATGTGTTAAATGTAAATATACGAAGCACATTTACTTTCAGAATAGATGGAAAAAAACCAATGTTCGTTAAGGAATTTCGCCCCAAATTCCTTGCCGCAAGTCTGCGTCTTGTGATCCTTTCTTTATCTCGATACCATTTCGACATATTTATAGACATATAGTCATATACATAAAACTACCTCGTTGGTCTAGCGACTAGATATAAGGCCTCAGATCCCGAGAGCCTGGGTTCAAAACCAAGGTCAGGCCAATAAACCAATAAAAAATTGGGTTTTTCTGTCGATAGAATCTCAGCAGCAGCCCGAAATATGGAAGTTGGAAGTGTGTACACTTCCATGCCTCGGAAAGCAAGTAGAGCCGTTGGTCCTGCGCCTTAACTCTTTCCGCTCGTGTCGAATTGATATCCCATCGGATTATGAATGTAAGGGACATGCACCTGTACATGCACCTGTGCATGGGCACGCACTTGTGCACCATAAAATGTTTTACGCAATTTGGTAATCTCTCTTCAGATTGACCGTCGCGGCGGAAATCGTTTAGGAGGACATTATATATAAAACACTAATTCCTGGAAGAATCTTGAAATGACTGTAATATGTAATAAAATTTTAAATGCTAATAAAATATTATGTAATTAATGCTATATATATTTTTCCTTTACAATTAGTAGTTCAATGTATTGTTACGTAATAATTTCAATGTATTCATTTACCTTTAATTTTAATATTATTATAATTTTAATATTATAATAGAATGCTGGAAAAGATCGTTATGTAGCGATAAGTCCAAAGCCAAAGTTGTATGCTAATCTTATTTTTGTTGTATCCAAATTTTATATAATTTTTTCTTTGTGGTGATGTACAATAAAGTATAACACGATAAAGTATAGTACAATAAATCGTTTCAAAGTCTATCAGTTCCATGTCATGTGGTTATATGTAACTTAGACGCACAACTTGAGTGTGCTCATACCGAAGTGAAGGATTTCCGTTCGTGTAGTGCCTTTGTATTTTAGCGGTCGATATGCTACGAGCTTTATCACCCATTGTAACAAAGGTTGATGCTTGAAAGTCTTAAGAGAAAGTACTTTAGAGACTGCTTAATTGGCAAATAGACTAATTCTTAACAACCAAATGATGGTGTTCTAGTATATATTGTTTAAAGCTCTAACAGGCGGCATTTTCTTTTTTTGTATTATATATATTGTCCAAGTCCTTACAAATTTATTATAAACTTTTGTTTTAACGGACGGGCAAATGGACTACCTGATGATAAATGGTCACCACTACCCATAGACAATGATGCTGTAAGATATAATAAACATTCACCTTCGGAACTTATGTGTTGTGTATCTCTTGCGCCTGCAACTACTGCCACAAGATAATACAAAATGCCACAGATTGTACAAAGCCCAACACCAAGTAAACTTTTATCCTACTGATTGTTTCCTATGGCAGATCTATATTTAACTCTAAAACCAAGGTGGATTAATGTGGTGTTATATAAGTGAGCTAGTGTAATTACAGGCACAAGGGACATAACTATTCTATATAAAAAAAAAACAATTTGAACTAAACATGTTACGCAATAAATCTTCGTAGCTACGTTGTTTTGATATTCAATTAAAACTTCAATGAAAGGGTTGTTGAGTACACGTTGTCACGTTGTTCATCGTCCGCCCCGTGCCGACCTAAGGAACTATTTATTATTATTATATAACATTACTTTGTCTTTGCTTTGAAATAACAATAATGACTGACAACTCCAATGCCGTTTAATACAGAATATTATAGAAGAGCTACTATTAGAAATAGGATTATAACAGATAAATTATATTATTACAAAAGACCGTCACATAATAGCAAAGGCAACGTGAAACTTAATCATCCAAGAAATTGCTTTGCCTCTTTCTTAGCTTGTGAATAAATTAATATTTGTTAAAATGTATAAATATTATCTCATAAAAAACTGTAATTTTGTTTTTTTGTATATACTGTAATATCAGTTATTTATTATATATATTTACATTAAAATACGAATTAGATAGCTTTAGCTGTATCCTCGTGTTGAAATGGATTGTATTTCTAAATAACTTACATAACAGTAACTTATTTATAAAAACAATAAAAACTGATAATTTGTCTATATTATATCGTATATTATACGTCCAATCTAAAAAATCTGAATTATTATTTGGTATCTATGAATTAAGGAAAAATTTCTTGGCTATAAAGAGGATTTTTTCAGTTTTTCTTTTAATATTTTCTATCAAAATAGCACATAAGTGCTACATACATTAGGGTGTGTGAAGTTATCTCACATCAAGTTAAAGGCGTCAATGATTCGACCTCGTAGAGATCGTAACCTTGTGAAGCTTCTCGTAGTCGGTCCTCTGTACAATTTTTTTGTAATTGTTCAATTTGTAAAACACTTTGTGGTTGTTGCTAAACCACCATACAACAAGGGCCATTCAATAGTCGACCAATCTAGGATAATGATATATTTTCATAATGAATATCGACTTTAAATTGTACAAAAGTTTTTTTCTGTTTTAGCAAAGCGACAATTTTAGAAATAAAGTAACTAGTAAAAAGCTCCCTTTAGAGTCGCACGCGAACTAACTGTAGCAATGCTTAAACATTATTTCTTTCTCTAGATTAACTTGAGTTTTATAAACCACGCTATAAAATATGTTTTTCTATTTTTTATTAGATGTTTTTATGATTATGTTTCACTATTGCACTATTACCGTTATAGTAACATAAGCTTTACACTAAAATAAGTAAACAACTTTTATAATCTCTTAAATTAACCAAAAATAAGAAACGATTTTCTTCAAATTATTTCACACATTAACACACTTATAAACAATAAATTCTGAGATTTATCTTCTCAATTTAATTAAATCTACTTCAAACTAACAACTAAGATATATACTACAAAGAGTGACGAAGGCATTACGAGGGTCGTAATTTCTATACTATAAAATTTAAGGTTTTTTTTATAAGCGACATGCCCATGTCAATAAGTATCCGAACACGGCCAACTGCGTCGGATCTATTTTACAAGTAAGAGACACTAATTTATAAAGGTTCTCTACGTGTAGATTGTATTTCCTTTGATAGTAACTAAGCACGTTTTATGAAGTTGCAAAATTATTATTTTTTTTAAACAGAACTCCTTTTTTCTTCGTTTCTCTTAGTTACATTTAAAACTAGAAAGATATAAAAGTTTAAAATGTTTATAAAACTCTTAATATTTAATTATTAATTAACATGATGACCTGAGTAGTTTAAAGGTTAAGAGAATCGAGAAGAACATTTGCGCGCAGTGAATATGACGTCCAATTAATATGAAACGCAATAGAAATGAACAAAGCTAATGTCGGTCTCAAGCGCCGACTAAATACGCATTTATATTCGTTGCCGCCAACGACCGCTCGACACGTAACATATAATTGTCCGCTCGTTTCCAGTGAAGCTATAAAGTAAAAAGAAAAGCTTAATTACTACCAGTTAAACAAAGGAATTTCGTAATATATAATTACTTCATTTTTTCTTTTATTTACAATTATCATTATGTAATTGTAACACACATTTATTTCTATCGGCATACTCAAAATAATTACACTTTAAACGAGTCAATCAGATGAACTTTTACATAGACGGCTCCTTCAAATAAAAATCAACAATTTCGCTAAATCTTTTTTTGTTTACAAGTGTTAATTAAACTGAAACCTTCACAGCATTATATTTGTATTACAGCCTAAATTAATAGTAATAATATAATAGAAGCGCCATCTTGTTCAATTTGTTAGTTAATATGTTTAAGGCACAATGAATATGCAGACATGTGGAAACAATTAAGCTCTAATGTTATGCATTTAAGCCGAGATAGCTTAGTAGTTAGAACGCGTGAATCTTAACCGATGGTCGTGGGTTCAAACTCGGGCAAGCACCACTAAATTTTCATGTGCTTAATTTGTGTTTATAAATCATCCCGTGCTTGATGGTGAAGGAAAACATCGTGAGGAAACCTGCATGAGTCTAATTTCATTGAAATTATGCCACATATGTATTCTACCAACCCGCATTGGAGCGGCGTGGTGGAATAAGCTCCAAACCTTCTCCTCAAAATGGAGAGGAGGCCTTAGCCCAGCAGTGGGACATTAACAGGCTGTTATGCATTTGTAAAAAAATGTTTGATATTACTCGAAAGGGCTTTTATTGATTTATATTTTTTTTATATAGAATAGGAAGACGGACGAGCATATGGACCACCTGATGGTAAGTGGTCACCAACGCCCTTAGACATTGGCATTGGCAAGAAATGTCAACCATTGCTTACATACCCAATGCGCCACCAACCTTGGGAACTAAGATTTTATGTCCCTTGTGCCCACTGGCTCACTCACCCTTCAAACCGGAACACAACAATACCAATTACTGTTGTTTTGCGGTAGAATATCTGATGAGTGGGTGCTACCTACCCAGACGAGCTTGCACAAAGCCCTACCACCAGTAAACAATGATTCTATTCGTTATTTTGTAAACAATTATCTGAAACAATGTTGATTATATCATGCCAGTAACCTTCACGAAAATGTCAACAACACCTGCACAAAATTGACGGTTGAATTATTTAGGAGAACCTCCATTGGTATACGAATTATGGTATTTTTTTAGGAATATGCATATCCTACTTATAAACGCGAATGTTTGTATGGATATTTGTTACTCTTTCACGCAAAAACTACTGAATGAATTTTAATGAAACTTTACAATAATATAGCTTATACGTCAGAATAACATATAGGCTATAATTTATACAGCGTAAGTCGGAAAAATTTCTCCTCTTTGTGAGCCATTCTGATGTGTGTGCTGAATAAATACTAAAATCCTACGAAAATAAAAATAAACATATTGTCTATACTGAAATATTGTAAGTCTGCTCTTAGTGATTTTTTTTAAGTTATACGCGGGTGAAACCGCGAGAACAGCTAGTAATTTTTTAATTTACCAAAATTATTTTGAACGATATATGTTGTATTTTATCGCTGAGCGTTATTTCTTAGCGGCTTATAATTTATTTTCAATCATTTAATCCTCGTATATACTGTATTTTTATATGAAATATTCAGTATTCTATTTATACACTCTAGTTTCAGAAAATACGGTGAACCACACTTTTGTATATATTAAATTCCCCTGCTCTAAAACAATGAGAGACATAATATATGCTTAAAATAATTTTACCTACATCGTAGTAATGAACTTTATAATATATTTTCTATAAAGTCAGCGGTGTCTTTAATGCAATTGAGAAGTAAAATAAACATAAATTCTTAAAAAGGTTTTTAATTGTAAATATATTTTTTTAGTTTTAATACATTAGCGATTTGCTAAAACCTATATTTAAAACGTTGTTTGATATATTTGATACGTTTTATTGATCTTATCGATGTAAGAGCTTTGCATATGCCCATCTTGATTTGGTTACTGCTTTACTAATCATTAGCAATCCTTACAAAACTATACTTTGTTTTACTGTGAAAATGTAAACGCATTTTTAAGTTAATTTATTTTCAAGCTCTTACACATTGAATGTGAAATATATAGCAAACATTACCCACTACATAAAACTTTATAACATTTTAGCAATATCGTTTAAATGGAAAATTCAAATTGTACCTAAGTCATAAAAATACGGTTGAGTACATTTTACTATCTTAAAATACTAATTAAATTTATTTAATTTAACAGTGTACAAATCTTAGAGTGTGCGTAATTACTAAATTAAATAAAAACATTAAATTGTATACTCGTTTAATTTTCTATAGTTACAACACATCTTAAGTTTAAGCAATTATAAAAAATGAAATTTTATATTTATTTGAATCAATATTAATTTTTTACTGACAACGGATCGCCGAAGCATTAATTAGTCTCATCCCTACTAGAAGGTTATTAGACCGTAAAGTAAAATGTAAACAGTAATTTTAATTACGAATTAGGAATTTCGCGTTATAGTATTTAAAAGACAAACTCTACCACCGTTAGAAATAATTTTTGTTTGTAAATTAATATGTTGCCAATATTTTAATTACAAATATAATTAATGGTAGAAACAGATTTACTTGACGAAAGTTTTATTTTAAGTATCATTATAGCTTACAATATTCCAGTTTGACTAAACGCTATACAAGATAGCATAAACTATGTATATCTTTATCAAACTGATAATTCATAGGAGTAAATCAAAAAGCTGCATTGTAGTTTTTAATAATGGTAAAAATTGAGGTAATCGTCTATTCTTTTATGTATAGATACATACTTACTTACGGTTACACACTTGTACTTTTTGTTGTAAGTACAACAATAACAACGGTAAATAGTTGTTACTCCATCTACTCATAAGTTATTTTAGCGCCGAACATTAATACTCTGTATGTCCAGGGTGAATGTTTTTCCAGGCGCGTGAGCTAGGGAAATTAGCGCAGATGGTCAGCATTAGATTAGCAGCTTAGACCCCGGGTTGGCAGTTCATTGGCAGCATAAGGATTGGTTTATACTGCTTGCAATACCAGTGTCACAGTGTCACAATATTTGATTCCAGAAAAATGTACAGTGAACCTTCAACAGTTTCATAAAAAAAACAAATACTTTTTATATTTTACTGTGTAGTCAGTGCAGTGCAGTGCAGTGTTTAATAATTGTTTTAGTAATAAATGTCCCTTCTCTAGTGATATAAGCTTTAAGTGAAAAAGAGGGATGTCAAATCATAATCATAACTTAATTATCTATGGTTTCATCTCAATGTCTTGATCAGTTTCTATTATATCTGACACCACTGTAAACCTTTGTCATAATTAATACGTATATATGCTACCCACTACTAGATATATATGCTACCCACAATTATTTATTTCATTTTTGCTTTTTTTTTTAAATTTACAATTAAACTTTTAGTTTAATCTGTATGGCCTTACATTATTATTATTTTTTACTCTGTTTCAAAAGTTTATCGTATTTAAATATTTATACTCAGCTTTTAAGCCTTTTATGTGTGATGTATCATTTTATTGTAAAAACTATTATAAATATCTGATGTATGTATTAAATTTAAAGTACCTCATCGGAAAATTAATCTAATCTCGTTGCAATATTTGTACCGGACATATAAATAGGTAAGTAATAAAATCAAGTTATTTAAAAATGTGTTAAAATCACCCACGCTTATTTTCTGATAAACGTATTCAATGTACAGACACGCGGTTTCTACTGCTTTATTATATATATATATATGTGATAATAATAATATAAGGCCGCAGACTCGAAGGTCCTGGGTTCAATTCCCAGGTCGTGCCAATAAAAAGTTATTGGGTATTTCTGTCAAAAAATTCTCAGTCGCAGCCCATATCTACTATAATATCTCCTACGTAGTTGGTTAATCTCTCTTGAGATTGGCCGCCGTGGCCGAAATCGGTCTGGAGGACATTATTATATTATTATTATGTATATATCCATATGCTCGTCTGGGTAGGTACCACCCACTCATCAGATATTCTACCGCAAAACAGCAATACTTGATATTGTTGTGTTCCGGTTTGAAGGGTGAGTGAGCCAGTGTAATTACAGGCACAAGGGACATAAAATCTTAGTTCCCAAGGTTGGTGGCGCATTGGATATGTAAGCGATGGTTGACATTTCTTACAATGCCAATGTCTAAGAGCGTTGGTGACCACTTACCATCAGGTGGCCCATATGCTCGTCCGCCTTCCTTTTCTATAAAAAAAAAAAAAAAAAAATGTAATTATGTATGTATGGATGTATAGAAGACGAATTTAAAATTTTCTTTAAATGATGAATACTTTTTTTACTGGCCCTCCTAACTTCACCGTTTATTGCAATGCCTTAATTTTGCTCTAACCTTTGCTTAATCTACCTGTGAAATGCACCGCACGAAAATCCGTTCCGCAGATTCGAATATTAATTAACGAATATTAAGTAACGAATTAGTTTAACGAACTCATAAAGCAAACGTAACTAAAAAAAACTTGTATACGTTACTTTATATACTTTACAAAAAATAAAAAATACTCATTTTCTCAGAATAGTTACAAATATCTAAAAGCATTTATTATTTACAATAAAAGCTGTTAAATATATCTCCCTTATATCATTTTTAATGGAATGTAAATATATAGAGATATGAAGCATGTTTTATATAAGCTCGGTGAGGTGTGATCAATCAATGAATCGTTAAGCCTTTGATCTAAGTCCATGTAGGTGGTTGAAAAGTACTTGTACGAACACAACGTCTAATTTTAATTTGGAATTTCTGTAGAAAAAGTTATAAATAATATGAAATATCCATTTTCGGTTATAAACAAAATTAGTTATTTTTAATTTTCAAACACAAAAATTATAAGTAAATTAGAATGAAAATTTATATAAAAGTTAGATACTTTAGTTAGTTAGTTTATATAAAACTAGTTATAGATAGAAATATTGAAATCGGTGAGTGAGTTAGTAAGTATGAGTAAAATAGAGTTGTTACATCATTTTTAAGCAAATCATTTTATAATTATCGAATGAAATATTGATATGGAAGATACTCATTTTTGATGTAACAAATATGAAAATGGAAGTTTTAGCTTTTTTTTTTATATTCGCCGGGAGGGCAAATGACTCTACTCCACCTGATGGTAAGTGGTAGTAGAGTCCAAACGCGACGACGGCCAGTACAGACGGGAAAAACGTTCTGCACTAGCCGCCTTCGCCTTGCCGGCCCGCAAGATGCCTCTTCACGCCTCGTTTGAAGGAACCCGGGTTGTAAGAGGAGGGGAACACGTGAGCTGGTAAGGAATTCCATTTTTTGGAAGTGCGACAAAGAAAGGAGTTGCCAAATTCCTTTGTTCGCGATGGAATTGATGTCACAGTTAGGCGGTGACATCGAGAACCAGCTCGCGTGGACTTAAGAAGGAAGGGGGAAGCAGGAATTAAAGAAAATAATTCCTCAGAGCACTCGCCGTGATACAGTCGATAGAAAGCGCTCAGTGCTGCTATCTCACGACGCAATTGTAAAGGTTCAAGGGTGTTTGTGACCTTTACGTCGTATGTTGTTCAAAGCTCCGAGTTTCCGTGAAGCAGTTTTTATAACAGCCTCGATGTAATCCCTTGGACTAAGGTCGCAGCGAACGTGAATCCCCAGCATGGCGATTTTGCTTTGCATCACCAGCGGAGTACCACAGAGGGAGGGAAGAGGGGAAAATGTTGACTTTTTCGCCGTGAGAGCGCATACCTGTGTTTTCTTGGCATTAAACTCAACAAGATTATCAGAGCCCCATATGGCGATGAGCTCTAACGTCCTATCGAGTTCAATGACAAGATCCTTCCGCCTCTCCTCAATTTCCGCTCGCCCAGCCACTGCGCGTCCGTGGTATCCACCATGCACTGTACTATCGTCTGCATAGCAATGTATGTTCCCAAGAGAGAGCATATCATTGATATGCAAAAGAAAGAGTGTGGGAGATAGCACCGATCCCTGGGGGACCCCAGCATTCACTACATAGAATTGTGAAGCGCAACACACGCTACTTTTTATGAGGGTAAGACTGTTATTAGAACGTTTTTGAAATACCTAATCTAATAGGGTGAGGATGAAAAATTTGTCGCCTTTGATAATAGAAATCGGTGTTTTTCTCTTCTCAAAAATAAAATATACATATACGTCATTTTCAAAAAACCCTAAAATACATATTTATTTCTTTCTAACCAGAAGCTTGTATATGAAATTTCATGCCTCTAACATTGAAAACGACGTAATTCTTTAAATTGACATAAATTTTATAATGTATGAACAGATTAAAATAAATAAAAGCCGTTTTTAAGATTAGCGCACAAACGCACCGACAAACAGACATAAATAGACTGTACTGGCCGTCGTCGCGTTTGGACTCTACTACCACTTACCATCAGGTGGAATAGTCATTTGCCATCCCGGACATATATGAAAAAAAAAAAAATCTAACAATCATCGTTTTGGGTTCTATTGCGTTGATAAAGACCACCCATTAAAAGTTTTACTCAAATATCTTCCATGTACAGACAGGGAATAGTTACATGTTTATTATATGTATAGATTAAGCTTTCCGATATTAAAGATCAAACAAATCTCAGGGCATCTCCTTTGACCTTAAACGAGACAAGCTCGTACGTAACTAAATCTACATTTTATTTATTCTAATTAACGAATCGCATGAAAATCTGTTATTTATTTTAGTAAATAAAGCTAAAGCTTAAAGCTTAAGTCTTAATTAATTTCAAGCAAATATATTTTAATGATGATACACATTTTTTATTTAATTCAATTAATTTTAAGAACAAAAATTAATGATACATATTTGTATAAAAAAATATATTGTATTATTTTTTTTTTTTACAATTAACGCGATACTGCTATATTTAACATAACATAAAGTCGTTCTTGTTTAATATTAGCCATTAAATTGGCTCACAGCCTGCTGATGAAGGGGAATAACGAGGTTTTATAAGCGTAGGCGTGTATTTTCATTATCTTCGTTTTTGCACGTGTTTAGCAATGGATCGTGTCTAAAGGTCACATTTAGAAACGCCCTTTGAAATGTAATTGTTATTACATTACATATATACATAATAACATTAATTAGACTGTAGATACCAAAGTTTAAAAATTATAATATATGCCAGTATACAATGAATTATCGAGAATAATTAGGTCTAAATCGAAAATTAAGAATATATTTTCCATTGCAATGTTATTGTTGAAACATTGTAAGCTCAATAATATGTACATTTTACCTACATTTTTATATACTTAATATAAAAATGAAATGCTTATTATTACTAGATCTTTCATTTAACATAATTTTATTTACTTCTCATTCATTTATTAATAACAAACGCTATGATTATAAGCCATAGACTATAAATAAAACTAAATTACTATAAAAAATTATATGTCAGTGTCTACTAACCTACTTATAAAATGATAAGATTTGATTAGAAAGATTAAGAATTCATCTCTTAAATTCGGGATGAAAGTTTGTATAGATATTCGACATTTCTGATGTTACAAATATGGGAATCGGTAGGCTATTATGCTTAAGGTAATGACTGAAGGACAATTGTTATATATATTTTTTTTTAATTCATCACTTAAGAGGATGAGCACGATCTCACTAAGGAGGACGCTTTAGATCGGGCAAAGTGGAGACATAGATGCAGGAAAGCGGACCCTGGCGTTACTAGGCCGGGAAAACGCTAGGCAGAAGAAGAAGAAGATCACTTAAGAGGATGAAACTTAAGAGGAATGTTTGTATGAAAGTTTATCATTTTTGAAAGTTGGAAGTACGAAAATCAGTGTTTATGCTTCTGCTTATAAGTAAAAGATAATTTTAGAAATTCATCACCTAAGAGGGTTGAATTGGGGATGAAAGTTTGATTCGAAGTTCAACTTTTTAATGTTAGATATATGGGAATAGGAATTAATGAGTAAAAGACAGTATTACTTATGGCGCTTTTAAATGCATGAACTTCGTTATTTTTAAGCTAAATACATTGAAATTGGACTTTAGACTTCTCTATGTTAGTAAAAGACAAACATTGCATTTTTTTAAATGCATATATATTGAATTTGTGATTAAATATTTGTAAGAAAGTTCATCATTATTGATGTGAGACACATGGAAATAAATATTTTTCGTTGTGTGACGTAAAATACATTTAGCGCCACGTTATAAAAAATCAATACCCAAGAAGCTTAAACAAAGGATGATATAGATGCTGGTCATTTATTAAATAAAAACCGTAGTATTTAATATTTAGGCTGAAGTGTTAAGCTTAACAAAGTATTTACTAATTCCAACAAATAAAAATCTTTTATTTCACCAGCCAAATTTTCACCAGCCTGGACAATGTGTGGGCAAATTTGGACTTAGAACACGCAACGAAAGAGGAGAACGTATCATACAGTTTGCGAATGAAAATGACCTGGTGATAGCCTATTAGGTGATATTTTCCAGCACCATCCTCGCAGGCTATACACTTGGACATCGCCAGATGATAAATATCGCAATCAAATAGATCTTAATTAGATCGCGATGGAAAACATCAATTAGAAATGCCCATACATTACCGGGGCAGATTGTGGATTTGACCACCAACTTCTAATTTCAAAGTTTAAATTAAAGTTAAAAGCGGCTCGAAGTCACCAAAAACAGAGAAGAATTGAAGTTCAGGACAACTCAAAGTTTTACGCTGCTGCAAAACAGAACTGGGTAGAATGGGCGAATGCAGACTTTACAGAGGAGACACCTGAGAGGTTGTGGGACCGAACCAAAAAACTAATAATAGAGTCTGCTTCGGTCTTGGGATCATCAGCTGCAACATGCAAGCGACAACACTGGATGTCAGATAAAACCTTAGAACTAATCGAACGGAGACGCACGCTAAAGTCAACAGGTGCAGGCGTTAGCGACTTAAACAAACTATCAGCACAAATTCAAGCAGGTTGCAGGAAGGATTATAATGCAAAATATGTGAAGAAATCGATGCTCATGCAAGTAGACATGAGTCCAGAGATCTCTACTATAAAATTCGATCCATCACAAAGACACTTCCTTCCGAGACTTGAGCCATTGAAGATAGTGATGGTAGAGTAGTCAATGAGCTAAACCATATAACTGACGTTTGGAAGAGATACTGCCAGTCCTTGTTCCAGGACAACCAGTCAAAAAACTTTCCTGATACAGAGCCCGGAAATGAAAACCAAGAGCCAGACATTCTTCGATCGGAAGTCAAAGCCGCCATTATGCATCTAAAGAAGAGGAAAGCCACAGGAAGAGATGCTATACCGATCGAAACTATAAGAGCCTTAGGCGACATAGGTGTCAATATCTTCCACAACATATACAACCAGATATGGCATTCAGGAACATGGCCAACAGAATGGTCTCACACGGTTTTCATTCCTTTGCACAAGAAGGGTTCAACTAAGAAGTGTAGCAACTACCGCCTTATAGCCCTCATATCTCATGCTAGTAAAATCCTGCTACACATATTCAATGAACGACTGAAGAACTTTCTGTCCAAGAAAATTGCACCAGAACAGGCCGGGTTTGTAAAAGGAAGGGGTACACGTGAGCAGATTTGCATTGTTCGCCAGATAATAGAGTTTAACAAGCCTACTTATATTTGCTTTGTTGACTTCTCAAAGGCATTTGACTCAGTAAAATGGCCCAAACTATGGAGGGTGTTACTGGACATGGGTACACCGAAACACTTAGTTCATCTTCTTAGACGTCTTTACGAAGATGGGACTGCATCAGTGCGGACGGATGATGTTTTATCTGAAGACTCTCATCCCAGCGCTGGAGTCCGCCAAGGATGCATAATATCACCGCTCTTGTTCAATGCTTACACAGAACTGGTAATGCGCATTGTGCTTGAGGACTGGAGTAACGGTGTTGCAGTTGGTGGGCACAAGATTACGAATTTGTGCTATGCCGACGACACGACCCTGTTTGCGTCTGACGCAGTTCATATGGAAGAATTGCTTCTTAAAATGGAGCGCGTATGCCAAGAATTCGGATTAAAGCTTAACCGCAGTAAAACGAAGATGGTAATTGTAGACCGGGCGAAAAACAACTCGCCCGAGATCACTCAGATTGCGAACTGTGAGGTCGTCCAATCCTATATGTATCTAGGAGCTTTAATATCGAATAATGGCGGATGTGTAGATGAGGTCAAGCGACGTACGGCAATTACGAGAACTGCAATGGAGAAGCTAAAGAAAATATGGAGGAACAGAAATATTACCAAAGCAACCAAGATCCGGCTCGTACAAACGCTTGTTTTCCCCATATTTCTATACGCTGCGGAGACGTGGACTTTGCGGCAGGTCAAAAAAAGAAGATCGATGCTCTGGAAATATGGTGCTGGAGACGAATGCTAAGAGTGTCGTGGACCGAATTTCGCACCAATATCTCCATTCTTCAAGAACTCGGCATCAAACAGCGTCTTTCGGTGCTGGTTCGAAAGCGCATACTAACATTTTTTGGACACGTCTCCCGGCAAGGAAATGACTCCATTGAGCGCCTTGTTTTTCAAGGCAACGTGGATGGTATCAGACCACGTGGAAGGACGCCCATGCGATGGACCGACCAAATAAAAACAACTGTTGGCGGTCCTTTTCATGAATGCACCAGGCCCACCACTAACGGGGACATATGGCGAAGGCACGTGAGGCGAATAACATCTGCGCCGAATAATTCATAATACTTCATGGCGACCACGACCGCTCTGACAAGAGTGTCACGACGAAGAAGAAGAATAGGTTACTGCAATATGTGAAGTTTGTTAAGTTAATTATAGCATTTTAATATTTTTGCAGTATTTATATAAAACACACGATTATGTATTACGCGTATGCATACACACAGTTACTTATGTTTTTAATCAGTTATATTAGTATCTTAAAAGTTATAGTCAATTCAGATAAAAATATATTGTTTTTTAATATTGATCATATCATAAGCAGATGCTTACGTAACGATCACTTTCCTCTTATCATTATAAAATAGATAAACCCACTTTGGTTGGCTTTGCCCGCGTGGTATTCAAGTCGTGTTTTTCGATAATTTCTTAATACTTTTACCACAACATAACAATATATACATACAACATAATAATTACTCGATAATAGACTTAAGAATGAAACATATCTTCTCTTTATTTTTATTTTTTTAGTGCGACAGAAATAAAAATACTCTTTCATTACACCACGAAGTGTTTCGAACTGAGGGTGATTTATTGTTTCTATATACAGAATACATTCTGAATATATTATAAATATTCCTAAGGGTACACCCTTAGGAATATTTATAACAATTACCTTTACACGCAGACTTTTCTACAAAAAACATTTATTCTAAGAAATGAAATGTAATTTTACACATATTAGTTATAATAAAATAGAAACTTTATAATTATACTTTATATAAGGTACAGATCTTAATAATTAAGTTTCATAAGTTACGTCGTAATTATAATTTTCAGAAACAATATATTCTCGTACCCATTTGTTTGTTGGTGTATTCAATTTATAAAATATTAAGCTCGTTTTACTATACTATAATTTTTTTGTTACGCAAATGATTAATCGATGTAATTATGAAAATATTTGTCTATCTAGAGAGACCGTCGAGTAACTAATTAATTCACTTTAATAAATAGTTTAATGTCGCCCGCAAAAATGAACCAGTGACGTCACAGTCATAACTCGAGCGGAGCAAAATAAACGAGAGCGCCTAAATTGATTTAATTATAAAAACAAAGTATTGATGACATAATCATAATTTTTGTCAGATTATTATTTAAGTAAAAAAGACAATTTAATTTCGAACCACTAGCTCGCATGTTATATAGGGTTATATTATAACCGTTATTCAGCCGCTAGCGACCGATAATGTTATTAGGAGTTCCTACTTAGAATGACAATAGCTTTCATTAATACGTTGCTTCGGAGAATATCTAAAACAAACAAGACTACTCAGGCGAAAATACAGTAGATGCGTTTAATAAGGCCTAAATAACAAAAATGGTATTTAAAATGATCGTATTCGCTCGGAGTTACCCTTTTAGATAGTTAACTCTCATAGATGTTGCTTCAAGCTTATCACCACGTTTTTGCTTGCTCTCTCCCACTAATGTTACGTTATTCATCGAGAGGAGCAGTTGCGCGACCCAAATAATAAGAATTCGTCCGAATCAATCGTAAGTATTTTTTTAAATATTATAAATATTTAACTTTTAGTTTTCTTTTATTCTTGGTTTCTATAAACTTAATGTTTAAAAATGTATCATGACTCTAATAATGATTTATTTAATCTTTATTAATACATGATATCAGCGGGTATTTAGGCCTTATTACCCACCCTTTTTGTATAAACATTTGTCTGTTTTAACAGCTTATTTCATTTGTTTTTCATAATGTTAGAAATGTAAACAAGTAATTATAAATTTAACGAGTCGGTTGGCGTGATTGGTAGATACTTGCCTTTCGCGCCGCAGGTCGTGGGTTCGACTCCCAGCCATGTATGCTTGCCCTGAGTCTGGTTGTAATTATCTATAAAAGTCTGTATTTACAAAAGAAAAGTAGTGTATGTAGTATATCAGTTGTTTGATTTCCATAGTACGAGCTCTGCTTAGTTTGGGATCAGATTGCCTTGTGTGAAGAATGTCCCTATTATATTATATTATAACTGCGTGCTAATTGGTTAATTATTTCTTTTAATAACTACAACCGCGATGCCTCCCAAACGAGCCTCCCAAACGAGGCTTGTCACCGGCTGATAGAGATGATTTGAAGTGCCGATGGCTGTTAACCGAAAATTTTTTTCAAGGCTTTAAGCAGAATTAGTGTATCCTATTATTATTGATCTCATTTACCAAATGTACCAAGTATATTTTGATTATTTAAGCATGTTAAAATTTTAGGCCTTATTACCCTACCATAGTATAATAAGGCCTACTAACAAGGTTTTTAAAAATGTTTAATTTTGTTTTTGTTTACGGCAGAATTTGCTTTTTTAATTTTTTTATTTGTAGAAGTTGATCTATAGCTTTATTAAAAATTAAAATTAGTTGATTTAGATTAACAGTTTTTGATTTATTTCAAATCTCCCTAATCTAGGCCTTAATACCCGCCCTTACAAAGGGCCATAAAATAGAACTAAAGACAAAGTCACTGAGTCTAACTGAGGTACAACGTTACGGACTAACTTATACTTATAAGCTTAATACACGAATACCTTAAATTACACTAAAAAGTTTGTGCAATAAAAACTTCTCTTCTAACAGCATAAATACGAACTTTAATCATGTTTTATGACAATCGTGATCAAAATGAAAGAAAAGTAATAATTTTCTTCCTGAAATGTAATTTGGAATGAGACTACATTAGAAATTTTTCAACGGCACAAATGTTATTCAACGAAGAAATTTTATTCAAGAATTAATGCCGTTATGTTTCATAACGCAATGTATAAAGCCTGACAGTTTCAATTTCGCAGCGCTAAAAGTAGTTAGGAATATCGTGTCTGAATAATCTAGGAGCGTGTGACCTATTTATTTTACGAAATAATTTTTCCTTAAATACTGATACATTACACGGTATACATACACGTTATTATAATGTATTGTAAGTTGTCATTAATAAGAATTAAATAAGATTAAGGAGTTTATATATTTTTTATTACAGATTTTAAAGTTAACTTTTGCGTAATCTGCACCAGTTACCTACGTTCTAAGGCATATGTCTAAAAGTACATAAGTGAATGGACGAAGTATAGCAACTGCTTGAAACGCTAAGCGCTTTAGTTAGACAAATGGAAAATAACTCATTAGGAATATACTGTTCAATTCCAAATATTACAATTAGCACAAATACTTAATTTGTAGAGAAATATAACATAAGCGACGAATATCTGCTTCGTCCCTAAATGAAACTCTTTGACATGAGACAGGGTTACAGAGTCAACACTTGTAGCTAAGATTAAAGGTTCGGTCCTTATCTGCGGAGACTAAATTACAGTATTTAAATAAACTCTACTAACATAAATAAAACAATCCCCAGTCTGTCTGTCAAAAAACAATCCCCAGGTCTATAGTTCTAAGGAAAACTTTTATCTAACTACAAATGAAATGAAGTACTAATATTAAATATTGCACCAATTTTTTTTGGCAACGACACAGATTATCTTTACACAATATAACACAATCAAACGAATGAGATTTCTTTAGAATTCTCTGATAAAAGATACCACATAAGTTGAAAACTATTCTACCTTTTACATGTGATTTCCATAAAATAGTATTTTAACTATCTTTCAATATTTTGAATATAGTAATAAGTATAGAACATACAAGCATACAATTTAGGGTTTAATTGAGACTTGTTCAAAGTTATAAACATCAGTTCTAAACATACCTGTATTATGCGCTATCGGAGTCGCTAGAACGTGTGACAATGCTACCGTTAATAACGCTAATATCACTGCAGCCCTCATCTTGATATCTTGTATCTGTTGAACAAAAAAGCAGTCACATAAACAATATGAAAATTTAATAATATTTTTATATGTAAAAGTAAAAGTTCAAATCATTCTAGAAAAGTCATAATAGGCATACGTAAAACAGATTTTGTAGGATTAATATGACCCAGAGTTTATATTTGTGCTGTCAAATTTCAAATCTTCACCGTGAGTTTTTACATACTGTTAGGAATATGTCAAAATTATAAAAAATTCTAAAAAATATCTATGATGATGAGAATCCCGATATCTTTCATAACATAGTATTGACAGTCCGTCAGAAGGCTACGAGTGCATAAGGGCGTGGCCCTATGTCTATACTACTACTGAAACATTGACGAAAACGTATATTTATAATATATATAGTGATGCATTTTCATTTGAATAGATAAAACATTTTTTAAGACAAGCCTACAGACAATATTATAAGCAAATGTGTTAAAAGTAAATATAAGAGATGGTTCAGTGGATGCGACTAGTAATACGTAAATAGTATATAAATAAATAAGCCAAGACAACAGACAAATAGTAACAGTAATACACATACATATACTATATACTGAAACTTTTACAGTAATTATGTTTTTAACCATTAAAACCTACGGCTGTATGTTTCTTATGCCCATAGTTACAGATATATATGTACGTAGATATAGTATATCTTTATACGAAAATATGTCATTGAATTTTTATTGTCGTATATTAAAACATGCATCGATTAAATGAAGGAATGTATACTGACATGTATTTTAAACTGGTCTGTCAAAGGAAGATTATGAAAAATCGAAAGAAAAATATTTTCACAAAACTTAAATAAAAATGCAATTTAAATTAACATTCAATATGGCGCACCGGCGACGAGCAATTTGCTTCAACATCCCTCTACCAGCCGTAGAAGTAAATAGCAGAGTTGACCTTATAATTATCAGTCGCTTACTAAAAGTAAAAACCGAATTATTTCCACTTAAAATATTCAAATATTTTTATTCTAGTTTATTGACGAGAAATAACGTAAATTTAACATTTATTATTTATACAAATTAATATTAGTAGTATAGTTATTTATTATAGTACTCTGCGTTATATTATAGTATATAAGTAGCGCCGTCGGCCGCGCGTAAATGGCAGTTGATTTTATATAAGTACTCTTTATCTTTATCTATTCTGACAACGTGTATGTTTTTACATACACGTTGATCACGTGAAGGCGTAACAAACTCACTTTCACATTTATAGTATTAGTAAAGATGTAAAACAAACCAAAACAATAACAGGATCAAACAGGATCAACAAGTGGACCAATTTATAGATTTTAAAATCTGCTCCAGTTGCGGCAGCACTCGATGCTGTTCTGGTGACCCAGTTCACCGCCGTCACACCCGTGTCCCGGTGAACTTCTGAAGCATTCGCTATGTATACTGATATTATGATTGCCGTCGAATTAATTGTCGAACTTTTTTGAATGTTAGCACTGTAGTTCATTTAATTCAAACATAATGTAACTAAAATATTACTTATAAGTATTATTGTAATTCGTACTTAAATTAAATAATTAGAAAAAAAATTTAAAGTATCTTAAAATTATTACCGAAAACACAAAACAAATAATATTAAATGTTATTAGTTAGTTTATTATTATATAAATATAAATATTAATCCTCCGTCTTATAGTTCTAATATCTTATATATCTTAGTTTATTAATCTCCTTACAACTTACATCAACTGCTCTTATCATTTTTACGCCGACGACTTACAGCTCTATTGTCAAACCAGACTGGATGATATAAATGATGCTGTTGCAACTATTAATAACAATCTGGCTAGTGTAAATACTTGATCTCAAAAAATTAGAATAAAGGTCAATAATAAGAAAAAAGGCCATCTAAATGTCAGGCGATCGTTATATAGGCTCACGCCTTGTGGGCTGTGTGGGCTTAACATCTTTGCCTCCCGTTCTATTCAATGACATCGATATTCCTTACCGCCATCATGTAAAAGACCTTGGTCTTTATATTGATTCCACATTAAGCTGGTCTCTTAAATAACTCTTTGCGTTTCATCTTCTGTCTTCGTAAGTTCGATCATATATGTCAGTATCGTGATAACTTAAAATGGTTTACTATTCGACAACGTAGAGACTTCCGATTACTTTCTTCTCTTTTCTCTATTCTCTTTGACCCTCTCTCTCTCCTGATTATTTGAAACCGTAACCGTAACAGCCTGTGAATGACCCACTGCTGGGCTAAAGGCCTCCTCTCCTCTTTTTGAGGAGAAGGCTTGGAGCTTATTCCACCACGCTGCTCGCATTGGAGCTTGGTTGGTAGAATTCACATGTGGCAGAACTTCAGTGAAATTAGACACATGCAGGTTTCCTCACGATGTTTTCCTTTACCGTAAAGCACGAGATGAATTATAATCATAAATTAAGCACATGAAAATTCAGTGGTGCTTGCCCGGGTTTGAACCCACGATCATCGGCTAAGATTCACGCGTTCTTATTATTATTATATGTCTTATCTTATTATTATATATTTATTATTTGAAAGGGAGGTTCAAATTTTTGTGCGATAATCACAATCGTCAGCTGGCTCTAATGATTTTTACCTTCTTTCTGCTCCTATTCACACTTCTGGTTACGTTTCTAATTACTCCGTTCAAGCTGTCCGATTATGGGACAAAGTACCTGATCATATAAGGAAAGCCGAGGTGGCTTTTCTTATACTCAGGCTAGGCTCAGGTACTTTGTTTTAAACCTTCTTTCAAGTCTCGTCTCCATATATATATATATCTTTGTTGTTGTTGTTATATTTGTATGTATATTTTCAACTATTAATTACCGCCTTCACGAATTTCCGCTTAGCCTAAAGGTTGACCGGTAGAGAATGCCTTCAGGCATTAAGTCCGCCTTTTGTCATGCTACTCAATGTGGTGGGCAAAAAGTTTTTAAATAAATAAATATCATCACAATTAGTTTGCTAAGTAAAAGTTACGTTAAAAAAAATCGCATAGCCTTACAAGCATTTGAAAAAAAGAGCTAACCGAATTACGGTATTAAAATAGTTTTTATTAAAACATATGATATGAAAAACTTGATATTATATGTAATTTTGTTATTTTAAATTTTTTTCTCCCTCAAAGTGTGGATGGATTGCATAAGTAAGGACATGCTTATGAAAGGAGTAAGTAATGAGATGACGAGTGACAAAAAGAAGTGGAAGGAAAATAGATGTTCTGCCAACCCCACGTAGTGGGATAAGGGCAGGAAGAAGGTGAAGAAGAAGTATTGTGTCAAACTATATAAGGATATGATTTTATATCAATCTATTTATATTGTTAATATAAAATCTTGTAGTAGAAGTAAAACAAACAATGTTCGAAATTGGGATGACGCAATTATTTATCCAATTATAGCTATATCACCTAAGAAATTCGCACTTATCAAGAACAGCCTCCAATAAATAATTATATATTGACATTGACAAGTATTAGATATTATATTATTTCTTATATTCTCAAACCAGAGCATAATCTTTAATATTTTAGCGTATTTAAATTCATCGAAAAATTAAAAATGCTATTAGCATAAATCCGCAGATCCCGAGGTCCGAGGTTCAAATCCCAGTCTGGAAATTGGAACTGTGTACAGTCCCCTATCTCTGAAAGCACGTAAAGCCGTTGGTCCTTATCCGAAATCTTTCCGGTCGTGTCAGATTGGTGTCCCCTCGGATTATATGAGTGATGGAATATAGAATGCAACTTTGTTTGCGCACACAATTGTGCACTATAATATGGCCTGCGCTAATTTGACTAATCGGCCACTGTGGCCGCATTCGATTACGGTATTTTAATGGATGTAAGTTTACTCTCCACTTTATAGTAACGATCCACACACCAACTTCTAAATCGTTCGACTCATCATCATTATAATTGATATATGCTCAGGCAAAACAACGTCCGACGAGATTTGCTATTATTATACAATATTACCATTAAAAATACTAACACATATATAAAATAACAATTTTAAACATGTAACAATTTTATTGAATATACGTATGCTTATTATTTATTTTTGTAGGGACGCAGACGAATAGTTCGTCTGATGGTATACCCTACCCAAAGCTTCATAGATTTTTTGAATTGCATTACAAGCAATAGGAAATACTTCTAGCAACGTCGAAGCGCTGCTAACCATGGAATCTAAGGTGTTATGTAACTTGTAGTTACTCTGTTTCGCTCAACATTCAATCCGGAATAGATATTTGTCGAAAGAAAAACTTGTGAAAAACACATCCAAGCCGGCTAGCTTAACCTTCCAGTGAGATCTTAATATTTGGAATATAAAACGCAATAACAAAACATATAACAATACACGAAATCTATGTCCATTTCAGCTTATGTTTAAAAAGCTAAGTTGTATCAAAAATTTCTCTTATTTTTCATAGTTACAATTTTCAGCGTTGGCTTCGCCCTACTTCAGTTCACAATGTGTAAAATTTTGGTTTTACTATACCGGCAACAAAAACAACAAGACAAACGAGACTTTAAAATATAACGACCTGTTGTGTGGATGTCTCATTTAATTTATTAACTTCAATTCCATAAACAGACTAAAACAAGACAATCAAAAAGTAAATGTTGCCAAATTATACAAATAATGAAAAAAGTTCAACACAAAACTAAGCTCAACATTCACCACAAATTAAATTAAGCACCTGGGTAATCCAGCTTTGCTTGACTCTAATAATCTATATTCTACTAATATTATAAATGCGAACGTAAATCTGTCTGTATATCTATTATGCTTTCGGGCTAAACCACGCAACCGATTTTATTAAAATTTGCTATGAAACAAACTTAAAACCCAAGGAACGCAAACGCCGCTTTTTAAGCGGTTTTATTTAGCTTGCCCTGTTTGTTTTTTTTTTATTTATTTGTTTGGGTCAAATTTAGTAATTGAAATTTGACCCCTTTTCTATTGACAGATTGTTCTGAAATTTGATACACACATTTAGTTCTAATAACAATAAGATTTAAAACATTTTATATCATTGTAAATCCAAGATGGCCGCCGCTACAATATGGCGGATTAACTATTTTTGACAACTACCTCAAAATAGATATCAAAGTAATAGATATGAAAGTACTAAAGACTAGTAGAATAGAGTTCGCTATGGAGAAAAACAAAATCCAATATGGCCGCCAACAAAATGGCAGGTTACATAATTTTTCACAACCCTTTCAATATGGGTATCAAATGAAAGGGCTTGACTAGTAGAATAATGTACGCTATGATAAATTTCAAAATTAAGGTGGCCACTGGCACAATATTAAAAACTAAAAACTTGAAATTAAAAAAAATAATTAAAAACAAATTTTAAATAAATAATGTACTAGTAAAGTAAATAATGTACTTAAAACTAAAAAAATATTCGGTAGGTCCCTAGGACCAGACATCATATCACTCTCCTCATAAATCTAGGACATTGATCAGATAACAAAAGCCGAGTTGGCCCTGTGGTAAGAACGCGTGAATCTTAACCGATGATCGTGGGTTCAAACCCGGGCAAGCACCACTGAATTTTCATGTGCTTAATTTGTGATTATAATTCATCTCGTGCTTTACGGTGAAGGAAAACATCGTGAGGAAACCTGCATGTGTCTAATTTCACTGAAATTGTGCCACATGTGAATTCTACCAACCCGCATTGGAGCAGCGTGGTGGAATAAGCTCCAAACCTTCTCCTCAAAAAGAGGAGAGGAGGCCCTTAGCCCAGCAGTGGGACATTCAAAGGCTGTTACGGATCAGATAAACACTTAACACTTGTCTCGTGAAAAATGATCACAGAGCGACAAATCTAAAATCTATCGTGTCTTCTTTTAATTTTACTATTCTTCCTCTCTCAGAAACTCATTTTTCACCTAATTGTACTCCGTCTCTTCTTGATGTCATTATTGTCTCCAACCCTCACAGTGTATCAGCTCATGGTCAGCTGACAGCTCCTTTCTCCTTCCATGATTTACTCTTCGTTAGCTATAAACTCTCCTTCTCAAAGCGCAAGACCAAAACAATTTTAAGACGCAATATGAAAAATATAAATATTGCAAATTTATGTTATGACGCCAATGGCATTGACTGGAATAATATTTATGCGTTTACGAATGTTGACGATAAGGTGGCCTATTTTAATGAATCATTAACAAAGTTGTATGACAAGCACGCTCCAATTA
Source organism: Nymphalis io (assembly GCF_905147045.1). Taxonomy (NCBI): domain Eukaryota; kingdom Metazoa; phylum Arthropoda; class Insecta; order Lepidoptera; family Nymphalidae; genus Nymphalis; species Nymphalis io. Next base: position 5,277,290 of record NC_065893.1, on the reverse strand, counting down.
GGAAAATTAAGGTAAAACATCTACCTGCATCTTGGCTTACTCAAACTATTAAAAATATTATGACAAAACGTGATAAAGCCAAGAGAGTCTCTAAAAGGAATCCTACTGACCTCAATATTGCGACGTACAAAAAATTGCGAAACCTCTGCAATAGGATGTGTAGAGATGCTAAACGCCGTTTCATCCACTCCTCCATCGATAAACTGACTACTTCACAAATGTGGAGATTTTTTAAATCTTTAGGCGTGGGTAATCCCTCAAAATCTTCTCAACATTCATTTGATCTGAATTCTCTAAATAAACATTTTTTTACTCCCCCTTTAACAATTTCAGCCTCTACGAAGGCTGAAACATTGTTAAAGATGGCGAACGCCATCACGCCTGATTGTATTCCTTTTAATTTTCATACAGTCACAGAGAGCGAAGTCAAGAGAAGCATCCTGTCTATCACTTCCAAGGCGGTTGGTAATGACAACATTAGTCGGGATATGTTAATACCTGTCCTTGACTCTTTAAACCCTGTTATTACTCACATTATAAACTTTTCCTTTGAATCCAATACCTTTCCAACAGTTTGGAAGTTAGCACACGTGATTCCTTTACCTAAAATATCAAATCCCTCTTCATTTTCACATTTTCGTCCCATCTCTATTTTGCCTATCCTATCAAAAATCCTTGAAGACGTTGTACATAAGCAACTGTCAGAATTCCTAACACATAATCATCTCCTTAGTCCTTTTCAATCCGGTTTCCGTTCCGGTCATAGTACTTCCACCGCACTGCTTAAAGTAACTGAAGACATTCGCTTTGCTATGGACAAAAGTGAGTTTACTATTCTCATTTTGCTCGATTTTAGCAATGCCTTTAATTCAGTCGACTTTGATGTATTGCTTGGTATCCTTCGCTCACTTAACTTTGCTCAGCCTGTGGTTGATTGGTTCCAATCTTATCTTCGTGGTCGTCGGCAGATGGTAAAGTCTGATGAGGCTTCCTCGGACTGGGCTGATCTCTCTGCTGGCGTTCCGCAAGGCGGCGTACTTTCTCCTCTTCTGTTTTCAATCTTCATTAATGAAATTACCAAAGTTATTTCTTCTCACTACCATCTCTATGCAGACGATTTACAACTTTATAGACACGTCACCTTATCAAATCTGTGTTCGACCATACATGATATCAATTATGATCTTGTAAAAATTAAGAACTGGGCTGCATCCTTTGGGTTTCTTGTTAATCCCTTGAAGTCGAAGGCATTGATAATAGGTACCAGACAGTTACGTAGCAAGATTAATTGGGACATTGTACCATCAATTGTCTATGATGGAACTCAAATTGCATATAGTGACCAAGCTAGTAATCTGGGGTTAGTCATAGATTGCAATTTATCATGGAGAGCTCAGGTTAACGAAGTCAGTAAACGTGTCTATTTCTCTCTGCATTCTCTAAAACGTTTGCAGAATTTCCTTCCTTTCAAAACAAAAATTTTACTTGCACAATCCCTTCTTCTTCCTTTCCTGGACTACGCAGATGTTTGCTATCTTGATGCGAATGAAGAGCTACTTGACAAACTAGATAGACTTCAAAATTTGTGCATTCGTTTCATTTACGGTCTGCGCAAATTTGATCACATTTCTCAATATCGACGTCAGTTAAAGTGGCTTCCTATCCGACTTCGCCGGAGCTTGCACATATTATCGCTTCTTTTTAATATATTAAACCATGGTAGCCCTGTTTACCTACATGAGTTTTCTGTTTTGTCCTGCTCGTGAAAGACCAGTACGCGCATGTGTGGCGTCGAAAACTCTTGAGGTACCATTTTTTAATACTACTTCCTTTGGTAACTCGTTTTCCGTTGTTGCCGCTCGCCTATGGAACTCTCTTCCAGATAATATTTTCCATAATAATGTTACAATAAGATCGTTTAAAATCAGAGTTAAGCAACACTTTCTTTCCACTTAAGTTTAATTTATTTTATATGTATATATATATATATATTGTATCTATGTAAGTTGAATGTATATATATATATATTATAGATGATGGTATATATTAATATATTTATTTGTATTTAGTGTGTAATATATTCATTTATCGTTAAGTCTACTTGAATTTTATAATATAAAACTAATTGATATTGTACCTACACCATAAATATGTATTACAAATAATCTCCACTAGATTCAGGGTTTCTGGAAGAGATCTCTTGTTAGAGATAAGTTATCCCTTTGTACACATTTTTCATTTATATAATTTTCTGTATACTCTGTTGGTACATAAATAAAAAATAAATAAATAAATAATAAAAGAAAAAAATTAAAAGAATATATAATAGTAGCGTAACCTGAGTAAATTTTATTCACAATATTGAGTAAATGTTATTCATAATAATATAGCGGTTGACTTGATAGGAATTTCACGCATCCAACGATTTTCATTTTTTTATTTTTTATTTATACCCAACACTTATTTTTATACCCTAACAAGCGGAAGGACTAAAATTTGTATACTATTTGTATATTAAAGATTTTTTATTATCTTTCTTTATAGTACCTATTCACAACTAGAGTGATACCTTAGTACATCGTGATAAAACTGGCATATCCTTATAACGAGGGGATTTGTCAGCTTTTAATCTCTCATCTGAAGTTCGGCTCAGCTTCATTTGGAATAAACCATTGTTTACATATCCAGCTTAAGCAAATCCTTCTTGTGTACTTCTCTTTGTATCACTTATTAAGCGGTTCGCCCCGTACGGGTAAAATAAAGATTTTATCACGTGCATTTTTTAATAAATAATCGATTTATTAGCCCATACAGTAAAGTGCTAAGTTACTGCCTTGTTGATCTCCAGACCCAGAGGACCTATTTTCAAATCCCAGGTCGAACCAATAAAAAGTTATTGGGTTTTTCTGTTGAAAATTCTCAATAGCAGCCGAGTTAGGGAATAGAGAGTGCACCTTTATTTGCGCACAGACTTGTGCACTATCTCAATCAATCAATCAATCTCTCTTGAGATTGGCCGCCGTGGCCGTGATAAATATAATAATAATATTTTGCTATAGAAAAGCAATAGGGTAGCCCTGTTTCTAATTTATGTATAACTGTGTGTGTCTTTCTATTCTATTCTCTTCTATGGCAAAAATTTTTTTCGACTTCTGTTTTCGATGGAACAAAGCTAAATATTGTTTTGTTATTATTGTATGAAAGTAGTGGTAATCGATTGAGATCGATTGCGACAATCCTTTTATAATATAAATAGCGCCATCTATGATTTTTTTGAGTAACAACTATACAGCACAACTAAAAGTCAAAAAGTTGTCAAAGGTACAGAAAAGGAAAGCCGCGGGTAAAAAATAGTAGTTACATAAAAATAAAAAATACTTTGTACTAAAATATTACAAATTGAATACGCCTTAGGCATCTACAATCATTACAACGTTTTTATTTTATTAACACCTATTCCTAGTATTAAATATAAAATCACCAATACTAATTTAATTAAGAAAGCCCTGTAAGGCGTCCTCGTAAATTGATACCATGATACTTTTATAACGATCACAAAAGGACGTAGAGTGAACGTAGGTCTGCCACAATTCTTTATACGCCATATACGCCATATATATAGTCATCTCTCGGCACGGGAAGTACGACAAATACTATAAAATGAGATTAATGTACACATACCAATCTCTATTATTCAAGCAATCTCCGGCCGACAGAGCTACAATCTCCGGTGACATTAGATTGGTTTCTGTCGTTATCCTCTTGTAAGTCACTTGAGTTGTCAGATCTGATTTCATTCAATATTATATTGTCTAATAATAGCTAATTGAAATATTAGTATTTCAATGTTACTTTGTTTCTTTTTAATTAAATATATTTCTTAGTAAACGGAACAAGGATAATGACAAAGGCCCTTGGCGAGCATTTCGGTGTATATTTCATTAAGATAACGATTAAAATTCAGATAAATACAAATCTATTTATTTCAGTAAATTAAAGTTCTAATTCGTTGCGTTTTTGAGTTACAGCGCTTCAAACAGTCTGCCAGTAAATTGTCATCAACACTAATATGGTATCGTAATTCCGAATGCTTGTAATAGCACTAATATTAAATGTATTAATATGTACTATATTAAATCATTATTCGCCATTATTTTTCGCTAAATCATTATTCTGTTCGGATTTGGCAAAGCCTTTAAACAATTTATCATATAATAAATTATTTAGAAGAGAAAATTACATGACGAAATGAGAAAAAATAAAACAAGTCTAAAGTATCAAAGAATTCTTCTTTAACAAGGCGAGTAGAATTTTCCAAGAAACTTTATAATATTTGTGCTACTGCAAGTTGGCAATTTATATTTTTACAATTCATCTCGTTAAAGTCTTGGTAAAAGTAATATTTTAACTACATTAAATGTATAATAAAACAATAAAATAAAACCTTTCTTTATATTAAACATTCATTCATGTTTTAGCTTTATTATTCACAATAGGTATATAAAATGTATTATACTACCCGCTATCCGTCCTGACAGCCACAAAGGTTTTAGTTGGGTTATTTTATACAAAATTTTAATTAAAGATAGATTTATTATATTATAAGATAGATTTATTATTATCCCTGTTATAATATTTTTTTTAAATAATCAGTTGTGAAGTAACTTTATAAAACAATTCCTAGCAGAGTAAATGAATATTAGATAAGGTTTTGATTTTTGTTCTATAGAGGTGTATTTAATGAAAAATCGCAATTTTTGTCGAAAAATAAACATTTTTTATAATTAATTATTAGAGCCGCCCAGTTACTGCCGTCGGGTACTGTTATATCACCTTAGGTCTACCTATGTCTAAAATGTCTTGAAACTATGTAGTATTATTTTGTATATTATTTAGCGTCTGATCTAACAGATTACATATCTGCTGAATTTATTGCTCATTGAATTTACCATTATGATTCTTTTTTTCTTGAGAAAATATTAGAAAAAATGAATACAACCAAAGCCAATAACCGTGTCATCGCGTACTTAGTAATCGTTTTAACCACCGTCTTTTGATTGATTGAGTGTTTTCTTAAGGCTTCAAATTAAAAATACGAAAACGTCACCTCTTTACCAGATTATCGAATATCGTATAGTTACTGTATTTTAAAGAGGTATATCGATTTATGTATTATACACTACCATCGCTGAAGCGAATATAGACTGTTTTTACGCAATAATGCGAAAAAAGAGCATCCTTAGTTCACAGGATGCGGGCCAGCTCAAACAAAACTCTAATCATGGTTGCTAACAGACTGGACTGTATATTTCTAAACCGCTGTTGTAAAGTTTCAGCTGGACCAGTAAATTGATTTGTATATGAGTCTTGTTACTTGAATAAATAAATTATTATTATTATTGCGATTCTATTCAAGCAGTATAGTGTCAGATCAGAACAATAGATTCCGTAGTCATGTAAATTAATCTTTGTGCACTCACTAAGTGTCGGCTTGAAAACATAAATAAAGTACATGGTAAGTCCGAAGGTTATTAATTTAAGATCGTTGTATCTACTCTTATTAGGACTAGACCAGGATAATACTTCCAATAACCGAAGTCGGCTACAATAATATACACTTAAATTATCATTGTTAAATATATCGAACATTTTAATAGTTTTCTTAAGTTAAATATTATATGTATTACATAATACAAATTTAAAAAACGTAGATTTAGAACGAGGGTCATACATAGTTCTCTGATTATTTTTGGAGTACTAAATTCTAAGCCGTCTTAAGGCGATCTTATCAACTGGGATCAAATTAATTTCATGGCCGTTTTAACAAAAGAAATCCGACTTGACGATTGTACTTCATTCTTGGCAATGACAGCAATTTAAGATGACAACTCTTTGAGCATCAGCACTCAAAAAAACATGTTAATTTTATAAAAAAATATATTATGAAGATTTAAGTATGAATTAGTATATAACGATATAAAGTTTTGGGCGATTAAGGATCTAGTTCCATTATAAACTCAAATAATGTAGTCTTATGTAAAATCTTGTACCTAAATGATTTAGTACCTATCTATATGTATATATAATATGGCAAAACAGTTTATTACCATTTCCTCTTCTGTTTGTAAACCGTTTGTTTTTAATTATAGCTATTGCCGAGCTTGTAGTGTTCTCTAAAATTAAAAGTAACAGTAGAAAAAAAATCTAAACTTTTATTTTACTTATTTTGCCCTAAGTTTGTACCAACTTTATAGATAATAAAAAAATATATTGTCTGTAGTAACTACCTAATGCATCTATTTATAAATATTAGTTACTATTTATTTATATTACTCATATCATAATTATACGATTACATATTTTTATATATTGTATATTTATCCTAATCTCACCATAAAATCATTGAATATATTCGTAAATAAAAATTATTTGTCTTTAATTTCTTGATTACTCTTAAATAAATAAACGATAAATTAAATCTTAATGAAAGCGGCGCAACTATAATAAATTAAATAATCATTTCAATTTCATTAAATCGGTAATAGAAGAGCACTTCAGCTTTCACTTCAGTTTAAATTAAAAGTCAAATCGTTTAAATTGAAAATTAAATAGTCCCCCGAATAACTTTAAGGTAGATATCCAATTAAAAAACGTTACTTGTGCCTTCAAGTTAAAAATAATAATTAACTTTTACATGAACTATGATACCAAAAATGTGTAATGTATTTAATTACTTCTAGTAGCTTAGAAATGTCCATAGCGGCGTAGCGCGTCGGCATTGAATGTTCCTAAATTCCTAAAGACGTTACAAAACTGAACATAACTTACTCTGCGGTTCAGTTACTAGACATTATTTTAAATAATTATACACATAGCCACTTTGATAAGTAACTATTGATATCTATCCAAATAATAAATTTAAGCAACTCACCGTTTTCCCGCGTTCCGGCTTCAAGCTGCGACTAGGAACGTCCGCCGTTAGAAACTGCGACACGCGTTCTCATCCCTTCGTATGCGATGGCGAGACTGGTCAATGCGCTTGCGCTAAACCCTCTGACGTCAATGGCTTCGTTCACTAATACAGGTGTCTGTATTCATAAAAATGACGCAGAACTCAACGCGTGGACTATTTCGAACTATACTACTTACAAATCGAGATGATTTCTTAGAGTAGCGCTATATATTTTTTATTGTGTATAATTATAATATTTGATAATTATATATAAATAACCAAATATAAGTGTAGCTTTAATCATTACCAATGCATCTCTTTCTAAATCAACCACACTTTTCGTGACCTACTTTAAAATGTGATATGTACTTAAATAGGTGTTATTACTTCTGTCAATCTATTGGTCTATAGTCAAATTCACTTTGCTATTACGTATAATAAGTTCTAGATTTACTGCGATTATAAAAGAACGAAATGAAGGCAAAATGTAAAGCTCGAAATCGAATTTGTCTTCACCAGAGCTTGCGTCGAAAGTAATTGAACTTCTAATACATCGGCTATGCGCCTTTCCGTGCTCATAACCTTATTTGTTCTTAGCACTTTATATATATGTAGATGTACCTTTGTACCTCCTTCTTCAGCAATGTTATATTTCTTTGTCGGAATTATTTCAAAATTGTTAAGTTACAGATTTTCTTTAAATTTTCAATGTCAAGACACTTATTACGTTTATTTTAAATTTGCTGCATTTATTATTTTTATTTAATTTTATAATATTTGTTTTATCTTGCAAATAAGGGTAATCTTAATTTATAGTTTCATAAGTACCTTCGCTAACTTTTTTTGTGCTTATTGGATATGTGAGCTATTTGAATAAAGTAATAATGTCCTCCAAACCGATTTCGGTTACAACGGCTAATCTCAATCATCAAAATCAGATTAGCCAACTGCGCAGGACATATTATAGTGCACAAGTGTGTGCACACTTTTTATGGGAACGACCTGGGAATTGAACCTAGAACCTCTGAGTCTGCCGCTTACATGTAGCCACTAAACCAACAAGGCATAATATGTTATATTAGATATAGATAAATATATGTTCCTTAACCAAATACTTTGATTTAGCACTTGTAGCCCGTAGTCCCGACTTCTTACAGGTAAAAAACGATCTTATCGTTATCTCATTCTATTTTTTAATAAACAATATTGTTGATTGAAGTTAGCACTGTATTTTTTCAATATTTTAAAATTAATTGCAAAAGTGTTAATTAGGATATATTTATTAACATAAAGCGTTTAAAAATTAAAATTTTATTTATTAGGTTAAGGGATTCATCTTTGCAACAATTGAACTGGTGCCTGTTGCCACTACAGTTGCCTATTTTTCCATTTATTTTTTTTAATAAAAACAGTGAGATCTATAAAAGCTAAATGCTATCACGGATTTTCTTTTAGCCATACATAAATTTCGAATAAATTAACTATTTTCGCAACGAATTTTCAAAACAATAATAGTAGATTCCCAAAAATTTCGTCAGGGCTCGAGTACGGCCGTTTTTGTCGTAAGTTTAAGGTTTACGTAATTTTTTGGAAAAATAAATGGATATGCATGTAAGAATGTCCGTTTCAATGAAATTACTAATACTTCTATTTACCTCTCCAATTAAGTGTAAAGCTTATATTAAGAGTTGTGACGACAATAGCCCAAAGGGTCAGGATCGGTCATGCGATTTTAACATCGCTATGCGGCCCCGTAAACCATAGCACTATTGGCGCTTATAATTATATTAAATAAAAACTACCAGATACCAGATACTACTCTATATATCATTTATATAATTCGCTACATTTTTTTCAAAACGCTAAAAACATCACCTAGTATGTATACATATACTAGGTGATTTTTTTAAAGAAATATTTTTATTTTATTCAAGAATCGCAAGCAATCATAGGAAGGTTTGGATAAAAATGGATTAACATACTTATTAATATTATGTAGGTAGGAAAACAATACAACACTATTCAAGTAGTGCTTCGTTATATATAAATATTGTATTTAATTTATTCGTTTTCCTGTTTATAATTTCCTAATGACAACATTATTTAACATTCTTCATGAATTTATAATATTATTAGATTCCGAGTAAAGAGGTTAACATAGAAATATATGTAGCAGCCATTATTTATTAATAATTTAATTGAGTGTTTTAAGTTTCAACATCTGAGGAGAATTCTAATCCAATACCATATAAAGATGCTGAACTGCCTTTTTGGTCTAGTGGCTTGATGTAAGGCCGTAGACCCGGAGGTCCTGGGTTCAATTCCCAGGTCAGGCCAATAAAAAGTTATTGGGTTTTTCTGTCAGAAAATTCTCAGTAGCAGCCTGGAGTCTGGAAGTTGGAAGTGTGTATACTCCCGTGCCTCGGAAGGCACGTAAAGCCGTTGGTCCTGCGCCTAAACTCTTTCCGGTCGTGTCGGATTGCCGTCCCATCGGATTATGAGAGTTAGAGAATAGAGAGTGCACCTGTGTTCGCGCACACTTGTACACTATATCTCCTGAGTAGTTGGCTAATCCCTCTTGAGATTGGCCGTCATAGCCGAAATCGGTCTGGAGGACATTATTATTATTATTAAAGATGCTGAAGTACTATTGATAATGGCCAACACCTACAAAAAAGGCATTACAACAAATTGTTGTCCGTAGTGCCAATTATTAAGTGTGATTCTAGACAAATTATTTATTACATTATTTCTTACTTTTTTAATAAAATTAGTATAAAAAATTAGGTAGGGGCCAACGCCAGGATTGTTCCCCTTGTTTTTATTTTAAAATTTAATCTATAACTAAATTGACATTGACATATGACACTTAAATTTGAAAATTGTCAGACTGACCATGAAAATAAAAATATTTACATTTTAACTTTATCGCCAGAAAAGAAAAAGAAAACTAATTATTTTTATGTATAGATAAATCAACGCTACGTTGTATACAAGTTCAAATCATTTATTATGTGCATAATCTTAGTCAGGGTCATACGTAGTGCAGTTAGACATACTAATTTCCAAACAATGGCCAATCGCCAATCCAGTGATATCGTTAAGTTTAAGGAATCATTAAAAGCGGCAAAAGAAATAGTCATATTGTCAGGCGCTGGGATAAGTGCTGAATCAGGAATACCGACGTTCAGAGGAGCAGGTGGATATTGGAGAAAATATCAGGCATCTTCTTTGGCAACGCCAGAGGCATTCCGTAGCAGTCCTAGTCTGGTTTGGGAATTTTATCACTATAGGCGAGAAGTAGCAGCACAAGCACAACCAAACACAGTAAATACTAATTGAATTCAACCATTTTGTATATAAAATATATTTTGTTACCACTTAATAAACTTTAAATACTTCTAGGGACACATAGCTATAGAAAAATTTGAAACGAAATATGGTGTTGAAAAAAAAGTAACAGTAATAACTCAAAATGTTGATAGCCTCCATACAAGAGCTGGTACAAACAATCTAATTGAGCTTCATGGTAACTTATTCAAGACCCGTTGCACCAAATGCAAAGAAGTATTAGACAACACAGACATTCCTATTTGTGAGGTACAATATGACGTAATTTATTTTCAAAATATATTATTCTATTCTTGTGCAATTACACTACAGTACATTTAATTATTTTAAAATATTAATTAAGTTAAAATAAAAATATGGAAAATAATTTGCTTATTAAAATACAAAAAAATAGTGTCTCCTTATATTGATCTCTTAGAATAAATATTATTTAATAGGTAATATTCATTTACAGGCTTTAGCTAATCGGGGAGCACCAGATGCTAATATTGTTGGATCAGATATCCCAATTAAATCTCTACCACACTGTAAAAAAGAAAATTGCAATGGTCTCTTAAGACCACATATTATCTGGTTTGGTGAAAGTTTAGAACCTGCTGTTTTGGAAAAAGCAGGTAAAAAATAAAGGTAGAAAAATACTTTCAAGTACTTATGCAAACAATACTTTTAACCAATACAAGTCTGCTATGTATTCTATGGAAGAATAACAGCATTGCATAGTACATTCATAGCTATAAATACATTACAAATCAATTTCTGTATAAATTATTAGAATTATTTGTGTTTGATTACTAAGCATAAAAAATTCTATTACTACATTAAATTTTCTTGATAAATTTTCATATTAATTTATTGTATAGTTTGAATGTAGAATTATTTAATTAGAACATGACAAAATCAACTAATTGGACAAGGATATTACTACTTTTATATGGCTGAATATCAATTTATTAAACTCTTGTCACATTGTCAAACAACTATTAAAATAATAATGGCAATTTTGCAAATGTTTAATAATTAATTATAAAAATAATTTTGTTAGTTTTTAATATCTTTGAATTATTCTCTTTTGGTTTAGGAGAAGCCATGGAAAGCTGTGATATATGTCTTGTAGTTGGAACATCTTCTGTGGTGTACCCTGCAGCAATGTTTGCACCCCAAGCAGCCCAGAGGGGAGTTATTGTTGCTGAATTTAACATTGAACCTACACCAGCAACACCAAATTTTCATTATTACTTTGAGGGGCCATGTGGAAAAACACTACCCATAGCTCTATCAGATTGATTGATTTTTGATTAAGGATTGGATTTGAAAAAAATGATTAAAAGATAGTTTTAAAGTTTATAAATTTATCATATTATTTGCTTGTTAATAGTTTTTTAACTTACTATGTTTAAAGAATGTGTCGGTTAATAGTAATAAAAAAACCACACGTAAAAAGAAATATTTATCACAGTTATATATAATAAAACAGGTTATGTGTTAAATTGTAAAATAAATTATTTTGAAACATTAATATTTTTTTCCTCCTTGTGCCTTGCAAAAAACTTAGCCACACATCCCATTGTTTGACCAAATGTGCAATTTGATATTAGAGATTTCTGGAAATTTAAAAATTATTATACTAAATTAAATTTATTATATATCTGATTATATTATATATATCAAAATTAATTACATATATCATTTTCATATTATAATAATTATTATTTTTTATAAAATATACTAATATTACCTGGACAAATGATGGTAAAGCTGTAATGGTTTGAGGTCTAGAATATCTTTCATCTACTAGCAAAACACAAGCAAAATCATTGGCATGTCTCACAGCTCGACCTAAGAAAAACAATTTAAAAAACAGTATGAAATTAGTTGCAAAAGAAGATTATTTACTTATGTTAATTTATTAAAATAAGTAATAAGCTGTTAATTAAAGGTGATTCTATTTCAAATTAAAGAAAAATGTTGTCCCTACAGTAACAGCCTGTGTAATGTCCCACTGCTGGCCTCTCCCTTTTTGAGGAGAAGGTTTGGAGCTTATTCCACCACGCTGCTCCAATGTGGGTTGGTGGAAAACAGATGTGGCAGTATTTCAGTGAAATTCGACACATGTAGTTTTCCTTACGATGTTTTTCTTCACCGTCAAGCATGAGATGAATTATAAGCATTTAATTTAGTCCCTAATTTTTAATTAATTTTGGATACCCTAGGGAATGTTAATTATGGTAAAATGTGCCAAAAATCTCATTTTGTAAGTAGCCAAGTCATATATACTCCCACTGCTTAGTGACATATATTTAATATTATAAAAACTATAATACTTATTTACAACTAGCAACTACAACTTTGACCATGTTCGTCATTATTAAAAATATTCAAGTGATCGGCAGGTACTACACACCCATTGCTTCCATAACTAGTTTTCGGCGATTCAAAAGAAGCTAAATTTTGAGGAACATTAGCTGGCAACTCCAATCAACATGTGATGGAACTGCACTTTTTAATATTTTGAACTTAACCAAAATTTATCTTTCCTCACCCAGCAGCAGTACAAGAAAGACAGTGCATATTTAGATTTATGTGATGTATTCAAATAGCAATAGGATTCTCTACATAGATTCACGCACTCTCTACTTTATTTTACTTATATATGTGATATTTACCAATACACTGGTTGACAGCTTTCATACACAAATTTTCATAGTAAACGCTTCCTGCACCAGGCTTTATTTTGTTCATATAACTCATCTTTTCTTGTAGCTCTGGGGATTTTACGTTTGGATAAGGCATTCCGATTACCATCACACATCGACCCAAATTATCACTAAAAAAAAACTTTACTCATAGCGCTGGCTGAAGGTCACTGATCACTGTCGATTTGAGAGTGGCAATTAAGAAATATACCTGTTTAAATTGCTCTGGCTCACTCAACAAAGTAGTAAATTATATTTGGCAGTAGTGAAAGAAGAGGTAATTGAGCTTCGCGGATGTACCTTCCATGCCCGCATGGGTATGTACCTATGCGGGCTTGCTTAGACCTAATCCTACCAGTGGTAATGATATTAGGGAAGGACATCTGCCTAGGAGCATAACTTACAGATTAATTGTTAAATTACAACAACTGAGATACCTAATTTTATATGTTTATTATGTTTAGTTAAAGTTTTGAATAAATACTTGAATACATATCGAACACACGGGGCGACAAATACGAAGTCAGGATTTCTATGTTCTTACCTAAAATTTAGACCTTCACTTAATTTTCCACCAACAACACTAAATAAGAGAGCACCATTATGGGTCTCTGTCCCTGTACCTTTACTATTTATAGCTGTTGCATACTTTTGTAAAACCTGTAAGCCCAAAAAGAATACATGTACATGAATTTACATTTAGGTGAATATTTATTTTTTTCGATTATCCGGTTATCCGATACTTTAATCGAGTACATATATATATATAAACCTCATCAACTTCCGATGCTAATTTAGGTTCCCGGAATATCTTTTTCTTTTTACTTATAATTTCGATGACTTTACTGCAATTAAGATGTTCGTACAACATCTGTTCGTAAGAGTACGATGGAAGAAAACATACGACACCGTCGGGTACTATGCTGCAAACGTTTCTTAGTATGCGACCAACTTCGTTCAGCTAAAAATGTATAAATTTAGAATTAATTACAATTCTAATCGAATAATTTCGTATCAAAAAATACTTATATTAAAATTTAAATACTGTTTTATGCTAAAATAAAAGTATATGTAATAATAACTCTTACCAAATCTTTTGAAGTTCGGTTTTCATATAAAAAATTCAAACTGATATTGGAGGGACCTTTTGATAGACAAACTCCCAATACATTCTCTGGCGCGACAACATGTCCACATTTTACGATATTAACACATTCTGTGCTCGACTGGTTATTTGTTAGCAACGCTTGAAACTCATTCACTGGTTCCATCGTGCCTCCTGCTACAATAACCTGAAATGTTTTATAAACCTTTGAAGTTGTAAAATCTTATATAATTAATATTAAAATCTTATATTAATAATAGAATAACTGACTGACTGACATTTCAAAGCACAGACAAAATTACTGGACCATGAAAATTTGCATATGGGTTCTTTTTATCATTAGGTAGCATTAAAGAAATATTTTTGAAAATTCAAGCCCTAAGGTTGTGATATAATGGGATAAAGATTTATAAAAAATCTGAATAACGACGCGAGCGAAGTACAGCGCTAGTATTTTATATATCTAACTAGGCTCAGTGGTTTCAGCCTTGTGAATTTGGATCATATATGACAGATTTACACATACACATAAGTAAAGTAAAGTAAGAAATACAATATATAAGTATAAGTAAAGAAAAACGCAGAAGTCATATTATCCATAACTCGTCCAAGTTAGCCATAACGACATATCCTGAACAGAACTTGGTAAAATTTTCTGAAAAGTTGAAAATACTTACAGATCTGCACTGACTGACAACTTGCTCGAAATGTTCTGCTGGGTTCAAAAGAAGATATTTGAGCTGTCCAGTTTCCCCAAGTTGCGCTAAAACTCTCCCATTTGCACTTCGGTCACACAACCTCTCCAAGAAATCCAGTATAGCATATAGCCCACTACCGGCTGATGTTTCCGTTGATAATACAGGCATCTAATAATTGAAAATAAACAAACCCATTACAAACTTTTTAAAATCTTTCTCAAATACATTTTTAAAGAAATATTTTTGATAACATATATTACATATTACATAAACCCCAAATAACTACAGACAAAGTTCATTCAAATGTTGTTCAATTGTTGCTAAATACACATTTAATTTTGACATGGACTACAAATTATTGTTACAACTAATTGTATGAACTTTGTATAAAACAGCTATAGTTTTAAGTTTTATTTGTGTCAGTATATAATATACCATAAAAAATGTGTACTATATATATATAACCTGATTATTTGTTTTGATTTCTAATTTTGGTGTGTTTTCAACTTGCTCATATTCATTTTTCTTCTTTGATATGTTACTAAGAAACTCCTTAAAATTAGCCTTTTTGTTGATTAATTCTTTTTTATTTTCCTCTTCAAGCCCTTGCTGGCTATATCTTATCGAAAACCCGTGTAGTTTTGGGGCCAATCTAGTATGTCTACAGAATTCCACTAAGGGACGTAGGTTCATATGATCTATTTCAGACTGTATTACAAAATCCTCAAGTTTGTATATTGTCACTTGTTGCTTCTTATCATTTGCCGATTTTGGTTTTATAAGACCTGAAAAATCACACCCACAATTGTATTTTTCTTAACCTGTGCATCTTAGATAAAAATGCATATAGTGTATTATTAGTTATTTATGAAATACTTTCATTTATAAGTTTTATACATTTTTTATATAACTATATTGCCTTAAAATATAAGAAATGATAGCAACTGTTACTAAAACTTATATATAATAATAATATACAACTGATTTTAATCAACTTATGATAAGAAAAATAATGTTTAATATATATATATTGTTTAATTGTTTTAAAGTTATAACTGCAGGGTTACTTAGATTTGTAATAAATAATAAATAAAATATTTATACAATACCTAATAACTTTCCAATAACAAAACTAACTTGATTCAACTGCAAAAGACTCTTGCTACTAAAACGAGTCCTGTATTTGTTAATGTAGAAATCCAAAAATGTCTTTACAGATCCCAATTGTCTGGAAGAAACTGGTGCAGAATGAGCATTTTCTAAAGCTGCAGTTAAACCATGGGCTTCATCTAAGATTAAAACATTGTCTTTTAATTTTAGAGATATTCCTGATCTTGCTCCACTACTAACTATGCCAGCATGGCTTATTAATACTACCTGAAAATTTTAAGTACATACAAACATGTAAAACAAATTCATATAAAATATTTTAATAGATTTTATTAAGTTGATTTAAGATTTGAGCTATTCTGGAATCAGCTTATATTTACACTAAACATAAAAATTAAACTTATCTAAATAAATATATTATATATTATAATTATAATATATTATAATATATTTTATATATATATATATATATATATATATATATATATATATATATATAATATTATATTACTAATAATGTAAATGCGACAGTAAATATGCTTGGCACTTATTCATGCATGAAGAACTGACGAGATTGCAATGAAAATTAAAATAGTAGTGTTTATACTAGAAAACAATAAGTAAAAGCATGTTTCTGAACAAAAAGTAGTACAAACATAAAGTATCCTAATTAAGATTATATTTAATAAATTTAAAAAAATATATCTCTTAGTTTTTTTAGCCAGGGTTTGCTCCCTCAAAAGTAATCCTCTTTTCTTAGAAAGTTAGTACAAGCCTTAGGAAATATTACATGCTTAGCATAGAATGATTTTTTGTTTTTTGTGATTTGCTTCGAAAATAATGTACTTAATTAATTTATTTGTGATTTTAATAAAAACATATTTTAAAACCTACAAAAATTAAAAATTCCAGGCCCAGAAACACATATCTGTGGAGAAATTGTTATAATTATATTTGTTATAATAAATATAACAAATAACTACCTCCGACTCATCCAATGCCATCCTGGAAGCATAGTAAGGACATGCTTTCAATTGTTTACCACACTTTATTATGTCTTCCATATCCATTATTTCAACAAGTAATTGATCTTTTAACTTAGTTATATTGGTCTGATTATAGTATGGGCATGCTGAACAAGATTTTGTTTTTGTTTTCTTCAACACTTTACCCTCTTCAGCAATGGAAGTTGATTTCGTTTTAGATTTCTGCATATCGAGGCATCTGTAAAATAATATTTATAACATTATTAGGGTATGCATTTTATTTAGAATTATAAAGAAGTGCCAAACATTTATTTTTTTAGTAATGTATTTCAAACTTTTTAATATCATCAAGGCACATAAAGTATAGTAGTTAATAGTATTTACTATTAATAAATTACAAAATTAAGATAATTGCTTATAACATTGTACAAAATTCTTTTTTAATAGAAATCAACGTAATACCTCACCTTTCATTAATAAGATTAACATTATTTAATTTATTTACATCAGAATTTATGCAGTAATGTTGTCTCGAAGCAAGGGTGATTACTCTAGTGTTATCATTGAATACCGTTCGTTTGATTTCACCCACAAACTGTGACAGCTGACTATGAGTTCTACTACTTATATAAATCTGCAAACATTTTATACTTTCTCATTTAAGCATATGCTACTAGTAAAAGTTATGTAATCAATGTTCTTACTGAAGATGATTAGTTAAGCAATGCTGCATTTTCTTCCTTTGAATTTCAAAATCATAATGACATAAAAAGGGAATTTGTTAACTAAACAGCCACTTAGCAAAGTTTATAAGTAAAATTTAATTAAGTTTATTTATAATCTAACGCTAATTGTCACCTTAGTGTTATTTTCCTCATTAGGATCTAAATTTACTTCTTCACTGTCAGAATCATCTTCCCTATTTTCGCTTTCCTCTATGATGAGGTCTCGATCATCAATATTTTCTTTTTCTACTAATGTTTTTTCATCATTTGTTTTATTATTTTTTTCTCTTTTATTGATAAAATAATCATTTTTATTAAAACTAATGTTTTGTTTAATAACTTTCTTTTTTAATTCATCAAACTCTTTCTCTTTCTGCATTATTCTATTAAATTTTATTTGCAAGTTTAGTAAATTTTGGGTCTTGTTTATTTTATTATACTCTTCTTGGAGCCAATCATCAGTATCTATAACATGTTGTTATTTAAAAGAAATCCTTTTATTAAAATATTAATCAAGATAACATATTTAAAACTGTGAATTAAGCTGAAATTTAATATAATTTACCTGTTTTACTTGAAAGTTCAAGTTTAATTTGATCTATTTCCTTGGTTAGATCTTCTAAAATTTTCTTGTTGCTATCTTTAAGCCACTGAAGGGCCCCACAACAAATGCTTAAAGATTTACCCTATACATAATACTTAAATGAAAAAAAATACAAAGCCACATAAATTTAGTGTATATGTACAATTCCATAAAAATAAACAACTTACGGTTCCAGTAGGACTTTCAAATATACCATATTTTCTATCTTCAATTGTTAAATATAATTCAGTCATGAATTTCTTTTGAATATCATAAGGTTGAAAGGGAAATGAAAATATGGGATTCGTTAATTCAGTCATTGTTGTTATTGGTCTTGATTGGTCTTCTTTATTATTATTAATATTTTTTCACAAACTGTTATATCAATATTTTATTTTAACCATAGGTCTCTAATCACTTGCTAAATTATATTATATATTTAAACTTATTAGTATTATTAGTCTAAAGTCTTGGCGCCAGTTAAGTTACACTTTACATGTCACTGTCAAACACTTCAGACAGCAGCATCATGATTTTTTAAAACCATGGTTTTAAAAAATCATGATGCTTCTTAAGTGAATATTAATAAAACTAAAATTACCATTAAAAAAAACACTAAAAATACAGCTTTAATTAATTCGAATATTAAATATAGATAATAATCGACTGATTGTTGTTACAATTTTACATTGCAATTTACGTTGGGCAAGAGAATGGTTACTATAACGTCGAGATTTCATTATTATGTAAAACGCAGTAGTTGGTGGTATGCTCTTTAATTATAGAGTTTAGAGATAACGAGAATGTATATTTTTGAAAAAGGTTGCTCAAAATTTGTGAAATTTATGATAATTAAATGATTGCGTTCCTGGAATTAGACGGTGAAATTTAAAGATACAAGCCAATGCTCTGTAGAGTTAAACCGTAGACAGAGGAATTAATAGACCAAAGGCCGTGAAGCCGCGATTGAGACAGAGATAGTTTGTCAATATATGCGTATAATATTGCCATAGTAACTGCATTCCCTGTTTTGGGAGATGAATAATTTTCAGGATTTAATTAAAACAAATTGAGTTTATTAAATTTTACTTTTTAATATTTTTTTTTATTTTACATTTTTTTTAATTAAAATATTTACTTAAAAAAATTAATTTAATTTAATTTTAATTAAATATGGAGTCCAATAATAACCTAAAGTGCTTCGTTATATGTAAATATGTTATTTCAATTTATTTGTTCTTTTTTTATAATTTCCTAACGACAACATTATTAAACATTCTTCATTTTATTTATAATATTATTACATTCCGAGTCAAGAGGTTAACATAGAAATATATGTGGCAACCATTCATTAGTAATAATTTAATTGAGTGTTTATATTTCAACTTCTGAGGAGAATGCTACTCCAGTACCATATAAAGATGCTGAAGTACTATTGATAACGGAAACAAAAACAAACAATGCAACAGTTTTTGGGTGTAGTTGGAAAACAAAAAAAAAATTAAAAAAAGTGTAATAAATATTAAAAGGTAAAAATTTAATAAACTTATTTTGTTTTAATTAAATCCTGAAAATTATTTATCTCCCAAAACAGGGAATGCAGTTACTATGGCAACATTATACTCAACATTGACAAACTATCTCTGTCTCAATCGCGGCTTTACGGCCCCTTGGTCTATTTTTTTCTGTGCTACGATAAAAACCCACTGACAGTTGACATTTGCTAATAATTGATTTTGACAAACTATCTACACAAATTGTAATAATTTAAAAATGAAGTCATCATATTCAATTCATAAATAAAAACCTATTTATTTTCTTTCAAAAAAGCTATTATTTAGTATAAGTTTAAGTATATTTCGTCATTGGTTTCATTTTATTTTCAAGGTGTTATAATTTCAAAATGTCGCAAAAGTGAGTAAACCTGTTTTGTCAACATTTTCTTACTCTATAATAATATATGAAATAATCTTTCTTTCTTACTTGTAGTATTAAAATTTTACCTGGTGCAACTGTGTGTGAGGACTGTACATTGGAAGGAGATATAACAATTGGTGGAGGGACAGTCATCCACCCAAGAGTTACTATCATTGCTGATGGTGGCCCAATTATAATAGCTGAATATTGCATTATAGAAGAATATTCCACTATAATACATAAGTAAAATTTCATTTTCTTTTATTTATACAATAATTTACAAAGAAGGAATATTATTATATTTCATATAGTCCTAACTTTTTACTGACTTTTTTTTTTGTTTCATATAAAAGTTACTCTGTTTAGTGGACTATAAGTCAACATAGATCTTGTTAGTGGTGGATATTTAGACCACTTTTGTTCATTCTCCTTTCTAATTTTAAAATATAAAATTTACCTTTTTCAGAAAAAGTGATAAACAAGAAAATCCACCAAAACCATTATTTATTGGTGCTCATAATGTATTTGAAGTG
The DNA here is from genome assembly GCF_905147045.1 of Nymphalis io. Classification (NCBI taxonomy): domain Eukaryota; kingdom Metazoa; phylum Arthropoda; class Insecta; order Lepidoptera; family Nymphalidae; genus Nymphalis; species Nymphalis io. The sequence continues at coordinate 5,256,637 of NC_065893.1, read as the reverse complement.
GGGTGCAGGCTAGAGTCACCCTTCGGCCATATTGGAGAGAGCAATGTGTTTGAATGTAGATCATTTGTTGGTGTTAATGTTAAAATTGGTAGTGGATGTGTTATTGGTAAATATTCCTTGCATATTTATAAATTTAGTTACATAATTTTTATATTAGTTAGTTACATAATTTTATAATTGATATTATATTTTAAATGTCTACTCGTATATACAGTTGTGGTCATACAATTAAGAACAATTTGAATTTTCAGATTTTTTATCCAAATCATGTCCTGTATAGCTTATTAACTAGTCATATTATTAAATAACCACATGAATAGAGCAAACAATATTAGGCATATAGAGTAAAATCGCTAACTATCTTTGAACAAAATTTTATTTATTCTCTATAGTAACAAATTCAAATAGTAATAAAGCTGGACAAATAATTAAGAACAATTTAATAAACAGCTCGAGAGTTGTTTTATATAAAACTAAGATTAAATAAATCACACGAATGTAAAGTGCATAAAGAAAAAAGCAATTTAATACATTTTAAACTAAAATTAATAATTAGTAGCATGTTTACATCTTTAATTACTGCTTTACACCAGCGAGGCATTAACTCTATCAATTTTTTACATTTTGCAAGAGAGATTATTACTTCAAATAAAACGTTGTACAGCTCTCTTAAATTTCCACACTGTTGATTTGAAACCTTTTTCTTGACTTTACAACAAAGATGCTCTATTCGGTTTAGATCTGGTCTGTTAGCTGGTCAGTCTAAGACAGAAACTGATTGCAAAGTGAGAAATTCCTTAAAGGTGCATGCAGAATGCTTTGTATCATTGTCATGCTGGAATGTCCAAATAAGTGGAAGCATGTCTTCAGCATGCGGTAATATTGTTTTTGCCAGTATATTTTTGTATTGGTATTGTTCCATATTTCCTTCTATCAGCTTAACAAGTCCAACACCATGTCCAGAAAAGCATTGCCAAATTTTCAATTTCCCCCACCATTCTTTGAAGTCACTTTTGTGTACTTAGGGTTTAATGCTTTATTCGGAGGGTGTCATAGTACATATAGTTTTCTATCATAATATACCCATTGTTATTTTTGTCTCGTATGAAAAAAGAACATTTTTCCACTATTTACTACTACTTACTGTGCAGTTATCATACCTTCTTGCAAATACAAGCTGGGCTTTCCTAACATGCACCGTTTCAACATGGCCACTTTTCTTACTATCTTAACTTTTCATCTACCAAACGCCTTCGAATAGTGTGTGCCGAGATAGCTGTTTTTTTTACCAAAATATTATATTTTCAGCTCATTAGACCTTTTAAAAGGATTTTGTTTGGCCAAACGAACAACATGTCGATTATCTTGATGAGATGACTTTCTTTGTTTAAGTACATGCAAAACAATCACCTTTTAGAATTGTAGAGCACTAGATGGAGTCTAAATTATACGAATAGTGACCTACAATCACAGAGTCACAGTTGTTCTCTATTTAAATTGAAACTATAATAAAAAAATAAACTATTCAGCTTTCTTAATTATGTGACCAGCTATTAAGTAGTCATACTTGGTTCAGATCTAATCTATAAAGTTTATCTATTTTTTGTTTTTTAGCCAATTATGTTGATCAATGAATGCTCCGATAGTATGGAAAAGTTTTGCAGTACCAAGACAAATATAAAAAATTACATGCAATTTTTTCAAACTACCAAGTATAATTAATACTTGTTAGTTTGAAAATTCCCTTTAAATAAGCATTCTTAATTATATGACCATCACTGTATGTATATATTCTAAATTTTTTTAATATACTTTTTAGGTGCAGCATGTAATTTAACAGTAGCACAAACATTAGCGGATAACACTGTTATTTGGGGCTCAGAGCATCATAACAGAGAAGCTCTAGAAAAGCAACCTTCCCAACTTTTACAATTGGACTTCCTCAGCAAAGTCATGCCAAATTATCACAGACTAAGGAAACCAAATGTACATAAACGTCTCCCTTCCAGACAGTCTCAAGAAATTTCAAAATAATCCTATGTTTACGATTTATTTATTACTCTTAAAAAATGTTATAATCTAGCTATGCAAATTTTAAGCTTACTTTTTATGTTTAATAATTTAAGAAAAAATTTACTTAATTTAATTAGAAAAATATTATTGTCTTTGTTTTCTATGGCTTATATTTGGGTTATATTCACAATCATACCACTTTTTTTAGTATTGACAGACTTCCACCTGTCGCCTTGTGATCCGGAACATGAAACTCAAATATAATACTCATTTAAAATGGGTACTTTATATTGTAAATGTTAAGAGTGCATGTATTCTATATTACAAAATCTATAATAACCAATTAGTCCATGTGTTAACTGCATGTTAGAACTTTTTATGTCAGACTACAAATTTAAAAAAAAAGAATGGAGGTGCACTTGTACACTCAAAATTTAGTTTTGTTAAGAAAAACTCTTAATCTTAGACACCGGGAGGAGGTGGGTGCAAGGGGATGTTCTTGCCCCCTATGTCCCTGCCATGAAAGAGTATATTCAGAAAGTCATTAAGAAACATTTTTTTATTATTAAACTATTTAAATAAACTTATGGGCTATGGTGTCTTTGTTGTAGTCAAAATTTGTTCAACATCTTTTCTATGTATTCACTGTACTCGTCTATCATTTTCCTGTGAACAGTATAGGTACTACATAAACTATTGTGCGTTAATACTATATTGTATTAGTTGCCTAATATTGTAATATTAATATGCAGATGCATCTCTTAATCATCTTAATTGATGGTATTTGTAAACAATCTGTTAAAGTAATTTAGTAAATGAGTTATTATGCACTAAAACACCCATAATAAATTTTAATCAATAAAGGTTAAAAAAAAGTAAATTGTAATTGGCTTAGTAACTAGATATATAGTATAAGATCAGAACATCAAAATGTTCACGAGTTTTTCTTTGTAGAAATTCGTAGTACCATCGTAAAGTTGGAAAGCTGACAGTATCTACTCTGTTATACCTCGGTAAGCATGTGACGCCTAAAGCCTATGACCGAAATCGGTCAGGAAGACATTACCAATGTCAAGATACTAATTTATTCTATTAAAAATGCCTATATTATTTAATTTAAAAATAGCCTACTCTGAAATAAAATAAGCTAAGTAAATTATATTTAAATACTAGTTTTGACACGCGTGTTAGAAGAAGGGGAAGGTGTTGGTATAAAAAAGTACAGTATGTCCAGTGTTGACAACCTTTGAAAAGCATCCCCCCATCTATATATTTATAATATTCTGCTAAAAAAATAAAAGGAAAGCAAGTACTGCAAGCAGCAGTAAACTTGAAATTAACCATTAAATTGAACTGAAGAGTTAATCACAAGAGAGAATTCTTCTAAAAAAATGTCCCCCTAAAAAAATCGTAAGAAAACATTTTCTTAGAATTAGACCCTTGAAAATACCCCATTTCATCTGAGTTACCCCCAATTTAAGAGGACACTACACTGAAACACACACACAAACACTGGAACACTGAAGTTGGCAACACTGCCTATGCCCTTCCTTGGAGTTCAAGCTTGATTCGAAACAAGTTTTATCGAAAACCCGATTTAATTTTTTTTTATGGTTGCACATAATTAAGATATAAAATATAACAGAAGGCTAGGCATATTTTCATTTAAACGATTATGAAAAATTTTCATTTAAACGATTGTGGCAAATTTTCATTTAAATGATTATAGCAAATTTTCATTTAAACGATTGTGGCAAATTGACATTTGAACGATTATGGCAAATTTTCATTTAAACAATTTTTGTAGCGCGATTGTTAGCTTAAGTCGCAATCGATTTAGTATTCGGTCGATTATAGTCGACTCGTGATTCTTAATAGTCGTTAAAACAATGTTATCTACAATCTATAAGACATTTTATACATGTTTTTCTATGCAATTAAAATTTAAAAATGTTATATATTTGAAGTAGATTTTAAAGTGTATACATAAGTATTTTATTATGTCAAATAATTAATTGTTATCTGTCAAGAGCCGTCAAAAATAATAGACTTTCGTTCCCAAATCCCCCTTCCTATTCCTAATTACCTACATCGTCTGGAAAAACCATTGTCGGGTACTGGCGTTATCGTCGTTTGATATATTCGTGCGTGAGTGTAACAAAATAGCAAAAATTGCTTGAAGTTAATGTAAATTAGGACTAATTTTACTCAAAACATTATGTTATTGAAATTGTGTTAGTTGCATCGTCTACGCATCCATACGAATCTATAATATTTTAGGCTTTATTGTACAAAATTAAGTTTCTTTTTAAGATTTTATGGATTTTCTTTTTATGTGATAATAAATAGAGTGATCTAAATATCCGTGAGTTAAATTTAAAAGTTTTCGTTCCCATTACCTTGCTGCTAAGGAATTAAATCGAAGTGAAACGTTTTCGACTGATTGTGGTACTTTATGGACGCCATGTTGTTATTTACTCTTTGATTTTTCACTTTTTTTGTTATGGGTTTTGTGTGTTGTGGATAAATCTGTGTGTGAGCATGTTGGAAGATGTTCCCATACACGGAAGTCGCAGTGATTTCAAGACCAAGCCTCCTACTCACCAAAGAAACCTTAGTTTGGATTTTAGGTAAGTTTTTGTCATACTTACATTAAAGTAAACACTGAGTTTATTTATCAATATGACTAATTATTTAGCATTAATATGTTTTTTGCGGTGAGCAGTCTAAATTTAGATGTATAAAATCATTAAAATTAATTGCATATATTCTATATACAATTAGTGTAATAAAATTGATATACTTTTATAATCCTGTAATAGTCTTTATTTTATATAAAACATATAGAATAACAAAGATAAATGTAATTACAGCATTGTATTATTATATCAATTATCTGAATACTTAACCTTTATAATCAATGCCTACATACAAAAAAAACACTCGATTTGTTTTTAAACAAAAATTATTTGTTTCTCTATACATCCTAAACTTTTATTTATATTTCGTTACAAAGTATGTCTGAGCATGTAAGTTGCAATAGTGTGTGCCTTTTGAATTACAATTAAATTTCTTTAGACAAAGGCTGATTATTTCATTTAGACTAACACTACATTTTAGCTAATTATAATTGGTTTGGATATTTTTCCATAGTTCTAATTTCTCAGAATGCACTATATATATATAAAATAATATATATATGTATTATATATATATATAAGATCATCGGTTTTTCTTCTTTAAAGCATAATAATGTGATTCATCTAAAAACAGAGTTTTATTAAAATAAACTGATGAAATATTAACCTAAAAACAGAGAATCGACAATTAAATGTTCAAGCTTTACTTTTCTTATTTTAAAAAACCTGAATTGTCCTTTACACTTTTAAATTAAACTAATTAATTAAAAATTCACGTATATAACTGATTTTTAAGAAATTATTAAACTACAATTGAAATCAACTAGAACTTATTTTGTCATTCAAAACTTCGATGGGGCTCCCTCTTATGACTCATCTGCGAACATTCGAATGTCAATGTCAACAAAAAGCTTACATACAATATATATATATATATATATATATATATATATATATATATATAGTGTATGTATGTATGTAGTATATATATTAATGGATTGATTTTTATTAATACTCAAAATTACACTAACATACTGTTTTTCTATTAAATAATTTATAAATGTAATACTTACAAAGTTCTGCTCTAATAAGGTAACTTATTACCTCTATCAGTAACATGTTTTAGTTATTTATTTAAACCTGTTACTGGATTCAATTGTATGCAATGTAGTATCCATTGTAGAATACTTTGTTAGAAGTCATTTTTATTGTATAATATGCAAGCATAATTTAAATATTATACTTGTTATATAAAATTTGACATGGACCTATCTTTAGAAGTGAACTTTTAAAACCTAAAGGAAGACTACTATTTTAAAAAAATACAGTTCTTTTGAATTTAATTTTTTTATCTCTCCATCTATAGTTGTAATTATACTGAAAATAATGCTGTTAAATTACTTTTATGATAGCTGAGAGTTTGAGTTGACATATGGGATAACAATGTTATGAAAAATAATAACTGATGATAAGATTTTCCCAGTAATCAAACCGCGTCCAAATCTTAACTTTGTACTTTCTATAGTATGTATTAGAAGTTATTGTGTTTTTCTGTCAGAAAATTCTCAGTAGCAGCCCGGGGTCTGAAATTTAGAAGTGTGTACACTCTTGTGCGTCGTAAAGTTTGTAAAGCCGTCGGTCTTGCGCCTGAGCTCTTTCCGGTTATGTCGGATTGCCATTTAATCAGATTATGAGAGCTAGAGAATAAAGAGTGCACCTGTGTTTGCTCACACTACTTGTGCACTTTAATATCTCCTGCGCAGTTGGCTAATCTCTCTTGAGATTGGAGCCACCATGGCTGAAATCATACTGGAGGATGTTAGAGATTAGATATATTAGAATAAATTATTCATAAAAATACATTGGGATGTCATTTTATGTGTAAGGATAACACATACATAAATATAAAAATAAAGAAAAAAAAATTACAAATAATCACCAATCTGCACTGAAATGGTTTGGTGGAATAAGCTCTAACACACAAATAGTGGTAGAGTTTTGCCCTGTTATTTTACATATTTACTAGAATATTTTAAGTGCCTATTTCATTAAATACTGCTGTAATCATGAAAACAAAAATGAATACATAAATATTTTAATAAAGGTCATTAAATAAAGTCATAATTAGTATGTTATTCATAACAGTATTCTTTCTGATTGTACTCTGTTACATTTTAAGACTTTAAAGCTGAGAAATACATTATATAAACAAATCAGTATATTCCATTAATATAACTAGGTCATAGTGTAAAAAGGTTCAGGTAAATATTGGTAGTGTAGTATGTAGGGCATTGATATCAGGTGAATGGACGGGAGCGAAAGTAAAAGTGGCCGGCGCACAGTCCAATGACGGAAAGCAGCACCCGATTTCCTGACGATGATGTTAACATTTTTGATATCTTAGTTTAAAGCAAATTGTATTAGGTAAATTTTACCATTATGTAAAATATTACAAATTTAAATCTTCTCATAGTTATTTACGTATATTTTTGTTTATTAACTAAAATGTAGTTGTTATACAATAATATAAATTATTTCTAATATGTAATGATTATTTTGAATGCGTACTTCTTTCTACTGTACGGTTTCTTTGTAGTGGAAGACGGAGAAGATTGTAGATTTGTAGAAAAATATACTAGACTGCTTCGACATTTAAAACCGTATTTTTAATACATCTACCTATAAAAAGTAACAAAGGTTTCACGGTATTTAGGCGTAACAAGGTTTCATATTGATCAGCAATGTTTTTCGCCATGGAAACAAGCGCTTATATTTATTTCAGTGGCTTCACGGTTAGTGTACTACTATATATATATATATATATTATTTATAATATAAGTAATATTCTATTATTCTCCTTTTATTTATATCGAACATCAAGAACAAAGAGGATACGCGCGAACTCATTGGTTATCGAAAGTATATAACATAAACTTACGTATATTATAAACTTAAAACACCAAGAAGTTTAAAAACACAACACACACTGACTCACAATCATTATAATAAATCTGGTTAATGTTTTAACTCATAAGTGTGTATTAAAGTTAAGTAAACCTAGTTACCCTACATTTCTTGTTTTGGTAGTAGAACTTTGTGCAAACTGGTCTGGGTAGGTACCATCCACTCATCAGATATTCTACCGCAAAACAGCAGTACTTGATATTGTTGTGTTCCGGTTTGAAGGGTGAGTGAGCCAGTGTAATTACAGGCACATAACATCTTAGCTCCTAGGGGCATAACATCTTAGTTCCCAAGGTTGGTGTCGCATTGGTGATGTTAGCGATAGTTAACATTTCTTACAAAGTCAATGTCTATAGCCGTTGGTGACCACTTACCATCAGGTGGCCTATTATGCTCCGCCTATTATATAAAAAAATCGAATCTTTGCGTATATTGTGTCTTTAGATAAAAACGAAATATATATTTTTACCTATTTCGCCGGAGATTATTTATCACTTAATATGTTTACACATGTACAAATGATGACCCATACTGGATACACGTAAAACCACAATGAAGTAATGACGATCGCGGGTTCAAACCCAGGCAAGCAATAATAAGCAGAATTTTAATATACTTAATTTGTATTTGTTTTAATTCCGTATATAATAAATCCGTGTATAGTATAAATTTCAATAAATGAAACTGCGGGACACAGTTAGTATTTAAATATTAAATATTATTACACGACTGCCCAAAAAAGGAGTATAATGTTTTCAGGATACTTATACATTTTCAGATACATGTATATATGTCAGTTTCTTTATTTTTAAATGTCTGAAGCTATTACCATTATATCTCCCCGACCACCGGCTATAATTTTTTACGTTTAGGTTCATTTGCAGCATATTTTTTGAAATATGTTTTTTTAAATTAAATTAAATGTACTTAAGTAAAAATGATTGTGATTGAAGATAATTTATTACATATTCTTGAAGCTTAATTTTTATAAGTCGTTCTCATATTACTTATCAATCAAAAACAATTGACTTTTAGAATAGAATGTAAGCGACCTCCATTAAACCAATGTGCGGTGGACCGACCAAGGCCTTTTTCATTGTGATTTTATATGCTTAACCATTAGAACACTGCCAGAAATTTAAATAGAACTCCATTTATGAATTTACTGTATATGCTATACACATTTTCATATTAAAATGATATACAATAATTATATTAATATCCATAAAACAATTACCTAAGTAATATAATATAGTACGTCGCAAGTATTCACGTTCAAACTGAATAACTAACGATAAGTTATTATAAACTTTTCTGCACCTACATATGTACCTAAAATATATACTTTCGATGTTTCATTAATTAAACGTTTTTAATAGAATTATTCTATATTCGGAATTTTAGCCGATTATGCATAAATACATTTAGTACTTTTTGTTGCAAAATGTTATTGTGAACCAAGGTTTTCATTAATTTGTACAATAAAGTATACGTAACGCGGTATCTTTGGAACATAAATATATTCGATATATGTCCTGATTAGATTAGATATAGTCCTATCTCAAGTTAATAGCTTAATTTTTATATGTATATATTTAACTTGTTCTATTTGTTTGCATGTGTTTCAAAGAGAATGAAAAATTTGACATTACAGAGTAATTCTATCGGTCTTCTAAAATTAATATTTTCTTTAAGGTTTATTATATCTGTTTTATAAATCTATTTTTAATTTTTACTCGTTTAGTCATAAACATTGATAAATGGTGTTTTCCTATAACCCTGGAAATTAGTAAAAGCATTCGTCCTTCGAATAATACAGTGTTTTTCTATGAGGTATTTCGCTCTTCTCTTACGAGATATTTCTCGCTTAAACCTAGTAACCTACTAGTTGCTACCAGAAGTAAAACAATAAATTAATTATTCCAAGTCAGTAAATGACTGAAAATGTATCATAATAATAAGTTGCGAAAGAAAGCGGCTCATCGCTCTGTCACATCCAGATTAGAGTAATAAAGCCTGAGATAATGCTACGCAGAAAATGAATTGTTAGCTGTGACCCCAAAAAGAAAAGAACGCCTATGTGGCGCAAATGTTTCTCCGATATGAAAGTTTTTTTTTATTGTTACATATATAATAGCATAAGTCATTTCGATTTCCTATCTTCTATGATGATTGGAGCCCTAATTTTACCAAAACATGTCAAGTATCTGTAAAAATCGTCAAGGAAACTAGAAAAGCTATATTAATATTATTTTGACCACAAACGGTTAATTTTGTAGCAAGATATTTATTTATTATGTTATGCTTTACAAAATGTTGTATATTAACGTGCGAACGGCGGTGTTTACTACTAGAGAGTAAAAAATACTTAGTTACTTATAATATAATAAATACTGGACATACCTATTTCTTATTAGGGTTGGGGCTTTAATACTAAATTAGCCTTTGCTCATCCGTAGGACATTTTGGCACGCCGCACGATTAGTTGTATCAGATACGTCGTGTATTTGAATGAACGACGATACAACGTTAAAACAATAATTTAAAAGCAACCTTAATTAAAAAAAAAAAAAACTAGTAGCAGTCGAATGGAAAACTAGATATAATGTATCGTAATAAGTTTTTTACAATTATGTCCTCGTGCGCTTTTAATTAAAATCTGTCATTGTCTATAATAAAGTTTTTCTTTACATCGCAAAGCCTTCACATAACTGCGTTCACCGTCATAGGACACTTGGATTAATATCAGATCTACGATAAGCACGTGTTTAAATAATATACCTCATAATACATTATATTCTTATTAATCATGATATACATAAATCACTACCAGGACACCTTTTTGAAATCAAATACCTATTTCAATATTGACTTGATTCTAATCAAATAGTTTTATTGAAATAGACTTTTACAAGTACTTATGAATCGTCAAGTGCTACCACTGTTTCGGAATGTGGATTCTAATGGAAAGAACCGGAAGGAAACTGCAGTTACTTTATAAAAAAGAAAAGTATGAATTACATTTATTATACATTCAATTTAGTTAGTCCTACACTAGATCCGGCAATCATCTTTACTAATAAGATTATTTTTAATAACTAATTGAAGCCTGCTTAGTAGAAACTCAATTATAGACTGCAGAATTTTATAATATGATTAGAATATGATTAGAATTTGGGTAAATACAGTATATTTACCCAAATGGAACTGTTATTTTGTAAATTTTCTTAAATACATCTTTGAGGGAAGCTCACGCTTCTAAATTGTAAATCATCTTTATGGTTTATTTTTATTTATATAATTCATTTTTGTGTCGCAAAGAAAAAGCAAAACGTATGCCTATATCAAGAAAATATATTGCAACTAAAAATATACGGGATTTTTAGCTGTGTGATCAAGACATTGATGGATAGCCAAAACAATAGTGTAAGTCGTTGTGTCCATGACTTCATGGCCAGATTTCGGCCACGGCGGCCAACCTCAAGAGAGATTAGTCAACTACGCAGGACATATTATAGTGCACAAATGTGTGCGCAAACACAGGTGCACTCTATACCCTATCTCACAATCCGATAGGACGGCAATCCGACACGACCGGAAAGGGTTCAGGCGCAGGACCTCTTTACGTGCTTTCCGATTCACGGGATGTACACACTTCCAACTTCCAGACTCCGGGCTGCTACTGAGAATTTTCTAACAGAAAAACCCAATAACTTTTTACTGGCCTGACCTGGGAATTGAACCTAGGACCTCCGGGTCTGCGGCCTTATATCAAGCCACTAGACCAACGAGACAGTCAATGGCCATTTAATATGGATGTGACTGACAATTTTTTTCAGCATATTATATATTCTTAGTTAAACAGAAACTTAATCCTGTTTTAAGATATTATTTTTTATTAAAATTACTTCGAACTATATTTATACATATCAATATACATAATCTATTTATATAAAAGCATGCATAGGAATTAATAATACAGTTTAATTAATATATACAGTTATTTACAATCCTTTGCGTAGTTAAGTCAAGAGCGTTGATTTTGCCATTGTCACACATGGAGAAGACACGAAGAAGACGCGTAATACATACATAAATGATCTCATTGACATCTATAAAATAAAATTATTTGCAATATAGATCACGCTGCATTTAATATTAAAGATAAGACTGATATTAATAACAGACAAGAGTAACAGTACTTAGACCGACTGGGGGCTTTTTGAGGGCATGATAGACGGAAATCATCAATCAACATTCTCATTTCTCACCCACGGTTCGGGAGTTCACTATTCTTATTAGTCTTATGAATGAAGGTCTTTTTATAGTACAACTAACGGTTAGCTTTTTTGTTGTATGTTCAAAGAAAATATTAGGAGGACTACTACTACTGCTACTACTGCTATAACTTTATTAAAATGGATAGTATTATGATGTAATATTTGTTTTCATAAAAATTATAAAGATAATGTAAGTGGGATTTTAACCTTTATTGCTTTACTAAATTAAGGACCCTTTTTGATGTTTGATAGGATTTGGTCATAAATTATTTACAAAAAACAGTATTTTTATTCAGTTCAAAAAAACTTTCTGAATGGAATAATTTTACTATACTTTGTGTTAAAAATATACAATTGAAAATAAATCATTTTTGATGCTTGCGATAAATATAAAAAGTTACTTGTATTTGAACCATTATCATTTGTCCATGATCATTTGTCTCGTACATATTAGCCTCAAATAAAATATTTAAATTCAAAAAGAACTATAATTTCTAATCATTTGTATCTAACTCACAATAGAAATGCGTAACGCTCAAAGAGTTGTAACTATTATTTTATGGTGTAAGGTCGTAATAGTGTATTTAAACCACGCAAGAAGATAAGATTATTAAAAGTTTCTATGATATTACTCTTAATAGTCATAAAAAATGTTATCCATGTTCCAAGAACACGAAGAATGATTTTATTCTGATGGTTATGTATTAACTCAAAATAAACGCCCTAGCTGATATTTTACTGGACTGGACCTAAAGTTCATAATCAAAGTCTATAATCGATAAAAGTAGTCTACAAGATGTCCAATTTTGGTGTAATTTATTATCTTATTTAAAGTTATGTAAAGTTTAAACATGTAATATCAGATGTAGGGTTTACTGGTAGTAGAACTTTGTTATTAGTGGTAGGGCTTTGTGCAAGCTCGTCTGGGTAGGTACCATGCATTCATTAGATATTCTACCGTAAATCAGCAGTACTTGGTATAGTTGTGTTCCGGTTTGAAGGGAGAGTGAGCAGTGTAATTACAGGCACAAGGGACATCTTAGTTCTCAAGGTGGTGGTGGCGCATTGGCGATGTAAGCGATGGTTAACATTTCTTACAATGAATATAGGCGGTAGTGACCACTTACCATCAGGTGGCCCATATGATCGTCCGCCTACCTATACTATAAAAAAAGCGTAAGGTTATAGACGCTTCGCGAGGCTGTCAGTACTGCGTTGCTCCATGTTGGCGTAAAATATCTTCAGTACAACCAATTGTCCTATTTTAATTAAAAGTTCGTATAATAAATTATACTGGGTATGTGATTGAAATACAAGCATAGATTTTTATTTGAATCACGTCGAGAATACCATAATTTCCATATTATTCAAAATGTAAGCTTCCTCCTATATATGCGATAAGCAATTAGATTTCTTCCTGCACAGACAATAGAACGTAAAAATTCGTGGCCACGTGTGACGGAAAAAAAATTTATGAATGACGCCGAGGGTCACGACAACCATCCGAAAGCTCATGCCCTAAAACTTTACTATCCAGATGTTTGTTTTGTAGATTAGCAAAAATACACTCAAACTCCGTTCGTTCATACTTAGTGTAATAGGGTTTACAAAAAAATAATAATTCATTTGTGTGCTTCCATATTAATATTATATATTTGTTTTATCGTATAATATCATAATTACTCAACAACTAGTAAAAAGTAAGTAGTTATTTATCTTAATTACAAAGTGATTTTATTTATTTTATTTACAAAACAGGTTTCAAAGACTTCGCTCATTTACATGAAGGACAGGTGGATACAATCTCCAATTCAGATTTAAGTACTCGATGCATACATACATTTTAAACAACCAAATTAACAAAATGGTTTATGGTACTATATATTTTTAAAGACGTTATCACTTGCTGATACAGCTGTGTGCTCATCTAGGTAGTAAACCTACGTTATTCCACTTCCAAAGAACAAAACTTTGTAACGCTGCGTTCAGCGATAAAATTGGTTGGCCACCGCTCACTGACCATCAGGATCAGACCATCAATTTGCCCTTCTGTCTGCTTGTTATAGTAAAATAAAAAAATAAAAACTACGCTGTATAAACATCTGTCTACAAGATTTTATTTAACACACAATAGATATGATGCTACGTGTTAATTCCGCATCTGCGATGGCATGCTGCGCATCCCATTACTGCGACAGATGTTCTTCGAATAACCAATCAGCTTTGCACGAATCGACAGCTGCACTAACTTTATACCTGATTCCATAAACCGCTTCTCAAAATATTAATGTATTGAAAAATAAAATACGACCGCTAAATATATTTCATTGGCACTACTTAATTTAGGTGGAGTTCGTTCTAATGTAATAGTGACAATTACTTTACGATTACTTCGCTAACGTTAATGTAGCATGCGTAGATTATTTTGGCAGACAAGTTTAATTTAAGATCTTTAAGATTTAACAAAAAAGTTGATCTCATATCCACTAGTCACTTACTCCGTTTATGCTACTATTTAGCTACATTCTAAGTAACGCGGCCTTGAGGAGCAAGACAGTAGTGTAGCAAGTAGGTCGATTTCAACAAGGGTAAGTAATTTAAAAATTATATTATAATAAACCTATGAGCTAACACTTAGTCTTTACCCTTTCCCTTTCTGTTTTAAACGTAAATTTATATAATAAAATATTATTTCCAACAACATGACATTGAAAGTACTATAATTTTAGAATGATATTATATAAAAAAAAAAAGCCGAGATGGCCCAGTGGTAAGAACGCGTGAATCTTAACCGATGATCGTGGGTTCAAACCCGGGCAAGCACCACTGAATTTTCATGTGCTTAATTTGTGATTATAATTCATCTCGTGCTTTACGGTGAAGGAAAACATCGTGAGGAAACCTGCATGTGTCTAATTTCACTGAAATTCTGCCACATGTGAATTCTACCAACCCGCATTGGAGCAGCGTGGTGGAATAAGCTCCAAACCTTCTCATCAAAAAGAGGAGAGGAGGCCTTTAGCCCAGCAGTGGGACATTCACAGGCTGTTACGGTTACGGATATTATATATCTTATATTTAAATAATTTAAAGTGCCATACGTAATTTTGTTTTTAATATATAGGCATTTATACAAAAAAACAAATTACAATAAATTTTTTGTTGTCTTTATATACTTACAATATTTTAATTATAATAGAAGTACATCAATCAAATTTTTGTATTATATTTATCCCATAGTTTCGTCTATTTTATTCCAACATTGTGTGTGCCAAGCGCTTTTGGGTTTATTACTCTTTGGGGTTAATGTATCTATATCTCAAAAGAAATCGCTAATATGAATGTTTTATATTTATTCTACCATAAAATTGTACATATAAATGAACTGAACTTTTGAACCTTATTCAAAGAATAGAAATTCAATAGATGTGATCAAAAAATATATAAAATTAAACATTTTCCATTCCTTATCGTTCAAATGTTAAGATAACGACGAAGTACCTATTAGGAAGTCCTTTGATGAATCATGGTGCCAAGTATTTTTGTCGGTCATAGTGTAGGCGTACCAGTTTACGTATTTTTTTTAAATGTTGAGGTCATTTTTAATAGCCTGCAGCTTTTAATTTAATAATGTATGTATTAATAATATCTTTAAATTGTTAATATATATAAACACATCATATGCCTTTATACATAATAGTAGTCTAGAAGTATTCTATGAATATATTAAATACAATTCTATTGTCCAATATAAACAATAAATGAAAAGGCTTAACCAAACTCTTAGTATCCGAAAAAATATAAGAAAAAGAATTACCTACTTTCAAATAAGTAGACAATTAATAAATAGCTTTATAAAGATATATGTAGAAGTTTGGGGTTTTATAAAGAAATAATTAGTAACAACAGGTAATAATTATATATATAACATTTGTGCTATGTTGATTGTTGATACCAGAGCAGTGTCAATGAAGCCGTACGATAGACGGTTGGTACCGTTAATAAGCGGAATGGGCTTAGCTATTTATTAGATTAAGTACCCGCATGCTCACTTTGGACAATATAATCATTACGTCTATGCATTAACTGTGATGTATCTCTACTAAATCTGTGTCATAAAAACCAGTCTTTTTGAAATAATTATTAACTTATACTTACTTATGTAGTTTCGTATATAAAAACATTTGTATAATAATATTATACATTTGTATAATGCAGACTATACATACATACGGTATTGTCATTCTCAGTACGAAAGTATATTTGAAATCTTACGAAAGTTTCGCGCTACGGTCCAGAAGCGTTTGAGAGTATACTTTTGCAATCTTTTTCGTTATTAGCAAATAGTATACTCGTCGCATATTAATCTGTTCATATAATGTAGTACTGCGCGAGTGTATAGAGACATGCTGTTGGGTAATATCAAATTTAAAGGTGACATACTTGGATTACCGTTTATAAACATTGTGTACGATCATAATTATTATAAATAAATTTCAATATTCAATGACAACTAAGAAAACTTCTCTGTAGCAATAGAATGACAAGCATGTCATAATAATCTGAACAAATATGTTTAAGAACGTATAAATTGTAATTGATGTACTAATCAAATATAAAACAGTTATGTAGTGCGTAATATGTACTAGTATTGAGTGCGCGCCACTAGTGTAGAACTTTAACATAATTTTTACACCTTACTTAGATTATAAGTAAGGTATTTTGTTACGATTTGTACTAAGAATTTTATAGTAAAAACTCATCTCGATGGATATCAGAAAGAATGCTATTAGAAAAAATGCTGAATATTTTTGTATAATTTAATATTACTTATTAATACTCTTCAATATGAAAGTGAGTATAGAACGCGAAGTAACACGGCAAGGTTGAAAGAGTCGCTTACTTTCGCGCCTCGTTCACGATTTTTAAGCTTGAGATACATACAGTCATACAAATATAATTTTTGGCCGACTTCACTATGTATAGTTAAGTGAAAACAGAAACCATCTAAGTGCAATGTAACATGACTATAATAAACTATAGTAATGTTATAAAAATAAAGTATATTTTGTCCTTTATATCGTTAAGGTTCAGAATTTAATTACAAACATTAAAATATTTATACAACTTTTACAGGAAATTCTCAATTTTGATTGCAATTAAATATAACAAACCAACAAATTTTTATTGTAGCTTTATAACATTGATTAAAATATAAAGTTTATATGCATCATAATGTTTCACGTAAGTATATTTTAAAAAATAATCAGTTTTGTCAGTTAATTTAAATTGTTATGAGTTTGCCATTGGTACAGAACATCTGTAGTGTGTAATGTAAACAAAGCTCTAATAGAAATTATTATAGCGAATGTTAAGGTTAAGTGGTGTCCCATTTATATGAACAACATCTATTTAAATTGCAATCACTCAAGAATGAAGTGAAAATTTGCCTCCATTATTAACGGTATTTTTTTATGATATGAGCAGGCGGACGAGCAAATCGGCCACATTATGGTAAGTAGTCACCACCGCCCATAGACATTGGCGAGTTAAGAAATAATAACCATTCCTTTCTTCGCCAAGGCGCCACCAACCTTGGGAGCTGAGATGTTATGTCCCTTGTTACTGTAGTTACACTGGCTCACTGACCCTTCAAACCGGAAAGCAACAATACTTAGTATTGCTGCTTAGTGGCAGAATATCTGATGAGTAGGTAGTACCTACCCAGACGGGTCTGTAAAAGTCCTACCACCAGGTAAATTATATTTTACCTGGAAAATATCATAATGACATTTCTCTTAAGTACCAATTTAGTTTAAAATAGTTAAAAAGTACGTCTTCCATTTCAATCCCATGGTACTGCGGAATGTGTCATTTAACAGTGAAACAATCATAATTCTTTATTTATTTTGTATTTTTATATAAGCAATAGAAAAAGTCATTACTTTAACAAAAAATCGAAGCAACCTTAATACTACGTATTTATTTTAATAAATTATTAAAACTTTTATAGATGACCGTTAATTATATCGATAGAAATAGAAGGATAGTTAAAAGGCTACACTTGGCCCATGTACGATAACGGTCTAAAAATAACAGTGTTAATTCGATTCCTACACAGCTCGTATGGAACGTTCACTTATTAGCCCGTATGAAACTTGTATTTCCTATGATTAACTAAGATTTAAAAATATTTAAGTGGCGATCAAACCAAGAGGACGTCATTTCAAATATTTTATGCAAACTTTTATTTATATACGTATTAATAATTATAATTGTCAATGCCAATTTGTGATTAACATTCATAGCACCGCAAATTGAAAGGTAAAAGGAACTACGTCCATTCACAAATAGAATACAAATCAAAATACTTGTAGTAACAACATAAAGTTATTATGTTTTTACTACAAGTAATTATAAATAATAAATTCGATGTTAACAAAATGATAAACCAAGTATGATTTTATCAATTATATTATTAAGTTCATAGTTACCTAATTAACTATGAATTAATTTTGAAGGTTTTGATGAATTTTGTTGCCAATATATCTTGGTCCAGTATTTCATAAATGTCCAGTGGCGTTCTAGCTGCGTAATCGAGGTGATCCTTATTGGAATGGTATGCGGTACGTTGTGCCTACTGCCTACGATTGCGTAAAACAGTTTACCGTGTGGTCACGAAGTAGTTGGACGTGTGTGTGTAGCTATGAAGTGTTTAATTATGTGCTATAGAACATTTTATACAATGACTTTTTTAATTACTTTGTGCAAAAATTTGTGATAAAAATGATCTTATGTTTTAATTAAAGTGTTACTTGTTTTTATAATATAAAGTTGAAAAAAATGGTTAGAAAAATTATAGTAGTAGGAATTCGGCACTATGAAGATCCATTTGATGTGTACGTTTAAAACCTAAAGTTTATTTTAATGGTATATATTCTGTTTATACAATTGTTTTTTTTTTTTGCCCGTAGACATGTGACGGGCGCGAATGGGCCGCCGGCGGGATGCGGCCACCAAAGGAACAGATCTTTGGATTCTGTTTTACAAAGGATACCGGAGGATATGACACCGACATCGCCGGACGGTGCACCGCTTCGAATATCGTGCGAAGCGCCTGCGCCAAGACTCGCACTACCACCCGAAGTTCCCACTGGGTCCGATGACTCTGGCATTCATACTCCACCAGACGGAAATGATGAAGAAAGACCTCAACCTCCTGCCGCTGCCAGATCAAGAGAGAGTCTCGATTCGGGCAATCCAGAAGAAACTGAGAAACCTCCGGATCCGCCCGATGCTGTTAGCGAACCGCCAGCTACGACTAGTAGCGCTACAGAAACGGCAAAAAACAAAGACTTTCTTCTACGACTTTTTGAAAGTAAACTGTTTGATATGAGTATGGCTATTACGTATCTTTTCAACTCTAAAGAACCCGGTGTGCAAACCTACCTAGCTAACAAATTGTTCTCATTCCCACACGAAGATGTAGACTTTTACCTCCCACAATTAGCTACAATGTACATTGAAATGGGAGACGTAGCGGACGTTTTACGACCATATTTGGTGTATCGGTGTAAACAAAGTGCACAGTTTTCCCTTCGACTAGCGTGGTTATTAACAGCGTTTAGTGGAGATGCAAAGAGGTCAAGAGCGACAAAGTTAAAAGACTCTATTCTGGCTGAGGAAATCAGGCCAGCTGCAAGGCGAGGTCATCACAGATCGCAATCTGATGCCTCTGCGTTGAGGTTAGCTACGCCATCAGGAAGGCATTTGGGAGACCTCGCCTCTGGCCGTGCCTTTGAAAATGGTTGTCTTTGCGGTGAGCAATGTTCATGCGGGGCGCCAAGGTTAGAGCCTCAAACAAAGGTAAATCAATATTTTATTATTAACATTCACTTACATGTTTTTATAGAATCCCTTTTAAATCAAATGTGAATTTGTTCGTAACTGTTTTCTTATTTAGATGATATAAAAAGTGAGATTTATGTCGATTAAATTCATGGAAGCTTAATAAGAAGTAAACATAACTTTTTAACTTAATGAGGGCAATTGTCAAATCGTTGATGAGAGGTCAGTATGAAGTTATTTATCGACAGCATTATAAATAAGTAATTATTATGGTATACGTTAAACATTGGTAATATTTGGAACACGCGTCACTGATATTGATTATATTACTTGCCCCAGATATATTATATTGAATGTTTCAATCGGTATTGTATGTTATTATATACAGTTTCTTACTATTATTTAACCTAATATTCTTAAGAATGTTATGTAATAGAATTGTCTTATAATATTCACGCCACTATTGATCTTCAAAATAAAACAAATAATGGTTTACAAACAATATTACCAAATGAGTTACATTTACATAACAGTTTATACATAATAATATCTTACATAATAAATAATGTAATCTATTGTAACGTCTACAAATATTGTTTTTATATTCAATCACATCACTTAGAAAGTAGTTTAAATGGAAATACTCTGTTTAAAATTCAATTAAATATCAATTTAATTAAATTTTCGCAAACAAGTGTTTGTGTTAAATTATGCTTCTATTTTAAAATAATCTTATAAAGTTATATATAAATAGTTTTATTGAAATGACTAGTATTTTCCAATTAAATAAAATTAATACTTAGTATTCAACTGCAACCCTTAACTAATGATAATTACATAATTTAAACATTTTTAAAAACATTAATTTCCATTTTCGTTCACACTATTATCTTTATTTTAAAAAATTTTAACATGTTCATCATCACTTGAACACATAGAAATACGAAATCATTTTTGCGTATTTTATTTTGTTATCTTTTATACTTGCTTAATTTTAAAAATGTCGGCACGGTTGTCATTATTTTGTCGGAAACGTAAGTAAGTGGTATTAAAGGGCTATCCGGTTCATATTAAGACTCGACATGTTTCCCTTTTCCGTATGCGGTAATTAACTAAATACAAAAGCAGTTTGCTTGAAAAAATATAATTTTAGCTTTTTTAAAAAACTCATCCATTCGATATAAATTATAAATACACGTGGAATTTTAATATACCTTTTGAATGTTTTAAATGCGACTGCGTATTTAAAGAGCAAGTTACATATAAGCAACATACGTATGTGTGTATGCGTAAAATTCAAAAAGATTATACACATCATAATTCATCTCATGTTCTATAGCAGAAAATAATAGGAATGGCAACTTTATGTATTTGTTAGAAACTATTAAATATAGCAATCATTAAATATTATTTATTACCAGGTTAAATAAATTTGTAAAAAATAACTAAAGACTCTTTGTAGTAAGTATATGACCAATTGCATTTTGTATGTAATACCTAACCACATATCTCAGAATACAAGTTTTATAGATAAAGTAGAAATTTTTCAAATAAATTTACCAATGATCTTGAAGCAACGTCAAGATGACGAATTTTCAGACGAGCATCGTTTTTTGGAATTCTCTTAAATTTCATAAGAGCGTTTAAAAAAAACCGTTTTAAAAAAATTTCAATATATCCAAACTAACTAAAAAAATGTTTATTTGATTATTATTAATAAACATCATGACCTACGATAAAACTGCTAGTAATTATAAACTAATACCAATCAAATAAACTATTTAAAATATCATGTCATCGATACAAAGATGACACGTTTTGTTATTAAAAAATGTTACATGGCGGCCTTTTTTAAATTGTTATATACATGTGAGAAACACTAAACTTGTAGGGCTATATTATACTATGTGTAACATTTAGTACTTGAAGAGGCAATTTAAAGTTCTCTGTAATAATCTTATACGTAATCATTTTATTCAATAACATAATGAGTAGTGTTTAGATGGAACTTAGTCACAATAAAAACGTAACAAAAAAATATTCAATTTATTTGAAAATATCGAACACATTCTGTATGTTTCTGGAATGCAATCACACATGCTTCTTTGTTTTATGCAAATCACAACATATCTGTTTAACAATTAAAAATGCTCATCATTAATGCAAAGGGTTAATCTCTAGTCACTATATGCTGTACAAAAACACAGAGTTTACAAAAAAAATTCCAAGAGTATTTCCAATTAATACTTACGTTAAAATAATAGTTAGTTACGAGTTTATTTTCATCATTTTCTAAAATTTACTCCTAATTAAGTTAATAAAAAGAAATGTATTATATTGCGTTACTATTAATAAAGGTTCATTGTAACGTTAACAAATTATTGTTTACAATTATGTCATTCGATACTTTAAGGCGGTGTACAAAAAACGATAGAAAAAGTCATTAGTATTCGAAGTTGAGTAATGATATTGTAATGCATTATGTCGTGATTTAAATTTTAAAATATAAATTTAGATCGGTGGTAAAGTGTGAGGAAATTGCATTTTATATAACATATACTCAATACATAACATCTACGGTTTTTAAGACATCTTAATGTATCAAGCGTACTTTTTCTCTGGTTATAATCTAAAGTAGATTAGTAACTGATAAGCAAATAATGAATATAAATAGTTTGTTACACTTTTGTTGGACACAATGTGGTCCTTAGTTTACAATTATTAAAACACCTCGACAAAAATATAAAGTGACACATACAGCGATGTGTAAGATAGGTCAAAGAACAACATACCTATGCAATTTAAATGATTAACGTTTTCATGTTAAGAAAGTTATAATAACATTATGTCCAGACATTTAATTGACTCATAAGACTATTAAGTATGAATTAATTCCGATTAGTTAAATGTAAATAAGTTATAATTTAACGTGCTGTTTAATAAATAAATAATATTAGCGAAAAAATCAGTCAGGCTTACTTTTATATTGAACTTTACTAATATAACGACGGCATATTTTTATTTTCAGTTTCTCACAGCTCTCACGAATATTGGCCGACAGCTTGCCACCGTGGCTGACAAAGAACGACGGAACGGTCGTCTTCGAGCTGAACTAGCCACTTTGGACCTCAATCTGCCAGCACGAGTCTGGCTACCTCTACATCAGAAATCTCACTACGTCTTGAGAATACCGTCTCACGCCGCTGCTGTTCTCAACAGCAAAGATAAGGTATACACTTTATTTTGATGTCTTTAAGAATATAGTGAAATAAGAAAAAGTAATATACAGATAACGAATTATAATAATAAATTATAATTTTATGCAACTATAAGACATTCACTTTCTTTTAACGAAAATACCTTACTTAATTATTTTTACAACTATTCGAAATCAGTAATAAATAGAAAGAAAAAAAGGTATATATATTTAATATTGTCCTCGATTATTTTTTGTATAATGTTTATGAAGTTAACAGTAATTTTGCTCTTCAAAGATTTTGGTAATTTAAGCAAAACTTTTTTATTAAAAATTATCAAATATTAATAGTAGTACATACACATGCCTATCAACGTTTCCTTTATGTTTTTCGTATCCTTGTGAAATAATTAATGTGATTTATAGTATTTTTTATAGAAAATTTTAATTTACGTAATCCTTATGTGAATATGCTGCATTTAAATTTGCAAATTGAATATCGCAATTATGTATTGATGTCACGAGCAGCTGTCGTTATTAAACAAATAATTTGTTCACTACATGAACATTAGTTTCTAAAATATTTTTTTCTAATATGGTGCCGTTGTATTTTCATTTGAGTGTAAAGACATACCAGACATTTATACGTCAAGGATATACCTCTGCGAAATTTCACTTTTATAATAAGTGGGTGAAAATCTAAATGTAAGATTAGTTTGCACTATTGCGATATGATAAAAGACAAAGTGACACAATTGTGTTAGAAAACGAACATCTCGTTTAAATATTTACATAAGAAATTATAAATTTGTTCAATAGATAAACAACCATGTCACCTGACGGTGGAATAGAGTCAGCCATCTAAACCTATAAATATCTTAAGAAGAGACTAAAGGAATTTTTGTTTCGCTTCCATCAATTCCACACATATTTGAGCGCTAAAACCACCAACCAATCAGGATAAAGGTTAGCGTCGGCGTATAGTTTACACATGCCCCGACCGATAAGTGCAGTAAACGTTGAATTAGCCTTCGATACAAAAAAGTTTCTACAAGTTCATTAAAAAAGAAACGTTTCATGAATACTCATTTCACAGGCTCCGTACATAATGTACGTCGAAGTGCTGGAGACAGAAGGGCACGAGCCTCTCCCGCCCCGCCTGTTGCCACCTGCTCCTCCTGCGCCTCACTCGCCGCCGATCAGACACACGAAGAGCGAAGAGAATCTCGTGCCGGAATGGCCGGCGCTCTCGCTCTACTCGGCGCTCGATGACGCCGACGCGGGCGATTGTTGGAGCCACGACGACGAGGACCTCAGCACGCAGTACGCCGCTAAACCGCCGGCGCCCGACTGCTTATCGCAAGTATGTCTCACACAGTAGCTAATGAGTATAAAAAAAGCTTTGTTATAAATACTTTATGATCATATAAAAAATACAAAATGTGTACGCATACAAAAACAAAACATGTAATTACATTAAAACGTGAGTGATACACGGTTTATATTTTATAACAAAATATTTCAACGATTTATCATTCTTAGCAGATAACAACACCGCGGAATTAGTAAATAAATAATGTTTCATCAAGTTATAACATAAAACAGATTGATTAAACCGTAGAATTGAAACGTATTCGTTTGCGCAATTCAGTTGCAGCATAGCTCAGAACAACGAGTCGATATAATCGTTAAGACTTAGTAAATATTGTCACAGGTGTCGGCGCTGTCGGCGCTATCGGTGACGTCGGCGCAGTCGACGTCGTCGTGCGGCTCGCGCGAGTCGCTGGCGGTGGGCGCGGGCGAGGTGCGGCGCCGGCTGGCCGACGCGACCGCCGCGCCGCCGCCCAACGCCTTCCGCCACGACCCCGCCGACCCCTCCGCGCTCGCGCTCAAGGTGTGACTCGTTGATAGTGTTTGTATGTATGCGCGATTTCTTCAGAAACTGCATGACCTGTTTTTAGGAATCTTTCACGTGGTTAAGCTGTGTTAAGTATATAATAAAATAAAACGCCATTAACATGTAAACAAAATAAAATGTATGAATTGTGTTTAATACACACATAAACAACTTGCACTTTAAATAGATTATAATGTCAGTTCAATATTTGCAAGTTTTCTACATAATATCCTTCTACTCTGACCGTGAAAGCAAAGAAAAACTAGTAGCACTTCTTATATACGTGTTAATCCTTCGAACTACTATATACCGGTGTGTCCTGCTGATCGAAGCACGAGTTTCTCTCGTGATCCGAAATTATAGATTAATAACATAAATAATAATAGAATTGTATACGTAAGAAAATACGTGTATTATTTAAACTTACCGAATAAATTATCTTTAATTTATTTTTAACATCTTATGATAACGTCATTATTCACTTCCACACACATGCGCGCGTACGCACATACAACACATTAATACATACATACAATATGAATTAAATAATACTAAAACGAGAAATGAAGCAACAAATTATTTTTATTACAAATATTTTCTCACATATTTTTAAACTAAAATGCTATTGATAGTTACCAACAAGGCCAAAACTAACTACCGAAAATTAAGTGCCTATTGAGTTAAACAAGCGTCGTCACTCGCTTTAGGATAAGGCGCCGCCGGATACTTTACGCTTCGCATATACAGAATAAATAATAATATGATGCTCATAAACAACACTAACAGATTTTGTATTAACTGTATTACTGTCCTTTTTACATTGTAAATTAATTCTACTGATAAATTTTCCGTTTATTATAACTATATATGTACTCCTTTTTTATGAAATCGGAGAGGCAAACGGGCATCTGATGATTAGCGACCACCGCCGCTAAATATAATGGCTGTGCAAGAAATATTAACCATTTCTTAGGTCTTCGATGCGCCACCAACTTTGGAAACTTAGATATTATTCCCACACTGGCTCACTCACTGCTGTTTGCGTGGTAGAATAAATAGCAGATATTTTTATCAGTCAAACTTTAACTTTAAAAATACATCCTAAATAAAACTTGTAGAAAGTAATTTTAACAAAATTCGTCACTCTTCGAAGTTCACTGCTTAATTATATGGTAGATATCGATATTTGTAAAACGGGGAAACCACAATCGGGCTGTCGGGTATTAGTCATGACTCACGAATCAATCCCATAGGGAGGGTGAGGTTGCACGCGATGCGACTGTTATTTGTAATACATTAACATTGAAGAATATTAATGATTGCTTAATAAAAAGCTATTAAATATTGTATAATTATACAATTAAATCTGCTGTAATCATTTTTAATGATTGAATTTGCATTATTAGCATAACTGTTAAAAATTATTAACAAGGCATTATTTTTTGAAAATCGTTTTATTCACAAACGTTACATTATTATGTCTGTATTTTAAGAAAAAAATAACTCAGAAAAGATGAGTAGTTTCTACGAATTGTCATTATTATATTAAGGTAATTTCTAATTCCGGCTAAAATTACAAAGTAAAGTAAGAACTTGTAAATACTGGACTAAGACCTTTTTTGAGGAGAAGGTCGACATTAAAAATAAAATAGAAGACGCTATAGAAGAAAAATAACATATTCCCATTGATAATGTAAATTATAATAGTTTATATTTCCTGTACATTGTTTATATGTCTTTTTTTAAGGATTACTATGTCAACGTAATCGAAAATATAAGTTATATAATAAAATAATAATAAATATCATCGTTCGGAACAGGAATCGTGGGAGAGCAAGCTGGCTCGCATGCGTTCGATCTCGCCGTACGGCTCGCTGGGCGGCTGGCGGCTGCTGGGCTGCATCGTGAAGGTGGGCGACGACCTGCGCCAGGAGATGTTGGCGGCGCAGCTGCTGCGGCGCCTGCAGGCCGTGTGGGAGCTGGAGCGCGTGCCGCTGCGTCTGCGCCCCTACGAGATCCTGTGCCTGGACCGCGAGTGCGGCCTCATACAGCCGGTACCACATCTCTGTCTTACTTGTTTTATACTGACCTACTGTGTCAAAACATTTTTTATTATTTAACAGTATTTTTTTATGTACTTATGGGTTAAAATGTGTAACGACGTTCAAAACTTTGTTTTTGAACATTGAATATCGTCTATAACGGAACTAGTTGTTCACGCGATACTGTAAATTGACTAATTTAATTTTTCCCAATTTACATGACCTATATTTATGACTAACCAATAAGATTTCGGCCTCGGTGACCAATCTCATGAGAGATTAGCCAACCGCGCTGGACATATAATAGTGCAAAAGTGTGTGCAGAAACACAGGTGTACTCTATTCCCTCACTCTCATAAACTGATATAACGGCAATTCGAAACGAGCTAAAAAGTTCAAGCGCAGGACCAACGGCCTTACGTGCTTTCCGAGGCACGGGAGTGAACACATTTCCAACCTCCAAATTGCGGGCTGCTACTGAAAATTTTCGACAGAAAAACCCAATATCTTCTTATTAGACCGACCTGGGATTTGAACTCAGGACCTCCGGGTGTTACTTATGCTTGGTCATAAAATGAGATGGAGATTAGATTAATTTAAATCTAACACGTCACCGTCCTCGGATATTGCTCAGTATGAGTTTAGTTTAATTTGCTTATAGGTATTACGTTAATAATTCATTGAACTCTGAAACTATTCTACTGCCTCGTTGGTATAGTGGCTAGATATAAGGCCGCAGATCCCGAGGTCCTGGATTCAAACCCCAGGTTGGGCCACTAAATACCCAATAACTTTTTTGCTTTTTCTGTTGTATGTTATGAGAAGTCTGGAAGTTTGAAGCGAGTACATTCCCGTGCCTCGAAAAGCACGTAAAGCTGTTTGTCCTGCACCTAAACTTTTTCCGGTTGGATTTCATCGGATTATCAAACTGAGGGAATAGGAATACATCTGTGTCTGCGCACAAACGTGTTCACTATAATATATTTATGCAGTACGCTAATCTCTCTTGAAATCGTTCAGGAGGACATCATCATCATCTTCATGAATACGATGATACGCGGATAAAGTTACACTTCATATAATACCGTTAAGATGTATTCTTGTAGAGGATACTCTGTATATAATGTTACCCTACACAGATACACATACTTAACAACAACCACATCTGTACTATTTGATAGTTATTTATCTGTAGAAACTGATATAGCGTGTAAGCATTTGTTATATTATAATTGTCATAATTCCAATCAAACATACGTACTTTATGTATCATAAAATAAAAATATCAAACAGAAGCATTAAAACATATCAACAAATTATTAAGGATGTGCTTAAAATAATTATATGAATCAGCAATAATCAATTTCCCTTAATTTGTTATTCCACTAGTTTAACCAAAATAAAAATGAAATTGATAAAAACTTATAATATAATTTCAGATATAACGTACATAATATGTCGATATTATGTATGTTTAATTCGTTTAATAAAGCTATTCATATTAACCAAACCACATTTAAAATTAACATAAATGCCTATACCACTCTTATCCTCCAATATAATAGACTAAATTTCAGTATAACTAAAGTGAGTCCTATGATCATTTGTCATGCAATCTATCTCTAGTACGCTGAGGACTTACCCTTGTGTCGGTTGATCTGTTATTAATTTGATAACATGTGTAGGTGCTGAACTCTGTGTCCTTACATCAAATCAAAAAGCAATCGGGGAAGTCACTGCGTGCGTGGTTGGAACTCGAGCATGGGCCGCCTAACAGCGAGGGCTTCATGCGAGCACAAAAGAACTTCGTCCAATCTGCTGCCGCATATGCACTTACTAGCTATCTATTACAACTGAAAGACAGGTAAGCGATGATCACATTTTCTTTTCGTTTTCGTTCTTTGCTAAAAAAATATCAAAATAACAAATTTTCATTCTGTATAATTTCATGAGTGTCGATAATATTAATATTACATGAAGAATGTCCAGCAATTCTATATAAATAGTGTAAGCGAAATCCAAACATTTAATAATAATACAAAATCTATAAAACTATTTTTTAGGAACACCGCTTTCTCCCAAGAGTTGGCATTATAAAGACCTTATTTAAAGTTTTTATAATATAAAAAGATTCATTAGATAACATAATGAATAAAAAGTATTGTTTCATTGTCTATATAAATAATACTCAGACATATTTTAAATTATTTTACAGGCACAATGGGAACATTTTATTGGACAGTGCAGGGCACATCATTCACATAGACTTTGGATTTATTTTCTCCATATCACCGAAGAACTTAGGTTTTGAAAGTTCTCCATTTAAGGTAAATTATATAAACTACGAAAATAATATATTTAAAAAACGTTTGTTTGTAAACTGTTATAATTGTATGTTTTATTATTATAGCTGACGAGTGAGTTTGTAGAGGTGATGGACGGTGAGAGCTCGGACATGTTTGCGTACTTTAAGATTCTCATCCTGCGCGGTCTCATCGCGGCACGCAAGCACTGCGACCAGATCATACACCTTGTCGACGTCATGCGGATGGGTGCGTTGATATTTGTTTTTTTTTTTGTTAGATCAATACTTATAAAAATAAAATATATTGTAATAAAACATATGGTCGTTGCATATAAAGCACTTTGTCACACTTACGGGCCTTATGTCAAAGCCACGCGGATGATCTTTATACCAAATTATTCAACTTTAAATTAAATTTAACTAACGATTGTTAGCTACGGCAGACCGCACGCGCACAACCTCAGGGAAGGAACGTTTTATTACCATGCGGGGAAAAAGCTTACACTTAAGAAATAAGCAAAAAAATACCTAAACAATTTCTTTTGTATATATAAAAGAATATATTTTTTTACCTATTTGTTTCAATAAAATTGTTAATCCAACGATTGTCATAGGTGGTCAGCTGGCGTGCTTGCGCAGCAGCAGCGCCGTGTCTGCATTCCGCGCACGTTTCCACCTCGGGCGCACGGAGCCGCAGTTGCGAGCGCTCGTGGACCGCCTCGTACGCGACGCGCTGCACTCACTCAGCACGCGCCTCTACGACAACTACCAGTACTACACCAACGGGATCCTATAACCCGTCCTGACGACCACCGCACATCGGACTACACTATGACTCACGCATATATATATTTTATTTATTTTTTTGTGCACTTCTTGCTATATTATACCATCGCAGTCTGACCGACTTGCAACTGAGTCACTTCACGCAAAACCGGTATATAAACTCAATTAAATAATTACTTTTCTTCCTTCACATGCGACCAACTCTGTAACAGGATATCTGAATTACAGACATAACTTCTCATCACTTCGTAAATTTTCTTTGAATGATTATAATTACAGTAAAATAAATATTCGAAGAAATATTAACTTACATTTATATATTATTCACTTTCTAGGATGAACAGAAAAACTCCATCAAAAATCATCCCTATAAAGTGATTTACTAAGTCGCTTTACTATTAAATTTGAAGTATATGTTATTGAGAAAAACTTTGAACAATTGAAAATTTAATAATCATTTTATCAGTGGCTGCACTGAAAATGTTATTAAACAAATGATCACCGATTCGGAATGAACTATTATAATAAAAATAATGTCATGTAATGAGTGTGGTTTAAAAAAGTAATGTACGGTTTTTAAAGGATAATATGATATAAATTATTGAATTTATAATAAGATTCTAATATTTGCGCTGTCGGTTATACTTTAAATAGATTTGTGTTATGTTTTTATACAAAAGTCTTTAAATTAGTCTTTAATTTTTAATATTTTATCATGTAAAGAATTATTTTTATGGGACGAGAATTATCGTTATATTTATTTACTTTTGCGTCTAAATGACGTTACAGATTTTTTAATTTTAGTGCCATACCCTCCTGAGACCGAACAATCAGAATGGTATGCGAAGACTCATCAGATATAACTTATCACGAAAGACATCACACTGATACTTATATATAATGTACATTTGTAGCAAAAACTTTCATAAAAAATATTTATATTTTGCAAAATATTCTTCAAGCAAATATTGTTTGTAATTCTGATATTTTCAAAAAGATATTGTTTTAGTTTATATTTTATTTTGAACAAGTAGGCTAACATAACATTTTTCGCTCAATGTGAAATAAATGGAAACACACTTTGTCCCGTCCATTATTAACTAGTAACTAGAATTTCACTTAGCACTTTAATAAATTTCTTGAAAACTAAGATGAGCATGAACAAGGCGATATTAAAAGAACCCAAAATTTTCAAGGAATTATACGAAAATATTTACTGGCTAGTTTTCTCGGTCTGTGTCCACTATATTGCATATAAATTGCAACTTTTGAAAATGTAAATATTAAGAGATTGATAATTTTTGCAATGAGAAGACTGATTGTTTCACGGATGAAAAGAGGTTAGAATTAGGTTCTATAATTAAATAAATTTAAGTTTTAACATGTACATATAAAATTGTTTTTGAATAAAAATTTGAATGTGATTTCAAAAGTTGTTCGCAGACAATCGCCAAAATGTCGATAAGAGGAAGCATGATCTAGTTAGTAAACTATTATTATTAATAATAATAAATGAATTTATTGTTGATTAGATAGGTATGCTAAAACACCAAACTGTGTACTAATACCATTGTATTTTGACTGGAAAATGTAAAAAAGGGTTTGTTTTTCCTGTCGTGCTAGAGTTTATTAGCAAATTGAATACCCAAATATGTACATCAAGGCAATCGATAATTTTAAATTATCAGAAGTGTGGAGTTTTAAAATATATATTACAATGATATTTTTCAATTCTATCAAATTTCTAAAACCATTGGTAATTTAAAAACACTCGCAATCACAACGTTTCCGATTACTTCCGTACTTTCCGTAATGACTTCATACCAAATTCGAGTATTTGCATGAATATAACTGCTGTTTGAAATATACTAATATGTTCAGCAAAATTGCTTATATAAAGTTATGCTTCCGTTGTATAATATAAATTACAATGAATAGATTGAAAAATGTAATGTTTGCTTTGAAAAATGGATGTAAAAGCTTGTTGCTTTATGTTATGTTTGTATTGTAATATAAAAGCTTATCCGGATATATTGATTTTAAAAATATACAATGACACCATTAATATGTCATAGTTTTGTACTCTAACGAACTAATTAAATATACTTTCGTTAACAATGATAAAAAAAAATATAAATGATCACAAATTTATTTTTTTCAGTGTAAACAATTTCTTAAGTTTTATCCATTTCTTTTCATTTTTAATATCTCATTACAGCTATTCAAAGTAGCTCATTATACTTTGAAAATTTTACTTAGAATATTTAGACTGTAAATATATTTGTTTCATACAATGATAATGTTTCTCCTCAAAATTAATTATTCATGTTATTTATCCAATGTGTACAGATAAATATAAATAAATTACATTTATGATTGATTACCTTAATTTTTTTAAATATTATACATATATCAAAAATTTTAATTGCCTTTCATTAATAGCACCTATACTATATACTAATATCGTAGACAGAGAAACAAACAGACCAAGGGGGCGTGAAACCGCGATTGAGACAGAGATAGTTTGTCAATTTGTGCGTGCGTATAATGCTGCCATAGTATAACTGATTCCCTTATATAGCTTATTAAATTTTACATTTTAATATTTTTTTTTTTTTTTTTAATTAAAATCTTTTTTGTTATCCAACTACATCCAAAAGCCGTTGCATTGTTCGTTTTTGTTTCCTTTATCAATAGTACTTCAGCATCTTTATATGGCTACTTGAGTAGCGAAACAAACACCAAAACTGGTTACGCGATAAGGGACAAAAGATTTGATAATTCTGTCTCTGTCTAAGCCATTTGTAACGTAATTTTCGTTCACTTTCTTGAGTAAGTGAGAAGGAAATCATCAATGCGTCTAATTATTTCTCTGTCTACGGGTGGATGTCAGAACTGTGTGGTCATGCTCTGCTGTTATTTTGCCCATATTTTTTTTAACTATTTACTAAATCACACCCCAACACAAATTCATTGCATTTCAACCAACCGCCAACAAAAGAAAGTTTTTTGTTATTAAACAGAAAAATCAATACACAATATTAAGGTGTCAGTAATCGAATCGATTATGAAAATGTTACGTTTGCTGACTCATTATTATATCCACTCCTATATAAAATTCAAAATGAAGAAATCAAACGAAACTATCGCCATCTATTATCCGTGGATAAACAAAAAAATTGTTGATTGTTCATAGATGTGACTAGATGGCTCTTCTATCGCTTCATATACAATAAAAATGCAACGGTTTTTGGGTGTAGTTGGAAAACAAAAAAAAATATTTTAATTCAAAAAATGTATAATAAATATTAAAAAGTAAAAGTAAACAACCTTATTTTGCTTTAATTAAATTTTGAAAATTATTTATTTCCCAAAGCAGGGAATACAGTTACTATGGCAACATTATACGACATACTGACAAACTATCTCTGTCTCAATCGAGGTATCACGACCCCTTGGTTTATTTGTTTCTCTGTCTAATCGTCATTGCGTCTATTAGTTTCTCTGTCTACGTAAGAAAGCCACCCACGCCCACCAGACGGCGCTACTACAGCTCGACAAATAAAAAAAAATCTACGCTAACCAACACTAGATGGAGCTTTTCACTAATTTTGTTTTCGCTGTGTTATAATTCTAAACGCAATATTATTTAATACTTTTTACTGTTAATTTTGTTTGGTAAAATTACAAATGATTTACAAAACAAAATATGAAAAAATAAAGATCAGTGTATTGGCAAAACAATATATATATATATTAAGGTTTTTATTTGTGTGTTAGCCTTTGGTTAAGTTTATTTGTATATCATCATCAACCCTTCGTCGTCCACTTTGCTTATATCGTCACTCCACCTAGCCGCAATAAGCTCCAAATCTTCTCCTCAAAAGGGAGAAGAGGCTTTAGCCCAGCAGTAAGACATTAACAGGCTGTTACTGATATAAAACAAAATATGAAAAAAATAAAGATCAGTGTATTGGCAAAACAATATATATATATATATATATATATATATTAAGGTTTTTATTTGTGTGTTAGCCTTTGTTAAGTTTATTTGTATATCATCATCAACCCTTCGTCGTCCACCTAGCCGCAATAAGCTCCAAATCTTCTCCTCAAAAGGGAGAGGAGGCTTTAGCCCAGCAGTAAGACATTAACAGGCTGTTACTGATACATACAGTAACAGCCTGTTAATGTTAACCGGAGGGCGTCCTACGCTACATTTGTCAAGGCGTGGCTCCACTCAAGAACACGTCTACTCCAACGGTTGTGCGACATGTGTTCAGCCACTTCAGTTTGTATATATTTATATCATTTACTATAATGTGTTTAGTCTGGTTTATGTATATTTATATATGTTTGCATGTATGTGCATAATATGATATAATTAATTTCATGCTGTTATTAATTTCTGTGCAATAATATTGTAATATGTTTGTATTGCATTCAATAAAGATTATACTTATACTAATTCTCTCTCCCATTAAAATAATTATTATTATTCTACTATCTACCACCAAATACATACCAAGAAGCCTACTAAAATGGGCTGTAATTTTACAAGCTTCATGTAGTAATAGTACATTGTGTGATATGTGTTACAACTTCCAATGTTTTAAGTTACATTATGTTAAGTTTAAGAAATTTTTAAATAAAACACAAAGCATATATTATTTTTTATATTTTGTAATATTTATAGGCTTGCATCTTAATTTTATCCATTTCATTGTATCGACTGATTTTGCCTTTCAATATTTTGTTCACATCTCCACATCAAGTTAGTTATACATGAGACAATAAAATTTTCTAAAGAAGAGTGCACTTCACATGATAAATTAAAATTGGAATATATATCAATATTCAATAAAATATTATCAAACAATTGCAGAGACACCGGAGATTCCTGTATGCACTTTACATTTACATATATTAAACAAAGCTTTCATAAAGTCTACGAATTTTGCAGATGGATGTGTCAGTGATCTTTTTGAATAATCATGCTCATATATATATATATGACAAATCACATCTTTCATCTCCTATAAAGCTTTTGATATATACAGGACAGTTTTTAAAGACCTAAGCCCTAGACATTTTCAATACCCAGTCTGCCACATATTTTTTGTTTCATTATGAATTAAACAATTACTTTCTTGGCTAGACTCGTTAGGTGCCTCCAGTTCTTGAAAGTAAAAATATAGCAAAAAATATTTCAATTATTTTAAGAAACCATTGTGTTGAATAAAACTCGTAACACTAGGTATTTCTGTAGGAAAAAGTACTGATGCTGGAGAAGAATAGCCATGTATAGTAGAGGTGGGTGCTGATCGAAGTGACATTGCTTGTTCTAGCAGATGATCAGGCGATGCTGTAAATAATAACATTATGTTACTTAGATCCTTACAAGCAACACTCATTTGGGGCAACAAATCTGGTATATTTATTTTTTCATATGAACACTATTTGTACAAAGATAAAAATTTAATATCTTAGAAAAAAAAGGCTCGGTATTGTGTTTCACACGTAGTTAACACTAATTTCATCAAGAACATCTTACTCTAGCTTACATGGATTTATATCAGGCTGAAGCTGTTTTTATGCATAAATGGTAATACGAGAATAATTTATACATGAATTACTTACTTCCTTAAAGTATTAAGATTTATAACTTACATATATTTAATGTGGGAACTGCATTTCTTATTAACAGGTGACTTGGTAATTGTTAATAATTTTCAAAGTATCTGTAGCAAAATCGGATGTTATTGTAAATATATTCATCGCTCGTTTTAATAATACTTTCCAGATAGATACATGATAGATTCTTTCCTGATGAGGATAAACCCACTTTGGAAATCTGTACAATGGTCCTGAAATATAAACAAGTTAATGGAATATATACTTAGATAATAATTCAGTAGAACCAATAAGTAATCGTTGGTTAGAAAGAGTTTCTCTACTTTTAAATTTATGAACAAGTACCAATATTAGAAATATTCAAGAACTTACTAAAATATTATATTATGGCCTTTGCAATATAAAAAGTATGTATTTATATATATATATATATATATATATATATATATATATATGGTAAGATTATATATTATGGTAAGATTATTATGGTAAGATTATATATATATATATATATATATATATATATATATATATATATATATAATCTTACCATGCACCCAAAATAACATTTCAATTCAGATTTTTTGGTTATTTTTTCCTTTACGCTTAAAATCGAAGTCCAAATCAAAGCCAGGTACGTCGTAGAAACGGGACAAAAACCAATTAACGTAGCAAGTTTATAATCGTGGAAGCAAGTCGTAGAGTCCATAAACAGTCGATAACTCGATATTTTAATAGAAACCACAAAGCTTTCCACTGCTTCTATACAAGACAGGATTTGATTCTCGTTAATAAGCACGGTATGAAATATTTTGAATTGCCAAATACTTTTCGTTAGAAGCAGATAGTGTTGCCGCTTAAAATGTTATTTAGCAACAATAAAATATTTAAAATTACAAAAACTTTTGAAAAATATTCTAATATGGTAAAAATATATATGAATAACATATAATATTAAACTTTAATAAATAAATTTTTTGTATATAAAGCGATAGAAGAGCCATCTAGTCACATCTATGAAGAATCAGCAATTTTTTTGTTTATCCACGGATAATAGATGGCGATAGTTTCGTTAGATTTTTTCGTTTTGAATTTTATATAGGAGTGACATCCCCATGGATAAAATAGTAAATCGGCAACGTAACATTTTTCATAATCGATTCGATTATTGACACCTTAATATTGTGTATTGATTTTTCTGTTGAATAACAAAAAACTTTTTGTTATTATTTATCATGTAATTGCTGCCAGCGTCAGCTAAAAAAATGTCCCGATTTTTGTAAAAATTTCGACTCGTCGACAATGTAAACAAATAAATACGGAGTCCAATAATAACCTAAAGTGCTTCGTTATACATAATTATGTTATTTTAATTTATTCGTTCTCCTATTTAAAATTTTTCATCAATTTATAATATTATTAGATTCCGAGTCAAGAGGTTAACATAGAAATATATGTGTCGACCATTCTTTATTAATAAATTAATTGAGTGTTTTAGATTTCAACGTCTGAGGAGAATGCTAATCCAGTACCATATAATGATGCTGAAGTACTATTGATAACGGAAACAAAAACAAACAATGCAACGGTTTTTGGGTGTAGTGGGAAAACAAAAAAATATTTTAATTAAATCCTGAAAATTATTTATCTCCCAAAACAGGGAATGCAGTTACTATGGCAGCATTATACGCACACATTGACAAACTATCTCTGTCTCAATCGCGGTTTCACTGCCCCTTGGCCTATTTGTTTCTCTGTCTACGCGTCCACCATTCCACCTCCAATAGAATGTACGTAATCGAACGAATAAGTCAAAAGATACTAAGATTTGTAGCCAGAAACAATATGATTCCACCATTTACAGGAAACAAGATACTCGATTTATTAAAGTACTTTTATGATTACTAGATAGTGACCCCTGAAAATCGGTCAATTGTATTGATAAGGACTATAAAAATTATATTATCAAATTGGGAAAGAGGTGTGCCTTTTCACATTATAAGATAGCTAGAACAGATTACAATTAATTACTTAGTTGGTGGTACCGCTTCGTGAAAGCCCGTCTGGTTAGGTACTCATGCTCATCAGTTATTCTACCGCTAAATCGCAATACAATTGTTGCGTTCCGGTTTGAAGGATGTGTGACCAAATACAGGCACAAGGGACATGCGATGGTGTTCACTAAACATCAGGTGGCCCATTTGTCCGTGCGCCTACCTATAACATAAAAAGAAGTTAGGTTATGTCTCGTCATCCGTCGAAAATTCTATGATAGAACTAAAAAGATGCAAACAAACTATAGTGATTACCTATGTATAAACTCATAGTTTTCGATTTATTTATTTGCGGCGAATACTGCCACCAAGTGGCAGAACGTAACTACATTTATTATTTACATATATTATATTTTTTTATATGCATTATATGGAGATCGGGTATAATAATTGAATTAAATAGAGGCCTTACAAATTGTAATCATTCTTAATACTGTATACATTCTACCAAACCTTCAATCAATCCTTAACTATTATTAAATGTAGATTTTCAATTGAAATAAATTAATATACTTTTACAAATAGTATAATATAGTCGCAGACAGTACCGTGTCGACGGAGACCGCTCAATCAACTAAATGTTGCAGTTTGGTTAGGCAGCTCACACTGCGTAATTAACGCCTTACACATGGTCGCCAGAACTTACTCTGATTAGGCTAAATAATCTTTGCCTTAAAAAATTGCCTGAGTTCATCATTCACCTTTAGATCTATAAAGTTTGGAGTGGCAATGTGCATTTTTAAAGGGTCAGCATAACGTATATCTTTCAATGAAAAATCTCCAAATCTTTGTAAATTTTGGAGAATAATTCTAACATGCTCGGGATCGGCACCTTTAACTGATGTATTAATGAACCCTTAATTCAAAAGACAAGGAGTATTGTTTGTGCCCCTTGTAGGCCGTTTCAAACCGTTCAGTTCAGTTTCAGTCTGACCGACTTGCAACTGAGTCACTTCACGCAAAACCGGTATATAAACTCAATTAAATAATTACTTTTCTTCCTTCACATGCGACCAACTCTGTAACAGGATATCTGAATTACAGACATAACTTCTCATCACTTCGTAAATTTTCTTTGAATGATTATAATTACAGTAAAATAAATATTCAAAGAAATATTAACTTACATTTATATATTATTCACTTTCTAGGATGAACAGAAAAACTCCATCAAAAATCATCCCTATAAAGTGATTTACTAAGTCGCTTTACTATTAAATTTGAAGTATATGTTATTGAGAAAAACTTTGAACAATTGAAAATTTAATAATCATTTTATCAGTGGCTGCACTGAAAATGTTATTAAACAAATGATCACCGATTCGGAATGAACTATTATAATAAAAATAATGTCATGTAATGAGTGTGGTTTAAAAAAGTAATGTACGGTTTTTAAAGGATAATATGATATAAATTATTGAATTTATAATAAGATTCTAATATTTGCGCTGTCGGTTATACTTTAAATAGATTTGTGTTATGTTTTTATACAAAAGTCTTTAAATTAGTCTTTAATTTTTAATATTTTATCATGTAAAGAATTATTTTTATGGGACGAGAATTATCGTTATATTTATTTACTTTTGCGTCTAAATGACGTTACAGATTTTTTAATTTTAGTGCCATACCCTCCTGAGACCGAACAATCAGAATGGTATGCGAAGACTCATCAGATATAACTTATCACGAAAGACATCACACTGATACTTATATATAATGTACATTTGTAGCAAAAACTTTCATAAAAAATATTTATATTTTGCAAAATATTCTTCAAGCAAATATTGTTTGTAATTCTGATATTTTCAAAAAGATATTGTTTTAGTTTATATTTTATTTTGAACAAGTAGGCTAACATAACATTTTTCGCTCAATGTGAAATAAATGGAAACACACTTTGTCCCGTCCATTATTAACTAGTAACTAGAATTTCACTTAGCACTTTAATAAATTTCTTGAAAACTAAGATGAGCATGAACAAGGCGATATTAAAAGAACCCAAAATTTTCAAGGAATTATACGAAAATATTTACTGGCTAGTTTTCTCGGTCTGTGTCCACTATATTGCATATAAATTGCAACTTTTGAAAATGTAAATATTAAGAGATTGATAATTTTTGCAATGAGAAGACTGATTGTTTCACGGATGAAAAGAGGTTAGAATTAGGTTCTATAATTAAATAAATTTAAGTTTTAACATGTACATATAAAATTGTTTTTGAATAAAAATTTGAATGTGATTTCAAAAGTTGTTCGCAGACAATCGCCAAAATGTCGATAAGAGGAAGCATGATCTAGTTAGTAAACTATTATTATTAATAATAATAAATGAATTTATTGTTGATTAGATAGGTATGCTAAAACACCAAACTGTGTACTAATACCATTGTATTTTGACTGGAAAATGTAAAAAAGGGTTTGTTTTTCCTGTCGTGCTAGAGTTTATTAGCAAATTGAATACCCAAATATGTACATCAAGGCAATCGATAATTTTAAATTATCAGAAGTGTGGAGTTTTAAAATATATATTACAATGATATTTTTCAATTCTATCAAATTTCTAAAACCATTGGTAATTTAAAAACACTCGCAATCACAACGTTTCCGATTACTTCCGTACTTTCCGTAATGACTTCATACCAAATTCGAGTATTTGCATGAATATAACTGCTGTTTGAAATATACTAATATGTTCAGCAAAATTGCTTATATAAAGTTATGCTTCCGTTGTATAATATAAATTACAATGAATAGATTGAAAAATGTAATGTTTGCTTTGAAAAATGGATGTAAAAGCTTGTTGCTTTATGTTATGTTTGTATTGTAATATAAAAGCTTATCCGGATATATTGATTTTAAAAATATACAATGACACCATTAATATGTCATAGTTTTGTACTCTAACGAACTAATTGAATATACTTTCGTTAACAATGATAAAAAAAAATATAAATGATCACAAATTTATTTTTTTCAGTGTAAACAATTTCTTAAGTTTTATCCATTTCTTTTCATTTTTAATATCTCATTACAGCTATTCAAAGTAGCTCATTATACTTTGAAAATTTTACTTAGAATATTTAGACTGTAAATATATTTGTTTCATACAATGATAATGTTTCTCCTCAAAATTAATTATTCATGTTATTTATCCAATGTGTACAGATAAATATAAATAAATTACATTTATGATTGATTACCTTAATTTTTTTAAATATTATACATATATCAAAAATTTTAATTGCCTTTCATTAATAGCACCTATACTATATACTAATATCGTAGACAGAGAAACAAACAGACCAAGGGGGCGTGAAACCGCGATTGAGACAGAGATAGTTTGTCAATTTGTGCGTGCGTATAATGCTGCCATAGTATAACTGATTCCCTTATATAGCTTATTAAATTTTACATTTTAATATTTTTTTTTTTTTTTTTAATTAAAATCTTTTTTGTTATCCAACTACATCCAAAAGCCGTTGCATTGTTCGTTTTTGTTTCCTTTATCAATAGTACTTCAGCATCTTTATATGGCTACTTGAGTAGCGAAACAAACACCAAAACTGGTTACGCGATAAGGGACAAAAGATTTGATAATTCTGTCTCTGTCTAAGCCATTTGTAACGTAATTTTCGTTCACTTTCTTGAGTAAGTGAGAAGGAAATCATCAATGCGTCTAATTATTTCTCTGTCTACGGGTGGATGTCAGAACTGTGTGGTCATGCTCTGCTGTTATTTTGCCCATATTTTTTTTAACTATTTACTAAATCACACCCCAACACAAATTCATTGCATTTCAACCAACCGCCAACAAAAGAAAGTTTTTTGTTATTAAACAGAAAAATCAATACACAATATTAAGGTGTCAGTAATCGAATCGATTATGAAAATGTTACGTTTGCTGACTCATTATTATATCCACTCCTATATAAAATTCAAAATGAAGAAATCAAACGAAACTATCGCCATCTATTATCCGTGGATAAACAAAAAAATTGTTGATTGTTCATAGATGTGACTAGATGGCTCTTCTATCGCTTCATATACAATAAAAATGCAACGGTTTTTGGGTGTAGTTGGAAAACAAAAAAAAATATTTTAATTCAAAAAATGTATAATAAATATTAAAAAGTAAAAGTAAACAACCTTATTTTGCTTTAATTAAATTTTGAAAATTATTTATTTCCCAAAGCAGGGAATACAGTTACTATGGCAACATTATACGACATACTGACAAACTATCTCTGTCTCAATCGAGGTATCACGACCCCTTGGTTTATTTGTTTCTCTGTCTAATCGTCATTGCGTCTATTAGTTTCTCTGTCTACGTAAGAAAGCCACCCACGCCCACCAGACGGCGCTACTACAGCTCGACAAATAAAAAAAAATCTACGCTAACCAACACTACATGGAGCTTTTCACTAATTTTGTTTTCGCTGTGTTATAATTCTAAACGCAATATTATTTAATACTTTTTACTGTTAATTTTGTTTGGTAAAATTACAAATGATTTACAAAACAAAATATGAAAAAATAAAGATCAGTGTATTGGCAAAACAATATATATATATATTAAGGTTTTTATTTGTGTGTTAGCCTTTGGTTAAGTTTATTTGTATATCATCATCAACCCTTCGTCGTCCACTTTGCTTATATCGTCACTCCACCTAGCCGCAATAAGCTCCAAATCTTCTCCTCAAAAGGGAGAAGAGGCTTTAGCCCAGCAGTAAGACATTAACAGGCTGTTACTGATATAAAACAAAATATGAAAAAAATAAAGATCAGTGTATTGGCAAAACAATATATATATATATATATATATATATATAGGTTTTTATTTGTGTGTTAGCCTTTGTTAAGTTTGTTTGTATATCATCATCAACCCTTCGTCGTCCACCTAGCCGCAATAAGCTCCAAATCTTCTCCTCAAAAGGGAGAGGAGGCTTTAGCCCAGCAGTAAGACATTAACAGGCTGTTACTGATACATACAGTAACAGCCTGTTAATGTTAACCGGAGGGCGTCCTACGCTACATTTGTCAAGGCGTGGCTCCACTCAAGAACACGTCTACTCCAACGGTTGTGCGACATGTGTTCAGCCACTTCAGTTTGTATATATTTATATCATTTACTATAATGTGTTTAGTCTGGTTTATGTATATTTATATATGTTTGCATGTATGTGCATAATATGATATAATTAATTTCATGCTGTTATTAATTTCTGTGCAATAATATTGTAATATGTTTGTATTGCATTCAATAAAGATTATACTTATACTAATTCTCTCTCCCATTAAAATAATTATTATTATTCTACTATCTACCACCAAATACATACCAAGAAGCCTACTAAAATGGGCTGTAATTTTACAAGCTTCATGTAGTAATAGTACATTGTGTGATATGTGTTACAACTTCCAATGTTTTAAGTTACATTATGTTAAGTTTAAGAAATT
This sequence comes from Nymphalis io, assembly GCF_905147045.1. Lineage (NCBI taxonomy): Eukaryota > Metazoa > Arthropoda > Insecta > Lepidoptera > Nymphalidae > Nymphalis > Nymphalis io. The sequence goes on along the minus strand of NC_065893.1, from coordinate 5,213,522 downwards.
TTTAAATAAAACACAAAGCATATATTATTTTTTATATTTTGTAATATTTATAGGCTTGCATCTTAATTTTATCCATTTCATTGTATCGACTGATTTTGCCTTTCAATATTTTGTTCACATCTCCACATCAAGTTAGTTATACATGA